>NC_134961.1:7853728-8498103 GCF_965638725.1 Aptenodytes patagonicus
GAAGAGAAGAGAAGAGAAGAGAAGAGAAGAGAAAAGAGAAGAGAAGAGAAGAGAAGAAGAGGAAAAAAGGAAAGGAAAGGAAAGGAAAGGAAAGGAAAGGAAAGGAAAGGAAAGGAAAGGAAAGGAAAGGAAAGGAAAGGAAAGGAAAGGAAAGGAAAGGAAAGGAAAGGAAAGGAAAGGAAAGGAAAGGGAAAAAAGAAAAGAAAGGAAAAGAAAAGAAAGGAAAAGAAAAGAAAAGGAAAAAAAGAAAAGAAAAGAAAAAGAAAAGAAAAGAAAAGAAAAGAAAAGAAAAGAGAAAAGAAAAGAAAAGAAAAGAAAAGAAAAGAAAAGAAAAGAAAAGAAAAAGAAAAGAAAAGAAAAGAAAAGAAAAGAAAAAGAAAAGAAAAGAAAAGAAAAGAAAAGAAAAGAAAAGAAAAGAAAAGAAAAGAAAAGAAAAAAGAAAGAGATGAAGAGCAGGAAGGAAGGAAGAGAGAAAGGAAGAAACAGAGAAAGCCAGAAAGGAGGGAAGGAAGGATGGAAGGGGGAAAGGGGGGAAGGCGGAAGGGCCTTGTGGTGGTCACTGGGGAGCCCGAGGGTCCCTGGGAGCGTCACCCCCGGGTGAGGGCAGCGCCGCTGCCTCTGCAGTCACCCAGGCACGTCTCCCCTCCCAGCACAGTTAATCCAGACCCCAGCTAATCCTCTCGCAGGTCACTGGGAGCTCATTGCATTTTGTTCACTTCTCAAATGCATCTAGAATTAATTAAAAAAACCCCCAACAGTAAATTCATCCTGTGGCAAAAGCATTCGGCGTATTCCCCTGGGGCGAGCTGGAGGGGTGATGGAGAAGCAGCCTTTTCCGGCTCCAAATGCTCAGCTTTCATTAAAAAAAGAGGCGAGAAAGCCTTAATGAATGTAGCCAGTGTGGTCAGGAGGAAGACTCGGGACGGGTGACCAGGCTGGAGTTCGGCAGCGTGAGCCTGCAGCCAGCCTGACACATCAGCTCTGCAAGGCCACTTCGGTCCCATTTTGACTTCCAGTGACTATGAGGTTGTAAAAATTAACTGTTTGTGCCTATTTTACTCTTGCCTGTGGCTGTAAGGAGGGAGAGGATCTTGTGCCGACTGCCCCAGCTGAGGTGGGGGCTGGGGCAATCGCTTGGTCTGCCGACACACCAACAAATAACCGTGGTGCTTGAAAAATCAGCTTTTGGGATAAAAAAATGGTTGTGCCTGGATTGCAGCAGGTGGAAATATGTTATTTGGTGTATAAGATGGTGCCACGTGTGGGTCTGTTTCCAGCACCTGGGAGGTTTGGGCAGGTTGTTAGTGCTCCTGCTTGTGGTGCTGGGATTCTGCGGGGATCCCCAAGTCCCAGGCTAGATTTGGGGCAAATTTCTGTAAAAGGCAATCCAGCGTATCGTTGCTAGCCGGGTTGATGCAGCCCCAGGCAGGCTGTGCCTGACAATGCTTCCTGGCACTGGTGCTGGTCTGGCCCTGGCCACCATGTGGTGGCAAGGGTGTGCTCATCCCAGCATGTCCCCGGGCGCTCGAGTTGATTGCAGGAATCAATCGGGCCAGCGGATCCAACACAGCACGTACAGCCCGGCGGGTTCGCCTGCACCTCTAGGCATGAGCCGGGCACCTTTGCGCTGAGGGGACGGGGTGTCGTGGGGGGGGTCTGCACCTGCTCCCCCACCACATTGCTGCCCCATGCAGGTCTCCGTGCCAGCAAGGTGGTTTCATCCCCAGTGACACATCCCATGTCGCTGAAGAATAGGACGAGCTGTGGCAGGGGGTGGTTTGGGGAGCACTCTTGCAGAGCCATCTCTTTGGGGTGCTTGGGATGTGCCACGTGGCTTCTCCACAATCCCGTCCACTGCCTGATGCAGCCCCACGTGCCATCGCAGAGGCATCAGGGAGCCCACCCGACTTGGGACACCTTGCCTGTGTCCATGCTGCTCCCACCTCTCTCCCAGGCAAAGCTGAGTGTAGGTCCCTGACCCTGTGCCTGAGCCCTCCAGAAGGGATCAAAACAGCTCCCCGTTCCCCAGCGGCCGTTGTCCCTTCATAAGACTTGGCCAGCAAAACCCATCTGTGACCGTGGATGGCTCCATGTCCCCATGGATGTGTTGGGAAAGTTGCTCCTCAGGACATCTGCCCCAAGCGAGTGCCTTCCTTGGGCCTTCTCCAACCGGCTGCACGTTGGCCATGTCCTCTCCCATCCCCGGCCTGGGGGACGGAGGTTAAATCCACATCTCCCTGTGGTTTCCCTCGACCCCAGAAGAGCTGGTGCTCGGGAGGTTGGGCAACCGCCGCCGCAATGTGCTGGGCAGCGGTCCATCTGGCACAGGCAATGTGAACTAATGGAGCTGTTTTCAGGCGTACCTTTATTAATATCTCTGTGCTAAGGAGAGCAGCTTGACCTCTCTGCTTTCCTCTCCAGCAGCCTGACCCTGCTCCGACAGCAGAGCTCATGAGAAAAGCGAAGGGGAGAGACTCCAGTGCTACCCAAGGTTTTTCATCCACTGGTGTCGTTGGGGTTCCCAGAAATGCCGCATCTCCCCAGCAAGGTTTGCTCACTCGCTTTGTAGTACAAAAGAACAAACTCTAAGACATTCTTCCTTCCTCCTGTGTGTTTTTTGGGAACAGCCTAGCCACAGGAGGGAGAGTTAGGGCAGTGGGTGGGTCCTCGCTCAACATGCAGCCACCCACCCCATCAGACCCATGGCCAAACACCCCCTTGGGTCCCTTTGCCATGAAAGGTAACGGCCGTGTCTTTGTTTTCTCATTGCAGAGCCTCTCACGGGATCCGCGTGGTGACGTGAAAGCCAAGACGTGGAAGCTTGGGACTTCTCTTCCACTGCAACAGAATCTGGGGGGTGGGCAGGGGTGGGCCAGGGGGACGCCAGGAGTCGCAAGACCCTTCACCTTCACTGTGGGCTTGGCTCAGGGATGACTGCAGGCAGAGTCAACCCTTACAGCATCGTGTCCTCTGAGGAAGACGGGCTGAGGTTGACCACCATGCCAGGTATCAACGGCTTTGGCAATGGGAAAATCCACACCAGGAGGAAATGCAGGAACAGGTTTGTAAAGAAGAACGGTCAGTGCAACGTGGAGTTCACCAACATGGATGACAAGCCGCAGAGGTACATTGCAGACATGTTCACCACGTGCGTTGACATCCGCTGGAGGTATATGCTCTTGCTCTTTTCCCTGGCATTTCTGGTGTCCTGGTTATTGTTTGGGCTGATATTCTGGCTAATTGCACTCATTCACGGAGACCTAGAAAACCCGGGTGGAGACGATACCTTCAAGCCTTGCGTTCTGCAGGTCAATGGCTTTGTGGCTGCTTTTCTGTTCTCCATCGAGACCCAAACGACTATTGGTTATGGCTTCCGCTGCGTGACGGAGGAGTGCCCGCTTGCGGTCTTCATGGTGGTGGTTCAGTCCATCGTGGGGTGTATAATTGACTCTTTCATGATTGGTGCAATAATGGCAAAGATGGCCAGGCCCAAAAAACGGGCCCAGACATTACTTTTCAGCCATAATGCAGTAGTGGCAATGAGAGATGGAAAACTCTGCTTGATGTGGAGAGTTGGGAATCTCCGGAAAAGCCACATAGTTGAAGCCCACGTACGAGCTCAGCTAATTAAGCCCAGGATCACAGAAGAAGGGGAGTACATACCGCTCGACCAAATAGACATCGATGTGGGCTTTGATAAAGGCTTGGACCGTATCTTCTTGGTGTCTCCCATCACCATTCTCCACGAGATCAACGAAGACAGCCCCTTGTTCGGGATCAGCCGCCAGGACTTGGAGACAGACGACTTTGAGATCGTGGTCATCCTGGAAGGCATGGTAGAAGCCACCGCTATGACGACGCAAGCTCGGAGCTCCTACCTGGCCAGTGAGATCCTCTGGGGCCACCGCTTCGAGCCCGTCTTGTTCGAGGAGAAAAACCAGTACAAAGTAGACTATTCCCACTTCCACAAAACCTACGAGGTCCCGTCCACCCCCCGTTGCAGCGCCAAGGACTTGGTGGAGAACAAATTCCTGCTGCCCAGCACCAACTCCTTCTGCTACGAGAATGAGCTGGCCTTCATGAGCCGCGACGAGGAAGAGGAAGACGATGACAGCCGGGGTTTGGAGGACCTGAGCCCGGACAACAGGCACGAGTTCGATAGGCTTCAAGCCACAATAGCGTTGGATCAGCGGTCATACAGGAGGGAGTCGGAAATATGACTCTTGGTCCTTCCATTGACTTTTCCGAGGGTATTTTTTTTCCTCCTCTAATCTCTTCCCCTACAACCCGCTCAAATTATGCAGAACAATGCAAGTGCCATAGGAATGCTTGAGAAATTAGTATCGTTCATAGTTTTCAGTTTCATCGCAATAACCACTGAGCGGTCTGCAGGAGGGGACGGCGGCAGGCCACGGCGCGTCTCCTGCGCCCGGCGCCTGCAGCGCGGCCGGCGGCTCTGGAGGGACGGACGGAAAGAGGAGGGTCCGTGGGGCGCAGGCAGGCGCTCGCCCCACGCGGCCCCGCGGGGCTTTGCTCTCCCCGCGGGGAAAACGCCAGCGTTTTCTTGAAGCCGAGCACTGCGAGATCCAAAAAGAGGAAATATCAGGAAACAAATCTTTCTCTTGCTCTTTCTTTTTTTTCCTTTTATTTTTTAACTGAGCAGCAACAACAAAAAAAATTGCTCCTTCCAGCAGGCAGTCTGATTCAGTTGCACAAGAACAACACTTGAAATAACATGCAACATTAACGTACTTCTTTTTAATTTGGGGAAAAAGGGTGGGGAGGGAGGCAAGAGGGTTTTTAATTTTTTCACCATACCGTTTGGGAGACTGTTTACCAAAATAATAATAATAATAATAATAATAATAATAATAATAATAACAATAATAATAATAATATTAAATCTGAAAGAAGTGATTCAGTATTTTTTAAAAATGAACAAGGGAATGAATAAGCCACCGGGGTCCTTTGAGGAGGTGACTTGCTGGGCAGATGCAAGAGCTAGAAGTCAAGACTGCATCCAATTTTGGGGTGGGGTTTTTTTCCCCACTGGCATGGCTTTGTAGGCAGAAAACAGACATAAGTGGCTGGAGGTCCGTGGCAGCGAAAGTGAGTAGCGTAATTACTGGCAAAGTAGCTAATAAGGAAAAGGCAGACCATGATAGAAAGAAGCATTGTAAACACAGTAATTAGCCAATTTCTGGAAATATTGATCTTCAGGGTGGAAATTGTGTCTGGGGCATCAGCTGCTGAAGCGTTGGGTCTCCCCCAACATCTCCAACAGGGAATTCATAAGTTTCACTGTAACTAGGACGAAATAGCAAAAAGCACAAAAAGCAGAGTGGAAAGCTCTCAAATTTGGGTATTTCCCCACTTTTCCAACCAATTCAGTATTTTCTCCTTTGAAAAATCATTTCAGACATGGAAATCAATGTGAAAGTCGTCATGTTGAGTTGCACTTCTTCTAGCACAGGAGCCGTCTCCATGCCAGGCTGGGATTTATGAATTCCCCGTTCACCGGAGAGTCCTGCTTCAGAGGCAGATGCTTTTCCGAAAACAACAGATGCCAGTTGAGGAAACCACCCCATCTCGCGCTTCAACCCATCCCCATGTCCCAGCCTCAAGGTGGATCGTGCCTTAGAGATGCAGACTCATCCCACGCCCCAGCCCTCCTCCCCGGCACCCCGCTTGCATCCTTCCCTTGGGGCGACATCCCACCATCAGCTGTGTTTTAGGCTGGCCTTGACGGCACACTGGTTTAGCTTTTGCTACGGCACAAGGCAAACCACCCCGTGCACGGGAAGCCTTTGCCCCTGCCCTACTCCCCGCCTTAGCACAGAGGGAATGAGCCGGGAAGACGCAGGTTGCGGGTCCCTTCATCCCGGCCGTGCTGCTCATTGGTGCTCTGGGAGCCAAAATCTGGCTCCCTGCTCTCCGTGGCCATGGGAAAGGCTTTGGTACCCACAGGCATCCCGCACCTGATGCGGGGTGCGGAGCCCCAGCAGCACCCGGCCTCGGGGAGAAGGGGTTGAGAGCGGGGTCCCCAACAGCATTTTGGCTGTGACGGGCTCCCGGTGCTTTTCTCCCCCCTGCCCACATCAGGGAAGCCGTGTCCCAGGGATACAACTTGCTGTGGCATGTCCAAACATCGGTGGCAGATTTGTCCTGTGTCCCCATCCCCATCTCCTTCTTGCAAAGGGCTCTGGGGAGCAGCTGCCCCGGTGCCCCCGCACTGCCCGGTGCCCCCGAGCATCATGTCTCGCCAGCCGGCCGCGGGACGGGGACCGGGACTTCGTCCCCGCAGAGTTTTCTCCCAACCCTGTTCCCACCAGCGTCCATCACCATGATCCCGTGCTGCAAACCAAGGGGCTGCTCTATTTTTGGCTTCCCCTAAAAACCAGCCACTGGGAGAAAACATCCCCAGGGGCAGCGCCGGGAGGGAGCCGGCCGTTTCGGCACCGAGTGCCCCAGATGGGCTGTCCCCAAAAGCAGGGACATGTATGGATGTGCCATTGAGCTCCGGCCACGACATTTGTGTTTCTAAGACAGTGAACGCGGATGCCATCCCATCGCCGGTCCCTTTGCTCCCAGGGGGGGATGGTTTTGCCACCCGCTTTTTGCCCCATAGCATCTGGGGGGTGGGAAGGATGGAGGGGGGCGCAGAGAGATTTTGCGTGCGCACTACTTATTTATTTTTTTTTTTAAATGCTTTTAAGTGGTTTTAGGTTCTTTTGAATAAATAATAATTATAAAAAAAAGGTGCACATCTTGCTGCTGTAGGGTTCTCAGAGGGTTAATTTCTTTATAAATATATATATATCACAGTAAATATTTGTATAAAAATGAAAGAGAAATAGAGATGTCTTTAAGTAAATTATTGCTTTTAAAGAAACTTCTATGATTGTACAGTGTTACCTGGGAGAATAGAATAATATATACAGATGTATTTTTAAACTGCTGCGTAGGAGGATGTGAACTGGGCTGGGGAGCGCCCGTGGCTGGCACTGTGAGGGGGGGTTCGGACCCTCCCCAGCCCCCGTTCACGCACCCCCTTCCCAGAACCCCGCTAGTGAGGATCTAGCTCTGGCGAGTCGTCGTACATATACTGCATAGTCCTCGTCCTGGCCATGGACCACGCCGGTACATAGTGTATAAATATTATTTTTGCCTACCTGTGAGCGCTCTGAGCTACTGGTCTTTTTTCCTGCCATCAGGGAACATTGGGAAGGCTGCCCAGGGGTAGTTTTAATCACATGAATTGTCAAAGAAAAGGGGGGGGGGGGGAGAAAAAAAAGGTGAAAAAAGTCAAAAAGTGGTGTTTGTTCGGCACTTAGGTTCCCCAGAGGGGCTGGAAATGCACAGGGGTGCTCTTGGGATGCGGGTTTTGGTGTTGGTCATGGCAGGGATGGAGCGGGATCCCGGCGGGAAGGGGCTCGGAGCTGAGTGAGGGGACATGTCCCCCCCCTCAAAATAGCCACCGGCCATTTCCTCCGAGCCGAGGTCGCTCCATCCATGGAGTTAACTCTGGCGTTACGCTTGATCCTTGGAGGATGGCGGGAGTCCGAGAAAGGAAAGAGCCGCTAATCCTCTTGGCCAGCATCCCGTAGGGATTGCCCTCGGCCGGGGCTCAGGGCAGCCTCCGGCAGCAGCAGCTGCCCTGGCCGGGGACCGGGGGCTGGACCCGCTGCTGCTCCCACTTGGTTTCACCCCAAAAAGACGTACCAGTGAGAGCAGAAAGCGGCCACATCCCGGCTGGAAAGAGCGTCCTCTGCCCCCGAAAGACGTGACATGTCCCTGCTCGGCCGGGCGGTGGGTCCCTGGGGCCGGGAGCCGTTGGGACGAGCCTTAGCTTCTCATAACTGAATTTAGTGCACTTAGTCTTTTAGGGCTGGGACAATCTCTGAGCGCTTAACCTTTCGCGATTCGGTGCCTGCTTGACCTTCAAACCTTTTGTAGGAGATGAATTCAGAGCCACCTTTTCTATCTTTAATAAGGCAGAACAAATACGTTTATTTTTAAACCCTCCTGCTCATTCCTTTCCTCTCGTGCTGACAACCAAAAGACTCCCCTGTGTCCCCCCGCCATTTCTTGCACGCCGAAACGAGTGTGTGGCAGCTCCGGCCGGATCCTGCTCTCCCACCCCCCCAATTCAGGGATGCTGCCACGGGGGGGTTGGCACAGGGCAGGATCCAGCCGCGTTACGAGCGGGGAGGGGATGTGGGATGGTGCCCGTCCCAATGCCACCCGTCACCTCGCTGAGCCCTGCTGCCCGCCAGCTGTGCACATCTGTCCCGCTGCCCCCTCCTGGGGGCACCATCTTTCCTCCACACACCCCGCCCCCCCCCCCCAGAACACACCCCAGTGCTCCCCCAGGCCTGGCCCCAGGCAGTTTGGGGACCGAGACCCGGCACCAGTTCACACGGGCAGGTTGGCAACTGGGAGCACTGGTGTCCCAGGGGTAAAATGCCGAGTCCGTTCGCTGGGGCGACGGTGACATGCAGCGATAGAGGAGCTGATGGATGCAATGAAAGTATCTGTACCTTTTCCACCTCCGGTGTTTCTCTGTCTCATTGCACATATATTTGAGATATATGTGACAATGTATATATATTTGTAAAATGTATTTCAGATGACAAAACTGGCCAATTTTATGTTATTTTAAATATATTATATATATTATATATAAGAGTCTCCAAAAGATATAAATAGACTAGAGAAAATAATATAAATATGTAATAAATGTATTTTGATCTATTTAAAATACCTCGCGTCATGCTGTATATTTTAAAGATCATAGGGAAGTGTCTGCCTTTAGCAAACTTCAAACGTGGTTTCGAGGCTGTCAGTTGTCGCACATATAATATATATGTGCAAGAAACTTTGGGGCCAGTGGGACAAAGACAGATGTTTTTTAGGAGCCTTTTAGGAAATGTCCGTCCTGCTGCCTCTAGGTAGGAGCAGAAACCCAAAATCTGAATTTTCCTCGTTATCCTGCAGGAGAGGGTAATTTTTCCTCTCCGCCGGGGAAGGGGCTGCAGGGATGCTCGGCAGGATGGGGGAGGTTGCCGGATCCCACCCTCCCCGCGCAGCCCCCCATGTGGGTACCATTTGCTCTGCTGCACTGCCCTGACGGGCTTTCGCCAGGGGACCGGATCGCAGCGGCTCAGCCATGCGGGGAGCCCGGAGATGGGAAAATGTGTCTGGAGCCCGGGCAGAAAGAGCCCAGTCATCCGAGACTGACCCGACAAATCTTCCCAGAGCGACCTTGGTCGCCCTTGGGCTCCACGAGGCATCACCTCCTCCGGGGACCTCAGGGGACACTGCGCCACAGCCAAGTGACAGTTTAAATGTCTTTAATGGTACGTCACGGCCGAAGGAAAGCAGAGCAAGTGCGTGGGATGCTATTGACGGAGAGGTTAATGGCCTTGGGGGACATGGAGCCCCTGGATTCGCCATCCTGGATTTTCCTGCTGGCTTTTGCACCTGGCTGCTGCAGGGACTAGGGCTCGTGTACCGAGATAACCTGGAGAAATTATTCATCATCATTTCTCAGGCTGGTCACGGGTCTGAATCTGGGTTGGGCGACCGGCGACCGATAGCTTCCACCCACCGATGATGGTCAGTTGGGTCCCACCGGCTCCATCCCTTCCCCCATAAGGGACTTTTTTACTCACTAAAAAAAAAAAAATGACTGCCAGCCACTGACTCTAATCACCAAAGATAGGGCCGGGGCTAAGCATGATTTAAGAGCGCAGCCCATTTAATTTATCAAAGGGGGAGACTGAGAGGTGACTTGATTACAGCATTTGTCACGGGGAGAATACACTGGTACAAAGAGGTAACTTAATCTACCAGGGAAAGGCATAATAACCACCTCTTCCTGGAAGCTGAAGCCAGACAAATTATCTTGGAAATAAGGAGCAATCTTTTAATAATGATTAGCTATTAGAACAAGCTACCAACCTCTGTTTCTTAATGCCTTTAAATCTGGATCAGATGCTTTTCTGGAAGCTTTTCCCTTGCTGAGGAGAGGAGCGGGTGTTATTGGGGAAGGTAATGGCCTGTTACAGGCAGGCAGGAGGTGAGATGGGAAAACCTCCCTGCTCTCCTCCAAAACATGGGCTGGATCTCGGAAAGGAAAATGCCGGGGAGGGCGCGGGGGATGCTCTTGCAGGGCCCTGCCAGCATCTCTCCCGGGGAAAAGTACCGGCCCGTGCAGCGGCTTCCCAAAGCTCTTGTGCCTCCGCTCTCAGGGTTTGCTTTGATGTGTGGCAGTGACTCCTCGCGCAGCAGTTTGCACTACAAAACCCATCGCTTCATTTGTGGAAGCATTTAATGATTCAGGAGCTGGCAGCTCCCCGGGGATGGTTTTCACTGCCTCCAGAATTCCTCCCTCGGTGGCTGCTTGTAGCAGAAATCCCCGGGGAGCCGAGCTGACGGTGGCACCACGGGAAATGTGCTACCAGGACGTTCGGTCCTTGCTTGGCTTCCACTCCAACCATCCTCGTCTTTGGGGGTTAGAGCTAAATTAAAGGGGGGGGGGGGGGTGGCGGCTGGGAGCAGTGGGGATGGGGAAGGCAGCGGCTGCCTCTGCGGGGAAGGACCTTGCTTACACCTCGCAGGCACGGCCAGGGTGTTTTCGGCAGGGATGCTAGCCAAAGGGCTGAGGTTGGGGCTGCTTCTTAACTGGCAACCTCCACTTTTAATACTCAAGATGTCTTTAAATGCTAAAACCCTCTCTAAACTCAGCACTACACCAGCCCTCGCTGACTGCCCCCCTGCCTCTTTCCCTTTGGCTCCAGGGTACCAGGGTGGCTCTCCATGCCCTGAAGAGCTTTCTGGCCTCCCCAAAAGCAGGGTGTCTTTTCCTTGGCTTGGATGGGTTTGGCTCAAAGGCACCAGCACTAAAATCTGGCTGCGCCGACCTCTCCCGACTGGGCAGAGAGTGGGCAGAGGGGCTGTGAGCTTCCATGAGCTCTGGATTCCCACCAGGATGGAGCCGGCATAGGTTTGCGCGCTGTGCTGCCCGTCCCGGCTGCGTGCACCGGCACAGGGCTTGCTGGGTCTCGCCGGCCAAAACCATGGTGCCACGCAGGGAAGGCACCACATTGGTTTGGCTCCCAGCAGCTGTGCTAAGGTGATGCACCACATTTCGGAGGGGTGGAGGCAGGAACTTTGCCCCGGCCCCGCTGGAGATGCGGCTCCTCCACCCAGCCTGGATGCATCCTCCCTCCTGGCTGCTTCGAGAAGCTCAGACCCAACAAACCCCTCCAAATTTGTTCCCTTGCCCACCCCAATTGCCCCAGTGCCATCCCGGGCGGCCAGGAGCAGCTCGGGTACCACAGGGTGATACCCCGGGATGCTGGGTTGTCTCTGGGGGTAACCATAGTAACGGAGCAGCATCTCTGCTCTCCTGCCAGCAATTTGCTTTTTCATCCTGCATTAAGGTGGACCCTCTCCAACTCCTTTGTCCCCTTCCACCTGCCCTGAACGGCAACGCCGAGAGCTCTCCCACCAAGGGGCCGGCTCTCCAGCTCCTCATGCCACATCCCACCTCATCCCATGCCGGGTTTCATCCCGCTGTATAATGGGATACTGCCGGGGAACCGTCCCCCAGCATCCTGCGGGGAGACAGGGAAGGCGGCAGCTGGAGTTTCTCCTTAACACAGATTCATAAGTGTGAGTGGGACAAAATTAGGGGTTTCCTTACACTTGTTGTTAAAAGGTCACTGTCAAGGTTAAAAACCTTAAATACTTTTTTTTTTTTTAAATTGTAAAAGGCCTCTATTAGTAATAACACGCCAGCTTATTAATATGGATTGAATTTTTCAGCACTGAATGTAATTATCACCCGTTAAGTACTTTGTTCACCTTTCACATTTCTCCCTGCTTGGGGAAGGCAAACACATGAGTCAGCGTTCCTTTTTCTGTCGGTTTTAGGCAGTTTCGGTGACAAGCTGTCGTGAATCAGCACAACGCTGCAAAGTTCAGGTCGCAAACGCTCGCCACGACGCTGCTCCCGGAAAAAAACGGTGATTTAAAGGAGGCGAAGGAGACCCCCGTCCTGACCCCAGGTTTTGGGGAAAAAAAACCCTGAATGAACAAATTTGGAGTCAAACCGGGCACGGTGGTGCTGCTCTAAGGGAAGACGCGCGGAAGGGTTTCCGATGGGATATCAGGGTTGTGGATGGAGAGGGAAGAGAAGATGTGTCAGAGCTGGCAGACCAACACCCCTTCCCCAGCCAGCTGACGTTTCCCCTCCTCTTCCCCTACAGTTGGCACATTTATTTTGGCAATACCTCATTAGCGTGTCATTAAGCCTTCCCCTCTTTGCCAGTGCCGCCTGATGACCCCAAGCAAGATGCCTGTCCCCCAGGCTGTCCCCTTCCAGGGTGCCTGCTCTCTGGGCTTGCAGCACCCATGCGGGGTCTGGGGTGGGGGTGCCGGGCACTCGGGGATGGCATTAGAGGGGAGGTGACCCCGAAAGCCTGTCATCCGGGGGCTGGCGTCCCCGCCTCGTGGGCTTGCTGTCCGTTTGGGTTCGTGGCTGACTCAGCCCCAGATGGTTGCCGCGAGCGCTTATATAACGGCATGTTTTGGTGGGGGCCGGGGACGCGGTGCACGGCGAGGAGGTGGGCGCGGGGGCGAGGGAGGGAACAGAGCTAAAGATAAGCCTGGCAGCTCTGGCAGCGCTTTGCCAGGCCCAGCGGGAACCGGCAGGGGAAAGGCTGCTGGGGATCGGGCGCCGAGCTCGCAGCCGTTGCAGCCGCAGGGGGACGGCCCCGCTCGCCGTCCCGGCTGCCCGGTGCGTAGCCGGGGAGAAACAGCTTTGCATCCCGCTGCCAGCAGCTGTTTTCTCCTCCCTGGTACCCACTGGGCACCGCTGGCGCTCAGCCACAGCTCGCCCTTTCCAGGTTCGCCTTCCTGCAGCCTCTGTGCTGCCGCTCGCAAACAGACCCAAAACCACCCCTGTTCCTTAAAACAGGTTTTTTTTTTCCCCTGGTGTTTCATGACCTGGGTGCAGCAGGGAAGAGATTTTGCCTGGTTGCAGGACTGAACCGAACCGCATAGAGCCCCCCCGCATCCTTCACCCCCATCGCTCCCTCCCTCCCTCCTGTACCTTCTGCTTCGCTGGTGACTGCCGACCAGCACTGAAGCTCGCGATCGGATCAGAAAACTGATGTTTATTTCTCTTAAAGGGATGTTTTGGGTGACCTTTGACCTCTGTAGAAGTCTTCCTCTTTTGCCCAGTTTACGAATTCAGTGTAAACACAAAGATGACCCTTGTTTTATGGGAGTTTTATTTTAATGCTCTGGAGATTTGCTAAATAAAAACGATTCTAATACGAAGGATGCGCTGGGTGTGATGGCTTTTCTCAGGCGGGGCAGCCGGGGGAGTTGGGCCAGGTAATTAATAACTCGAGACCCTGCTCCGTGCCTGGGTGTGTGCTGCATGTCCCTCAGCACCAGGGTTAACCATGAACCCCCTGGGATGGCTTTTATTTGGCTGGAGCTGCCCTCCGGAGGAGTATTCCCCAACTCCAATGGGATTGAACCTGGATTTCATCCCCAAACCTCTTCTTTGCCTTGTTTCAGGCCAAACGCACGGGAAGCTGCTTGCAAGCCCCAGAGCAAGGCAGATCCCCGTGCCCTGGGGGGGGGGTCCTGGATAGCCGAGGCTGCGGAAGGGGTGGAGAAGGTTGCCGGCCGTGCCCCAGCGAGCGAGACGTCGTCCGCTGAGCGCTCCATACGGCAGCACCATAATGATGCCGGGTGTGGGGGCGATGGCAAGAACAGGCGCTCGGTGTCGGCAGGAGGAGCGGTGCGGGCTGGTAACAGCGCTCAGATGGTAGGGGGAAGTCCGCAGCTCCTGATAATTAGGAGAAAGACTAAATAAATCCCTTTGAAAAAGACAATGTAGGGGGGGGAGAAGCTCGGGCCTGGGCTCCTGCCAGCGACGGATTTGCAGAGCGCTGCCGCCCACGCTGGAGGGGAGCAGAGAGGGGCATCGTCCCCGCAAGGTCGAGGTGGCAAGGCTGCGGTGGCAGCGGTGACACCCAGCACACGGAGGGCTAGTGGTGGCCGTGGCGGTGGCAGCGGGGTTGGGTGGTTGCCAGCCCAGGCGGTGGGTGTCTGGGTGCCCCCTCCCATGCAGGTCTTTGCATGCTCGCCCCCCCCCAGGGCAGGTCTCCATCCCGCAGCCCCTTGTCGCAGAGAGGACTGGATTTATGGGGAGCAGGAATCTGGGGATTACGCCGCCGGAGTCTGACCAGCCAAAAATTGTTAAAAATCAGAATATCTGTAGCTCAAATCCAGCTTAAAAGTCAAACCAATCATCCAAACCATCTGCCTCGCCATTGAAGATAATACTACTTTTATTGTTTCCTTAAGCTGCTAAGCAGCTTTTCAGCAAGAAAAACCCTCTCTGCTGGGACATTTGCTGCGGTGGGACGGCACGGTGGCCTGCCCGGCGGCAGCCAGGTCCTGCTGGGATGGGGAAGCAGGGCACGATGCGGTGACATGGAGGATGCAGTGCAGGGACGGGAGAGCAGGGACTGGTGCTGGGGTTTATTGCATTGCTCCACGCCACGGCGGGGACAACCACTCACGGCCGGCTGCCATCGCTTCCCCTGGAAGCCCGCTGATGGAGGAGGGGTTGCAGTACCAGCTCCCCTCCAAGACATCCCAAAACTTTTCTGGAGGCTCTGGCAGCCGAGGGTGACGTGTGACAGCCTGTAACAGGATCTGCCCTTGCTGCTGCCCACCCGACCTTCTCCCAGAGGTATTAGCCTGCCGAGAGCAGCCAGCCCGAGCCACGAGCTTTCCATCTGCAAGCCCTCCCCAGCTGTGGGCAAGGGAGAGGATCTGTGCATGATCCTCCCCATTTCCCCAGGGAGATGCACCACGCTGAAGGCTTCGAGCCACTCTCCAAAGCCTGCTGTCCAGTACCTGCAAGATGTCTGTGCCCAGCAGAGAGACCAGCCTGTTCTGCCTCTTCTAGACGCGCCCATTGAAGGGAGGGTCCCACTGAAGGAGCTGCCGTGCAGGTTACCCTCTCCCAAACCATCATCCCTCTCCCAAGACCTCACTCAGGCAACCTCTAAGGCGATATAAGCCGATGTCTCTATTCTCATCTCCAGCTTTTCCAGGTGACAAAAGCATCAATCAAGCTTTTAACTGACGTCATTCCTGACATATAATTAACACCCCCTTGGCCCGTGGATTTCAAACCAGGACATGTACGGGTATGAAAAGGTCTAAGTCACGTTATTTGCTCCAGCCTGAGAGAGCAGGACACGTGCTTGGGTTGAAGATGTGTCTGGGGTGCAAATTCACTGTTGTCTGTGAGTTTGTATTGATGCAACTCGTGCAGTAATAGCACAAGCACTTCTTAATGAAATCACTCCGGAGTCACTTACATTATACATTTGTGCTGGAGTCTGGCTGCTCCTCCTGGCTTGGCTCAGGATGAGTTTGCTTGGAGAGATTATTATCCCATGGGAAGACATACCTGAACCAAAACTGCGTTGTTCTCACATGGAGATAAGGAAGGAGAAAGAGCTGTTAGATCAGCAATCAACAAGCCAACAGGAACCTGCGCTTCTAAAGCTTTTACTTTGTCTTATTTTAAGTGCCTGGCAGCGAGCTGGCCCTTCTTCTCCCCTGGGAGAGGCAGAGTGTTGCCAGCTCATGAGAGTCTGTCGTGGGATTTTCTATCACCGCTGCAAGGCCCCAGCTCCCAGCGCCGTGTGGTTAGCGGAGACTCACCGTGGTCACCTGGAAAGCGACTTTGCAGCTGGCACAGAGCATTTCACTCCAGCTCAGTGCAATGGCTCGGGGGCCGGGGCACCCCCCAGCTGCCCAACGTCTCCAGCAAGGTTGGCTCTGATTTTGAAGACTCTCCTGGATGCTTGGCTCCTCTGCAGTGCCCGACGCTGGCTCGGCAGGGAGTGTGCCAGGCTCCAGGGGCGACCCCATCCTCTGCCGGGGGCTTGCAGCCAGCAAAGCCACATCACTGACTTTTAATTACGGATAGCTGCAATTAGTGGCACACCAGCAGAGTGAGAGGAGAAGCCCTGGCCTGTCAGTCTTGGCTGCCTTACAGTGTTAGGCTGCGAGGTCCCTGACACCTTCCCTAATAAACCCAGAAAGACACGTTGCCTTGACCGTGACAGTTCAGTGACTGGGGTGTGCGTCGGACCCCCAGTACAAATCCTACTTGGACATACCTCAAATGCAACGCAGTCAGCTCCTGTGGGTTAAACGTCTGCAGAATTTCATCCAGCAGAGCAGTCCGATAATCTTCCCCACGGGAGGACTGATGGGCGAGATCCACAATTTTACTTTTCTGTGTCTGTTTGTGTCCTTTCTCCATGCAGCAATGCAAGGGTTATGCTGAGGGTGCAGAAGAGGATGGTACTTTGTGCCTGCGTCCCTGCCACTGGGTGTTTCCAGTCCTGTGGATGAACAGAGGCTCTTTGATCTCAACATCAGAGATATCCAAACA
Organism: Aptenodytes patagonicus; assembly: GCF_965638725.1. NCBI lineage: Eukaryota > Metazoa > Chordata > Aves > Sphenisciformes > Spheniscidae > Aptenodytes > Aptenodytes patagonicus. The sequence goes on from NC_134961.1 coordinate 7,870,236, forward strand.
CGGTGATCCAGGGAAACGCAGCTGGGAGGCACCGGCAGGGTCAGTCCTTTGGAGCTGTGTTAGTCTCAATGCAACCCCAGAGGGGTCCATATATTTCCATATGCCACAAGCCATAAAGCATTCCCTGAAGGCCCAGCGTCAACATAAATCATCTGTTGTACACGTGACAACAAGCCACAGAAACCACAGGGAGCAGCAGGCCAGGCCGGGATTGTCACCGTGTCCCTGCTGCCCATGAGAACTCAGTCATGAGTTCCCGACGTGGGAGCAGGTACCGCTGCCTCCTGCTCGGCGAGGACGGCACCGGGCTGGCAGAGGGAGCTGCTCCCACTCTGTCCATCACCATCCTCCTGCTGCAAGAGGGATTTGCTGCTCCGAGGTGCGGAGAGCAGGTCCTCGACTGACGGTGCTGTGCCTGGGCTGCAGAGCACACCGGTGCCATTTCCGAGAGGCTGGCAAGCATCCCCTCAAGAGGAAAGAAGCTCAGCCAAGCCTGAAATGACCTGCTGGGGCAGGGTAGGCTCCTTCCACTCTTGCATCATGTGCTAGGATTTATATAAAAGAGGATTCTTTGCAGGATGGCCTGTCCCACGGAGGGTGATGTTCGTAGTGTGCCGCTCACAGACTGCAGCTTGAATACCCCTGGGGTCAGGGTGAGCCCCAGCCTCTGCCACAGAGCACTTGGCTCCCTTTGAGATCAGGCTGGACCTGTGCGTCGAGTCATACAGCAAGGCTCTGGGCCACTCGTGCGCATCAAGTGATGCTACACATGCCTCTAGCACTGCCTGGACCCCTAGCTGCGGCACAGCACCCTCTCCTCATCCCACGCCCAAAAAATTAAAGTCTTGTTCCTCATGTTCCCACGGTGCCGCTCGCTGAACAAAGCCCCGGCCCTCCACATGCCCCATCTCCCCAGACCCCAGCACAGCCCTGCCCCTTCTCCAGCGCAGAAGCCTGTGAGGTTCCTCCAGCCATGGCCACTCCTGTGCACTCCCCAGACTTTGATTAACTCCAGGCTCCTCTCTCTTCACAGCCCCCTGGGAAATAAAAACCTCCAGTGATGCAGATTGTTTCCAGCTGATGGAGAAAGCAGGGGGCGAACCTGTGGCCACACTCGCCTCCGAGAAGGGGCTCTGCTGAGGCTGGGGATGGAGCTGAGATGGTTTCTTGTGTGCAAGGTGCCCCTGTGTGGCCAAGGATGCTGGCAGCCGGGGGGGTGTCCCTGAACCCCCGCGGGTACCTTCACATCGCTTCTGGAGAGCCAAGCCCAAGCCGTAGTGCCGGGGGACATTTTCACTTAGAGCATCGCAGGTGTCACAGCCAAAGGTTGGCTCCTTGCTGTAGCAGCTTCACTGGGTGCTTTTGGAAGAGGATATTTGGGGGCTCAGGGGGAAGGACGCTCCAAAAAATCCCTACTCGGGACCATGGCCAGTCTGGGATTGGTTCATCCTCGCAGATGGCTCTGATCCAGGCTTTGAACATGCCACAGTCCAGGACTGGCATGACCTAGAGTTTGGGTTGGTTTATAGCCCAGGTTGGGAGGTTCAGGTCCGAATGGCTGGTTGCCAGCCTGGTCTGCATGGCACAGCTGACCACTGCACACTGGGAACGCCCCATGTCCCCGTGGCACTGAGAGGTAGCAGGGGGGGAAATACCCCATCCCAGCATCCCCCAGACGGGGCAGGAACCCAGCTTCTGCCCCAAGCCCCCGTGTCCTGGTGCTTTCTGGAGTCAGAAAGAAGCTCAGGTTTCCCTGATGTGCCCCAGGGACCCTCAGTAGTTACTGTTGTGTCCAAGACTGCTGAGATTGGGCTACCTTGTCAAACTAGCCAACTCAAAGGTTATCTCAGCCACATCTGTCAGGCTGACTGCTCTTCTGGGACAGCATGGGGGCACCGGGAATGAATTAGGTTTTCAGTCACTGCTTAAACACAACCCAGTATGGAAACCGTATGGAAAGGAGGCGAGCCCAGTGATGGAGACATTGCACTGGTCCTCGGGAAGCTGGGCTTCTCCGGCTCTGCCACAGTCCTTTGCGTGTCTCCTCGGCCACCTCCCTTAATGCCCATGACTCAATTCCATCAGAAACTGGTTTCCAGGTCCTAATCGCAGTGCCAAAGCACAGGCACTGGGTTTGGTTCCCTAGACTGAGTTGCAAAGCTATGAGCCAGGGCAAGTGGGAGCATCAGTGGTCCCTCCGCTGTGAGAGAGGATCCCTTCTCCCACGAGCTGGTCACCGCAGCGGGCTCAGCCAAGAGAAAAGGATCCAGTAACCAGAGCGTGGCCACCCTGCCTGCCGAGCCCCGCTCCATCATCCCTGCCTGCTCATTACTCCCGTGGACGTGTGCACACAAGGCGGCAGGACAGGCGATGCCAAGCACTCCTCGGGCACCGTCACCTGATCTCCGCATCCCGCTCCAAGCCCGGACAAAAATAAATCCGGGAGCGCTGCAGCGAAGCCGCGCTGGCAAGGCGGGTCTGGGCTGAGCCCATTGTTCCAGCGATAATGCTAGTTCCAGTGACTGATCGGGGAGAAATGCAGATATTCCCCTCGCGCCTCTCCAGCCTCCTGCTGCAGAGAAACCGTGGCTTAGCGTCCAGGAGCGGGTGGAGGCGTTTGCTGCTGAGCAGAAAAGGACATGGGTTTTTCCCCTCATGTGAATTTTCTTGTTGATAGAAGGTTCCTTCCTTGTGGGTGAGGCTAAAGTTTCCACAGGGATTTTTTTTTTTCCTTGGAAGTTTTTTTTTATTTAAGTAGAAGGGCAAAAAAACCCTCACCTTGTATCCTGAAAATTAAAAGCCTGAAGCTCCAGCTCCCCCCATTCTGGCAGAGCACATCGCCCCTGCTTGTGCAGCATCCTTTTGCTACGTAAAATTGGCATCTCCTTGCAGCTACCATGGTGTTTCCAAGCACGTAAAGAAATACCCATGGAAGGCCGTGCTGAGGCCTGCCAAACTCATTTCAGTCACGACCGAAGTTGGTGCTTGGTTGCAAGGGTACAAAGCCGATGCAGTAGCGGTGGCTTTGGCAGGAGCAGAGCTAGAGCTGTGTGGTGGCTGCGGGGACGCCACAGAGTCCCATTGCAACGAGGGCTGGGGAGGACCAGCAATTTGGGGTCTTCTTCAGCACTCAACCAAGACACACCTGACACAAGCCAGCCCTGCAGGAGGGATTCACCGTTTCCCTGGTACGTGCTGGGCTTTCACATTCCCCTGGGGGGCTGGAAAGTTGCCCTCACGTCCCTGATTTCTCCTGTGATGCAGAAACACTGCAGAGACTCTGCCCCAGAGGATCTTCACCTGCAGCCACCCCAGCTCAGAGCCTGGCCGAGCTCAGGACGGGCTCCAACCCTGCACGAAAAGCCCCATGAAGGCTTTGCCACAGGAGCCTCCTGCCAGCAGAACTGAGATGTGGGCATCAGCTGCACCTCCTGGTGCTCCAGGTGGCCAAGTGGCTTCCAGGGCCCCTGCCCTGAGCTGGAGACATCAAAGTCACGCACATGCACGCTCCTTCCAAGCAGCCCAGCGTGCTCATGGCCTGGCAGGGCAATAAAACAGGAGAAAAAGCCAGATCTGAGCAGAAAACTAAGAGAGGAGGCTGCAGCAATATGGTCCTGGAGAAAGCAGGAGCACAACCCCTTGGCTTCCCTTCCCTGCCACTACCCTCGCTTTCCAGTGTGCCTCAAGCTCCGAATGCCTCGGCTTTGCAAAGAGCCGATCTCCTGGTGTTTGCTGGGCCACAGCCTCATCCGCATCACGTGAACAACAGCTTGAACTCTGGTGCATCTACCAAAGAGCCTCCTGCCTCTCCCAGCAACGTGCCAGGGAAATCACAAGGCACTGGGGTAAGCAGCTCTCCTTGTCCCAGCATGGTCCTGGGACAAAAACCCTGCCTGTCCCCATCATGCTGGCTTTTTGTCCCTCTCCCCCAGGCCTGAGTTCACTCACCCTCTCCCCAGGCCACACCTGGTTCTTCTGAAGGCGTCATGACTTCACTGTCTATTTTTATCCAGCCCACTGCTAAGTAAAAGCAGAGTTGACACTGGCTTTTGGAAAAAAAAAAAAAAAGAAAAAAAAAAGAAAAGGCATTTTTCTTATTGTGTGGGAAAAGATCCATGGGTTGGGTTTTCTTTTTCTTCCCCCTTAACTTGGAGATCTCCCAAAGCAAACAAGTGCGGTTAACTGGAAAATAGGATGATTCACCAGTCCCCTGGGCAGATGGTACCCGGGTCCTCTATTCTCCAGCTCCTGGCAAGGGAAAATGCCCCCTATAAAAATTAAAATAAATAGACGATCCTGTGTTCATCACGGGATCTGTTTTGCAAAGCCAGCGTGTCTTCAGTGACCTCCTGCGTGTGCCCAGACCATTTGGTTCATTCCATCTTGGTGTCCTGCACCAGAGGGGCAGTTTGGGGTGTGCAGGGACAGATCAGGGGCCCGGGAGGTTTCCAAAGGTTGCAGCCTGCACGTGGATGCTGGAAGCCGAGCAATGCACTGGGTTACATCCCCGAGCGAAGGGATGGAGCAGCCTTGAGCCACCCCAGGAGCTGGAGCAGAGCTGTTGCTGCGTGACGAGGTGTCTCCTCCTCCGTGGAGCATCTGCCATGCGATGCCCTTGCTCTGGGGTGGTGAGAAGATGCTGACACACGGAAAAGCTGGCCAGAAGATCCCTGTAGGTGAATGAACAGTGGGACCAGAGCAATGAAGCAACATTTATCTTCCCTGCAGCCTCTGACATGTGCCACGGGGACACTGTTTTCTTCACAGTGTGACTCAAATCCCATCTGGATAGAGCAGGAATTAGCTGTCCTTCCCAGAGATGGGAAAGGCCTGTTTTTAACTGCCCCCAACTCCTCCCTCCCGTGGGCAATGGGGCCAATCAAGCTTATTCATCCTTATCACATTCCCCTTACAGATACCCGAATTCTGGCCTCACCAGCAGCAGGGCTGGCACTGCAAGGTGGCCTCATCTCAGGGGCATCCTGAGCCAGCGATGCAGCAAAGTGAAGGGCTCTGGAGGGATGCTGGGGCATCACAGCCCCTGAAGCACATCCCACAGGGGAAGTGCTGTCCATCACCAGCGTCCTTTCTAGGCAGGAGCTGTGATGGTGATGGTGATGATGGTGCTGGAAAAGACTGGGGTGAAAACAGGGGCTGAGCGGGTCTTGGGGTGCCGGGGAGTGAACTGTTCCCTGTTGGGATGCTGGTTCCTGGACATCAGGAGCGGGGCTGTGTTCAGGGTCTGCCTTTCCCTGCCTGGGACATTACGACAACAGAGGAGCCCGAAGCACAGGCTGAGAGGCCGAATTCCCAGCACTTTAAAATTCCCCCTTGGAAGCTTTTTGCCTGCTGGAGGCCCGAGTTATTTCTGGCTGCGCTCGGCAGGAGCATTTTTCTCTTGCTTCGTAGCAGGGCAGGGATGAACAAAGAGCTCAGCTCTCTGCCTCCGCGGGGACATCCCCGCTGCCCTGGCAGCACCGACGTGAGCTGTGTGCCCTCTCCCCGCTCTCCAGGCCAGGGATGAGCTCCCCGGAGCGGGCGTCAGCTCATGAACTGCTCCCTGCGTGAGCCAGAAACACGCGAAAGTTTCTTCCTTCCTCTCACCTTTAAATCAGACCTTTTCAGCCCAAAGAGGCCAGCAGACCCCACTTCTCACAACGGGTCCTGTCCTGCTCCCTGGACTTTCTCCTGCATCGCTGCTGGAGGCAGATCAGAGATGTTTGGGTTGCAGAAATGCTTCGGCTCCTAAGAGGGCTCTTGGGACAGAAAAAACAAGGTTTCTTAAGCAAGCCAGAGACAATAAGCCTCAAAATAAGTGACAGCCGATTGCGGTGTCACCTCATTGCCCACATTGCCTCAGCTGCTCTGGGCATTTTTATCAGCTTTGCCCTCCTCCTGTTGCCTTAGTATTTTATTCAGATGCACCCACTCACCCCCCCCCCTCATGCCTTGGGGTGGGTAGCAACCTGCTGCCTTGGTACCCACTCCTCCGCCTCTGCCCAAATACGAGGCTGTGACAGCCGCTTAGGTCACCTCTGGGCATGTCGGCAGAGGGATTAAGAGGAGGAATCCCATTTTTGATGCCAAATATCTCAAATAAATGGTGCTGTTACAGGTTTAGAAAGAAAATACAGCCACCACCCAGGAGTTCTGGTTTGGCAGCGATGCGGGCACCCTGGGGGCAGGAGGTGTTTGGGTCTGGGGGGGTAAGGAATGGTTTTAGGGCTACTATCGCTCCTCTGAATTCCCCCCCTGCTCCCAGTGAGGGGGCTGAGATGTGCTAGCTCTGCAGAAGGCTCTGATTTTGCACAGAGATGTTCAACAGAGCCAGGCTTGTCCTGGAAGGGTTAAACCCACCCAGTCCACCCACCCAACCGGTCCCATTCCCCTCCCCAGCGCCCAACGGTGTGGTGTTCAGCTGCAGCAGCAGGGAGGGGGTTGTAGCCCCTGCTCTGCACCACCCACCCAGCTGCCCTGCCTGCTCCTCCCGGCCAGCTGAACAAGCACCCAGCGCCGGGGAATCATGTGCTTAGTGGTCCCGGGGGCAGAGCGGCGAGGGAGGTGGGAAAGGCACGGGGCAAGGGAGGCGGGGGTGAGAGATGCAGTAGTGACCTTAGTCCTGGCATCTGGAGCGGGGCGGGTGGCTGGGACGAGGTGGGTGGTCTCTGGTCCACACCGCCCCACTGAAAAGGGCAGAGGTGTCCACTCCGAGCCTCCCTGCGCTGGCAGAAGTGCAAACGTCCCAGGGCTGGGATGTGGGACTGCCAGGATTCACTCTGGCCACAAACTTCTTCTGGTCTGGCTGCAGCTCAGAGCACAGTGATCTGGCACCCAGGGTCCCAAACTGCCCCACAATTCACCCCAAACTCAGCCCCGGGGGACTCCTCGCTTGGATCCAGTCCCCAGCTGAGCCACAAGCAACCTGGTGGACACCAGTTAACATCTTTCCAGAGGGCTCAAGGCAGCTGGAGGGCTCCTTTGGTCATACCCCAGCCAGTACGTGGTGGTAGTTCCTGTGGACAGTGGGGACAGGGAGCCTCTGTGATGGTGGCTGCTGGGGTGGGAAGGATGTTTCTCCTGTGCAGAGGGGTCAGTATGGCATCAGGCAGCCCTGGGCACCTGCCTGCCACTGTGATCACCCCATGGGAGCTGCTCCTTTGGCCTTTCCTCTCCCAGACCTTATTCAGAGGGAAGGGGAATGGGGGGGGAGGGAAGGAGAGAACAGCCCATTTTAGCCCGAGCTTCTAGTGTAGATACACCTGGAGGAGATCATTGCTGCCACAGGCTCCTCAGAGACAAGGACCCTCTCCCTGTTATAGCCCTGCAAGTCTAAAACGGGGTCCAGCACCAAGGCCCACGAGGTGCCAGGAGACGTGGGCACTGTCCTCATGTCCCCACACCACCACACCTCCTGCCTCTCCCATCGGCTGCTGCTCTCCATGGAAATTTGCTATTTTCCCCCTGATAACAAACCCTGCCCAGCGCTGGGTCTAACTGGAGCTCCCCTGCAGCGCTTCAGCCTCCCAGCACCAATCCATCTCCCAGACTTAGTGTCACAAGTGCATCATGGAAAATAGTATCGATCCAGCAAGGTGGTGACTTAATCTGAGGGCTCTGATGAGGCAGTGATTTAACCTTATTACACAAAGGTAAGTAGAGCTGCTGGGTGCCCTGTGCCGGGGGGGACCTGGTTGTGCCGTTGCCCAACTCCTCAGGTGGAAAGGTGCCTCCAAGGACACATCGGTTTTAGGGAAGGGCTGGGGTTGTTGTGTCCAGAGCTGAGTCAGCACCTTGTTGTGCTGGAGCGTCCTGGCTCTTGGTCATGCCCAAAGTCACAGGGGAGCTCAGATCCAGCATGACCCTCTGAGCTGCATCTCTCAGCATTGCTCTCTCTAGTGCTTCCTTCCATCTCCTGGCTTCTTCCTCCCCACCCACCTCTAGGAAGCCTCTTAGTGTCAAGTTAATGTACCGTCTCAAAACAGCACGTCCTGGCTCCACAAAAGGGTAGAAAACCCAGGGGAGAGCACCCATTAGGAGACTTCCAGCCTGCTACCAACTCACTTTACATCCCTGATGAAGCCCTTTAACTCAATTTCCCCATTAATGCATCACACTAACATGATCACCCCTTAACTCAGTTGTATTTGCCCTCCCTTTCCTTAGGCCATGCAGCTTAGCTGTCTGGACATCTCCTTTGGGTCTCCAGGGCTTTTGGGACACAACCAGGACAGACCTGGGGGTCCCCAGGACTAAACCACTGCCGTGGGATGGAGCCAAGAGCCCCAGCTGTGCCCAAAAGCAGCTGGGAGGGCGATGGGGGCAGCTGGGGTGCTCCTCACTCATGAGCAGCCAGGCAGCAGGCAGTGCAAGGAGGGGAGCTACATCCTTTACTGAGCCATGGGCTGGGGAACGTGTCCTCTGTGGCCTGGGGCAGCTCAAACTTACACCAGCAGCTCAGTTCTACAAATCATCAGGGTGATGACTTTAATTCTGAGTCCTCTCCTGCTGACGGCAATGATTTTTCCAACCACCCTGACCACAAGCTTGCAGTATCAGTCTCTACCACGCCGAGTCCAACAAGAGCCCTGCTCTTTCCTGGACTCCTGAGACACCACCACCACCCTCTGCCCCCTCCAGAAGTGTTTCCTCTCCTCAGCTGGAAGCAGGTGCAGGCTCCTGATAACCCTTCTTTCTGTCCACAAAGGAAATGGGGCGTGAGAACAATCCCGTACACACACAGGGTAACAGCCCCGCTCCCACTGATCTGAACTCAGACTCGCAGATGACTCTTCCCTGCTCTCTGCCAGGCCTGGGAAAGTAAGACACCATGAATAGAAAACAAACACTTAAATCTCCCTAAGCCAATGATCCCATCGATGTCTCAGCACAACCTAACGAGGATCTCCTCCTCCTCACAGCTGGTGGAGGCAGGACACAAGCACATGTTGGTATGACTGTCCCTGCCTCCAGGACTGTCGCTGCCAGCTAAAAGAGGTCTCAGCACACGGAGAGCAGGTTATTGCTCTCACCAGTCGTGGCAGGTGCTGGTATCTCTGGGACATTGCAGAGCTATATTGTCCTATGAGTTCTTGGTGCAACCAACCTCAGCAGCATGTGAAGGTACTGTTTTAACGGTCTCAGGAGCAAGTGGCTGGATGCAACATCCTGAGGTTCATACGCTCTTCCCAGCTGTAAATGAGCATCTTCCTCCAGGAGATCTGGGCAGTGAATGTGGATCCCCATGGAGAAGTGTAGCGTAGACCTGGCAGCCACGTGCAAAAATAAACCAAACCAAAAACCAAACCAAACCAAAAAACCCCAACAACAAACCAGAAAAAACCCTGGAAACTGGGAAAGAATCGCAGAGTGAAGGGAAGGAGGGAAAAAGCTCTCTGCCTTCTAGTCCTTCAGGCACGTATCGCCTATAATGGACCCAGATCTCCTATAAAACCTGGGCAACTCCATCCCTTCTCACATGTCTACGCAGGAAAAGTGGACCACCAAGGAGAGGGTCAGGGAAGGATCGCCTCCTCCATTCTTTCCTCCCACCCATCACCAGCCGTGGCTGGCAGGGGCAAGGAGCAGGGTTAGGGGGCTTTCTCGAAAAGCAGGGACTGGAGACGCTGTGCTCTCGCCTGGTTAACCACCAAACCCAATCCACTTGTCTCTGCACATTCACCAAACAGTCACTGCTTCAGAGACATGTTCTCCCAAACACCCTCCCCTCACCGCCTCCTGCGTGCAGAGACTCGTACGTCACCGCCTGTGGAGGAGAACCGGTGGGCTGGGGACTGAACTTTGGTCTGCGTGGGAAGCTCCCCGCACGCAGCAGTAAGGGCGAAGTTTAACAAGGTTGTTCAACGGGATCCAACAGTTTAAGAAACCCCAAGATCTCTCCCATGATGACTGGACGCTTTAATGCAGCAGTAACTCATTAGCCGCATAGGAATGCCAAAAGGAAAGCCAGGGGGATGTGGGGAGGGGAAGAGAGACTAGAAGAGGATAAAGAGGCTGGAGAACTGCCGATCCCTGTCCTTTCTCACTCTTTGACATGCAAATCACATTTCCCTTTCAAGGAGCAATGAAAAACCTCTACATCTTGGCAGGGCTTGGAGAGACCAGGCTAAGTCAGATCCATGGAATAACTGCCCCCTGCAGCCAGCCTGAAATTGTACCCTACAGCGTATCACATACTCCTGCCTACAACCCCAGCAACCCCCATTTTAAACCCAGTCAGCACTGGGATTTCTTTACAACCATAGAAGCTGCAAATAGGTTGCCGAGAGAGACAGATGCCAAGGGAGAAAGGTTAAACAGACATTGCACTCTGAGGGGAAAAAAGAAGGATCCAATTCAGCCTGGCAGTTTCCAAAACAGTCTCAGATCCCGAGTGAAGTGTGCGCAAGCCGTTTTGGCAAGAAGAAACAAAAGACCTGAGAAGAGTGAGCGAAAGGATGAATGTACAGAAGACAGAAAAGCTGCACATGTTTTCAATCCCTGAAGTTCACTTGTCTCTCTTCTAATGCCCAAGCACTTTTCTTCATGAGGCACCTTTGGGAAAGGTAGGAAATAGGGGGTGGGAGATTTACTGCTACCGGTTTTGTCACTAGATCCTATTAAATAAAAAGAATGGGAGCAAGGAGAAATTCCCAAGGCGAGAAAAAATCCATCATTACTTGACGGGCCCCTGGCGGGCTGGAGTGGAGATGTGGAGCTGAATTCAATTACAGACCCGGTCAGAATCAGGCAGGAAGATGTGGCTTCTTTCACTGTGTCAATTAAAGAAGTGACTGGGAACGATAGACTTCTCTGCACAGCCTCTGACCCATGAGTCAAAACGTGCTTCCATCCGGCACTGCCTGATGGCTCCATGGCTCCCACTGGGAACATATGGGCTCACGGACAGCGCAGGGATGCCAGAAGGCATCTTTACAGGCTGGGCACTCGATAAAACCAAGCCTTGTGCCCTCTGCAGAAATTGCTGTGCTCTGCAGGAAGGTGGCATCATTAACAGTAATTAATTTGCAGCCACTGTCCTTTTCCTTCGTGTCACCTGCGCAGAACCGAGCGCACCGCCTAGCTGCATTACCGAGCTTAGTGCAGCAAAGCGCCCGCAGCTTGCTCACAGGATTTGGGTATTCAGTTTCTCAGGTCCCTGTTTAGCATTTCCCTTCGGGAACTAGGAAATAGCTGGCCACGCTGCCCTGTGGCCCTCTGAAAAGAGGCAAGGCGGAGAAGTTTTCAAAGAGGTATCTGGGCACTAAAAGCAGAGCATCAAATCACACACACACCCCTTCCTGGCTGATGGAAGCAGGTACAGCTCCATTCATACCAGCTGGGTGCTGCCCTGCTTGTATCAGGAACCGAAAGCCGGAGGGGACAAGAGCAAAAAGCAGATGCCAGGGAATATCACATCCTTTCCCCTTCTCTGCTCTCCACCTTAGGCTAGGTTGGGGTATCCCCAATTTTCAGTCTTCCATCATTTTCCTTGCAAGACCATCACACAGTTTAAGAGCTCCTAGACATGCAGAGCCGTCCTGGCTAATCCACTTACCTTCTCTCTTCCTCCTGTGCCTTGATCCTGTCCCTACGGCTCACCTTTAGCATTAGGAGAAGAGGCATTGATAGAAGATAACAAACCAGCAGCAACGCACACCTCAGACAATGCAAAACCAAAGCACACGGATGTACCCAGGAAGGGGCTGAGAGAATTTGCTAGGCGATGTCTTAAATGCAAAGCAGTGTACATATGTTGAGGGGAAATAAGCAGGACGAACCATGGAAAAGGGAGAAAAGCAGCAAGGGAATTCCAGGCTCAGCCAGGCAGGGCTCTGAAAGCATGGCCCAGAGAAGAGACAGGGCCAGGGACGTCTGCGCTGAGCACTGACAAAGCGGGGCAGAGCTGTGAGCGTGGCCACGTCCCTGCTTCTGATTCCTGCTGGGTACAGGCGAGCAGGACTGTGTCCTTTCTTTGCAGGTCCAGAGCACTTCAAAGGAACCTTCATGCGTTGCCACTTTCTCCTCCTACCTGGGAAAACCTGCAAGTCCTCCCATTTTCAGCTAACTGCTCTCATCAAAGGAGTAACAATGCTATGTTCCTACTGACACCATTTTACACTTTAAAAAGGATCTCTCTTTCTCCAGATTCCCCTTCAAGGGCTGAAAACATCCTTTCTTCTCCTGGCTCCTGCTACTTTCCTTCTCCTTCGAAAACATTTATTTTATTGGACAGTCTCCATTGCAACACATACAGCTTATTTCTTACCGTCCTGGATCCATCACGCCTGACCAGGTCCACAGGATACCATGGGCTGTTTTAAAGTCTTCCCGGCATCCTCACACATTCCCTCCAACAGAAAGCAAGGAAATGGATGCCAGAAAGGTCCGATTCCTCTCTGCCAGCACAGCCCAGAACGCAGGACTCCTAGCAATAAGAAGGATATGGGCTGATCCTGAGCTCTCTGGGGACTAGCTGAAACCAGGAGCACCATAAAGTTAGCAAGAACAAAGAGGTCCTATACAAGCACGTATATATCTATAGCTCTTGAGTGCTCCTTCCTTCTCGGTGCTAAAGTGGCATTGCTAGCGCTTGGGGAAGGAGAGCCTCAAGAGATGGGCTAATTGATGGAATTATTGATGGCTAGTTAATGGATAACTGCTAATTGGTGGAAGAAGCTGAGCAGGGTGGTGTGCTGTTGGAAGAACTTCTCTGAGGCCTTGGGAGGGAGAAAGAAGCCAAGAACAAAGGATCTGTGCAGTGTCAGGCAGGGCCTGGAACGGGAGGAATTTCTGTTTCTCCTGTTCTTGGCTTATTTACAAAGATTCCCAAAACTCCTGTAATGAACAGATGAGCAGGATGAGCAATGCTTCATTCCCGGCCCCAGAGCACAGTCCCAGCAGCCAAGGGAGAGGTTTGTTACAGTCAACAAAACCCAGCAGTGTGTGGGAAAAGGAGCTTTTCTGCTGCAGCTCCAAACGCTGCCTCCAGCTCTACCTTTGCAGCGACCCAAGCCAGACCCTCAGCTTGGGGGGAGGCTGAGGCTGTGGGGACCACGGCTTGAGGTCTGTGAATTCCTTTGACCCCCACCACTGTTGAAGTGGAAAGGACAGGCTGTGGTTGTAAGTCAGGGCAGGGAGGGAAAATGCCATGCCCCTTCTACCTGGAACCTTTGGGCTCATGCCTGAATCACTGCTCTATCCAATAGAGCATCTCCATGCTTCAAGACACTTCCAGCATCTCTCCCCTTCCTTCCTTCCCTGCCTTTCTCAGCCTCCTTGGAGCTCAGAGGGTATCGAGATGTCCTGGAGGTGAAAGAGAAGGTGGCCCCCACTAGAGATGTCAAGAAATGCTCTCCTGCCCCAATCAATAGGCTCATTCCCGAGGAGAGGCTCCCGAGCCGAGCAGACACCACGTGTTCGGGAGAGCTGTCAGCAGGAATGAAAGGAGGGGAGAGAAGGAAGAGGCACGTGCTGTACCCGCTGGCGCTGACTAAACCCTGAGGCTTTGTTTGCTTGGTCTCTCTAGCCCGCATAAAAGTCAAATGAGCTTTTTAGCTCGGAGCCTGTGGGGGAATGGAGAGGGCTGGGATAAGTGCGGCAGCGTGGGCCATCACCTCCTGCATCTCCCCATCGGGGGGGCCCAAGGGAACCATCTCAAGTCCTTTGGTCTTACAGGAATACCTTGGTCTGGAGCTCCTTCTCCTGCAAGTTTCTCCTTCTAGGAGCACTTCAGTAAGGCCATACAAAAGGTGGCCAAAACCTGAATGTCCCGAGAGGCTGTGGAGAGTGCTGAACTTCCGAAGGGCTCAGCTTGAAGCTGAGCAGGGACTGAGGACCGACAGAGAGAGGAAGGCAGGCTCACCGCCTCCTCTCAGCTCACCCTTCCCTCCACCTCTCCACTGAGATGTCAGGCAGGACCAAAGGGCTGCCCAGGTCGAGGAGCATTTCGGAGCGACGAGGCAGAGAGCACAAACGCTCCCAAACCCGTTCCTCCAGCCTGGGAACTACCATGGCAGCAGCCGAAGCAGCAATTTCCCCTGTCAGGAGGAAGGGAAGGAGTGAGGAGCGCTTAGCAGGGAGGTGTAAAGGGAAATCCTATTTTACAAGGGCCCAGTCAGTCCTGCTTGTACCAAGTGACAGACCTGACAGCAGCATTTAGTGACAAAACACAGTGTCTGGCGGGTACAAAACAACAGCGGGGACTCAGCGATCTCTGCCCCAGTGGGTATTTGGATGCTGAGAGACAGTTCCCAGGTAACACGTGGGGCTTTTTATTTGAAAACTGCTCCTTTTATTATTATCTTTCCTCCCACTGCAAAAGGCAAAGAAAAAAGAGACAGGGAGAGGGAGAGTCGTTTGACAAGCTGAAAACTTTTATTGGGGAAAAAAATGAATAAGTGGGGGAAAAAAATGAGTAAGTGGGGGGAGAAAGAATTAAAAGTACAAGTCACTTTGTAAAGAAGGAAAAACAAAGTCAAAAGGCTCAGGGCTGAGTCAGTGTGTTGCAGGGTTCGTGAGGGAGACTCTCTCTTTTGGAAATCAGTAATCCAAAGGGCTCTGCGTGTGTGCGTAAAGTTATTGACTGACTGCATTACATCCACTTATCCCCCATTAAGCAGCAGGCTTCAGTTTGATCCCAAACAGCAAGGAATTAGAGTAACTCTACCCTGCGTTTCTAGAAAGGTTTCCATCTCCGAGGAATCCAAAGTGCTTCAGCAGCCCTCCGGGGAATGCAGGACTGACATCCAGACGCTTCTGGGGTGGAGGCTGGCAGTGGGACAGGCTGCTGGGTACAGCGGTGATGGGAGGGAAACCCTTGTACTTCTGTAAAAAGCTATAGGATCTCTATTATGCAAGCAGAGTAGAAAAGGGTTGGCTTCCAAGGACACAGAATATAATTAGCCTATCTCAGAACAAGCAGCGATTCCTCCCCTGCTAAGCTTCTCTCAGTTCAGCTTCAAACAAATCATCTCTCCTCTCTGCTCTGCTGCCTGTGTCTCCGCACACAAGAACCAGACAGCTCTTAAAGTCTGGAAGGGACAAGCTATAGGTCTCCGTATAGTTACAGAAAATTTTCAGTGCTAGAGCTGACTTAGAAAGTTTTTGTTCCTTTCTGCCCCCACTTCAGTTTTCCACCCCCTCAGCTGTACTGATGCAACTGCTTGTGGATCTGTGGGGAAATCAGACCACAGAAATGATCTATTTTTTTTAAAAAAAATCCTTCTTTGTTTTTTTAAGACACATTCACTTGCATCACTTTGGCAGAACAGGTTCCTTGCAGCCCCAAGTCTCAGAGCAGCACAAAGTTTGATGAAGAGGTGGGAAGGAGCTCCCAGGGGTGGGAAGGAAAGCGAAGGGGACCTCAGAGTCCCTCTGCCAGCTCCCGCTACCCCGAGGTGCTCTACCACAGAGCCAGCCGTGATGCATCACCCTGGTGACCCCTGCAGCTCTGCCAAGCCAGCTCCATCCAGATGTCCCTGCAGCTGGCACGGGGGGACACTTACACTCTCTTGTTTCAAAGATGCTTTGCTTGGTGTCTCTGGCTTCACTGCCGTGCCCCAGCTGACTTCCAGTACAGCAAAGCCGCTTTGTAAGGGATGCTGCTGGAACTGTGGCTTCTCGTGGAGCTAAAGAACTGGGCAGCTCTAAAGGAAGAGGAAACTGCAGCTCCCTCCAGGGCAAACTGAGTCGACTCAAAGTGCAGGGTTTCCAGGTCATCCTAGACCTCTAGGGCAGAACTGGGGAAAGACCTTGAGGGAATGGAGGAAATCAGAGCGTTTAACCACTGCTGTGACGGTAGCCACGGAGGTCACAGTTTAGGCCTTAGCTGCCTCCTCTCACGATATAGCCGGGAGGCTTCACTTCTGCTACAACATACAGCAGTGGTCCTCGACTACGTTGCTTCTGTCCTGCACCACGCCCCAAATCCTCCAGATGGGAGCTGGGGATGATTATGTTTGTGGCCTTGAAAATAGCTGGTGTCCCAACGCCAACTAGTCAAACAGGGAGCTGTCAAACTTCCCTGTACACCCCCCTGCACTCTCCAGACAGTGCATCTGAGAGGCACCTTGGTTATGGGCTTGACACTGGGTGTGACTTAACCAGCTTTGACAGGGGTGATCCTATTTATAGGAGGAACTCCTAATGCCTCTCATTCAATGTCATATTTGGGAAAAAGTAAAAAATGAAACAGAAATGCCCCCTGAGTTTCTACCTACAGTAATGGAGATTTCAGCTGCCGACCTGGCCAGGAGGGACAGCATTGAGCCAGTTTCTTCAAGGTCACCCAGAAGTTCACATCACAGTCCAACTTCCCCTCTTTGAATGTCCTTCCCTTCTTGGATTGGCACTCCTGATGCATTTCAAGTCTGGAACCCCTGCATTTTGGAGCCTCCCAGAAGTTCAGCCCCGGCTCAGCTCAGTCCATAAGGATGGGCATGCGAGGAGCTGAAGGAGAGGTGCTGCTGTCATAGATTACCACTCAGGAGTTGCACAAATGCTTTGCTAAACACCCCTGAACACAGGTCAAGCAGAGGAACATCCAACCAACTACCTTTATTCCCCCATACACACCAAAGACTTCAGCAGAGATCTGCAAACGAGTCCTTTCTTTTCCTGTGGGTTTTTCTAGCATCTCAAAGGATGGCTGGCCACCCAGTTGGCCACCAGTGCTAGCCCTTTCAAAGGACCTTTCAAAGGCCTACGGTCAACTCCTGCCTCACAGGGCAGTATCCAGAACCCACCGAAGGTGCATTGCTCTGCGCTGAGCCGTGCCAGGAGGCTGCACGCATGCAAGGCATCTTGAGCTCCAGGTGGCTAGGATGAGTCAGAGCCAGTCGCCTTTTTCCCTGCGGTGCAATCGTACCGGGCCCTGACAGCATCAGCTGGCTTTTATCACTGCTCCACATCAGAGCTGTCAGTCCTGAAGACAATGGAAGGTGTGTGGAGGGGGAGGAATTGAGCATCTCTGCGCTCAGATGGCTTCCCAGAATGATGCCAAAGTGGCGAGCAGAGTTTTTGATTAGCAGCCTGCTGCCGCAAGAGGATTAGCGAGGACGTCAGCGATTGTGGCAGCACTGAAATTCAAAAGCAATACTTCTTGAGCTTCCTCCGTTACTGTTTTGTGGGGAAGAGCTTGCCTGATGGTGATGAGAGCTCCGGAGGGCACGTAGCCACTGGAAGTTTCACCCATGCTCGTGGCCCCATGGATGGAGATCACCTGCCTTCAGATCTACTGGCTCCAGTGGGGTCTGCAAAGGATTCGAGTCACCTCCTCAGCGCAAACTCAACTTCCCCTGCGCGTAACTTCTCAAACTCACGTGTTGCTGTGGCAGTGACAAAGAAAGAGAAGGAAAAGAGACTTGAAAAGTGAGGTCCAGGGGCATTTAGTGAGCAAACAGAAAGCCTCAAGTGAATGAAAAGATCAAATCTTGCCAGCTGAGTTCTCTGCCAAGGAGCGGGGGGTGTTTGTGCCTCCTTCAGGCATATCACGGAGTCTCCTGTCCCCCAGGCTTGCTGGGAAGATCACCCACGTGGATTCTCAAACCGCCCCTCATGTGCGTTGTCCCGTGCCTCTCCCTCGCGCTCGGGGGTAGCTTCCTGTGAACACCCACGGAGTGATTCGTTCTCTCCCTGCACATCCCTGACGAGATGCCAATGGAAAGGCTGACAGCAGCTAGGCAGCTGGTGGGCAATGCCCAGGGTCTATTTGCCCGTCAGCTCTGCCTTGTTTCATTGCTTCTCAGCAGACTTGCACCCTTCTGTTGTCCCCATCTTGCACTTACGCACTGAAGTCCCTCCAGCACAGAAATCAGCTTTTTATTCTATTTGTAAAGCACAGAACACAAGGACTTTGATGCCATCTAGATACTATGTTTATCCTCCTAAAACCAGAGGTAGGGAAAGTGCTGTTATGTTGAATATTTTCCAGATACAGAAGGTATGTTCAAGGCAGGGTAAGTGATTTGATAAAGGTCTCGGGAAATCTGTGCACACTGTCAGAAGAGGGTCCATTTCTCCCAGATCTCAAGTCAATACCCGAAGCACGAGTCCATCCTTCCCTTCGGAAAGGACTTACAAGTCTGTTTCCCTAAAGTGCTGAGGCATTATGTAAAATAAATTGGCTTGGTCTGCGCAGGGCCAGGTACGGCGTGTTTCTAAATGAAACCCTTCTAAATGGAAACGGCAAGACAGGAGTGAGAGAAGATACCTACAGGCTGGAAAGCTTAATCAGAAATGAAAGCTGCTGAATGGGCCAGACACAGTCATTTTAGCAAGAATCACGTGGTGTTGCTGCAAAACAGCAAGAAAATGGCTGTTGTTTTAACGACCCCATGCAACCTGCTCTGCCCATGTTACAGAAGTACTCAGGCACTGCGTCACGATGCTCCTGTGGGCTGCTGCGGTGACAGAAGTGGCCAACTGTCCTAGGGCCCTGTATGGTCCCGGCTTATGGCTTTCCATCCAGCTCCCACAGGTAGAATGCCCTGTGATGGCTGAGTGGCATTTCATCTCCGCAGTATTCCTCTGGAAGTGACACACGGAGGAAGGAACACATTCAGCATCAGGACAAAAGCTACAAAATAAGCAGAAATAGAGGAAGTTTAAAAATTAATCAGAGCTCCAAGTGCTGTCAAGTTTCTCCTCCTCCCTCCCTGTGCGGACACACAGCCATCACCAAAGATTAGAACTGATCGACTGACCAGGTCAGGGCAGAGAAGACGTGATAATAATGCAGTTTTCCAGTAATCGGCACAGAGTAAGAAAAATCGTAGTGCTCAGCATCCTGCGCAATGAAGAGGTACCATATATTCACCATGTGCTGTGCTGGGACCAGGCTGGCTCAACGCAAGGTCTCAAGCGATAGACAGAACTGACCGAGACAGTCAGAACACAGGTTTGACTCCCTTTGATAGGACCATGCAAAGCCAAACCTGACCAGCTTTCAGAGCATGGCGTTAGACTCTCCTAGAAGACGATTTACAGATCTCTTCCTCCACCACCACCCCCTCCTCTGTAGCTAGTTCCTGTTCCCTTGCTATGAAAAGTTTGGTTGTCTTCTCCTTTTTCTGGCTGAATCTTTCCACGGCAGTTAGCTGCCATGGTGATAGAAGTTACAGAAATTAGTAAGAAGAAGAGTCATAATTAACAATTGACTGACAGTCCCATCTGACCTGAGACAGTAGCTGAAAGCTGCCTCCCACTTCAATCTGCTTGCCACAAAACAGCCAGGAACATGCAGATTTGCTAGTCAAGGTGGTTTGGCTATTCGGCTACATTCCTACAGTGGCTGTCCTCAGCTGATTTGGTGCTCAGAGCATCAGTGAGGATGTGTCACCATTGCCCTCTTCTGGATTGTCAACCAGGTCTGCTCCAAAGCTTGGCAGATGTCACCGTCTAGTGATGGCAGCATGTGGTGACTCCAAGGGGACTGTTTCGTAGGCGACCACTGGTACCTCGTGCAGGTGCTTTGCACTATTTCATTCAAGACCTTCAAGTTCTTCTGCATTTCTCCTTCCAGCATGGTGACTACACTGCTGTGCAGATTTAGAGCAGACAGTGGATTCAAATGGATGGAGAAAGTAGACAACCTTTACCGCTAAATACATGGCTAATTCAGGACCTTTGTGAACGTGTACCACTGTTAGCTAAAAGGTTGGTGGTTCAAAACCTCCTGGGAACAGGGGGATTTCAGGTTCACATGAAAGGAGATGTATGGTCAAGCTGAGGAACTCCTTGCCACAGGATGCTGAAGAGGCTAAAAATGTATATGAACTTAAGAGGAGTCTGGAAAAGTTTGTGGAAGAGAAATCCACTGAGGGTTACTAATTACATAGAACTTGGAACCATTTATATAAGTTTTATTTCCAAATGAAATACATATTTATGGAAGAAAACTCTTCCTAGTCCTTCCTAGGCACCCTCTTCGGGGCTATATATAAGACAGGATAACTGAATCAGCCCTTTGCTGACCCAGTATAAGCACACTTCTGTTGTTATGAATATGAAAAAGCACACAGATCTAATCAGGGGTCAGGTCCTCAGCTTCTGCCTCAAGGTTTTATTCAGCTTGAGGCAGGCGGGGACTCAGTAATTGCTTAGCGACACACTTGGGGCCTGGCCCACCATCAAGCTCTTGAGATCTGGTGTTTTTGTAATGCACAAAATTATGCAGGAACTGCACTGTTTTATACGGGGAAGAAAATTAGCTAGACTCAACGAAGCACATGACTTATGGACTGAGCAAGGCAATTTTTCACACTCAGCTGGAAAGTATTTCTCCACTTGTCTGTTTGCTGGAGTACGTGCAATATGGTAACACCAAACCTAACTGACACTGGAAATTATGGGGCTGTTGTCAGCATCCAAGGACTGAAAACAGGCAGAAAATAGGAAACTGGTGAGGAGTTTCAGCAGCTTGACCCAGCTCTGTAATGGACTTTAGAGTCAAGAGCTGGTTGATGACAGCTGTTAATCCCTTCCAGCACAACCCAGCCTTCCCCTCAGCTCTGCCTTGTTCCCTACTGTTTGAACACCGTATCTCCCAAACAGGGAAAAAATGGGAGTGGGCATCTCCCCTTTCACCCAGCATGGGGGAAAGGAAAGATGGGGGGAATGGTGAGCCCCTGACAGCAGGGGCGAAGTAGAGAGAATGGTGGGTGAGAGAGGCAGGGGATGCATGGAGTGTCCGGCACTTGGAAGGAGAATGGTGGATCTCAGAGGAATGGGGACTAGTGAGGACATAGTAGGAGGGGACGTATATACCTGAGCCAAGGATATAGGGGAAAGGACGGCACACAGACCTCTTGGTTCAAGGGATGGATCAGAGGGATGTAGGGTGTCTCTGATACTGATCTGGCGGACTGGGACTATCCAGAAAAGTAAGAATGGGAAGCAAAGTACCCCTAGACCAATGCAGTCAGTCCCAGCTTGAAGCCCCGAGTCTGAGCAGCGGGACAGAAGAGGCAAACCCACAGCTGGGGTATATCAACATCATCTCCAATGGGTCTCTGCCAAATGAAGACCCAGCCACTGTACTGCAGAGGTCTAGAGAAGAACCTGTGAGATGGAACTGTTCTCTGTCATTTTTCAAGGGTGATAAATGGGATACAGTACAAGTAGCACACAGCACACATAAAAGATGCTCTTTAGGATCTGGATGATAGAGTGCCTGGCAGATAGATCAGGGACTAAAAGTCAGGATCCCTGACCCCTGTTTAAACTTTGGCACTTGAAAACTTACATTGGACAAAAGACACACTCTGTTCCGGTTCCCTGCTTTCCAGCGAGTGTAACAGTCATTGCCTGCCCTAGCAAAACAGCGTTCTCCATTCATGTTTAGGGAGCTCCTGGATAGCAGAAACTGTGCAAGTGCAAAGCATTATCTCTTCAGCATCCTGCAAGAGCACACCAGCAACATTTAACCTCCCCTCAAATCCGGTGGCAGGTCACAGCGATTGGCGGGTCTCGCATGTGTGTGACTGTGAGTCACCCAGTATTACTGATCTTCATATTAATCTATTGTTGTAAATGACTTGGAGCTGCCTACAGACAATCCTTCAGAGTACGGAACAATGAAGAACCTGCACATCTGAAGAAAGCCTCCTCTGCATGGCAACTTATTGCCATCGTAACCAGCATAAACAAGAGCAATTAAGACAATTTCAGAGCATCACCTCCTCCCTCTGGGGTCTTAATGAGAGCACGCTCAGAAGGGGGCTGGAGCAGAAGCAAGCAAGGGCTGGGAGTTAACTTGTGTGGGAAAAGAAGGGTAGGAGAGTTTTAGATTCAGAGGATTGCTTCCTCTCCACCCCATAGCAAAGGGCAAGCAGGGGGAGAGATTCAATCAACTCTGTGGTAGATAGAAAAGGCTCAGAGCAGCAGAGCTTTTCTGCTGCCTAACCCTCACACCAGGTGTCAGGACCCTGCAGAAGTTTTTGCTGACATACCCAGGTAACTAGAAGCAGCTAGAATGGGTGAGTGCCACGGGCATCACTCAGAAGTATAACAGGGTTCAGACCCATAGCTCTCGGTAGAAAAGAGTTGGATTGGATTGGTGGCCCTTTAGAAGCAAGGTGTTAAGGAAGAAGCTCTTCTAAAGTGATGATTATCTATCCCAGAAAATAAAGACAAGCCTCAACACGGTGCTGTTGGATTCGCATATAGGTTGTTTGCACATGCTCCTTAAAGCTTTGCTATATGCTAGTGATCTACGAGCATTTAGATGACTGAAAAGCTGTTTGTGGGTGGCTATGCAGTGAGGAGAGAAGGAAAATTGGGAAGCTCTCCTATGAGGAAACTGCCAGGAGATGAGCGCTTACGTATTAGAGGGACTGACCTGTATAAATACTCCAGGGAAGGGAGGGAGACAGCTCCCATCAGCTTGGTGATAACACCTCTTCTTTTGGCAATCTGGCCCCTTGCAATGGAGAAGAAATGGATGGGGCTACAGAGCAGAGCTTTTGTTAAGGTTTTCATATGATCTAATACTGCAGGAACTATGTGATTTCCAATTGACTCTTCTCAGATTTAAGGCAGAAGTCAGAAACTAGGTTCCTGCATTGTCACAGTGTATAAATAGCCCTGATGGAAGCATAACAGGAGTTCAGTTAGGTTTTACCCAGTACAGCAAATGATGTATCATGGACTCAAATATTTTTATAAAAAAGCCATAGGATTTTATCCAGCTACTCTTGCAACAAGCTCACTAGCTTCTGTTTAATGTGTGTGTAATGACAGCTACCCATGCTTCAGGTGGATCACAAAACTCACCCTAGAGCCAAAATGGTTCTTTCCATTCTCTGCAGAGACAATCTTTTCCTTTTAACTTGAAATTTGCTATCACAGATTTGATTGTCTGCTTAAAAAAAAAAAAGAAGAAAAGTGGCACATTAACTTGCAGGGAGAAGAGAGGAGCTAAATCTGAGACCTCTTATCTGAATCTTCTCGATGCCTAAGTGCTGGATAATTGGAATTGCTGTCTGAGCCATAAACACTGTTTTGCTCAGATGTTGCTAACCTCATATAGTCTTCTCCTTTCTGCTTTTCTAGCACAGCAGAACCCTGGTTCTAGGATCTCAGAAGATACATGAAATCTGACCTTCAATGGAGAGAGATCCTGCAGAAACTTCCTATTAGCCAGCCGGAGATAAGTGCTTTGCAAAATGAGAAACCCACTCTCTCTGGAGTGAGGAGCTTCAGAAGCAAAGCGTCACTCAGCCAAGCCACGTGGACCAACTTTCCCTTAGCTAAGACTTTTGACAACCACAGTTCAAACCCTCCCAGCCAAAGGACTTCCTATCGTCAGGTGGGTCTTTAGGAGGGATGTGTGAAACAGTCACGTTGTTGTCAACAGCAGGTCAGGAAAGTGGGGCTATCTGCTGTGGTCCTCCTTGTCTTGTGCTGGTTCTGCGTGCATCAGATTGGCTGGGTGTGCAGAGCTGGGGTCCACCTGCAGAAATATATATGACTGTATAAAGAGGAATGACCATTAGTGGTTGCTGATATTCAAGACAAGACAGCTTTCCCCACAGATACCTTGTTTAGGTACTGCCTGGAGGGGAACTAGTGAGCATTCAGCAATTCTGAACATCAGCTTACATATTTAGGAACCTCATGTCAAATGCCTTCTAAAAAGATAGCAAAAAGGCCATTTGACAGAGAAAAATCGGGAGATGTGAACAGCTGAATCTGTTCTCTACCACTGACTCACCAAGGGACATGGAGCGAGTCACCTTATTTCTCCATGGTTCAAATGCTCCTTTGTAAAATGAGGCCAACAGAAAAGCAGGTACAGCGTTTTCTGTAGCGCCCTGGTTTGTACCTGCTGATGTGTGTGTCTGGGTGGGCTGCGCTGCACAGGAGTTTTCAGTTCAGAAGAAAGGCCTGTAGAGACATCAGTGTTTGTTAACCCCTGCTTTATAATGTTCTGGCATCTGGAAGGGCAGAGCGGAATCATTATTGTTAGGATGATGACCACTGTTTCCCTTAGTCAGAGGAAATTAAAAATAGGAAGCGTTATAATTATCATTTTGGACACCATTCCAGCGGCATCATTCTCAACACGCTGTCGGGATTATAATGTAATAGCAAAGTGCATGTCAGCCTACAATTCCTTTTTTCACTGCAGCACAAGTGTGAGCCAGTAAGATCCCTGCTATCTCCTTCCCCGACATCCAGCCGTGCATTTCCCAAAATGGCTAGCTCCCTCTTTCTGAGGTCCATTGTAACATTAACAAAGGCAGCCAAGTGGCATTGTTAACATCCAAATGATGGAAGGGGCCACAGAAAAAGAACGCCAGCATCTCTAGAGATGAAAACAATCATCTCGCACCGTTCCAGAGGGGAAGAGAAGAATTTCCCAGATAAAGATTTATCACCGTCCCCGTCACCTGCTCTAAGGTGAAGTGCTGTCGCCCGTTCCAAGCTCACCGGTTTTGCTCGCTGCTCCACGCAAGGAAGAGAGAACCCGCCTTTGGAAACTGCTAACCTTTTCCTGCATGGAAAACCAAACGAATGCACTTTGTTTGGGAAAGGCTTGCGCTGGGATTCATACTAAGCCATCGTCGACGTGACAGACCTCGTTATTGACTTGGAGCCAAATCTTGAGGTCCTTGCCTGAAGGATCAGAAGGATTTGACCCCAGGACTGTTATTAGCCTTGACATCACCAGCTCCTGACATGGGATAGTTTTCCAGTGAACTTGCTTGAGAATGTTTAGAAATGTCAAGTGGCCGAGCCACGAGGACACAAGAACGAGAAGGTGTCAAATTCGCCCAATTGAACGGGAGAATTTCAGTCCTCCCCCTTGCTCTCGTTGGCGATGGCAGCGCTGCTGACAATGTATGTCAGAGTTACACTGTGTTATCAGACCTCCTCTCAGCCCAGGCATCCTTTGTCAGCACAGTCCATGTGTGAGATCCCTGCTAAGCGAGAGCAATGGGATCCCTACGTAGACTCAGAGACCCGCAAGAGCACTTTGTCAGCACTGATGGTATTGTGGTGGATGGAGCTTGTACCAAACCCGTTTAAGCAGAGGATGGACATTGTGTAAGCTGGACAGAAGCCTGCAAGTTCTGGTTGTGGTGTGGTAGTGTTTTGCCAAAGGATACCTGGCGTCACGTCACACTAACTGACACCTTTGAGGATGGGGAAGGAGAAGGGTGGAGAAGACTAAAGAAGCCAGATAGCTGTAGGCACCGATGTACCACTCTTGAGGTGCAGCGATCCCCATACGTTTACTCTTACTTCATAGAGGCAAGACTTCTGTGTTTGAACTCTGGCGGAGGAAAGGCTGTGTGTTAGTTAGAACCTCTGGCCAAACCCTTTCTCCATGCTGGGGATAGCTACTGCACTCTCTCTAATACTGGCAGAACAATTCAGCTCACCACGGTTTAAACCAAACTTCTCAACAACTCTTTCCATTCTCCATTGTCTTCGCTGTGTTCAGTGCTGCCAACTTTCCTTGGGTACATCCACAGCCTGAATTATACAGTAAATCTTACTGCGGTGCTCATGGACTCAAGCCACCATTCTGGTTGCTGACACTAGTCAAGGTCTAACAGGATCTACCATTCATGCCTCCAGAAGACTTACACCATCAAGATGCCATTATCAAGTGATACTCACATTGTTTCATGCAGCTAAAATCAGTTCCACTAACAAAAATGATAATGGGTCAGAATCCATATCGATCATATATCCACCCATCTATCTTGCCATCTCTCCACAATTTCCGTAATCCTTGAGAGTGTGCTGCAGGAACTCATCCAAAATGCTTTAAGATCCCTAAATTAATCATGGAGGATTCACCTTCCTTTCTATCAGGGAAAACAAAAGCTTGAAATTCAAGGGGAGGGCTGAAATGTACCCGGCTGATTGGCTGGAGGATGCCTTCTCACCCACACGTCCTGCTCGGTAACATTTCCAAATATTTTTGAGCAAGCTGAAAACAATTGTGTTGGAGGGGCAGAGGGGGCCTGCTAATACCCTATCGGTTTCACATTCTTAGGAGAGTTCCCAGCCCACCGATCTGCCGTCCTATATCAGGCAATGAGCCTTCAGCTGGAAACTTTACCCTGGCTCTACCTATTGTCCAATGTTTTCCTTCCTGCCAGATGATTGGAATCGCACCAGTTGTTAATTTTACACCTGCTGTTTGTGAATATCCCCGGGTGACCTTTCCGACAACAGCTAGCACAGGGGATTTCTCGGTGGAGAGATGCACATACATGCATGCGGGAGCAGATAGAAAGGGAACAGGAAGGGGCCTCCCAATGAATGATGAGGGATTAAAATAGCACTTGCTGGGGCCATAGTGGGATACTGGACCGCAGGAATGATGAAGCGGATGTTTAAAACAGAGTGAAGTGTTGATCTAAGCACAGAGGGCAAAATAGTGTTATCAGATCCCTTCCTCTTTCCAGCTCCCTCCTTGTGCCCAGTTGGCTGAGCAATGCCACCCCCAGAGCTTCTTACAAAAGAAGAATGTCTCCCTCAGATGCTGAAGCCAAGGTCTGGAAAGTCGGAAAACTTCTTCATTTGGGAATCTGAAAGGAATATCTGCCCTCTGGCCCCATTCATCTCTTCCTTACCTTGCTGTAACTGACCTTAATGCCATCTCTGGAAGGTATTAATCACCCCAGGAGGGATGTGTCAGTACAGCATGAACAGGAAAAGCCATTGGCTTCGCAGTCCTGAATTCTAGCTGGTCTGAGGAAGTCACAGGTGCTCAGATATCGCTGTGACCAGCTTTAGTACTCGGATTAGGTTAAACAGATCTAGCCCACATTAGAACTGCTGCATTAAGAGCACTCTGGTTATTAAAAATGATTTATGGGGCCAGAGATGGATCAGAGGAGAAAGTGGCCGTGGGCTGTAGCCAGGTCACCTCGACATTTCCTATGGCAAGCTGGTACTTGGCTGTAGAAAGTGGAGTTAGTATACATGTAGGAGCAGGAGATGGCACATTTCCCTCTGAGCGAATACTGAATATTGGATAAATATCTCAACACAGTGGTGCATGTCTGCTGAGTGGTAGCAGATGTTCGGGGACGGGCAAGCCTGACCCTTGCAGAGGAGAAATCACTGATGTGGGTATCAACATGCCTGTGTGTGTACACTGCTCAGTCACAGGCCTCCATCCTTCCTGCTACAGCAGTGATCATTGTGCCAAGCAATCCCTCTCCCAGCGATCTCAACTCAGCATAATCCACCCTTTTACCAGAGAATGGCTCTGCCTCAGGAACTGATTCTGTTCAGAGATGATAGGGAAAATCTTACTGTTTGCAAAGCTCCTCTGCCCTCTAACCTGGCCAAGCACAACTCACATGGAAAAAGCCTTCTCAGATCTGAACCCCAGGTCCAAACCAAGCTGGAAGAGCCTGGGGCAGCAGCCCCCAACTCCTGTAACTTGTCACAGTAACAGGATGAGGGGACCCCATGCTGTTCTAGATGCCATCTTGCAAGTGGGGCTCTCCCTGCATCTAAGCTAATGATCAGCCCCACTGTAGCTTGTGCAAAACGGGAACTCTGAGAGTTGGCCACTTCCCAAACTGAAGAACAACGTTCTGACAATCTAAACTCCCACTGTGGTTTTTACCCCAGAAAACATTGCTCACATCTTCTCCTGACCAAGTGTGGAAGACAGGGCCGTTTCTGCAGAAAGCCTGTCTATAAGCACCAAGTGAATAATCTCAGCAGGCATGTGACATGCCTCTCAGAAGAAAGGATGTCCCTGACTAATCATTTTGCTATGGTGTTCTTGTGACTCCTTCTTCTGAGACTTTCAGGCCAGCAAGCCACCACTTTCTAAATACTCTTGGCCAGAAACTCACTCAAGTGCATGGACAGCTGCAAACAGTATGGTGCACCCTGGGCAGCATTGGAAGGGGTCTCGGTGTCACGTATCTCCAAACCCCTGGAAACCAGAGGAACAACAGTTGTTATCCCAAAAAAACGATCCCTCAGCTAAGTAAAACCCATCTTTGAAGATCAGGGATGGCAGATGAGCTCTCTCTGCAGCCTCACAGACATGCTAACAGCCATCTGCACCTCTGGATTCAGTCCTGTCCTTGGCCAACTCAGTTTAGAAAAGGTTTTGTTTTTCTTGGTCTGTTTTTGTTTACAGCCGCTTGACCGAGGCAGAGAGTTCACCAGCAGCTGAATGCAACCCAGGCTCTCCCAAGTGTAAGTTCTCCAGTGAAACATCTGGTTACAAGGCAAGGTCAAACGGGCCTGAAATGGGAGAGGGCCACAGGCTCTCTCCATAGAGATGCAGCCAGCTAGGAAAAGAACAGGCTTTTCGGAGTATGTTTGAGCATTTGGCTGGGAAAAGGAAAAAGAAGAAGAGAGAAAGAAACAGATACTGCAAAAAAAAGCCAGGGATCAAGAGGCTGGTTCTTTTATTGGTTAAAAGTCAAGACCACCCTAGTTGCCACATGAATTGCTGAGTCTTATTTAGCAGGAATTCTAGTTGTTCCCAAATAGACAGAAGGTCTCTTCAAATCCCTCATTTATACCTATTTACCAGTGTGTATATATGAATTTCTCTATTCCCCACTACCCTGGAATTACGTCAGATACATATCTCAGGCAGAAAACCTTCTTCCCACTCTGTTCTATTATTTACCTCTTACAATTGCACTAGAGCTGGAAGGATAAAGACTGACCTGACCTGCAGCACACCGCAAACCTTGATCTCTTAAGTTCCTTAGGACAAGGACCACCCAGTTGCTCTGTGTTTGTACAGCACCTAGCACCACTGGTGCCCAAGTCAATGTCTGGTTGCAATAACGACACAAATAACGACATTGTTCTTGAACGGCGCGAGAGCTGCTGAGAACCAAAGAAACCATTCAGGAAGCCTGAAGAATGAATCTCCCCACGCAGCCCCAGGGAATGTTAGCAGCAATGTAACGTTTAGGATTTTCTTGTTTTTAAAAAAAGCCTCATTCCTCTGAACAAGGATCAGGAAAACCCTCATGTGAACTGAATGACCAGCCAAGCACGCAGAACACCAACCAAGAGAGAAAGCTTATCATGGAGACACAGCGGGAACTGTTCGGTGAACTGGGATTGATTCATGGACTACCAAAAAATAGCAGAAAAGACTAAATTCACATTATGGTGTTTCTTCGGCATAAGCCGACCAGCCGTAATAACATTAATCCTTAGTACATGATTTTCAGAGGGAAACGGGTGAAGAATAATTGAGCATGGGACCAAGCACTATTTCTGAGCTCTGATGCTTCCTCCTTTAGGGACCTTCACTAAATCTCTCAAACTTTTTGTGCTTGAGCATCCTTCTCTAAAAGGATAAGGACAATAGCAGTCACTCACCTACTTCACCAGGTAATGAATGATTCAGATAG
This sequence comes from Aptenodytes patagonicus, assembly GCF_965638725.1. Classification (NCBI taxonomy): domain Eukaryota; kingdom Metazoa; phylum Chordata; class Aves; order Sphenisciformes; family Spheniscidae; genus Aptenodytes; species Aptenodytes patagonicus. The sequence goes on from NC_134961.1 coordinate 7,899,605, forward strand.
CTCTCATCGACCTCTTCAAGCCCTATACACAATATCCGATGCGTCATGCAGCAGTTCGCATCAGCCAGAAAGCTATCGTCTCTTAATGGGACTGGGTTTCAAGGGTGATGGACAGGGCAAAGCCTGTGGAAGGACCTGGCCTCTGAAACTTTTTCCTCTGGCATCTCTGTCCAAGCTGGGCCTGGTTTGCAGAAGGATCCACTTTCCTGTGGAGGGAAGTAGGGAGGGAGGGGGGACAGCTTGCGCTGAGTGTGTGACTGCCATTGCACCGGGTCGTGCTGGAATCCAGACGTCAGGGGCAGAAGCATCTTTTGAGGCACAGCACATCAGCTGCTGCCTTCACGCACCAGAAATAAAGAACTCCAAATCCGAACCTGGAAGCCAACCAAAATACCAGAAGACCGTCGTGCTTCTCATGTGCATAAACTGATGCCTAATTTGCATGCACCGCTCGTGTATCTTAATCCCAGCTTTCCAGAGGATGGTGTCCCATCCCTGATCCCATCACCAGATGGACTACATCTGCCCAAATGAAAGGCACAGTTTCACCCCGTCAGATTTTTCCCACCGAACTGCTGGATGCAGCTGTTATCCAGGCCCCTGCCGTATGCAGTCTTTGGTCTGAATGCGGAGATTTTCTTTCACAAGCTCGTTACCTTTCAGGCTGCCTGGACATGAGCAATCTGGAGTCACTGTGCTCCAATGAACGCAATCAGCACTTCTGAACGCACAGTACTGGGTAATGTTTGCCTGGCTTGGAGCACAGATCCTGTGCAAAACCCCACACAGACTAGCCAGTTATTAATAACAGTCTATAAGGGGCACATCTGGATTGGGACTTTACTCAGACGTGTTTGGGAGTGCAAATGCAAGCCATTGCTCACTTGAACACAAACCTCACCTTCAAAAACTTCTTTGCAAAAAGCCAACCACGTGACTTTGCAATTTTCTGCACCTCTCATCCTGTAGGTAGGATCCAATGAAAAGAGACGTTTGCACATTGGAGGGATAAAGTGGAACCTGGTCCCGTGCTTTTCCCAGAAAGTCTGGGGGACAACCCAAGACACATATTCCATCCCCTAAATAACAAGCAATAACAAGAACACAGAGAATCACACCCTTATTCCTGAACCAATGCCTCCCAAAATTGAGCCAGTGGCATTAGGAAAAGGTGTACTTGCAAGCCCACGGACTTAGATTTACTAGGAGAAACTGAATAATTTAAGGGTAGGTAAATCCCATTTAGAGCACTAGGTAGGCACATGTTGGAACCTGTTGTAGAAACTGGGCTTGAGAAGCAACATTGTAAAATGTTGATTCATCCTCATCCCTGTCCTTCTCTTCTGCCTTTTGTCTCACAATGGGGAAACGTCCCTCTAGAAAATCTCATCTTGTGTCTTTCAGTTGTGATAAAACAACCTTCCAGCTGCCTACCCCAAACCTACGCGTGAGTGCATTAAGAGCGGAGTTTTGTCATAACATAAAGGGTCAAATAGTTCTCCTCTCCCTCTATTTATTTACCTCCTGGTATGGGGATTCAGGTCATCTCCATCCTCTCAAAAGGGCGAAAGGGCTTCTTTGCTTGTTGAAGGAGTAACAGAGCAGCCAGCAAAGTTTGGCGAGGCTTCCCTTCTCTCTGCTGCCAGGAGGAAGCGAACCGCACTGACTAAGGAACTGTCTGGGACTTGGGCATTTTTCTTCCTCTTCCTTTAAGCAGAAGTGTTTTGATTACACTAGTAAAACCGGTCATTTTGTCTGACACTCCTTAACTTTATTTTTGTTACTTGAAACATCCTTTCCTACGTAACATTCACTACACCTGTCTCAGAACCTGCTGCCTCCCTGCACCCAAGCAACAGAGACGCTCCTGTGCAGTCGGATCTGGTATCGGCTGGGGAGCAGCGATGAACCCATCCGTCCCCACTTCTCTACAAAGAGCTCCTGCTGCCCTCCGGTCCTGGGAGGTGACATCCTCCAGCACTGCATCCCAGCTGGGAAAGGTCCCTGCCCCACTCCCCGTGGCTCTCATTTAGGATGCACCATCCCTGAGCCCCTGAGCTGAAAACAGGGAGTCCTGTGGGGACACCTCCATCGCCTCCACGTACCAACAGTTTAAGGGTGCTGAGTGAAAACATCCGCTGTGGCTGGGCAGCTGTCCAAGCACGTTGAATGCAAGCTCAGTTGCACTTCCACGGGCTAGGATCACACTCCTGGATGGCAGTGCAGCCAACCCTTAGATTGCACTGGGCAAAATCCTGAACCAGGGAAACGGTCCGTAAAGCTTGTTCCTTCTCTAGTTATTCACAGCAGGGATAAGTAAGGCCTCATCTATAATCACCTAAAAACATCACATGATTCATGCTCTCACAGTACAACAGCTGAGCACGCTGCAGGATACACAGCAACGTACATTGGTGATGCACCATTACACACTTTCCCATTGCAAGCCCTGTTGAAATGCTGCCATCAAATTATTTCAACTGATCAAAGTAGGAAAAAAATAGAATATTAAAGCCCCAGATAACAAATTAATAAGAATAAAAGCATGTAGGTGAGAATTAAGAAGGCATTAACATTCTGATGGCATCTGCTGCCTAAATTAAACTACAGGGAAAAAAATGAGTTCAGCTGACGCTCAGGATCAGGACAAATAGTTCTCAAATGGAAATTACAGTTTTGAAAATTATGCACCAAAAAAGGATCCAATTTAGGACATTTCTGATTTGTGAAGTTCTTTCTCCAGGTGGGGATCTCAGGCTTGACTGGAGGGCTGGCAACACGATTGGCAAGATGCTGGAGTAGCTCAGTTCCTGCACCCCGCAGCAGGACCCAACTGGCCCATTGCCGAGCGGGGCCAGCGTCTTGTCACCTCTCCAGTCCCTCTGGGGCTCAGTCCCCTTTTGGAACTGGACCATACGGATATGGTGTGTAAAGTGTATTTCATTCATGCAGACACCGATATGGAAAAGGAGGAATTAGGCCTGGATTTTCAAAGGAGCTCAGTGTTAAATTATGTGGATAACTGCATCCGTAATTTACATGAGCAGTTACTGTGACAACTAATAGTGAACGTCATAAGTAGCCAGTTGAGCATGTAATGACCTGAGTTATATGCACCATCATGTCTCTTTGGCACACCAAATTAGGTGTGCATACACATTTTGCATGCCCCAAAGGACTTCCACCTCAGCAAAGAGCCTTAATTTCACAGCACAAGCCTGATCTCAGCAGCCTAGCACAGCACAGACAGTTTATGCAATGCAAAGTGCTGGCACAAACTCCGTGGCCCAGGTTGGAATGGATCCTCAGACAGCTAATTAATTTTTACTGCTCCTTTGTGAACTGTAAATTACCCTTCATTTCCTAGATTTCTGTCCCATTTTTCTCCCGCCTTTCTCTAGTGAAGCAGTAAAAAGGGAGAAGTGCCAATAATGTGATAAAAGCAGCCACGACTCACTCGCACTTTGAACAATGCTCTGCTTATGACCAGAATACAAAGGCAATTGGGTTTCAAGAAACTGTCCAGAGATAATGACTTTTCCTGGAGATGGGAGGATACAAGGAATATTTTAAAACAAGAGGGGCGGGGCAGAGTGTCTGGTTTTGCAGGACAAACACAACCAAGCTCCTCTCTTGCAGAGGGTTAAAAACAAGATAAATAATCTTCGCTTAGAGACCAAGTTCATCAGTATTGCCTGCACAAGAGCAGAGGGAAACTGCTTACAACGCTGAACCGCTAACAGCCTCCCTTTCTCACTCAGACAGGAAAGAAGAGCCTCTCTCTGAGAAAGAGTGACCTTCAGACCACACACACACCAGAGTCTTTAGAGAGCAGCCCCTGAGCAAACGGTGCCGGAGCAAGGATGAGCGGCTTTTTTTCAATGCTGCCGTGACCCTGTTCAAAGACAAAAGCTGCTGATTCTGTGGATTCCAGATAGCAACACCCTGCCAAGGAAAGACCTACTCGTATATACAAACCTGCCAAGACACGGTTCCAGTGTATGTTCTTTGCTGATGCCACTGTTATCCAAACCTGTTACCTTCAGCCACACACCTATGAGAGGCAGAAGTAGCGGTAGGGAAGAGATCACAACACACCTGAGATGAACTTTGCACAGGCTCTGCTGAAATTCAGGACAGCTTCAGCATGGTGAGAATCACTTCACCCTTGTGTCAGGACACCAGTCTTTGCATTAAATCTGTGAATAACAAAAAGGGATTACTGGAATTTTCATGTGGTTGCATCTACCAAATGCCCCTTGAACGGCCATGGCCGCAAGACCATACGGAAGATCTCCGGGTCCATGCTGTTGGGATGCTGCAGGAATGAGAACACAGCATTGCTGGGGTGCCTCTATGGGGCCTTCGGCATTTTAGATACTTATATTGCAAAACACACATTCCTCAGCTCTGACGGAGCCTCTTTTATCTCAGCTGCAGATTCCTGAGTCGAAATCGCTGCCAGATGACTGTGCACAGTGAGTTAATGGCCACAAAACCTGAGCTTCTCTTGCCTCAAGTCATTTACCCATAGCATCAATGACGTTATCATGTTCAGCCCATATTTACTACAGCTACAAACTGATTCAGAGAAACCTGGAGTACAGGATTAATCATTACTCTTGGGATGTTGAAAATGGATACCAGAACGGACTTCCAAATTAGGTATCTAAAAGTCCTGCATCTCCCAGGAGAGCCCCATTACATCTCCCTACTCGTTCTAATGGAATCTATAGTATGTGAGCACGGCTTTGCCTCCCACAAGCCCTCCCTGCATAATTAGCCCCAGCTCAGATTGCTGCTTTCTGTAATGGCTGGAGAACCACTTTCTTCAGGCTACTGAGATGTGAAGAGGAAGTGTTTATTGCAAAATGCAAGTCAACCACAGCCAGTGGGTCTGGACCATGGTGGAGGGATACAGAAATGGCTGCTGCTTCTTTTTTTTGCCTCAGAAATAGAACTCACTAAAAATAGCAGTTCCTCAGGAACAAGACTGCCTGAAAATAGCTGTTTCTCAGGAGCAGGGCTGGCTGCTTCTGAAAGAAGTAGCTATTAATGTATAATTGTCCCTGAGGCTGGTTTCTGAGAAAATGCTGTACATACAGAGGTCTGTAGAGGGATATGTTCACAGGCAGAAAACATAGGCACCCCTCTCTTGTCAGAGGTCCTGTAAACTCCAATAGGTCATGTAAGTGCATTTGGTTCTCTAAGCTTAGGCACAGTTAGATCCATCACAGCACTGGGTGGTATTTTCCTCCGTACTGGTTAAAGCAGCACTCTGGGATGCTCTTATTATCTAGACCAGTGAACCACAAAGCCTCCACCAGCTCTAACCAAACCTACGCTGGTTCTTCTCCCAGGACTGAGAAAGCCTTACAAGCTAGAGCCAGCTCTGGAACTCCAGCACTCTCTTTCCACAGAAGATCCAAGAGCTTTGCTGAATTGCAGGTTGTGCAATCTACTTCCAATTTCCTGCTCTACTCAGCACTTAGAGTTTTTTCACGCAGATGCTACAGGGCAATAAATCTTCTGAAGAATGGCCCTACATTTCTCTCACTATGGTGTTACCTTATAATGAGAAAAGACAAATTGCTTGTGAGATTGGTTGATTGGCTGGTTATTCCCTAAAATGTCTCACTCATCCCTCTCATATCACCATGGGTTCAACAGCTCATTTCTTGTGTCTTCTTTTTCCTTCCCAGCACAGCCAGCCAGTATCTGCACAGAGGCCGTTCTCCTCCTCTTCTTCTCCCCTTAAGGAAAACTCCAGCTGGCCAAAAGAAGCAGAGATTATAATAGGTCCACAAAAGGCAAATTTTGCAAAGCAGCAGCTTTAAGGAAACGGTAGTGCAGATGAAGTACAGGGGGCTCTGACTGATTGCTGCCACCATTTCAATCCCACAACACCAGCACCAGAAACCATAGTAGCCTCTGCTGAGAGCATCCTTGGATCCCAAAGGCTGGGTAGGACTGGGCTGTGTCATCGCTGGATGGAAATCTATAGACTGCTTCTTCCAGGCTCTGCTTTAAGTGCTTCTTCAAGTCGTATCTCTCCTCTGTTCACCAGTGATCTGACGCTTCATCATTCTGATAACAACAGAAGCAGCTTTCCAGAGGAAGTGTAAGGCTGAAGTTCTAGCCACTGAGTAGCCCAAGGCAGGTCTTTTAGCTCACAAAATTACTCTCTTTTTTTCCTGACCAAATTCCAGCAGAAGAAATGGCACTCTGCTTGCAATTACAGCAGGCTGCAATTTTCATTATGGAAACTACTTTTCGTTCTGTGGGTAGGCTTACATTGCGGTGTGCAACGAAGACAGATATTCCCAGACTTCATTTTGACCTCGTTTGCTTAGGAGGGAGTACCAGAGAAGCTGCAGCCAGACTGATTTCACATACCCACAGCTGTGGGAAACTTGTAAAACACAAAATATATGGTGCCAGAACTCCGGTGCCTGACACGGCCAGGCAAAACTAGAGCAGGTATACATACCCCTGCCACACAGCCATGACATCTAACCACACTGTTAACTGATCTTTCCCTTCCCTATTGCGAAGTGGTATTGTTATATAATCTAAACTGCATACATAAAGGGAAAGAGCTATAATATACCGACATACACATATACTCCTTGCCTTTTTATTTTGTTAAAGTTTTGAAAAGCGCCTTGGGACCCTCAAATCAAATAGCCCATGAAAGACACAGTGCTTGGCAACCTTTCTGTTTGATAGCAGCAGGGTGAGGATTTTTTGCAGCTCGGATCGGTTTGATTAAATAAGCATTTTGTTGCAACCATCATACGGTGCTCATTAAAAAGTACTCTACATTTGTGTAGCATTTATCATCCAAGAATCTCATCATGTTTTACAAAATGTAATTAATTAACTTTACAACTCCCCTCAGAGAGGGATAAGGAAAATGGAGAGTTGCCTTAATCCATCACCGAACTGCAGCAGACACTGGGTTAGAGGAAAGCAGCTGTTCAACAGCATGCAGCTGCGCTAGGACAAGAAGAGAAGGTCTCCAGGCAAAGTCACCCAGGGAACGTACTGCACACCTTGCGTTTGCCTGAATTGTGCACTTCCACTATAGGTTAAATCCCAGTTCTCGCAGAAAAGAGGGTGATTTTTCTCCCTCGCCCCCCACCCCAGGTTTGTATCTGAGACGCCTGGCAGTACAGCATGCCTTGTCTCCACAAGAAGTATTCCATCTATTGAATCCCCAGCACCGCTGAAGACCAGGGGCAGCCACAGCCCTGGCCAGAACCGAGGGAGGCAGAAGATAGAAAGCCATACAGCCACAGATTGCATCTCAGTACTGGAATGCTGTGCAAGCTGGTGCTTAAAGTGGAGGGAGGGTAAAGTCCCCTTAATCCCTCGCTTACTTCCCTCTCGCCTCCCCATCAGTAAATCCACACCTGTTAAAGGTCACCCTGAAATGAAATACATTTGAATGCCTCCTGCTTCAGCTGGCTCCCCTGCCCCAGCCCCCTGCGGTCCCTCCCAGCTCACGCTGCAGAGCAGGAGAGGGAAGGGGGGTGCCCATGTGCCCTGCTTGAATGTCAGAGTCGGATGGCTGAAATCTCACCCGACTCTTAGCTGATCTTTAGAGAGGAATCTCTTTCTCACCCTGGCTTTAAGCTCCTTTCTTGCCGAGCATATAGGATAACATGGCCACTGGGCAAGCCTGATTAGACAGATCTGTTATGCCACTTTCACTACCTTGCAAAAAGCTAGAATTTGGTCTGGTGCAAGTTGGGGAGGGGGTGCAAAGCATCGCTCATTCGTGTGTGAAGTATGACAACAAAAACAGAGGGATACGTGCGGGGGGGAGAATGACGCAAAGAAACACGTGTGCGTCCACGCTGCACCACAGAGAAGCCCTGAGAAAAGGGAGAACAGATGAAGGAGCAGGTATCTTACTAACTCGCTCACCAACTAATCAAACGCAGCCGTGAACCCTGTACCGGTGACTGCATCTATTGGCTGGAGAAAGAGGCATGGTCCAACTCTCTGGATGTGCAAGTACCAAACTGGAAGGCCTGGGCTACACCTGTAGTGAGAGACAATTTGCTGGCGGGGGCTGAGCTGCGGATCTCCCATTGCAGCCCTACAAACCTCCTGATTCCTTTGTGTCTTCTAAGAAGACACTTAGCTCAGCCACCAGTAAAATAAAGAAGAATGAGGTCTAAATGAAACAGTAGTGCTTCTCGGCTCTTAAGCATTTACTTCAGGCTGATGTCTTCTCGCTATCACAGGTTAAGTGACTGCAGCCATCAGGAAGAAAGAGAAACCCTGGGACACAAGCCCTTCCAGAAGCGCTCAGGGGAGATGCGCCGGGTTGCTGGAGACTGGCTGCGGTCTGAGATCTGCAGGAGGCAACACCAATGGGCACCACAGGGCCGTGGAAGCGATAACGTCCCAAACCCACCAGTGCCTTTGGTCTGAATTACACCCACGTCAGCAACTGAGCTTCTTCCAAGACACAAGCCAGCAGAGGGAGAATAGCCATCGACTTCTTCAGCTGGGAAGGTCAGGCAGACAACTTCCACGCAACGTTATGCAGGCGCTGAGTATTTTCATCAGACGTAAATGTGGGAAGAGAGGAAAAGTACAAGGATTGTGCTGAAGGAACTGACAGTGGATTCAAAGATGGTAACAAGGTGATTTTTTTAAGCCTCTGTCACACTATTTAATTAGTCTCCAAAACCTCCCCCAATAATATGAGGCCCATTTGTACGACCCTCCCGCTGGGCCACTCACACTTAGCCAAACAGACACCTTGGTAAGATGGGATTCATCACACCAATCTTCCCCATGCTCGTGAATGCAGATCTGCTTGCACAGATGGAAGGTGTGTTCAGCCCTGCCCTTCTGGATTGATACCACCGTGGCTTTCCCAGTGGGTACATGTCTTTCCTCTTCTGAGCATGAAGAAACTGTTTTTTACTGGTCCCTGGTTTTATTTTCCTGTTTGTCTATGGGAAGCTGGCAGTTTCAGATACAGCTGTCGCTGCAGCAGACTTATCTTCGTGAAAATTCCTGCTTTGGTTTTGCAAGTGTTTTAATTAACGTAAATTATTTTACTACACTTTACTACCGATAGCATGTAATTATCTCCCCACAGGTGTATATTTAGCTAACCAGCAGGCTGATCAAAGACCTACAAAATAAGGTACTTTTGCAACTGACACTAGGTACGAGCAAAGGCCAGCAGGATGGGACAAAAGGAGGAGGGAGGAATTCCCCCTCCCCAGTCCTAAACACAGGGCTAAAATTTCTCCACTTGAAAAGATAATCATAACATTAACTTACACATTTTATCAGAGGAGCATGAAGACGCATCGATACTCAAGTGCTGTGAAGGAGAAAAGAACTATGTACACGCTAAACTATTAATCATTGGTAAGCGATCTCCTTTGTAAAGTGTTTTGAGGTTGACCAAGGAAAATGGCTCTGGAATAACACAGAGCAAGCAATCCGCTTACAATCATAGGTTAATTCTCTCAACTGCTTTTGCTGGGTCAGTCCCTAGGTATTATTATATATTCAAGGCAATTCACCATTTCCTGAGGAAATCTGGCCATGGAAGAGATTCCAGACTCCACATCCCCTTCTCATCCTATTGAACTCGGGAGTCTGGTTTCCACTGCAAGCACATCTTTAGATGAATGAGGTTGAGACCTGCGCTGAGCAGCTGCACTGCTCTCACCACGTCAAACTGTTCATACAGTTGAAAAATAACAGATTGGATCAAGCTACCTGGGACCATAACTTTTCTCCAAATTACCGGTTGATGAAACATGCGTCTCTCCACTGAGCTTCTGGAAGTGCTGGTAGCCCATGATTTCTCTTTCTCCTCGATGGCTGCAGCCACTTAACCTGTGCTGGTGGGAAGACATCAGATTGAAGTAAGTGTTTCGGAGCCAAGAAGCATCCTATGCCAAACCGCATGTTTCAGAACCTCATCTGTCCACTTGGGTAGGTTTGATCCTTTATTAAAAGCACTGGGTGCTTTGTCATCAGTTTCAGTGGGTGCAGTTAGGTAAATCCTCTTCTCTTGGCCTTCTTGAAGGCCGCTCTGTGCTGATTTACACACCTATGGACACTGTCCGCATATTACTGTAGCATCACCGACCACCAGGCCCAGGTGAGACCCCGAGTTTTCAAAGGGTGGCGCAGAGAATGAAAAAATGATCCCAGCCTCTAAGATCTTACAGTCTGAGGGAGGTTGTGTTGTGCTTTTTACTTCTCCTTTTCAGCAGCTTTAATGAAGAGTGTTACTTAACTTTTCAGGCCACAACTGAATCTTTGGTCTGAAAGCTGAAATATTATGTGTTAGGGTTGCTACCGGAAAAAGGAGACCTCTTTCGTATCTATTGACGTCCTTCGCAAAATAGTCTGGGTTTTCTGAATTCTGTACTCCCTATTATTTCCATGCCATTACTTATAAACTTCACAGCATTTTCTAGAGGGGTCTTCAGTAAGATGAAAACCTCAGGGCAACACTCCATTAGGCTTTTATTCTTATAGGTTGGGCTAAACCTTCCTGAAACTGGTAGGTTTAACTGCATTCCTTTATTTAGGGTAGCTGAAGGAGACATTAAGTCTATTTCCACCCACAATGCAAGATTGCTCAAGTACCTGAAGGCTCTGGGAGGACAGTTTCGGGTAGGATATTAAAAGGAAAGAAGGTTATGTGTGGATGGACAACACAGTTCAGGTGGAGGAGGAGACAGAAAGACAGTATATTGAAACAGGCAGGGAACGGAAACTTCAAACGGCCTGAACAATCATTGATATAAAACCTGGACCGAATACAAGAAACAGGGATTTGGGGTCACATTGCTGCCTGGAGCAGGTCTGGAGCTACAAGCAAGGAAACTGGCTCTCAACTGCGTGATTTCTTCTGTGTTCAGGAAAGGAGGGCTGCGAGCACTCTTGTAAGCAATCAGAAATACATCAGAAATACCCTTCTTCATCACTCCTCCTCCTCCAATCTGGATCAACCAACAAAACCCTGAATTTTGGCCAGCACCACGGGTCAAAGGGAGGAAACGTGTGCTGCAAAACCTCTCCCACATCTCGGGGGGAGACAGACTGGTTAAAAAACATTTAACTCTTCCTCCTTGGTTCAGGATTAAGATGGCATAAAGGCAACAGCACTGCTCCTCTCTCACTCTACCAGAGCGGGCAGTTCAGGCCAAGGTTTAGGTCACTGCTGTCCCTAATCGCATTGGAGACGTATCCTTGTTACGGACTTCCATTCCTACCCTAACAAACCCAATTTCCCCAGATCTTGCTATAAGTAGTTTGAGCAACTCTATGTGCTCTTCTGCTCTGCAGGGAACTCCTTAAAATGAGGCACCTGCCATCGGCTTTTTTTCCTGTAGGTGAATTAATCTGCCTTGCATGAGTAATCCTATTTAAAACAATAGGTTGCCTCGCAAGAATGAGGGAAGCAAGTTTGAAGCATGCTTTTATGCAAGTACTGTAAAAAGGCCACATAGTAGTTCATCAGGGGACACTTCAGCAATAAAAAGACAGTTACCGGTAAAGTCCAATAATAAAATAAAGACTAATTTAATAAGAGGATTTTTAACTCATTTAACAGGGAATAAATTTGGAACCCTTTCTTCAAGTGATCAGGCACACTATACTTTCCTAATCCTACTTTCTGTTAATAAGTAAAAGAAAAAAACAGGCAGTAACCTATTCCTTCTTCTTTTTATATTATGGGAGGGCACTATTCAATGTAAATAAATTAATTTCAGTAAAATAGAGGCTGAAGCTAGACGTGTAGACCAGCCTCTGAGTAAGATGCATTAGAGAGTACCGTATCTCTTGAGACCACAGAGGTCCCATGCCTCAACTCATTTAATACCAGGTAACACAAACCCTACAGATTATAATGCAAGAAGCCTGCAGTGGCAGGAGGGAAGCATGTGGAATAAGACCCTGTGACCTAAGAGAAGTAAAAGCTGCAGAGATTAGTAGTTCAGTGTTTATGTAGGAGCCCTGTGGGCCCCCTTCAGCGTCCTTAATTTAGTCTTCATCATCTCTGATCCGTTCTAACAGTCCTCTGTGGGATGGAGATTTAATAGCTAGGAAATCCGGGGTCCGGGCTGACCTGTCAGAAACAGCGGTGGATGGCTGCTCCCTGTTTACTGCTGTATCACTTTGCTTTCCAGATTCAGCACACTGAACAACAAAACCTAACACTATTTTACGAACCTGAATGATACGATTTAAAACCTCTAGAGGTCAGGCTAATGGAGAAGCATCGTTCCAGCAGATGCTCTCTGCTGAGTGCGAGTGACACCTGCTGGAGTCCTCTCCCCCATAACCCACCCTTGTCCCGTCACGGCCGGCTCTGCAGGTGTTTTATCCGCCCAGGGTGGTCCTTCTGGGGGCCTGCGTGCACTAAATGCCCCCGAAAGACACGTGGGCAACATGAAATAAATCTGGGTGGCTCTTTCTTATTGCAGGAAGGCAAAAGTAGTCTTCATCTGCACATCCCCATGCATTACCTCTTCCACCGCTCTGGTTTATGCCCGTTTACTTCCACCATATACTGAGGCCCGGCCTTTCCTTTTGCCTTTGACATCCTTGCAGAGGAGCCGTAGTAAAACGCAGCATATGCCCACAGGGAAAAGTCCTGAGCGGGCGCTGAAATGGGACCACACGATACATTATTCATCTGTCACCTAACGCCTGTGAAAAATACAGCCTAACATTCCTCCTCTCGCCTTGAGGCCGCCTAGGAAGACTTGCAGGAGAGGGCAGGTGACCCCTGGAAGAGGTCTGAGAAGCCCTCACTTCTTACATTATAATACGTGATAACAAATTCAAATGCTGTTTAAATGCAGTATCTACTATCTGTGAATACACGTTTACGGCGTTGAGAGTTGCAATTTCTTCAGAGCACACTGGAAAAGGTTCATTTGTGGGGCACCAGCAGCCCCCAAAAGACCGCCGATGAAGTCTTGTGACGACGCTGATGACGACTTGTGAAATTTTCTCTCTCTGCTGCTTTCTCACAGTCTGCGGCGCTGGCAGGCGCTGGCGTCCGACACCCCGCAACATACGGCGGGGACGCTGCGAGGCGCCGGCCTGCCCTGGGGCATCGGAGGACACCCTGTACGAGTCGTCCGGCATCGCTGGGCCGGCGTCCCCTGAAAAAGGGGCCCCGCGGCTGAGGAGCCCTGCTGGAGCGGGACAAGGAGGGAAAACCCCTCGGGCTGCCCCCAGCCAGGGCCCCACACGCACAGGGCTCAACGCAGTGCCTGTGGCAACTGAGGCAGCGTGTGCAGCCCCCACTGGGGAACAGACCCCCCTGGTGAGGAGATGGGACGGGGACAAGGCGACACCGGGGCCAACACCTCCTCAGCGGACCCGTCCTGGGAGGGAGGGGCGGGGAGGGGGGGGGAGGTTGCGACCCGCCCAACATGGCGCCATCCCTTTGCCACCCGCCCCAACATCCGGGTTCCCGCCGGACCCTCCTCCCGTGAGCCCCAGCGGCGCGTCCCGTCCCGGCTTCCCCCGCGGCGGCGCAGAGCAGGAGCGGCAAGATGGCGCAGCCGCCGGGTGAGTGCGGCGGGCCGCCAAGGTGACCGCGGCTCCCTCCCTCCCTCCCTCCCTCCTCTCCCCCCCTGACCGGGCTGTGTCTCTCTCTGTGCCGCAGTTCCCCTCAAGGACATGAAGCTGCTGGACGTCAAGCTGGGCCAGCTGCCCACCTGGCTGGCCATGAGAGACTTCACCCCCGGCGGCATCGTGGGGGCCGTGCGAAGAGGTGAGGGGGGCTGAGGGGGGGCCCGCGGCGGGGCTGCCCGCCCTGCGGCAACAGCTCCGCGCCCCCTCAGCCGGCGAAGACCTGGAGGGTGTGAATCCCTTCTCCTGGCGGGGCCGGGCAGATCGGTGCATAAGCATCTCTGCCTGCCGGCGTGGAAGTTGGCTGTGGCAGGGGGGATCCGGCAGTGCGAGGGTTGCTTCATGGCGATTTTTGCTTTCCCGGAACAGTGCCTCCTCTAGCATTTTGTCCTTCCATCTGTAAATTTGTTTCTCGTATGGGCTTTATCCGCCAGAGGTTTGTTTTCAGTATTCCTTCTTGTGTAAAGAGGAAATACGGTGACCTTACTTCTGGCACCTGAACCTATTTGCTGAAAATCTTGAGGTTTCCCAGCGTCACAAGTAAATAAAAAAAAAAAATGCAAGCGATCCCTAAAGATGATAAGAAAGGACACAGGGCTTTTATACATGGCTTGGCAAAAGTTTTGACCGATGCCCTTTGCTGTACAGATACGGCATTCAGGTAGATTTAAACACAAAATACCAAATGCAAGTGTCAACGTAATGTATATACACTAGTGTGAAAGAGTTAGATAATTCCAAAGCAGCTCGAGCTCATGAAAGTCACAATAATGTTTAGGGGAAAAATGATAAATGGCTGCTTTTTTTCCCCTTTTTTTTTTTTTAAGGCTTAGCGCTATTAACTTGAGTTCACCTTGCTTAACTAACACACAGGTTGCCTTCTCTCAGACTTGCTTCTGAGACCCTCCGATGTTCCATTAGAAACAATTCCCTGAAGTTCTGTGAAACCGGGCTGCTTCTCTCCGACACAGAAAAATACGCAACTCATTTGGCTGCTATGAAAACTTTTCTCCTACACAGGTTATGACAGATACTACAATAAATATATCAACGTCAAGAAAGGGGGCCTCGGTGGTATCTCCATGGTGCTTGCTGGTTATGTTGTTGTCAGCTACATCTGGAGCTACAGTCACCTGAGTAAGTAACAGCAGTATGGCTGAACGTGTATAGTGCAGCTGGGAAGATTGTGTGGGGCAATAAAAACTATTAATCTGCTGCTTTTAGAAATAAAATGAAAGGCTCTGCTAGCCATTGCTGCTTGAATCCAGGACTGTGGGCAAGCAGACTTCATCAGAGAACTCGAATGCTTTTAGTAGGTTATCAGATGGCCAGTGTTTTCTTGGCGATGAAAAGCGTAGATCTTGTTGCCTGTCTGACCTGACAGTTAAGTACTGTCATTAGTCATGTCAGTTAAGAAACTTCATGCTCAGATTTTTTTTTTTTTAAGAGTGCTTTCTTTCCTGTAACTTCAGGTGTGGTGTTTTTTTTTCTTGTGACTTCAGTAAAATTAACTTGCTTTTCTTTGAATGATACAGAACACGACCGCCACAGGAAGTACCACTGAAGCGTGAATTTCAGAACATGAAGCTCTTGAACAGACTTGGCTACTGGAACAGATACCCTGACAGAAAACATCAGGACTACTAAAGCCTGTACTATTATGACCAATAATAAAGTGCATACACTTTACATTTACTGGGCTGACACTCTCGTAACTGACTTGTTAATTGTACTGTGCCAGTGAGTTTGTCGTCTTAGAGTTTCACCCCTCAAGGTTAAGTTCAGAGATGGTGGGGAAAGCGTCTGCTACTTGGGTTGCGTTATGAACTGGGGAAGCTACTGCAATTGATTCCTATTTAACTGTTTGATAAAAGTCAAAAGCATTGGATTGCTTCTTAACGGCCATTATGTGCAGGTTGGACAACTGAAGGATATAATATTTTGATTTGAAAGAACAGTATCGGAGCTTCAAGAGGCTTGCTGGCGTGGCCACGTGTTTCTGATTCCCAGTCAGGCTGTCGCCCGGGTACTGTAGGTATTTGGGCAGTTTCCCATCGTTGCAGAGCATTGCCTCAGATTAGGTCAGTTTAGCTTTAAGGAGGTCTGCAACTCTCATTCTGTCACCGGGATTCTAATGCTTCTTACCTCTGATAACCCATTTCTATCACAACTCTACCTACTTTCATTACTAAAAAAGCTGGAAGGTTATGTGAACGGGTATAAGCTTAAAAGACCTTTAATATAACAAAGGTCTGTGAAGTTAAACTAAAAGAAAACTGCTTCTTGACTTAAATGCAGCGGTGAGAAGTTTAACAGGGGGCACTATGTGCAGAAATGCAGCTTAAAGGAGCATCTGCGGGTTTGGCCCCAGCTGACGACCTTCCTCATGGACCCCTCCGGGCGAGTGCATCCCGCCTGCTGACACTTGAAACTGCAGCCGGGCGCTGCGGGCAGAACCCGCAGCATCCTTTCCCGAATAGGAGGGAGAATGAAAACCACTTCTTCAGGGGTATGAAGAATCTCTCAAGAGCTTCAGTGGTAACTGGAAGGCTTTTAGTTTTGGGAAATGTCTGTTCAGGTAGTGAAGACCATAAACTCCTGAACTAGACGGGGAAGGTAGCCGGACACCGAAGTGGTGTAGTTCCCTTTCCGTGTGCCAGATTAACGCATCTCGCAGTTTGGCCGCTGTTCAGCCTCTGGGGGCACGACGTGTTACGAGAAGCGTCTGATGGTCTGTCACACCATAGTCGCTTAGACTTCAAACTTCTATTTTGACTGACTCTGACTCTCCACAGTGAAATAACCGCAGTCATTCAAACCAACGTAGGCTCCGGTCACTTCTCTTAATCTAGTCATACTACCTTGTTCTTAAAAAATAAATTCACAGTCAGCTTTTTCAATCAGTACATTTCAATTAAAAAAAAAAAAGTATAAAGGCAGTCAGCAAATGAGAGATGGGTTAGAATCAATAAGGCTCATATTGTAGGTGCAATTTTTTTTTTTTAATTCGCATTTTATCATTGGCCCTTTTGAAATAGTCTTCTCACAAAATGAATTTTTGTTTTGGCTTGCAAAATTTGCTCAGAAGAATGCTCTATCACTTTTAAAAGCAGTGTTCCATAAGAATATACATCTCCACTTCTTGGTCTTCTCTAGGCTATGGAAATACCTGCTCAGTGTGAGCTGGACGACGGGGGCACCGAGACAAGGCTCTCCTATTCCTACTCTTCAAGCCGTGTTCATTTCCCCCCTTGCTTTTTGCAAATGGAAAATGAGCACAGATGCAGCTTTCCTACAATCATTGTTCCTCATCGTTTGGCTAACCACAGAGATGCCAATTTATTCTCCCCTTGACCGGTTCTCACCCAGAAGATGAATTTCTAACCTTCAGTATAGCAAGAAGCACAGAAACAAAGCAAGTGGACGAGAGTTTTACAGCCTGATGTACGTGATGCGTTAAGTCAGCCACCAGGACAAGCTTACCGACTACAACAGGCTGGACCCGGGAACACAACTTTGCTTTTTAAGAGCTACAGGACAGCAGAATCCCTGCTTCCTCACTGAAGGGAAGGCATTTCAAGTATTAGTTTTCCCAGTCAGTCTTCCTGCTTCCACAGGGAGGGCTGAAACGCTGCAGGTTTTCCAAAGAGAAGTGGCGGAAGGAAAACACTTTAAAGAAACACTGGCGTAAGACGCGATTATGTAGAGTGCTGCACCGGTGCGGGGTTTGCATATCTATTGGCTTTTAGATCTACCTTTCAGCAGGGCTCAATGAAAATAGGCGGAGGCCAAAATCTATTTTAAAAAGGTTAAAACATAAAAAAAAGTTGTGGACAATTACAAAAATGTTGCTTAGCAGCAGCCAGCCTCTGACCAGTTCTTTCAGTAATGGCATTAAAAAACAACCTGATTAATAGTTCAAGACATAGTGCTAGGCAGAAACCTTTTCTCAGTGTTAATAGCTCCCTTGCACTCTTCGTCCTGCTCTTTCACTGTCCACTGAGAAAGGCCAGATGTCCTTTGGTGCATCTGTTGGCATAATGACCTTTTTCACCACACTAAAAGAGAAAGAGAGAGAGGAATTATTACACAGTTACAGCTTTATTCCTCTAGCTGCCTTTATTAAGGTAGCCGGCAACTGTTCTGATTTGGAATCTTTTCCACATACGGAAGATGCAGCATTTAGCAGGTGAAGTGAAACATGGTGTCACAAGGGACATGATTTATGGGCTATTTCTACTCCTTGGAGCAAAAGCTGCTTCTGTGCTGGGAGTCAACCTGACGCCATGTTATTATAACGCGCCACAAAGGAGAGAGCCCTCAGCCCATCGCTACAAACGGCAAAGGGCTGTAACACACAAGGAGAATTTCAATGTTTGAGGCTTCCAAGACTACTCCATCCGACACGCACTACATCAGAGATACGTGGGGACTCTCCTGATCGGCTATCCTGAATTAGACAGCAAAAAGCGCATCTGAACAACAGATCCGTGACTTTGCACCTTGAAGCTATTCAAGCCCAGAGAGAAATGCCAGTATCTGATGCTACAGCATTCTCTAGATACGCCATTTACTTGCAGCTAAAATAATAAGCAGCTATTAAAGGTTTTCAGTGAAATGGATTCAGCTACTTAACATCCCTGTCCAATCACAGTAATTTTTACCCAAACAAGCACCTAAGGCACAGAAGTTGCCATGTGCAACGATGTAACTGTCAAAGCTGATGGGACAGGAAGATTCTTTGCCCTTTTCTAGTGGCTAGGGTTGGGGCTTTTGTAGAAAAATAAAGAGATGGAAACGCAATTGTGTCAAGGTTTCACCGGTGCTCCTCAACGAGCAACCAAGGTGAATAGCTCATTCTGTGGTTTGACAGTGACAGGGTGTATTTACAGCCGAGATACTGAACAGTCTTTGCATATTCAATTTCTGTTACTCGCAAGGACCTTTCATGCTAACAGGGGAGAAGAAAATCTTTCTACAGTCACCAAGTATAAGCAAATTAACTCATGAGACAAAACTAGTATTAGCTCTTACTTGGAAATGTACAGTTTGTCAGTCTCCTTGAACTGTCATTGTGGTAGGGCTTCCTGTTTATTAGCAGACAAGCAAAGCCTGTCTTACAGCAGCCCTAACTGTCACAGCAAGCCCATGAGCTGGCAAACCAGCGACCTAGAGGCCTCAGAACTCAATGCTAATTCCCACAGCTGAATCCACGTGCAAAATGCAACGTCTGTTGAGCAGACTGCACCATTTCGTGAACCTGTTCACACTGTGAAAGCGCCTTTTGCAGGACCGACACCCCTCATCACAACAGTCCGTTCCTCTGCCCGTGACAGGCAGCCAGCAGCAAAGCAGCATGATGTAGTCCAGGTGACGTGCGCTCTGCGCTTCTTAAATCTAGCACCCTCTGCTTTCCCTCCTCGTCCCTCCCCTCTGAATTACCTTGTAGCAGGTGACCTGCTCCAACGGCCGGGGTCCTCTGTTCCCACTGTTGTTATTTTGAGACTGCATGACTCCGATGACTTGGGGTGTCCTCTGTGGGTTAGGAGAAGAGTTGTGACTTATTAAGTGCATCAAGGATAAAGACCTTTATGGTTGTTATTTTGTTAGGAAGGGAAAAGAGCACCCCATATATCAAATGATCAATTTTCCTCCAAATCTGTGTGTGGGTGCTCTGCCAGCTGGAGCACCAGAGAGAAGAAATCAAGCACTGAGGCTTACAAAGCCCAGCGATCCTGCTTTTCTCTGGAAAGCAGACTTAGAGAGCAGGTTTAAGCTGCTAAAATATCATTGCCATCACTGAGAGATGTCACGCAGATTACAAAAACTGGCAGATTGCTGCACAACCACATACGATGTGCTTCCATGTAACGTGGGAGCGTTCTGTGACTAGATCTCCATGTAAAGTTGGAGCAATGGTAGGGCTTTCATCACTACAGCGGCACTCAGGGTTGCTCACTGCTTAATTCTTGCATAGCACCCTCCCTGCCAGGCAGTGCCCCAAGCAACAGAACTGCCACTGCTGGCCTCTGAGCTGGAGGATAGTACTAATGAAGGTTAACCAAGGCGAGGGGAGAACCAGAACAAAGCAAAGTCCAGTCCCAGGACAAAGGCAGCAGCAGTCCATTGCGATCAGATGGTGGACATTAGAGGGCTGGGAGGAAGAGAGAAGGGACAGTGCTTTGCGGTTTATTAGGACTTGTCTCCAAGTTCTTAATCACAAAAGAGTATCACGCCCTGTTGTAAAATAGGAAAGGTTTTCCCTCACTCAGGGCTTTCCAGCAAGCCAGATCCAAGAGCCCAGGTGTCCAGTTCTGACCACTGGACAATATACCCTCTTTTAAAGCACCGTGGGAAATGCTTCGAGGGTGGGTGTGTAGGGGAGGCAGGGGAACCGTGTACCTTTTGCTGTGTTTGTGTCGGCTGAGGCAGCGGTGGTTGCTCTGTGGTTCCCATTGGCAGTTCAAACCGAGGGCTGGTTTAGATGGAAACAAGAAGATTGATTCTCAAATCGTATGCCAGCATTTTACCATCAGCTCAGTCAAGTAACTCCAAATGACAAAACAGACATTCAGCCAATTAAATTCGGCTCACAGGAAACAGATCTCCCCCTCCCCAATTCTCTTTGCATTCTGATGCTCAGCAATTACATATACAAAAATGACAATCCAGTATGTAGTATATCCCTCTACCTGTGAAATATTCTGGAATATAAACCCATGTGATCCCACTGCACTGATGGCATCTGATCACCACTCCAGAGTCTTACTGGTAACTCCCTGAGGAGGCCCTGCCCCATATCCTCAAATCGGTACAACAAACTAGATGTTGGCCAAATCTCCAAAGCCACTGGGAAGCACGGGAGCACCCTCGTTTGACACATACCAGATTACAAGGGCAACACAAGATGACAGGACAAGCCTGGAAGCATACTCACTGCATGAATTTACAGGTAGGCCCCTCTGGACAGAATCCTACTAGGTAATTCACACAAATGACTCTTCGAGTGTGTCGGTGTCTGCAGAGGGGACCTGCAACACAAAGCTCGGTAGTTCACGTTCCACATATAAGTGCCCCAGTACTCAGCAGTAGCAGGTACACAAGCAGATCACGCAAAGAAAGAATAGCAACACCCTACCCTTGATTTATAGCCACAGAAGCAGCAACTGTGCGACATACATACCATGTTTACAGAAGCCTCTGTCATACCAGGGACAGTCTTTGATCTTAGACTCCGGGTCAATGTGCAAGAATGGACATTCTTTGTTACTGCATTCCCCTGTACCAAAGGCAAACACACTTCTTAGTCAATTGTGCAGGTTCGAGATCAAATGACTCCCAAAACACTACCTGGATCATGTAGCTCCCTCAAAGCTGTTACCAACATTTATAAGTTCAGGCACAACAGTCTTACTGCCTGCCTTAACCTAGATGAAGAACACCAAGGGCTCACCCCCGGTGAGTAAAGTTCTACCAGACTGGATTATTTATGTGTGCTTTTAAAAACAATGCGGCAACTAAATTTGAAAGAGCAGTCATGATAACAAAAACCAAACATTTAGTGCACCAGAAGTGTGGAGAAACTACAAATTGCGCACTAACCTCAATCCAAGGAAACCTACAAGACTGTAAGTTTCTGACAGCAAGTTGGCTCATTATGTCCAGATCTCCAGAGCTGGAAAGCAAGTGCATAAAAGTTTTGCACCCCCATGCCCTCTGCTGCTCATCAACTCCCCAAAATAAGAGTCATGCAAAGACCAACTGCTCAGCCTACTCATCTCACACCCAAAACAGAACGTAAGGCATAAAACCCAGTAAAAACTTGAACTTCCCCCCTCTTCCCCCAAGGGACAAGCTCTTGAGAGAGGAGACATCTACAATACGTCACAAATTTAGGGGGACAATAAGGTGAAGGACTACGCAGATCTGAAAAAGCACCATCTAACAATATCATCAGACACAGAAGAACTGTAATGCTCTGAAGACGGATGAGAAGGATGTACCAGGATTCTCTTCACCAGACTCCCACGCCAGCAAGGAACGCTAAGTAGGAGCTACAATGCCCCTTACCAAATTTGGAGTAGAAGTAACACTCAGGCATCTTGGTCATGTCGTACTCGTGCAGAAACTCGCACTGGTCTCCCTTTTTGCACAGTCCTCGTAGCCAGTGTTTGCAAACAACTGTCTTTTCCCCACTGATGTGTCGGAACGGGCACATGCCTCCTGCAGAAGGATGGGACAAGAAGGGGAAAAAAAAGAACAATTAAAATCCGCGGCACACGAAGGCACAGGACAACAGCAACACCTCGCTCCTTTCTGCAAGAAGGGTGTCAGAAAACATGGCTTTTTCTTACAAATTTAGCCTTCAGTGGCAATGGCAAACAAGGGAGTTCCAGACAAGTCTGATGCTACCCTCTAATGAGCTAAGCAACGTAGTCTCCAGCTCTTAATCCTGGCAAGCACGAACCACAGCAACTAATACCGGCACATCCACAGCAAGGTCTGCGTGTGGTAAGTTCAAGCCTTCTTTTACCAGTAGCTTTGCTTATTCACCTCCCCAGTTCTTAAAAAAATACCATTATTTCACAATTGCTGCAGTTATTCCAACATCCTTCAGTTTTAGCCTCTATCCGGGTTATCCCCTCATCTTTACAAAGAACAAGAGTACTGTAGACAGTGCTAGAAAATCTAGTTTCTGCCCTCCACCCCCACGAGTATAACTGTATTGAAAAATATTACTTGCCTTTTCCACATGCCGCCTTTAAAAAAAATTCACAGACAGCTGCGCCCGATTCTGCAGAGAGAATAAAGAAATAGAATTAAATTTAACAAAGTTTCGCATCAACTTTTAAAATATTTCCTGCCCCAGAAAGACAATCTGGTCCTCAACATCAAAAGAAAAGCAGCGTTTTGGTTTGGGGAATTTACTTTCCCACATAAATTCCTCGTTCAGGTCTGTCCCTCGCAAATACCTGTATTCGTCTTGGGGGACACCAAGGGGAATGCGCAGAGGGTTGGTGTTTGTTTTGCTTTTCAGATATTCAGGTTTTATTGACCGGATTTTCCTCTGCTGTTAAGCCAATCACGCCAGTGAACTCTGTATTTACAGTCCTGGCAACGACAGTCTTATATTTTTTGACCAGAACAGCCTGAAACAACCATTAGCGTGTTATCCCTTGCTGATCCTGACCAACAGGTATCACAACATTCAACAAAATTAAAACACAAGTTTAGTAGCCCGGCCAGAAAATTTCAGCAAACTACGAGTCTCCCGAGACTACCCGTGCCAGATTTTAGACTGAAGGAAAAGGTTCAGAGGCTGGGCCGTGGATATACCTAAAGACAAAGTCCCCCTGCCATCAAAACGCCTCATCTACCAAAAGGCAATGGAAAAAGAATAGCAAAGTACTGTGCAGGAAAGTGACGTTTATTCACGGTAACGTCTCGATCTTCATTTTCCGGCCTGGCTGGGTACTAACTACAGCTTTCATCAAGCAGGAAAGAAAAACATCTGGATGGAGAGGGAAACCTCACAGGGCAAGCAGCAGTTGGGTGGATCTGAGGGCAAGACCTGAGCGAGGCGCTCAGATCCCCGGAAACCTCCCACCCTCCCGCCTCAGCCGAACCCGGGCTCCTCCCGGGCGGGAGCCCTGACCCGGCCCCGGCCCCGGCCCCAGCCCCGCGGGCGGCTCCGCGGACCGGGGACAAGAGCCGGCCCCGAGTACCCCGGGGAGGAGGGAGCCGCCCAGCGCCCGGTGCCCGCACGCACTGTCCATGCCGGGGAAGGGCAGCGGCTGCGCCCCCAGCTGCTGCTCCACGGCCAGCTCCAGGTCGAACGTGATGTGGTCCACGCTGGCGATGAGCTCCTGCATGGTGGCGGCTGGGGGGCGGCGGCAGCGGGAGGGAAGGGGGGGTATGGTGGCGGTGGTGGTGGCGGCGGGCGGCCGGGCCCGGGCTGGCCCGGCCCGGCCCGCTCCGCTCCGCGCCGGCAGCGCCTGAGGAGAGGGGAGGCGGCGGCGGCAGCACCCCGCCGCCCCGCGCCGCCCGCCCGCGGAATGCCGGGAGCCCCCTCTGACCCCGCCGCCCAGCGGGCAGCGCGCGCGCCCCCGCCAATCAGAGCGCGCCGGCCCGCCCCGGGCCCGCCCCTTCCGCCCGCGCAGGCGCCGCGGCTGAGGCGAGGGGAGCGGGGCCGGGGGCGGCGCGGGGCCGGGGAACGCGCCCTCCCGGCGGCCACGGGCACATCATGAGGTCCGTGCGGCTCCTCGTCCCCCTGGGGCCGCTCGCCTCGCGGTGCCGGTGGGCCTCCTCCGCTCTCCCGCGGGGGCGGCGGGCAGCCCCCGAGGGCGGCTCCGAGCAGCCCGGGAAGGCGCCGCGCCTGCTCCGGCCCCCAGGCCGGGGGCCGCTGCCGGGCCGGAGGCCGTTCAGCTCGTCGCAGGCGTCCGGCAAGCTGCCCGGTAGCGACCTGAGGGAGATCGATGCTGGCAGCAGCGCTGAAGCTGTTGGTGAGGAGGAGGAGGAGGATGATGATGAAGGCGTGGAGTTCGGGACGCTGTCTGATAAATTTTCTTCTAGAAAATATTACCACAAAACCACATCACGCTTTCAGAATTTAAAGCTTCAAGAAGGAGAGGAAGAACCGGAAAGAAAACCTCGACACGGTCCTAAGAACAGCCCGTACTGGTACTTCTTAAAATGCAAGGCCCTCATCAAAGAGGACAAGGTTTGTTCCCAGCTCCTCGCTTACTTGGTTTTTAAACAGCATCGATGGTAGATGCAACTCTGTCCCATCGGTATCGTCCATCGCTTAGTATCTTTACAGAAAGAAGTAAAGTAAGAATTTGTGAGGAATCCCATGCTCTGTAGGACTTTTACCGCAACCTGCCTGCGGCTGCGTGTATTAATATCCATTGTAATCGATTCTGTTGGTGCCTCATCGTGGATTTTCCTCTTCCCCGTAGCTGGCGGAGGCCCTGGAGCTGTTTGAGGTGCAGATGCTGAAGGAAGAGCGCGTGCAGCCGGAAGAAAGCAATTACACTGTTCTAATTGGCGGCTGTGGCAGGGTTGGCTACGTGAAAAAGGCGTTCAGGCTCTACAATGATGTAGGTTTACATTCTCTCTCAAACCTTCATCAGGTTTTCTAAGCTAAAACTGTTTCAAGTATTTGGTCACGTTACTTTGTCTCCAAAATGCCTTTGAGTTAGTGTTTGCACCTTCTTAGCCTGAAACTCTTAAAAACAAGCTATGAAATTCTAGAAGTCCTTTCCTAAAAAGCCAGTTCCAACTCTTCTTCTCTTCCCTCAGATGAAAAAACGAGGCTTAACTCCCACCGAGGCCACTTACACAGCCCTGTTCAATGCCTGTGCCGAATCGCCGTGGAAGGACTCGGGCCTGCAGAGCGCTCTCAAATTACGGCAGCAGCTAAAGAGCAAAAATGAAGAGCTGAACCTGATCACCTACCACGCGCTGCTGAAGGTCTGTGCCCTGTGCTCAGATCTCAGGATGTGCTTTGACGTACTGAAGGTAAAGACGTGGCTTTTCTCGTATTGAGCGTAGTCCGCTCTGGTTAAAGCTCCCGGAAGTTGCCGTATTGCACAGACTTTTTTTATTTCATTTCCAGCAGAGGGGATTAGAGATCACGTGTTTATGTTTCATTGATCCTTGGTCTCATACGATGAAATCGTCTTGGTACATACCAGACATTTAAGTTTAAGTACATAAAAAGAGGCAGCTACAGCCTGAAACAGAGGTTGGCTTTAAAACTCTGGTCAGTTGTGTTTTGTGGGGTTCACGGCGACTGTCTTGTCTCCATCCCTCGTTTTGAAGACCCCAGTTTAAAAGGAACTGCTATCTAGTTCCTTTTAAAGCTCTTACAGCAGTCCTTCTCAGAAGGGCCAGTCTGGGAGTAGCTAAAAGGATTGCTGTTCCTGCCCTCCGGTTCCCCGTAGCTCCCATCGGGGAGAAGCTAGGGTCTGTGCAGGCGTTTCAGGGCTCTTTCTCTCTTGGAGCGATCATTCTGCTGGCAGCACTGGGAGTTCACCCTGTGCTTTGTTGCCGCTGTATGCCCGGAAGACGACAGCTGTATTTGAGCTTCGCAGCCAGCTGGGACAGACTGTTCGGGTAAGCGGGAAGTTTAACGCTCTCTCTGCTCTTTCAGGAAATGGTGCACAAGGGCCATGTCCTCACAGCCGAGACCTTCAGCTTCCTTCTCATGAGCTGCATAAAGGACAGCGAAAATGGCTTCCGATACGCCTTACAGGTTTGTCTTCATATACTACGTGGGGAGGAAAAAGTGCTTCTGTATTGTAACTCGTCACTTGAACGCACGGAAGGCAGCAGGTTGCTCAGAGCTGATGAAATAGGAGGAGTTCAGCTCCTCCTAGGAGAAGTTCTGTAAACTTAGACCTCCATCAGGAGGTCTCGTACACGGGTAAACCACCCTGGATGATCTCGCAGGACTGTACTAGCTCGGGGTGGCTGTTCACGGTCCAGTGGCATCTCACCTCGTCGTGCTGTAAGCTCTCCCCTTTTCTGCAAGTAGATACCGTAACAGTGGGCACGGCAGATACGCTTACAGTCTGCTAGAAATGCTCCTGTTATTTAATATCACGCACATCTGGTGTTCATCTTCCCCTTTTCAGGTTTGGAAAGAAATGACTAAACTTGGAATAAAGGCCGATAGCCACACTTACAATTTGATGCTGCGTGCTGCGAGAGACTGTGGAATAGGCGATCCGGTCGTGGCTTCTGAAGTCCTGCTCAGACCCAGACCCACCCATGACAACTCATCTCAGCTAAGGCTTGCACCCGGCAGGCAGAAGGAGAAGGTGAAAAACCAGAAGAAGAAGGGATCAGAGAGTGCAGCTGCTGTCCAGCTGGATGTGGAAGCTATGGAAAAGCAATTATTTTGGGAGAGTTCGGTGCGGCCTGAAGAACCCATCCGGCAACAAAATAAAGATGTGAATTGCGCTGAAACAGAACCAGCTGCTCTCAACAGCCCCAGCGTAGCTCACGGCAGGACTGGAGCGTTGACGAGGAGAGGCCAGAACAAGACGGAGCAGGAACAAGCACGCCTAAGCCAGAAGCTGCGTTTCTGCAACCTGCCCAACTTGCTGGATTCCAGGATGGCTGACGCAGCCGTGGTTTCCCTGGGGACAGCGGCGACACCGTCCGACAGACTGGCTTTGATGGGGGACGCGGAGGGCTTCTTGAACAAAATGAAAGACGACAATGCAGAACCCAACATTAAAACATTTACGTTACTGGCTGAGCTGGTGGGACCCCAAAGCCCCTCGGAGTCCTCTTTGCTGGCACTCCTAGATGAGCATAAAGTGAAAGTAGATGTGACCTTCTTTAACACTTTAATAAGGAAGAAAAGTAAACAGGGAGACCTAGAAGGAGCAAAGGTGAGGAAAAACTCAGACCCAGCCCTGTCACCACCTCCTCGTCTCAGGCCTGCAGTGTTACCCGTGTTTCGCTGTGAGACCCGTTTCTCTATCCGCGATAGAAACTGGGAATCTCGCACTGTTTTCCACAAACCAGTGCTCAGGTTAATTTCTAAGTAGTTACGGATTCTGTTCGAGCACCTTCAGCTCTCTGTGGGGAAAGCAACAGTGAGACTTTTTCGAAACTGATGTCAACACTTGTATCTTGCAGAGCGTGCTGCCAGCTCTGGTGAAGAGGGGACTATCGCCTAACCTCCAGACATTTTGTAACTTGGCAATTGCTTGCCACCGAGAGAAGGACGGACTGCAGTTGCTCTCAGATTTGAAGGTAATAAACTCTGCTGCTTGGGGTTCGAGCTGCGGGAAGAGGTAAACTGAAGCGTCGGTGCTTCTAAAAAGACCTGCTGAGGTTTCTGTGGCGAGCGGTTGTGTTCTCACTCCAAAAATATGCAACTCTAGAGTAGGTGCCAGCTCAGGTGGTCTGTCCTGCACCTGCGTCGGGATAGGAGAGAGCTCACGGGAAGGGGTGTGCTGGCACTGCAGAAGCTGCTACCCGGCTTCCAGGGCGAGAGCCTTGCTCCTTGTGTAAGAAGTGCCTGTACGCCTCTTCCTTCTACAGGCCCTGCGCTAGTCAGCAGATAAATGAGTTTACCTGTAGCGTTTGTTGTTTCCAGAGGTCTGGAGTAACTCCCAACAAATACATCTACAGCACCCTCATCGCTGCCGCTGTGAGGCAGCTGAATTACAGTTACCTCACAGAGATCCTGCGAGACATGAGGAATAACCAAGTGCCTCCCAATGAAGTTATCATACGCCAGCTGGAGTTTGCGGCACAGTACCCTCCGAAATTCGACAGGGTAAGTAGCCACGACTGGTCAGAGTGTGAAGGCATCACGAAGGACGCCAGCAAGGAGGGGAAACGTAGGTGTCTGCCTAAGCCTTTCTCCTTTGGCTTCCTCTGATCTGGCTGACAGTTACTTGATAGCCGTTTCTTTAGCAGCAGCTTGTAGCTATTGCATGCTGGTATTGAAGTGAGCTCTCTTCTAATAGAAACTTGTTTTGTTGGATTTGTGTTTGCAGTATAAGTCGAAGAACCCATACCTGGAGAAAATCGACGGTTTCCGCGGCTACTACTATCGGTGGTTAAAAGTAATGGCAGGAGAGGAGACCCCCCATCCCTGGGAAAAATACAGAACAGCGAAACGTGCGGTAGATGACCACAAGGAAGAGGCTGTGCAGGAGCAGCCAGGGCAGAAGTAGCAGTGAGCAGGACGCCGAAGCCCTGCGTCTTCCTTGTGCTGGAAGAACTTGGAACTTGCTCCCTTAAACTGCTTTGTATTTCCGTGAATCCAAGTTCTTGCGATAACTAAATAATAAAATACTTGTCCTTTGTTTTAAGGAGAAGCAACTACATTTTCAGGGGATTTCCTTAAACTGCAGAGGATTAGATAGGCCGTAGTTTAAACAAACCCTGTGCTAAACAAGGGAGAAGCAAAATCAGATTCAACAGCGGTTTAGCTCGGTGCTAGTTTTGTCTCCTTCCTGCGTTCTGTGCGTATCTGGGCACTTAACGCGTGACCTGTCAGTCTCTATTCAGGAACGCTGGCATTCCTGAATGGATCTACGCACTAATTCCAGGTTACAGACCTTAGCAGAGAGTTCCAGTGAGATTTAGCTTCCTTCTACACAAGATCAGGGGAGAGCTTAAATCGCGACTGGAGTTTTGAGAACTGTATTGTTCCGTTCCACACAGCCTTTTAAATTCAGTTAGTCGAGGAAGAGGGATAAGAGCTGGTTAAAAACAACCCACGTTTAGATCACCTCGCAGTAAACAGAGCAACCTTAAAACACAAACCAACCAAGACACATCCAAGAGGAGAAGAGCGGCGTAGAAATGTTTTGCCAGGAGATCGCACCGCTCTCTCAAGAAGGCAGACTTTATTTTAAAATAAATGGCTACACAAAAACCTACTCCAAACCAAGCACCATTGTATATATGATCCAGATGAAAACGCTGCTGTTTTAATTGCTATACAGAAATACCCACTCACACAGAAGGCGGCTGTAACTGCACTAACAGTCCATCGTGTAGGATGATATCCCTCAGAGTTCAAGAAGTAGTCTTGCGGCTAAAGGCTTCACCCAGAACAGCCTCTGCATCCGCAGTGAGTGCATTCAATGATTCTCCCCTGGAAAAGAAACACGAGGAGGGTATTTCAGCCAAGCTACGGCGAGCGGACAGACCAGCAGGCTCGGGCCTCAAGGCAGAGAAGGGGTCTGCGTGGGAGGGGTTTCTACCGTCTAGTTTTCTGTTGTTTCCCATACTTTTAACGACTTTGAACGACTGCACGCCAAAGCTGGCAGTAACTTTAGAACCAACTAGATACCAACTCTACCAGCAAAGATAGAAAATGTTAGAGCTAGAGGAAATTACCCGGAAGAACAGCACTACCTCCTCTGCTGCCCCTGACCTGGGAGGAGTTAGACCGGGTACTGCAAGGGTCCAGACAAGTAGAGGAACAAGCTGAAAACCCTTACCACTTCCAGCTTGCTTTTGGGGACCCTGCAGATGCAGTTGGTTCCGAAGTTGGTGTCCCGCGTCTGGATGCACCGCAGGCAGCAGAGGTTCTCGTAACCCTGTTTCTTCCACTTTGCAATCAGGTTTTTGTCAGCGTATCCTTCCTTGATGCAGTATTCATAGAGCTCTGTGGAGGAGCAGACACCATCACAAGTAGCTCCCGGGAAGCGCGAGAAGGCCCGCTATCGGGAATTACTCTAGCTGTACTGACTAGCAGTTAAAGCCAGGCAGCCGCCAGCCTTCCCTCCACCCTCCCTCCCCAGAAACCCCGTCCTTCCCACCAACGCCCCAATTCGGGCGCATCCGCAGGCGGACATCTTACTCCGTTCTGCTTTCCCCTGCCCAGGGTAAAGCATTTGCGTTCCTCACCTCTGCTGATAGCTTTTCTTTTATAGAAGAGATCAAAGATGTAACGTGTTTTCTGGTGATGAATTCTGAAGATAGGCCAAAGGGATTCCACTTTCCTCTTCCCTTCGTGAGGCTCGGTCTCCGCTGGGAGGGAACACAAACACCGGGTTTCAGCTGACTGTTTCAGGCGGCCAACTTATTTCCTTGGTCACTTTGCAATAAACTGTTCCGAGAACGTTCCTAACTTTAATACATTTATAGAGATAAGACCGAGCTTAACGGGAGAAGATTCAAACGAAAGGGACCTGACCTGGAACAGCTCCTTTAGGAAATGAAAATAGAAAGACAGTGGGGATGACGCGTCCCGCGCTGGCGTGGCAGGTGACTTCATGGCTGCCCTGGCTCGTCAGACCAGAGCAACAGCACGGACAAGAACTGCCAGCCCCCCCCCCCCACGCAGAAGAGCGAGCTTCAGCCGGGGCTTGGCCGTGGAGCGCCCCAAACTGTACACCAACCCTCTGCGCTCTGTAACCCTGGTACACCCAAAGAGCGACCAGAACCGGCCCAGTCTCAGTCTGCAGCATCACTGCGAGGTAGAGACATAAAAAAGGTCAACCTGTATTCGCGGGGGGAGCTGCGCTTCCCGAAGCAGTTAAGGATTACCTTGTCTCAGGGACACATCCCCGAGAACCCCCGGCTCTGCCGCTCACCTTCTCTCATCTTCTGATCCAGCTCATCCAGCGTTGGCTCAATCAGCTCCCAGCCATCCGGGGGGGGCTTCCTGCTCCTCTTCACTTTGGGCATTGCCTCGGAAACGAGGGAGGCGAAAGGCGAGGGAATGAGGGTTTGCCTGCGCTCAAACGTGCGGGTGCTTCAAAGTCCTGAGAACCACTGGAAAAAACGAAGGGAAAACAGCTGTCAGAGACATTTCTCCCAAGACTTCCGTCCCCCTTTGCCATTTTCCGCTTCGGTGATAAAAACGAGCTCGAGGGGGCTCGTGAAAGGGGTAAAATCTCGCCCAACGCGGCCCCTGGGGCGAGCGCTGCACCCGCCTCACCGCAACAAATCGTTTTTTCTCCTCAGCAAAGTGAGGCGACGGCCGCCCCTCCCCCACTCCGGGCTACCCTGAAGCAACGACTCCCGCCAGCTTCAACTAAAAACCCGGGCGAGGCCGCCCCGCCCGGCCCGGCCCGGCCCGGCCCGGCTCCGCCAGCCCCCGTGCGGCCCCCGGTATTCGCCGGGGCTCGGGCCGCCTTGGCGGCGGCGGGGGGAGGCCCCGGCCCGCGGTCCCGCTCACCCGCCGAGGGGCGCAGCTTCCGCTCCGCCGTCGCGCCGCCGCCGCCGTCACCCGCGGGGGCCTCTCGCACCCGGGACCGCTGGGGTGCCCGCCGCGGTGCCTGAAGGAAACCCTCCCCGCCGCCCGCGCCCCCGCCTCGGCCGGGGCAGGGCGGAGAGCGCGGCCCGCCGGGAGGAGAAGCGGCCCCGCTCTCCGCCGCGGAGGGGGAGGACCCGGAGGGGCGGCGCGGGCGGCGGGAGCGGCGGCGCCGAGGGCAGCCCCGCGGCGGGGTCCTCACGGGCCGTGGCGACTGGGCGGGCGCCCAGGGCCGCGCGCCGCGCGCGGGGGTGGGGCGGCTTCCGCTTCCGGGTCGCCGCTCGGGGCCGGGGGGGGCCTCGCTGCAGCTGCCGCAGCCGCCATCGCCGCCGCGATGCCGAAAGGAGGTGGGGGCCGGGCCGGGCCGGGCCGGGGGGATTCGCCCCTGCGAGCAGCAGCGGGGCGGCGAGGGGTGGGAGGGGGCCGAGGGGCTGTAGGGCCCTCCGGCCCCGGGGAGGAGAGGAGGGGCGTGGGGGGAGGCCCCGGCGGTGAGGCCCGGGGCGGGGGGCAGGGCTCGTCCTCCCGCCCCCGTCTCGGCTGGGAAGGTGCTGGCGGGGGCAGGTCTCGTTGCCCGCCCTCGGGTCTGAAGGGAGGTCTCTTTCCCCGCCTCTCCTCGGCCTTGGGGTGCTGGGGGCGGGGGGGGGGGTGTCTCCTTCCCCCCTTCTCGGCCGCGGGGGGTGTTGGAGGGAGGCCCCTTTGCCGCATCCCCCCTCCGGCTGTGGACGGTCTCGGGGGGGGGGGTTCTCGGTTTCTTCCCCCGGTCCGCAGATTCTCCACGTTTCTCGCGGAGCTGGGGCTCCCATTCTGTGCCCCCCCCAGCGAGTGCCACGGGATCTCAGCAGCACCTGGGGGTGTCCGGGCCTTGGGGTGCCAGGCCCGCCCCCCCCCCCCCCCCCCCGTGGGACTGGGAGCGGGCTGGGCCCCGTGTGCTCCCCGCTGGGCTGGAAACCGCAGCCGGTTCCCCCGGGGCAGGGCTTGGGGCAGATGGACGCCCGGGGAAGGGTGTTTACAGCTACACCGGGGATCCCGGGGGACATGCAGGGGGCGTGTGGTGGCTGAAGGCCTTCCCCCTCCCGGCGGTTCCGTGGTGGAGGCCTTCGGGGCTGGGTACGGGGAATCTGAGCGGCCGGGCAGAGGGTCCGGCCCTGAGGGGCAGCGTGGGGGGGATGCGGAGGTGGTTTTGGGTTCAGGGGCTCCAAACGCGGCTCCTTTCATGTGGCTCCGGCAGCTCCGCATCTGGGTATTACGGAGCGGGTACCGACTTGCTTGTGTGAATAAGGAGAAGTAATGAGGGACTGACAGGCTGTCACGGCTGAGCTGGATCCACCCAGAACCTTCTCCAGATGCACCATCTGCATAATTGGCTCTTGTGCGAGCGTCGGTGAAACCCCAGTCATACACATGAATGTAAACCAGCCCTCGTCGTTCATCTTCTCTGTAGTTTGCTCCAATTTATTTCATCAGCATTTCCCAAGCTTTAGTGCCAAATCTGCTTCCCTGTTTAGATTTTCTTTGAGCACTCTATTTTGTGTCCGTTTGCACGATGTTGCTAGATAGGGCTGAAGCTTTCACATATTTTTTGTGAAGGAGAAGAACTGTGGTGGGTTCTCTCCCTGGCTGCCATATTTAAATGCCCCGTAACTTAGGATTTCCGGCTCTGTATTTCGTCGTACAGTTTTAAACGTGTGTTTCAAACCTTTTGCTTCTTGGGAAAAGGGGGATCTTTGCCCGCCCCCTGCCCCCCCCCCCCCCCCCAAGTCAGTATTTATTACAGAGTGGACTTTTGCACTCACTGTTTAATATAAAACGGGGATTTTAACCAGCCATTAATAAATTTTGTTACAGGATTATTTCTGATGATTTTGTTCTTTTTTTTTTTTTAATACCTTGATTCAAAAAGAATAAGTGATTCCTTCAATATTCTTCCATTCTCTTTGATTTAAAGTCCTTAATTTTTCTGCTTAAAGCTGAAGACGATTGTATTTGAGCGCGTGCCTGCCTGCCGTAGGCGGCAGTGGTCTTTACCGCAGGTGAAATCTGCAGGTGATTATATTTTAAAAGTGCTTCACAGAGGAGGAGGAGGATCGTTATCCCTATTTTACAGATGGGGAAACTGAGGCACGGAGCTGAAGTGAGTTGCGCGGCGTGACGCGGTGGGTCAGTGGCAGACGTAGGACCGGCACTCCGCTTGCCTGACGTGCGGTTTGATCTCCCTGTGAAGAGCAGAGCCCCGTCCCTGCACCGTGCTGAGCTCCCCGCAGTCCCTCCAGCTGCTGAGCCGGTGGCACTGCTGCTCCCGCTCAAAGGGGCCTCGCTTCTCTGTGTGCAGGCTCGAATATAAATGAGGTTGATTCACTCTTTTTGCTCCTTTTTAGGCTTTTAACGTAAGAGAATTTCTCTTTGAGTTGCTTCCCCCCCTTATTACCGCTTTTTATTTGCAGTGATAAGGCTTCTGTGCTCTTCAGTTCTGAGCCCAGCTGGACAAGAAGGCTGCCTGGCATCAGTTAAGCTTGTAGCACAGGATTGTTTTGGTTTATTTGGGTTTTCTTGGTGTTAGGTAGTGTGTCAGGGGTGTCACTGTTGTTCCACCTAGAGTGATGTCATTTGCTGGGCAGTGAGGTAATGTCTCCTGGGCTCGAGCGCTCCGTGGCAGATCTCCTTCCCAGAGGGTGTCGGTATTGCCACGTGGGATGGTTGGGAACAGACACACGTCTTTGGGTGCAGCAAAGCTTTCGGTTGCGCTTACAGTTCGAGTGCCCACGAGCTTCCACAGCTGAGTTCAGAGAGAAGAATCTGGTCTCTGCGCTTCCCCACTTCACGTGAGAAAAACATCTCGGGACTCTCTGGGAGGCTTCACAGTGGGGGTTTTTGAGATAATTTATTCCACAGCTCAGCTTTTACTGAGCTAAAACATGTGAGAGTTTGTCTCTGCTGAGCCAGGAGGACTGGTCGGAAGACGTTGAATTTCTAAAGCTCGCAGCCCACAGCGGCTGCCTGCGCTGGTGCTCCCGGTCCCTCCAAGTCCAGCAGCGCAGCCAGGCGTGGCCGTGGCACAGCGGTACAACACTGACAGATCTCTCCCGTGCGTCCTGTGCAGTCCCGAGGAAGGAGGGACGATCCCCTCAGCCCTCCCCGCCACCGTAAGGTTTCCGTTGTCCTCGGCAGGTGAAGCGGGGAGGGTGAGAGACAGCGCGAGGATTTCCTGCTCCTTCTGTTGGGCTTCAAGGACTCCTGCAGCAGCAGGGAGCTCCCTTGCCCGAGCTGTTTGCTTTTTGCCAATCTCGCGCACCGGTTGTACCTTGAGTTCCCTAGCTCAAGGCTAGAGACCGACTCTGTTCAGCTCGCTTTCCAGCAGTTCGTTGAGCTGGAAGAACGTAAGCGGAGCAGTCGCTTGCAGGAAGCGTTAATGGTTTCAGCAATTCATTAATCAACAGAATTTTGAACTTGAGAGCAGATCTTAGCCAGGCAGCCCAGCCAGCTAAGCTGACTCTCTCCTCTTCCTGGTTCCTAGAGCTTGTTTTTGTTTTCCCTTATAAAGCAGTAAAACATGGGGCCCCCTCGTATTAGTTCTTCAGCTCTCATTATAATTCCCAAAGCTTTTGTCCAATTAGCTTCCTATTTTCTCTTGGCACAGCCTTAGTGTAGGGGAGGGGTTAAGGAGGCAAGCTTGTTGGAGAGTTGGTTGTAACCGCGGCTGCCGCAGGAACACGCTGTGATTCTTCCCGTGCAGGCAACGCAGAGAGCGGCTGTGGGACTGAGCACCCCTCGCCAGCCCGGGAAGTGAATCGGAGAGGCCGCAAGCGTAGGCATGGGTGGGCAAGGAAGGGTGGCGTCACCGAGAGCTGAGGGGGCACTTGGAAGCTCGTTGCCTGATAAATGGTGTCACGGCTCTGCGGTGTTGGAGGGACGGGGGTGCCCCCTTTGGGCAGTACCTTCCTGGCTCCCGCTCTGTAGGACAAACCTCTGCTTCGTTCGGAAAACGCTGCACAGCTGATAGGCTGCTCTCGGTTCTGGTGTCTCCAAAACCAGCCCAAGGGGAAAGACAGAACTGATTCTCCGAGTATCTTTCTGTGGATCAATAAACCCAATTCTCTGTGTAACTTACCCAAAATTCTTGGAGTGTTTCACTGAGACTGGCAAGTTCAACGTGTCCTTTTCTCATTGTTGTTTAGATTCTGTCAGAGGAGCTGTTTTGGTTTGTCTTATCTGCAACAAAAATCCAGAGAGAGTGCTGCAGGAGGAGTAGACCTTTCTGGAAGCTTACCGCTAAACCATTGATTAATTTAATTTTTTTGTACAGGTAGAAAAGGAGGCCACAAAGGCCGAGCAAGACAGTACACAAGTCCCGAAGAGATTGATGCCCAGCTCCAAGCAGAAAAGCAAAAGGCAAGGGTATGTGTTTGCCTACGTTACGTGCTTACTGTCAGAAGTTCTGGCTTGTACAGCATGCTCAGCTTGCAGTTCATGAGAAACGGCAGCTTAGTCAAGTGTTGCAGGTCATTCTGTCCGTGATCACAGTATGAATTCTGAATATCTCTGGCTGGGGAGACTGCTAGGTGTGATCCAGTCTGGTTCCTCGCAGAAGTGAGGCCAGGTAGACCATCCAGTTCACAATTTGAAGGTTAAAGGATAGGGAAGGTGATTACGCAGCAGCTCTAGACATCTTTTCCCCCTGTATTTTATCATTCTAGTCTCCCCTCTCAGCTAACTTTTTTTATCCGTGCTCTGCAGCTTGGCTGTGGAGGAAAAGGGCATACATCCTGACATCTTATTGTATATCGAAATTATTATATTTGCCCTCTTTCTCTTCTAGATTTAAAAGACCAAATTCCTGTACACGTTATTTCCTTGCTTGCCTCTGACTCGTAGGGAGAGATAACAGAGTTTTCTGGCGTGAGTCCTTTTTTGGGCGTGTTTCTGTGCCCCAGCGTAGGATTGTCACAGCTCCCCTCCCTCCCACAGCTACCTGACTGGTATTATAAAAGGCATGGCTACTTTTTGCAGTATTTGCTGTCTTGTTTTCCCAAATTATCACAGCTACGATGGCACTCTCACTGCTATTTTTCTGTGACTTTCTGAAAGTGCTGCCTAAGCCCAAATACACTATTCCAGCTGAAGCCTCACAGCACTGACTGCAGTAGGATAATTATACCCCATATAGGAAATACTGATGAATACCTCCCGGAAGAAGATTACTCTTTCAAGCAGTTATGAGCCATATTGTTGACTCCTTTTTAATGTTTTGACCAGCTGTAACTCAAGATGATTGTGTGGTTTGCTGCGTAGCCACATGTTCTGACTGTGTGTTGGATTTCTGCTTCCCAAGTATAACTCCTCTTGGTTTGGTTTCTGATTCCACCTTCTTGGTTTCGTGCCATCTTTCCAAATCCTGAAACCACTTACCCTGTTTTCCAAAATGATTCCGACTCCTACCAGTGCGATGTCATTCACAAACTTTATAAGTGTTCTCTACTTCCGAGTTGTTAATAAACATACCACCTGGAAGTGGAACAGAGCAGGCAGGACCCCACTTGAAATGTCTGTCTTGTTTCAAAACAAACCAGGGAACTGCTCTTTGAGAAGGGTTTCACGTAGTGATGGTTACAGCTGACGCTATTTCGTTGGGGAAAGCTTAAAAAAAAAAAAAAATTAACAAAATTACTCCTCTTACTGCCCATAGCTCATCCGCTTCGCCAGTTGCTCTGATGAGGGATGTTTGGCGATGGTAAAGCAAGCTATTCACACCCATGTTGGTTCTTCTGATTTACAGGTTAATTCCTAGACTTCATGACTGGTAAAAGCTGTGCTAAAAAGGCTGTGATTTCTTGGATAATAACGTTCTGGTTGATGGTTGTCAATTTGCTCTTCTCTGGTTTTGTTTTTATCTGGCTCTAGGATGGGATCCACTACACTACACCCATGCAGTTTCCAGTCCCTGAGATATTGCGCACTGGAAACCCGGGCCAAAATGTCTCTTGGAGATCTTTCATTTGGGGAAAGTAAAGTGCCAGTTCTGTCTTTTACGGTGATTTTCCTGGCCTGTTACACAGAGGGAACAGCAGAGTTGTTTAGAGGTGTTCTGCCGGGGCAGGTGATGCGCTGAGAATGAGCTCTTGTTTTGTAACAGCCAGGCACCTTTGGTGTCATAAGGGCCGCGTCAGGAACACTAGTGCTCTGAGAGCTGTCTCTTGTCCCCCCAAAGTGACCTCATGTAAGAGTCACTGTTGGATTTGGGATTTTTATTGGCGTACATTTTCTCTTTAATTTCCTGTGATTTTGTAGGAAGAAGAGGAGCAAGAAGAAGGAGGCGAAGGAGCAACAGGGGACCCCAAAAAGGAGAAGAAGTCTTTAGATTCAGATGAGAGTGATGAAGATGACGAGGATTATCAGGTAATTCTGTAATCCTGTAATTCTCAGGGCACTTAATGCATTTGCACTACCCAGATTCTTGGGGCAGGAGAGAGATGCTCGCTCTTGACTCCAAGTTCTCTTTGAGAGCTACCTATAGTAATTTTTTTATGGAAGGACTGTTTTTAGAAGCCAAAAAACCCCCTTACTTGATTGCATTTTGTCCTCAGAATGAAAACTCGTGTGTTTTTGTAAGGGAAATACAAAGGCAAGAATATTTAAAAAAAGGCTGAAGCTGCCCGGTAGCATGAATCTTGGTTCATAAGTGGTTTTGCTGTCTGGTAGTGAAAACACCTTGAATTCTGCTTTTGGGGTGTGTTGCAGTGTATTCGATGAGCTGTGATACAGCACGACGTTGGGTATGAGAGAGCTTCTTAACCTCCCTCTTGTTCTTGAACCTTAGCAAAAGCGCAAAGGAGTGGAAGGGTTGATAGACATAGAGAATCCCAATCGTGTAATTCAGACAACCAAAAAAGTAACTCAGCTGGACCTGGATGGACCTAAGGAACTCTCGCGACGAGAGCGGTGAGTCTTGCCTGCTGCCCCGGCGGGAGCTAGCGCGTTCCCGGAATTTCATCCTTGCTGGTGGCAGCAGCCTAACGCGGGGAGATGTTTCCCTGCTGTGTATGCGTTGGCGTTTCAGGGAAGCCCTTTAAGTGTGTTGCCCTCTAAAGCGGACGCTGAGCAGCAGCAAACTGTCGGGCAGGACTCGCTGCGGTTCAAAACGTCTTTCCTTACAAACTTTACAGAAGCTGTCTGCCCTCTGGGAGTAGCTGTGGCCATCCTGGAGCCAGGCAGCTTGGCCAGGTGCACTGAGAGAGTGAAGTTTGTTGCTGTGAAGCGGGTGTAGACCGTTCCTTTCCTGAAGTCTTATGCCAAAAATCAGACCTAACAGAAATCCATTAACCGGAGGTCACCCTGGGGTCCGCTTTAATCTTGCTGCAGAAGGTGCCCTAGTGACAGGCAGTGGTTTCCCGGATTCCAGGGGTCATGGTGAAATTTTTGTCTGAGCAGGTGAATGAGATGAGAACCAAAGTTTAATCTTCTAGTTTCATTTAGCAATGGAGAGTTTCAGAGTGGAAAAATTTAAGCTTGCTTATTTGGGATAGATTGCTTCAGCAGAAGTACGCCTTTGTGAGGGTAAGGCTGAGGAAAACACGTCACGGTGCTGTGCGCTCTGGGGCCGATTCATTTGACCTCATTGTGTGTCAGTGTCCTTATTTAGCTGAATGAAGGTAGAAATAATCTCTCTCATCATCCCTCTACAAACCCTGCAATAGACAGGACCCGTGCTTGAAAACTGGTGACAGGGCCCCCCCAGTCCCTGTGGGCAATCGTCTCTGTCCCCGCCGTCCCTCCCGGTCAGCGAGCCTCCCCCTCTCTGCCCGTATCTGCGTGCTCACTTGGATGCTCTGACGACTGGTGTGTTTCACTCAAACAGAGAGGAAATAGAGAAACAAAAGGCAAAAGAAAGATACATGAAAATGCACCTAGCTGGCAAAACAGAACAAGCGAAGGCAGATCTCGCCCGACTAGCCATCATTCGGAAGCAAAGGGAAGAAGCTGCCAGAAAGAAAGAAGAAGAAAGAAAAGGTTAGAGAGTAATTAATCGTATCCCCTTACTTCTCTTTGCAATGGCTGTGCTGCCGGGAGGCATGATTTCTCGTATCGCACAGGGTAATCCCTCATCTCCTGACACAGCGTGGTGTTGCTGAGTGTCGTTACAGCTTCCCTCGTCAAAACCAGGTTCAGCGGTTTCATTCTTACAAAGCTCTTGCTTTCTAAAGCTCTAGGACATCTGAGCAGGGAAGGAGAGAAGGGAATCGCCCTTGATATCCATATTGTCCTCAGCCTCCCAAGCAGTGCTTGCTCCGGTTTGGGGGTTTAGCGAGTTCCTTGCGCTGGGTGTGATTTATCGGCTTTGCATGCTGGGGGTCCAGACTGCCCAGGGAATTCGCAGCACTCCTCCCCCGCCTGGACCTTCTCTTCAGCTCTGCCAGGTGTGAACCAGAAGTCTGATCAGCATGTCTTCTCGGTGGCTCCCACTGAGAAGCCTGTGCATCAGCATCAGGGTAACTTGTGGACGCCTGAAGAGAGGCCGAGGACGGAGGGGAACGTGCAAGGGGAGCTGCTCCTCTGAACTCTGGAGGGGACCTGCCAGGGACCGGCGGGGAGGGTTGGATTTTTTCCTGTTACCTCGCTGTACGTGGCTAGCAGGATTTCGGTCTCGGGGGCTGTCAAGCCACCACCAGTCCCTGACGTGCTCTGTGAAACGATGAAACCCCTGTTCTTTTCCTCCCCCAGCAAAAGACGAAGCGGCCATGGCAGGTAAAAGACTGCAGTCACTATCCCTTAACAAGTAAGCACAGGACATGCAAGAGGAGGAAACGCCAGGGAACTGTGCCTGGTGCCTGCCGGGAGCTCTGCCGTGTTGCAT
The DNA here is from genome assembly GCF_965638725.1 of Aptenodytes patagonicus. NCBI lineage: Eukaryota > Metazoa > Chordata > Aves > Sphenisciformes > Spheniscidae > Aptenodytes > Aptenodytes patagonicus. The sequence goes on from NC_134961.1 coordinate 7,939,837, forward strand.
ACCATCGATGCCACGTAGGGTGTACTGCGGCATCGAAGTCACCTTCACCTCCAAGAGACACTGACGATGTGTTTGTCTTCATCCCGGCACAGATTTCCATTTGGGGTTAGGGGCAGCTGCTACCTTTGGTGCAGAACTGTGCTGAACAGCAATTCTCTGTAACAGTTTGGAAACCTGAATGTTTTTGCTGGTTTTAGGATTAAGAACTCATAGACGGGGGGGGGGGGGGCAGGGCGGGAGGGAGCTGTGCGGGAGGGGAGATGCTTCAAATATTAGATTGCAAGAAAATAGATTGTGGGGTCATTGTGGGGTGGGGCATGGGGTGGGGAACTTTGACTTGCTAGTGAAAGCCCCAAGGATAACGTATCTGAGGAATCCCTTTGGGCAAATGGCCCGTCAAATGTTGCTGCAGGGTGTTGCAGCATAATCTGGGAGCCTGACTTCATGGACATCTGGAGTGCCGTTCCTTCCCGGTTTCATCCCTCCTTTCTTGCAGCCAGTCTCCCCTTTTCCCTCCTCTTCATTTTTTTTTTTTTTTTTGTTCTCCTTATTAGGGATAGTGCCAGTTTTTAACCGCATCATCCTTTGTTTAAAGGAAAAAAACAACAACATTAATTGTATCAGACCCAGATGGAAACAAACTTGATAAAGTTTAAAAAACAACAACAGAACTTGTATATTTGGCTGATTAAAATGTAAATTATCATAACTGCTCTGTCCTTGTCTTGTGTGTGTGTAAATGAACAGGAGCGCACGACGCAAGGCGCAGCAGCAGTCCGGTGGTGCGGTGACTTCTGCGTCTGCTGCTTTGCTGTTTCTCTGCGGTGTTTGTAGCGTGGAATTTGGCTGGAGGTTCAGGACCTCCGTCAGCAGATGCAGCCTGGAGGCACAAAGCTTTTCCTGCTGTCTCCGACCGCCGTCTTGCACAATCTGATTACCACAGTGGAGAAAACAATTACCCTCGGGCTGCTGTCTAGCCTAGTCCCTGTGTCAGAAGGCCAGTCCCCAAAGTGTCACCCCTGTCAGCCGTCCTGTTTCACGGTGTAGGGCCGCTGGAGCAGGAGACGCTCTCACCCGCCGTGCCCCAGGCGGTCCGGGGAGTCCTGCTGTCAGCCCGTGCCAGGGATGCCGGCGCTGCCCAGACTCGCTCGCCAAAGGCTGGAGGAGATTCAGCCCCAGAGCTGAGACGGGAGCTCTCGGGGGTCGCTGGCAGAGAGGCAGAGATCTCCTAGAGATGCAGGGTGGCAAACGTTGTCATTTGTTCTGTGTAACCCTGCTGTCCCTGCCTGGCCGCAGGTTGTCGGTGGCGAGGGTGTGACAGCGGGGTGCGCTGCGGGGAACGCCGCTGTGAGCTGCCTGCTCAAACCCCGGTGGGAACTTGGCGTTCTTGGTGCCGGAATGCCGGGTCCTCTCTGCGGGTGGATGAAGGCGTAAGCCCTAGAGCTGTTTCCCCAGCCTGTGCTTTTGTACCCCAAGGCATAATTTGAGACAGGAGATGTTTCCAGGGAGCTATGCAAGATGAGTGGTACCAGGAGAGGTGCCCTTGCTGTCAGCTCCAAGAGGGGAGAACTGATACGGTGGGGACAGAACTGACGCAGGAATTTCGGGTGGTCCTTGGAGCGCAGGGAGGCGGATGGAGCAGGGTGGTGGGAGGCAGTGGGCTGACGCCCGGGATGGAGCAGGGCAGGAGCCACAGGTGGAGGGGGAGAGAGAGAGAGAGAGGGGCTCGTTCACGTGGGGTGGGATGGGTCACGCATAGAAATGGGTGGAAAAACCTTTTCCCAGTAGAACACGTCTCTAACTAACATCTAGACCAGAACCCGAATGTCACCGTCCCTCCCTGCCAGCGAGGACTCCCCTCCCGGGCCGTGGTCAATGTAAGGGCTGCTCTGCTCTGAGGGGCACCGCCAGGATGGGCTTTAACCCGAGCTGTCACAGCGAGGGCTCATCCCGGGAGGAGTAACCACGTCGCGCTGCACAGGTTCCTTTTCCTTTTGGTGATAAACGTAGGATTTCCCTTGCGGAGACGCGGGGTTTAAGACAGGGCAGCACCGGAGGTGGGGCTGGGCACCTTGCCCGCCCCGGCACACCTGCCCGGGTACTGGTTCTTCTTCTGCCTTTGCCAAAGCCACCAACCACTTCATCGTGATTTCGTACCTTGTATGAAATGCGTGACCCCCGCCCATTGTTTACCACATGCAATTAAACCCCGCTCTGAAACGTAGAAAGATTTATCCACTTTCTTACAGCTTCTCCAAAGCTGCTCCTCGGCGCTCCTAGGAGCAGCTTCGTCCTCCCAGCGTGGCTGTGAGATGGGACCGCTGAGGTGAGGGAGGTGGAAATCGGAGGTGCTCTGACCAAAATTGCCTGGCAGCCTGTGATAACGGGCTGGAAAGGGGCAGGATTGGTTTGGCAGCCCAAGGTTTCCGAGCCGGCTCCCCGGGCGTGGGATTGCGCACCCGACGGGACTTGACCCGCGTCCAGGAGGAGCTCGGTGCCAGGAGCAATATGGGAAACCTGCGCTCCCTTGCCGCCTCCGTCCTCGCCCCTAGCTTTTCTCTAACACCAATCCTGTTTTGAAATCGTGCTGAAGCAGGGCACGGGGAGGTGACGTTCCCCTTATCCCCACGGTCCCGACTCATCCTCAGAGCTGGCAGCAGAACGGACGTGACCGCCCATGGGGAGATGCGGCACAGCGGCCGTCATGTGCTCTCATCACGCACGTGTTCGAACTTGTTTTAAAAAAAAAAAAAAGGCAAAAAAAAATTATTGGATTTATACAGGAAAATCCTTACTTCGTTTTTTATTTCTTTAAGCGATGTATGACCAGCATCGGGTAGGATGGTAACAAAAATAGTAAAAAAAAAAAAAAATTTGTTTTCTTTGTCTGAGAGCAGCCGCCGGGGCTGGCTGGCAGCCGGGGAAGCGCGCTGGTGGCATCGCGGCCGGCTCGTGTGGCACGGGGGCTGGCGGGGGAAAGCAGGCAGCGCGGCAGAGCAGGGGCAGGCTGGCAGCCGGGACGCCCTTCCCGGCTGGCTCCTTCATTTGATCTTGAGATCCTTCAGCGCCGACTCCAGGCTCTAAAACGAAACGGGAGGTCGTTCGTCATCAGCTTTTTGCTTTCCAAGGCGACTGGAGGTGGTTGGGGAGCTAACGGGGGGGGGACAGTCGCGGGGGAAGCTGTCCCCTGGGGTGCCAACCCGTCCCCGCGGGGGGAAGATCCCAACTTCGGCTGGTTTTGGCTCATTTTTCAAGCTGTGTAGGCAAAGCCGAAGCCAGGAGAGGGTGCTGGATCCCTGCGCAAGGCTGGCGTCAACCCCACCTCTGATGGTGAGCTGTGAAAGTGCCACCCAGGGGTGTCCCCCACCCAGCCCTGGGCTAAAGAAGATCCCACCCAGGACTGTGGGACCCCCGTGGGCAGGATGGGCCCCACCACCGCAGCAAAGAGCTGCGCACCAGTGGGGTGGGGGGATTGCAATTAGAGCTGTGGCTAATGAGGGTTCAACGCCGGGCGCTCCCAGCCTGCGGGGACCGAGGCACTGCGGGGAACGCCTCACCTTGACGTCCCAGATGCTCATGCCGCCGTCCATCCCCGTGGTGCAGAACTGCGAGCAGTTGGCCTTCCCGCCCGCCAGCACCGAGATCTGGCTGCAGGGCACAAAGAGGCGGCGGGGAGTAAGCCCCAGGCCCCCGCCGAGCCCTCCGGGCTGCCCGGGAGTCGGTGGGAGGGAGTGGGGCCAGACCCCTCCATCTCCCCGTGGGGCCAGACCCCTCCATCTCCCCCACCCACATGCAGGGATGCTCTGGGGATACCCAGGGATGCTCCAGGGATGCTCAGGGATACCCAGGGATGCTCCAGGGATGCCCAGGGCTGTCCCAGCTCCTGGGGTTGGACCCCTCCATCTCCCCCACCCACGTGCAGGGATGCTCAGGGGTACCCAGCGACGCTCCAGGACTGTCCCAGCTCCCGCACCGGACGGCAACACAGCCAAGGGATGCTCGGGGGCCAGCACCCCCAAGGAGCCCCTGGGGTGACCCCGCCGAGCCCGTCCCTCCACCCACTCGCCCCCCCCAGTATGTGCCTGATGCTGTTCTTGTGCAGGGTGTCCAGCGTGGCGTTGGCGGTGTCCGAGCTCGCTTTCTTATCCAGGTTCTGGAAGCGCTCACGGGCGGTGAGGCCACGCTGGGAGCTCTGCTTGGGGATGTCCAGCTTCCCCCCGAAGGTCAGCGCGCCCTGGCTCTCCTCGTAGGTGAACAGCATCGGGTAGCAGTCGTGGCCCTGGGGAACCAGGCAGCCCTGCTCAGCACACTCCTGCCGGCTCCCAGCACGGCGCCCACCCCGAGTCCCGAGCCCGGACTCACTGCGGCCACCAGGCTGTTTTCGGTGATGAAGGTGACGGCCAGGAGGGGCAGGGTCTCGGTGCACAGGGAGGCGACGCTACGAGGGAGGGCAGGGCGTTAGCAGGGAGCCGAGCTTCAGCCCCTGCGCTGAGACTGGCACAGCTCGTGACGCAGGTGGAAGCCACAAGACCGCAAGGAGAGGACGTGTCGCCTCCTCTGACCAGGTCTGCTTGGCCCTTCACCCCCATCCCAACCCAGATGCCTCCATCCCCGGATCGGGTTTGGGGACAACCCCCTCTGCCACCCACAGCGCGGCTGACCCCAGCCCCCTCCACTCCCCAGCCCTGCTTACGCCATCTTCTTGTTGGCATCGGCGAGGCAGAGGGTGCTGTCGTGGCTCACCCAGGCCACGCGGGCGCCGCTGGCCGAGAAGCAGATGCTGTGCACCCACCCGCAGCTGCTGCTCGACTCGAACATCAGCTCCCCGAAGGGCATCTTGGAGCCCCACGGCGTGGGGCTGGGCCGCTCCTCCACCTCCTTGATGTAGGCTGAGAAGATCCTGGGAGGGGGAGAGCCCTGCCATGTGCCCCCGGACACAGCACCGGAGCTGCCTCCATCCCTGCCCCCTTGCGTGCCTCAGTTTCCCTGCCGGAGCCCGTGGGGTGCCCTGCTGCCTCCCGTGCCCCGCTGGGCGCTGTAATGCTGGAATGGTCCCCGGGGCACCCCCCAGCCCCCCCACATCTCCCCTGTGCCCCGTCCCCGGCTCCCAGCAGCACCCGGAGGGGCGAAGCCTGCCCCACAGGCAAGCCCGGGCGCAGGGCTGCCCCACACACCTCTGTGCTGCGCCAGGGTGGGACCCCAACCCATCCTTGGGGGGTCCCCCCTGCCTCATGCCCCCCCCCGCTCATCCGCCCCCCCCCCCCTCACCGGCACTTGAAGTCGCAAGAGCCCGCGGCCAGGAGGACGTTGTTGGGGTGCCAGTCGAGGCTGAGCACCGTCGAGCGGATGGGCTTCTTGATGTGCTTGCAAACCCACCTGCAGGGAGAGCGGTTGGTGTCAGTGGGGGGAGCATCACCACCCCCGGGAACCCTCCTGGGCTTTCGGGGGGCTGGCTGAGGGTGGTCAGGGCTCCAAGCACCCCAGGAGCTGCCCTGGGTGACCAGCCTGCAGCAGCAGCCAGGGCATGGGGACAGCATGTCCCATCCCCAGCAGCAGGGTTTTGGAGCACCTCCCTCCAGCTCCCCATCTGTCTCCCCCTGCACCTCCTCCTCCACCTCCTCTCTGTCTCCCCTCCAACTCCTCCAGTCTCCTATCTCCCAATGCACCTCCCTTCCATCTCCCCTCCCTCCCTCCCTCCCTCCCTCCATCCATCTCCCCCAGGACAAGCCCAGCGAGGCCATGGCTGAGCCTCACCAGTCGTTCTCCTGCTCAAAGTAGCAGATGGAGATGAGCCGGGAGCCGCTGCCCACGGCAAACTTGTTCTCCTTGGGAGACCATTTGACGCAGCGGGCGGCCCGGTTGATCCGCAGGATGACCAGGGTGGGTTTCCAAACGTTGCCCTTCAGGGTCCAGACGTAGGCGTTGCGGTCGGTCCCGCATGTCACCAGCCGGTTGCTCTCAGGGGCCCAGTCGATGCCTGGAAGGCAGAGCAGGGTGATGGTGGCCCAGGGAGCCACGGGGTTGGGAATCGGTCACTTAGGGCTGGAGGCCATTTGAAGGCAGAGCTGTTCTGGGTGGTCTCTGCTCCAGAGTCCCTCTTTGCCCTACTCCCACATCCATCCCAAATCATCCCACCCCATCCCTTCCCATCCCTCCCACCCCATCCCATTCCACTCCAACCCATCTCACCCCATCTCTTCCATCCATCCATCCATCCATCCATCCCCACCCATCTCATCCCACCTCATCCCTCCCCACCCCACCCCATCCCTCTCCATCTCTCCCACCCCATCCATCCCACCTCTGGGTGCCTTCTGACATGATTTGGGCCAGGAGAGGTAGGCACAACCCACTCCTTCTCCTCCACCCACTGCTCAACAGGCTGGGACCGTCTCCGGGGCAGGGCCACCCTCCAGCCGTGTCCCCCTCCCCTCCGTCGGCCAGGACTCACCCGTCACCTGCCCGTTGTGCTCCTTCAGCTCGTGGACTTTGCTCCACTTGGCCCCGTCCTTGCGGTAGATGTGGACTTCGTGGTTGTTGGGGCAGAGGGCGATCTCTGCGGGGCGAGAGCGGCCGGGGCAAAGCCCTCCCCTGGGTGCTGGGCTCTGCCAGGGGGGGGAGCGGGGCCAGCCAGCATCGACCTGCCCCTTCCTGTCCTCCAGGCTCGGTGGGGCACGGTGGGACCTCACTGAGCCCCATCTGCATGGTGGGGTCCCACCGAGCCCCCCAGCCTCCGCCCCACGCTGCCCCAAAGCTGCCCCTGCTCCTGCAGACTGTTCCTACAGGGAAGGGAGAAGCTCCCCCAGACCCGACAGCCCAGCGTCCTCCCTTCCCCAGCGTGTGGCCCCGTGGGGCTGGTGGGATGGGATGGGATGGGATGAGACAGCGTGGAATGGGACGAGGTGGGATGGGATGACTGTGGGTGCTCAGCTCCCATCTGGCCCCATCCTGCCCTGCCTGCCCAGCACGCCGGCCCCAGCAGAGAAAGACCTTTTTGTTCTCTCCCACATCCCCCACGCTGTGGCCGGGAAATGCCATCGGCCCTGAATCACCCGGCTCCGCTCTCCTCTCCTCCCCAGTGCTTCACCCGGTCCCTCCCTGCGCCGGCCGCCGCGGTGCTTCGGGGCTGGATGCTGTGCTGGCACCCCCTGTGCCGGGCTCTGTCCCGGCAGTGGGACCAGGGGGATGCCAGGGAGACATGTGCTGTCCCCAGCCCCAAAATCTGTCCGTGGCAGGACTTGCTTCCCCAAACCCAGCCCTGACCCAGCTCTGCCCTGTCTGGGGGGGGGGGGGGGGCATCACCCACCGCGGGGATGTTCAGCCGGGACAGTCAGTGCTTCGGGCCCTCCCTGGGGATTTCAGAATGGGGTGCCCCAGCTGTACTTACGGGTCCGGTCCTTGTTCCAGGCGTGGCAGCTGATGGGCTCCAGCAAGAAGCTGTGGTAGGCCATGGCTTGCGGGCTGGAGATGGGGCAAGACCCCCACGGCCGTCAGGAGACGCTGCTCTGGCCATGGGGACAAGCCCCCAGCGGGACCCCCCCGCTCCCAGCCCCACCGAGCGTTCCCTCCCGCCAGGACCAGCCCCACGTTGCAGCCCAACCACGTCCACCCTCTGCCAGGGAAGGGGTTTCCCCAAGGATTTCCAAGCTCAGAGTGTGCCCAAGCAAGGGGGAAGGGTGCCCCAGCGGGTCCAGTTCGGGGGGGGCGAGGGAGGGTCCGGGTGGAGCTGGAGGAGACGTTCCTCACAGTGCTGCCCCATGGCTGGGCACCCCACGCTGAGTGTCCCGTGGCTGGGTGCTAGATGGGAGCCCACGGCCAGATGCCCACAGCTGGGTGCCCCATGGCCAGGAACCCCATAGCTGGGTGCCACGTGGGTGTCCCATAGCCAGGTGGGAAGTGGGGACCACTTTCAGGGACTTCCAAACCGCGCCATCATCCTGCCCCAGCCGGCTGGAGCCCGGTGGGCAGGAGCCAGCTGGGCACACGGGGACCCTGGTGCCAGCACCACCGGCCCCACGCGCATCCTGGGGGTCCTGCCATGGGCAGCACCTCCTCCCTCCGGCTGCTCCCGCCAGCCCCGCAGGGCCAGATCCGCTTGCTCCTTCCCTGCCTCTTATTTAGGAAGAGCCAAAGCCCCGTGGAGGCACCTCCATCCCATCCCGTCCCATCCCATCCCGTCCTGCGTGTGCTCAGCCCTGGCGAGCCGGTGACTAATCCCTTCCCCTGGCTGAGCTCACCGCCGCTCCCGCCAGCGCCCACCGACCGCTCCGGTGCCGCAGGATGGAGCAGCTCACTGCAAGCCCGCTCTGGGCGCCGCGGGACTGGGAAGGGCTCGGAGCAGCGGCGTGGCCCCTTCGCCATCCGGCCGAGGTAATGCACGGATGTAGGGAAACACCTCGCCAGGGCGTGATGGATGGGGATTACTCAGAGCTTGCCTCTCGGCTATTTTAGGAACTCCCTGAACGCTGCCCGTTTTCTTTGGCAGCTAAAAACAGGACAGGGGAAGGAAAAAAGTCCCTCCTAGCAAACCTCTGTCCCTGGGCTGGTGAAAAGAAAATCCATAGAGCTCCATCACCCGCCTTTCGCACACGGAGAAATCCCAATGCTGATGCACAGCACAACCCCTGCTGTCACGCACCCCACGGCCGAGCCCCTGCTGAAACACCCATCCCCGCCGGCCAAGGACGCGGGCACGGCTGCGCAGGCAGCTGCCCAACCCCAGCCCCACCGATCCTGCGGGATCAGCACGGGGTGACCCACGGGAGGGTACAAAACCACGGCCGCTGCGTGCCTCTGCCCCGAGCCCTGCGGCCAGAGCTGCACCACGAGTGCCAAATAAAATCATCGGTGAGGGGGGGGATGCTGCCGTTGGCGTTGCAAAATATCGGAAGCAGGAAAGTGTGTGAAATGGGGACCTGGCTGAAACGGGGACCCGGCTGAAATGTGGACCCGGCTGAAACGGCTCCTGGGGAGGAGGGATGGGAGGCAGGGCACGCTGCGGTGCTTTCTGGCTTCAATGCTCTCTAAGAAAACAGCAATGCCTTTTTTTTTTTTTTTTTTTTTTAAATTTGGTTTGGATGGTCAGAGGCCCGGACCCTCCTCCCCAGGGTGTCTTGCTGTTCACCCTTGCGGAACCAGCCCCTGAAGGGACGGGCTCGGCTGCCGTGCTGGGGAGCGGAAGCCATCCTCCAGCCACTGCGGGAGCGCCGGGTGAGAAGCAAGGGCTGCTCGGCCATTTGAGCTCTGATCGCTCCCTGCGGCGGCTTATGTTTCATTTCCCCAGTGGCTGGTTTACGGCCAAGTTCCCTGCCGATGCCTCGTGGGCTGAGCCGTGCTCCCACCCGGGGCAGGGCCGGGAGCCGCGGGGTGACCCATGGGGAGCTCGGCAGCTCCTTCCCCAGCAGGGAAGAGCATCGGAGGGGCCGTGGCTATCCCCCAGCTTGACACGGAGGCTCTCGAGGGAGGAAAATGGGCATTTTCAGATGGCCAGACAGGGCGGGATTGGGACCGGGTGCAGCTCTGTTATCTCCTCAGCCAGCCCTGAGGCGCCAAGCAGTTCGGAAACATCCTTGGAGGAGATAACCAAACCTTGGCAGGAGCCAAGCGCTGGGGGCTCCTCCCGGTCCGGGAGAGGAAGCCGTGCACCAGAGGAGCTGTATTTTCAGTTTTGCTGAGCCTGGCAGGGTGGTGGGAGGTGGGTTTGCACCCGCCGGCGCAGGGACACGGTGACGGTCCTGCCGGGATCCACAGGACCCCACAAAGCTGTCCCTGGCCACGGTGGTGGCCCGGTCCTCCTGCACTGCAGAGACCCCAGGAGCCCCTCTGCTCCCCATGGCGGCTGCAGGGTGTCACACCCCCGTGCTCCTTCCAGCCAGGTTGGGGTCACCCATCCTCGGTCCCCAGTGTTGGTGTGGGGTACCCCAGGAGCCAGCCCGGCCCTGGGGGGACATCACTGTCCCAGGGCAGATGGAGGGTAGCTCTGACCCTCCTCTTCCTCACGCTGGGCAAAGCGGGAGGCGGCTGATGCCCGGGAAGGAGAGGACAGATTGCAGGCAGCTCTGGCTCTGCTGGCACCAACCCCTGCGGGACCCCCGCCCCGGGACCCTCTCCAACACCCCACAGCTGCCGGGCCTCTGGCAAGAGAATAAAACTCAAACTTGCTGCCAAAGCTGGGGGGGGGGGGGAGGGGGGGGGAAGCCCAAAATGCAGCGACAGCAAAACTCACAAGCGGCAAGGCGCTGCCTGCACCCCCCTCGGACCCCAAAGTGGCCCCGGCTGGGGGGTCCCCACCTCCCCCCAAGCAGGGTGTGAGCACCAGGAGAGGTGACGGCCACAGCCCCCACGGGACAGACCCAGCTCCTCGCTGGTGTGGCAGAGCTGCCTCCCCGCTCCTTACCTTGCTGGGCAGAGCAGGCAGGGCGGGCAGGGCTAGTTCATGGACTCTGGGCAGTCGACACGAACAGCAGCCCGGAGCGAGCGGCGGGAGCTGCTGGCTGCCCCGCGGAGGCAGCCCGACTTCCCTTTTCCTCTCTGAGAAATGCAACCACTTCCTTACGTGGGCGTTGGGGGAGTGCAAAGCAGCTCGGCGGCCGCCCTGCCCCTGCCTGCCTGCCTGCGGAGCCAGGCCTCTCCGCCATCACCGCACGTGGATGGGCCACCGGCCCCGGGATGCTCCCGGCAGCCCCCGCTGCTCGGCGGGATGCGGGTAACTTGCCCCGGGTGCACCAGGGAAGGATGTGGACAGGAAAGCGGAGGGGAAGGAGCCCCGTCCTCTCCCTCCGGCTGCAGGAGGGTTCTTGACCCCCAGTCCCCAATGCGTTTCGGGGGGACGAATGCAGCAGCGGGGCCCTGCCTGCCGGTGCTGGCCCGCAGCAGGCAATAGCTGCAGTCGGAGCCCTCCCGGGGCGAGACGTGCGTCAGCATCGCCTCCCACTGCTGGGGAGATTCGCAGCTCAGCAGGACCCCGCGGTGCCTGGATCCGGCCGCCCTGAGCAGCAGCTGCTGCTGGTCCCTGCATCCCACTGAGCCCAGTGGGACTCAAGCCCTGGCTGGCTGCAGTCACAGCTCTGCTCGTCCCAACGCACCACGCGTGCACCCCCACCTACCAGACATGTGCCCCTCTATTTTTTTTCCCCTCCTGCTTCCGAGCAACTAATTTTCATCCCATTCCCGGCCGGGCAGGGTAACTCCCAGGAGCTCAGCTCCTGCTGGAAGTGCTGGGAAGGAGAGATGGGCTTCAGCTCCTTGCTCCCCTGCTGCAAGCTGGCTGCAGAGTCACGCGTGGAGGGATGCACTCACCCCTTCCCTCCCCGAGTAACGTCGCAGAAGCGGGACAGCAGCGCACTGGGGTCTCGTACAGGGAGGGCAGGGCCCCGATGGGGCTTCTCAGCTGCAGGATGTGGATACAAGAACCTCGTATTTGTTGAGCTGCAGAATTAATCCCCATGTGAGGGGTCAGCTGTAGATAAAGGCTCCGCAGGGTGGCACTGAGCAGGCAGCTCATCTCTCCCTTGGTCCTCAAGTCTGTTAGCCATGCTCCCCTTCACACGTGTTGCCGTGATCCCAGCAGACACACGTGGAGATCCCGAGATGTCCCCGGAGGGTGGTGGGTCTCTGCGGCTCTGGTCAGGAGTGAACCCCCACAGTGGGAAAAGTCCCTCTTGGAAGCAGCGAGCTGCCTCGTCCTCCGGCAGCAGTTTGCCCATTGCAGCGCCCAGCCTCACCCCCAGCATCGCTGCTGCCCCAAATGCAGCAAGAGGGACGCAGCTCCCACAACAGCTCCCACGTGGCTGAAAGCTGCAGCTTTTTGAAGTTCTTCCTGCTGCCTGCACATTTTCTCTAGTCCTCCTTTGGCTACGAGCTGCTCTGCCTCCGCTCTTCACCAGGAGAGTTCAGGTTTTCCAGGTGCCCGACCACTGCCTCCTGCTCCAAGACCAGCAGCTCTCCTCCGTCTGGGATGGGAGGACGCGGGGCAGGAGACCATCCCTCTGCCCATCCCTTCACATCAGATCCCTTCCAGGCAGGGATGCGAATGAACGGTAGGTCAGTTTAACTTCTGCAGTAGGGCTCAGGGTACGTTATTAAGAGAAGGGAGAGGAGAGCGTCACCTCTAGCGCTGCCTGCAGAGCGGTTCCTTGCCTGCCATCGCATTTCCTCATCGCTTCTGGTCTTGAGGCTGCTCCTGCTTCGGCTCCTCTCTGAGCCTGCACTAACCAAGCACAGCGAGCTGCCGCCACCGGGGATGCACTGGTTTTGAACGCTGCTTGGGTTTCCCCTGGACTCGACAGCCCACGGAAGAATAAGCCAGCACTGCGGAGGCCAGGGACGAGGGCTCAGCCCTGCTGGGTCTCTTGCCAGATCCGACTCAAGGTTTGGCTAAATCCTTTACCTGCTTTTGCCTCCGTTTTCTCAAGTGGAAAGATCCTCCCGCATCCACGGCGGCAGGTCTTGTGATGCTCAGCTCCTCCGCAGGCTGTAGAAAACTATCCCATTGCACAGGTGCTGGTGACGCCAGAACGCTTTTTTGCTGGGGTTTTCTTTGGAGGTGAGGCAGAGGGGATGAAAAGTGGCAGCGATTCTGCCGCTTCTTTTCATTTAGAGGCTGAGGAGTTTTTCAGGCAGGCTCCAGTGAACGGTCTCTGGCACCCCTGCTTGCGTAGAGCCCCATTTCTCGCCCCCAACAGTCTGTTAACTGGCATGTAACGTTGAGCATATGCAGCCAGCAGCTATCCTGCAATGAAGACTGCAACCACGAGCTTCATTGTGAACGTCGCTTTCAGAGGCACCGTTAACCCGAGCGCATACAAGCACGTGCTAAGAAGCCTGGTGCTGCGGTTAGCTAAATACGCTAGCGAATTCTCACCCACGCTGGACACAAAGGACAGTGTTACAGACGGGGGAGGCGACCAAGGAAACGGTAGAGGCAAAACAACCACCTACCTTCACCACGGCTCCCAGACACTGGAGGTGGGATGGCAGCAGAACGTCCTCCCGGGGCGGAGCGATGGCCTGGAAACCCAGAGAGCCACCGTCTCCCACCGTCGGATGGTGCACAAGGCGCAGAGCTCTCCCCGGCCCCTGCGCACGGGGCAGTTTTAAGTTGAATTATGCTTTGAGCGACGGTTGTTTATATTCCCCTTGCTCAGTCCTTTTCTATTATAAATATCTCCAATCTGTTTTTAATCTCAGACTTCCAGCTTACATATTTCTCTCAGACAGTAACCTACAGCAGTTTCATCAAACCTCAGTTTGTTGGCGTTTTGGAGCAAATGGGCTCATTTTACCATCTCCAGCTCTTTCACGCAGAAAAAGAACAAGGCATAAAAATTTAGAGATCCATTTTCTCCACCCTCTCATTAGATTATTTTTTCCATCCTTTTCTATTGTTTGGACCATATATTTTAGAATCCATTTTTTAAATGCTTTTTGGAAATAAACCACTTCCAAAAAGTGACTTCAGAAACAAAGTCATTCCTGTCTGCGAGATATCAGCATCTAATAGTACGTACGGAGATGGACAAAGCCAAACCCATCCTCCTCGGTCCACCCGCCAAGGCTGGCAGGGTGACTTTGATCCAGAAGACACTTAACTCCATTAGCATTGTATGATAGCTGATAAACCCAACCCCACCGCAAGTCATCGTACACATCAGGTCACTGGACTGCAAGATGAGTAGAGGTTAAGCAGCCACTATTTTATGTTTAGAAGGGAGAGGAAATTGCAAAGCCACGCTTGACTGCCAGGGGAGGAAGGTGGGAGACGCAAGAAAACCAGAAGGAACTGGAAAAACAGTCAATTCTCTGCACGCAACCAACATTGCACCTGAAAATGATCCAGCTCTGTGATGGACACAGTTCGCTCGCAGCAGCACAACAGCAGCTGTCAGCTTCGTGAGCTTACCTTCCACCCTCCCTTTTCAATCACTCGGAGCTGAGAAACCAGCAGTGTACAAAGCAACTCTGGTTCCAGAGGAAGTGGTAAATTTAGTCACTGGGTTTTTTTAAGACACTTCTGCATTTTCAACAGAAATGACAAAGTCTTAAACCTTGTAAAGCAATGCTGTGAGCCAGATAATCCCCTCCAGAGCACAGCCTGTCTCAAGCCTCAAGGCAGCCATACAGTTAAGAGTAACTAGACCGTGTGAATAAAACAAGTTACGTGCAAATGCCTCCGTGAGCTACCGAGGCTCAGAACTGAACTTCAAAAGATACAGTCACCGGAGACAAAGGATCTGCCTGCACAGAAGCCAGACCATGCCGATACCTCTGATAAGTGTGCCTCATTTCTCCACCAGTCATTATAAACACAGAATTTTACAGGCCGAGCACTCGGCTCTAACACGACATGCAGGCCTGCGTAGCTTCATGGACTTAAAAAGTGATTTGCTTTTAATTTGTCCCCCTAAGGTCTGGCTCAGCAGATTTTTGCCTCACTTTCCACAGGCAGCCTTCCACCCCGTATCCTAGGCACTGCACTGTGAGAAGTCTTTGTACAAATCCTAAAAGGTAACTACAAATAATTCCTGTCATTCGCCTTTGGAAAACTACGACCCGCTAAACGGACAATAAAAGAGACATTCAGGTTAATTTGCTATTATTACTGGATTAAGTGCTAGGCAGACAGAATTAAGAGTAGTAGGACAAAATTGTTCATCCTCCAAAATCATCACCTCAAGAGACTACTCCCCTGAAAGAAGCCCAGCTGAATCTTCACGTCCAGATCATCAGAACTCCAGGTCTTCATCTGTCAACTTTAAGAAACTTTCAGTTAAGATGAACTTTTCCTGGTTTAAGGCCATAAAATATCAGTGCAGGGTTTTCCCGCTCGCTCTCTCTCAGAGTTAATTCCCTTAACTTCCCTTTTTTAATCACTGCTAATGAGCATCAAAACAAAGAATCAGTTTTTCTTTTTTTTATTATTATTATTTCTAGCAGACAATTTACATAAAATTCCCCTTTTAAGTTAGTGATTCATAACTTCCTGCAATAAACTACTTAAGGAGCAGCTTTGGTAAAGAATGGAATGAAACAACCAACCAAAAAAAAATAAAAAAGAACAATCACAGCTGATTTTGAAACCAACACAATTCACCAAATTTAGATTCAAAAGAAAATCTGCCAAGCTGTATTTTCTCAGTGTTTCCAAATATTCCACCTTCCTCCTCCCTTTTCGGGTTTGTGCAGATGTGGGAGCTGCATTCTGTCAAGCAGTTTGTCCTGCTAGATCACGGAAATCCATCTTTACATGATTCGTAGACCTTGAATAGAGGACTCTAAGGTCTTGAAAGAGAGGAAAATCTTAATCACAATCTGCTACGGTATCCTGTGTTAAACAGTTCAGTGTAAATGCTGATGCTAAGAAAAACAAGTAAAAACCCTGACTACTTGAGATTAGACACCATATTCAAGAGCCAGAGAACCCTATAGTCGTTCATCTCAAACTCATGCATATGTAGACCAACGATTCCACCCCCTTCCCCTGAAAGGGGATTAAAGCAGCTTATCTATCACCTCAGTTTCTTAGTCGGCTCCTGTCCCCGCCAGAGCTTTCTGGCATTATAGAGTACAGACAAACTACTCTTTTCCTAAAAGGCAGCACAGAGCTCTCAGCAGCCTGGGGAGGCCAGCAGGGACCTCTGTTGGCCAGTCCTCAGCAAAGCAAGCACTTGTATTATTAAATCCTTGTAGGGTTTTCAATACAGCGCTTACTGTATTTTCTAACTGTTTGAGGTAACTTCTTACTCCTTTGATAAGTTAGTTATGAGAGGGCAGGACCGTGGTCTGCAGAAAGACAGTGAGCGGAGTCCAAAGGGACGAGAGCAAGAAGAGGCAGCGGGCCATGTCGTACCAATGATCGTTCCCAGCCTGATTGTGGCTGAGGTAGAGGTTGGAGAAGGAAAGAACTAGTGGGATTCCTACAGGGACATTAAGCAATTCCGTTAAAAAACTAAGTCTGGATCAGCACCATCTGCTAAACAAAGTATATCTGCATTTATGCCAAATCTTGGATCTGTCTTCCTTATGGAGTTCACTAATGGTCTTGAATATTCCAGTCTGGATTTCCTAACTGCTAATAAAACCTGTGTTAGGGCTGAGCCCCAGAAGTTGATTCTAGAGATCAAAAAAACCCACCACCGCACCCAGTTCACATAAACATGGTAGTAAAAGCGTACCTTGAAATCCCAGATGGTCATTGCTCCATCAATGCCGGTGGTGCAGAATTTACGACAATCTCGTTTGTCTATCTCATAAATAGACACTTGGCTGAAAACAGAGTGATAGCTGTAACACAGACACCCATTCCAGAGAGCCAAAAAGCTGGGAAATTTGGGTTGAATTCAACTCCTACTCTCTCAAAGGGAGACATGAGTATAGCAGAGCTTATGCTAGATTTTTGGTACGATGCTTCAGAAAAATAAGCAAAGAAAAAGGATGCTGAAAGCTCTTTTATCGCTTGGTGACTGTAGCCTAAACATTTTCCTTGAATAAAGACGAATTGTTTCAGAAATGTCAGCATCCTCTGGGCTCACAAACTTTTCTAAATGCAAGGATATTTTACTCGATTAACCTAGGTCAATCCTTTTGATGAATAAATACACGTGGAAGTAGCATCTGAAATAGGAAGCTGGCATGTGAATTCCTGTTTCAGGTGAATTTTGCTGACCAATTTTGCACGGTGCTACCAACCTCTTGTGAACTATCTACATATTTGATAAGATAAACTGTGTTCAAGTTACAGAACGCATTAAACATGAGCAAACAGCAGTAGCACACATGCCATGTTAATGATTAACTTTACCAGCTTCCACACAAGTCTCAGAAATAGAGAGCTGTTAGTGAAAGACTGAAATGAAAATGGGATACCAGCTAAACTCATCTGGTATAGCAAATTTGAGCTCTCATAGATTTGCAGTACATCCTGGGAAACCAAAGTGACGTGGAGAGCATTCCTTCCCCTCGTGTTGGCGGCCAAGACACTCACGTTATACTGTTTTGGTGCAGTGTCTCCAGGGTAGTGTTACGATCTTCTGTAGTGGCTCTTTTATCCATGTTTCGGAAGCGTTCCATAGCGGAAATGTTGCGCTGGATGCTCTGTTTTGGAATGTCTAGTTTGGAAACGAAGGTCAGCAAGCCACGGTCATCACAGTTAAAGAGCATGGGGCAGCAGTCATGGCCCTGCAACCAAACATCATGAAAGCATGTCAGGAAACACAACCAACATAATCGCCATTTCATTTTTCTGCTGCTGTTAATTGCTGAAATGCAAAGGCTATGGAAGAGCTTGCTTATTACTAACTTCATAACGTATGGTGTTTCTCCCTCTCCAAAACACTACAACACTCTACAAGGAGAAAATAATAGACACTTACAGCTGCCACCACACTGTTCTCAGAGACAAACGACACACTCAGGAGTGGGAGGAACTCTGTTTTCAGCTGCGAAACCCTGAACACAAGAACATTTGTTAGAGGACTTCATTGAAACCTCTCATCTTTGGCTCCAACAAAAAATAGAGACCGTTCCCACACAAGGATTATTGGAAAAGAAGTCAGCGCAGCTCAGCTGTCCTGAGGTGACACCAGAAGGTTGTAATTAAATGTGTCTAATAAATAAATGTAATCTAATGAAAGTGTCCTGGAAGATCTATAACAAACATAAAGTATTCCAGGCGAAAGGCTGAAGTTATTAGTATTGTGTGTAAACAGTGGCAAGAGTTTAAAAAGAATACCCCCGAAAAAGGTTCAAATTGATGAAGCTATTAATTTCATTTGCATATTAAAAAAACTTGACGTTTTAGTGCTTGATATCATCTTTTCAGGAGGAAAAAGCCTGTATGTTAATTTAAGTCAACTTTTGTGATTTTGTAACAAGTGAGAAAAGAATTCCAGAACAGTTTATACTTAATGACATCCCCAGCCAGGTACTTATACAGCTGTAGCCATCAGAACCGTAATACAAATCGAAGCACAGCAACGCCTGGATGATCCACCAGAGATCTCTGCTATCAAAACGTGTGGGGAATCTCTTCCTTCTTGGTTGGAAAGCCATGGACACTGACAAGTTATTCAGACCAAGATGAGGAGCAGAAGAAGGAATTGTTAATAAAATATTTTGTTGGATTGGAAGGTGTAAGTTGAAACCTTGCAGCAGCAGTGTCTTAAGGACAGTGGTTGGAATTAACATTTCATGAAATAAACCACTTATTTTCCAGAGCCTGGCTGGGGATAGGGTCCTAGTAGTTATGGAATGAGCATGTTTCTGGATTCTGTTGAATCCATTTACAAGGAAATATTGTTTCCCCAATCATTAAAGTGAACATTTTTTTTTTTAAAATGCCTTTTTTTCTCCAAAAAGTAAATTGACTATACCCTCACTGAAGAATTCCTATAAGAAATTTAAATTATATAATCTAAAATTCTAAGAATCTACCTTATTTATATAGGCCTCAAAGAGACTCCTGGAACCTACAGTAAAATTGTCAAAACGGGAATCAGAACAGCAGTCACAGCTCTCGTTGTTGCAAGCACAATATGCCACATACTGCTTCCTTCTATGTCAAACAGCTAATAACCAACAGAAAGAGCATACTTACATCATATTTTTTGAGGCATCAGCAACTGACACAGTACTGTCATGACTGACCCAGGCTAGGCGGTTACCGCTGGCAGAAAAACTGACACTATGCACCCATCCACCACTTCCAGCACCCCCAAATTCTGACATCAGCTGCCCAAAAGGCATTTTGGAGCCCCATGGTGTACTGGCTGGTTTTTCATCCACTTCCTTAATGTAAGCAGAAAACACCCTGCAAATAAAAGATTTCAGCATGAACAAAGACAGAAAAAAATCTCCTGGGAGCTTCGTATACATTTCACATTGGAAGCAAACAGATGCATTCCAATTCTACCAAAATAAAACACTACAGTATCTTTAAACAACAAGCCACTAGTGGCTGGGAAGCTTCAGTACACAGAGAGAAAGCAATAGTACAAAGGGTGTAATGCATATAGATTTCTCACAAATGCCGTTCTTGTGTATCTCTCCTTTTTTCCCAGAAGATGTCACAAAAACATACATTGTCATTGCATTTCCCACTGTGCCAGGATTTCCCTTTCATCCTCTTGCGGTGCTAATAACTCCCAGAGTCAATTCTTCAGTTAGAGAAAAACCACGAATTGCACTGCGTAATTAGAAGCTAATACAAACACCTACAAAATTACCCACTTTTTAAGAACATTCACTTTTTAGCAGGATTTCAAAGAAAGAAAACTGATGTTCAAATGCCAGCAAAGGGGCTCTGAGCCACCTTATTCTGGCTCATTGCTGAAAGAATGCCTTGAAAACCTGAAATACCACAATGTTTTTATAGTTTTTTTCCCAGATATGTTTAAATAGAAAGCCTCCCCCTTTCATCAAATTCCTTCTGCATGATTCAGACATGCCACAATATGGTGTTCTTGACTGTTACCATGGAAGTTACTGGGACGTCACAAACATAGGATTAGAGTCCACTGAACAGGAGGAGCAAGGGAGCTACGCCATACTACTATGAGAGAAACATTTCAGTATAAACAAAAAACTGTGATCAAATATTCATGGTTGCAGTCAAACACAAAAAGGAATTCTTTTATAGTGAGTTTAAGGAAATGTTGCTCCCCCCTTCCTGTTTTTTAAATCTTTTACATGTGTGGGTTATGCACTTCAAAAGGTACCTATATTCAGCTTATTCGAATAAAGCTGATCATTTGGAACAAGAAGGGTTTAACTGCAGCTATATTAGGTACAGATTTTCAAAGAATTAAGTATGAATTTATATTCGGCTCTATCAGTTTAAAAATAATCTAATGATAATCCCTCAACAAACTTAATTTTATAGAGACATTTAAAAGGACGATTCTCTTAATGTATGGAAATAGGACAAGATGTTTAAAGCAACAGCCTTTGACACAAGGCAGAAAAATAATTCCTAAGTAGTGAAAGACCTTGAAGATAACTGTTAGTTTAAAAAAAAAAAAAAAAAAAGTCTTTTCCCTTACTAAAGTCTCCCTCTCTTTTAAAACCAAAATCATCTCAGCTTGAAGGCCCCAGCCTTCAAAGAACATTGGGAAAGGACTTTCATTCCCACAACAACTTTGTTCCAGCAAGAATATAAAATTCACACCTATGCGGTGCTGTTAGCTATATATATATATTTCTAAAGAGGAAAGAATGTAAGAGGAGCTCATCTAGGCCAGCCACCAAAAAAACTCTGCTGAATACCTATCAACTTGGAGCCTCTTCTGCCCTCCATTCTTTTTCCAAAATGTCTCCCACTTAGCTCCTTATTAGTTGGCGGTGGCTCTGGCAGATCCATTTCATAATTTTCTTCAGAACCACCTATCAGAACAGATGCATACTTCAGGCCCAGATATCTTTATTATCTTTAATATGTAACTGAACATTCCCTAGAACTGGAATTCTAGAGATGCGTATTCATCATTTACCAAAGACAATATTCTTTCATGGTTTTGGGGAAGAAATAGAAACATAAACCCAGTACCAATCTCCACTACTTTTCCTTTCTTTAATGTTTCTATATGGAGATTTCTATGATAAGAGCAGCAAAATTATTAAATGATTCATCCTAAAGTACAATGTTAAGGAAGAGCAGAAAGTTTCCCAAATGTTTTAAACCAAGATCTGTTTTTTTCAAAATATACCCCATTTTGAGAGAAATAAGATGCAGGACAGAATGAGTTCTCTGATGGGAAACAAAAGACTAAGCAAGTATTCTAGAGAGTGCTCCTAGGAAATTGACTGAACCACACCTTGACTTTCTTCCAAAAAAAAAAAAAAAAAAAAATCCCACTGAACAGAAAATGATGCGAATCTAACTTCTCAACCAAAACAGGAAAGAGGAGATAATCAGGGATGCAATGTACATAACAAGCACCAAACAAAGCTGGAGACAAAAGAGCTCAAGTCCAAAGTAACAGAGATAGATCTCTCTCTCTCTCAGCTGACCTAATGTCAAAGTCCCAAGATGCTCTATGAACACACATGAAAAAATTTCCACATGTGAAAAGCAGCTGCTTCTGGAAGATGAATGAGTACGTTTCCCATCACATTTTTTGTGAAAGAAAGTGAACATGTATAGTTTATCTAATTAAAAATGGAGATAAGGCAGCTTCCATTTAATGTCTCTCCTTACATAAAAAGCTATCAAAGTATAGAATTTAGATGCATGGGCTTCATTCTGAAATAAGGAATGTAATAGTCAGTCCCGCCTTCCCCTCCCACTCCTTCTTAGTCATTTTTAGTACACACTTTAAAGCTTAAAAATTGCCCTATTACATAAAGAATTCAAGAAAAGAAGCTTTCATTATTATTCAAGGTACAAGTGATTAAGTAAAACATGAATTAAAGTCAACCACTCTGCAGACAGTTCCCCATGCAGACTTCATTGCAGTGACCCCAATCACTCAGCGCCGAGCTACCTGCAGGACCTACCCCTCGTGGTGTAATTTCACAATCAGTTTGAAAGACTACGCCACCCATCTCACATGCCAATCTGGTTTTACCAGCCTTTTTTTTAATGCTCTTCAAAAATGTGTTTGGTTGCGTTGCGTTTCAGGCGGATCAATTCCTCGACCCTGCTCACCACAGGGCCGCAAGAACGTTAAGGCTAGCACCGGCAAAGGGGAGAGAACAAGTGACTCAGGGAAGAAAAAGATGAGATACCACCTTTGGAAGTGCCAAGTTACTCTGAATTTTGGAACTGCACCATTAGGATATTGTTTTTTAAACTCTAACTAGCAGTGTTGGTGTTCTACAAGATAGCACCCGCTAGTCTAATTTCAGCCCAACAACTAGATCTCAGCACTCAGTGCACGCATAGTAAGTACTACTTCTGTGCACTGCTAGTAAAGAAACCCACCAGTTCATTAAATTCAGGCGCGTCCCTCAACAGATAAATGTTAGTAGTCCAAAGTCTGCATGCAGTAGCACCAAAGCCAAAGTCTCTGGATGTTTTATTTTGGTAACAACAGTATACAATGAGCCATCTTCTATTCTGAGCGCAAATGCATGATCAACATGCTGACGCTACTGACTAACTTGAACCAGTAATCCAAATTGATTTACAGATGCTTTATTTTCTCTCACCTGCACTTGAAGTCACAGGATCCAGCAGCCAGCAAAACATTGTTGGGGTGCCAGTCCAGGCTAAGGACAGTGGAACGAATGGGCTTTTTAATGTGTTTGCTCACCCACCTAAATGAAAAGAGAGATAACATTTATATGAAAATATTTTACCAAACTCCCCCAAACCCATGAAATACTCCTCAAAAAGATCACCCCTTGCCAATGACTAAACACATCAGTTTTGCAATAAAACCCACATTCTGCCCAAATCTTTCATATTGCCTTGTACAGTCTGTGAACTTTATATGGTTATCTTAATTAAAATTTTAAAGATTATAAACACATTCACGTTAAATATATATCTCTTCACCTGAATCCTATTCCCCTTCTAACTCATTTTTATAATGCATCGGACTGAAACCCTTAATGTGAATTTTGCACAGTGACTGCGTGGTCCCTTACATCCTATGAACAAGAGCTCAGCTTGGATGGCGATACTGAGCTAAGAAGCACTATTTTCTTAGATCACTATGTACACTTCTTCTCCAGCTCCCTCCAATGAGTTTTACAGTCATCTCTCTTACCTATTGACTTTTCTACTGTTTAATAATACAATAACTATAAAAAGCAAGAAGTAAATGGGTGAACTGCCGATGATATGACTAGTGTATACATCCCAATTATTTGAAGTACAGTGAAAAGTGGTCCTGATGTTGAATGCATCAATATTAGCCTAAATATGTCTCCACAGATTTGGCTTGTTTGAACTATTTACAAAATAGTAATGAAATCTGCTATTCACTTGATGGCCTTTGGGATGATGGTGCTGCTTCTTTGAATTTACTGCCATCAGGCACAAGCAGTTTTAAGGATCGCATGAAATTATTTGTCTTCAACATATGGGGTTTTGATTCTTCTGCAGACAAGCGAGGCAGAGAAAATGTAAGAACTGAGTATGTTGGAAAGCATAAAAGTCCAAAACAATCTTTAAAATGTATTTTGCAGATGGTATCATTGTTTACCATCTCCGCATGGAAGACTGCACACAGAACGGCGGGCACAGACACCTGTGTTTTTATGCATGTTTATGCAACCCAAAGTAATAGCTACTCAACATACTGATTTCACCTACAGATATGGTAAATGTGGCTCCAACACGTACAGCTACAAATGTAGATCCGTTAAAGATCAGAAGCACTAAGTTTAGATGCCAAAGAGAAACAAATGTTAATGGTAGAAATATTTGTGATAGTCCTGTCTGAAATCTATAAACTGTGACAAGAATATATGACAGAATACAGAACAGGTAGATGACAAGCTTGAACATCTTCTAATAGACCACTCTGGAGATAAGTGACAGACTTGAATTCTTTAACGACAAGAAATGGCCCAAAATAATCCATATGGAAGAAAGACTCAAGTCAAGGTTTCTTCATTCATTCTGGAAGGAGGTGCGGGAAGGAAACATTTCTCGTTTTTTCAACCATACAGTTGTGGTAAAGAAATTTTTACTCCGCAGAAATTCTTGCACTTTTGGAAAAGCAACATATGTTTATGGCAGTCAGCGGGAACACATCCACGCCAACATGTATAACCTGAAAATATGCCAAGTCAAAGGCCTTTAGATGCTACACCAGAGTAAGGAAGTAAAAGAGGGAACCTTTTCCCTAAGACCTAAGAAGTCCATGAAAGAACTGATGAGGCCCATCCCTCTACATTTCCTGAAGCTTTTAGGAATTAGTAAAATAGTAACCTAGTTACTACCATTGAACTCCAGGCTTTAGCTTTCCTGTGCAGACCTTAAAGGTATAAATGGAAATTAAACTCAAACAGCTCACCAGTCATTTTCAGATTCAAAGTAGCACACAGATATAAGTCGAGCTCCACTTCCCACAGCAAATTTGTTCTCCAAGGGAGACCATTTCACAAAGGTGGCTGCACGATTAATTCTCAGGATCACAAGGGTTGGTTTCCACACGCCATCCTTCTGACTCCAGACATAGGCGTTACGGTCTGCACCGCAAGTTACAATGCGATCGCTTTTGGGAGCCCAGTCAATACCTGCAATTTAGAGTTCACATTAATAAACTTTTCCCTTTATATTGTTTACTTTACAGTAAGCCAAAACAGAGACTAACTCACAGCCTTCTACTACAGAGACAGTTATGAATGTTATGTTAGTATTCCCCTTCTTCACTTATTCTCCAGGAGCCATTTTAAACTGTTAGGGATATCTGTTTCTCCCTCTAGCTTTCATCAAAATTGCAGATCCCAAATTTCCAGATTCCACAGAGAATTTGCCGGCTAAGGAAGCCCGCTCTGACGGCTGGCCAACAGGTGGAGCTCTGCAGACTGGCTAAGGCCTGTCCCCCGACACCCTTCAAACCACTCACTTCTGCAAGAGACCCGTTTCAACAGCTGAAACCCAGCAATTCGAAAACTATGCACAAACCTCTAACATAGTTGTCTGCTTGCTGCCAGACCGCAGTCATAATCTACAAGTTTAGATACCAGGGGTTTTTTTTTGGTTGGAAGTTATCAATCTTTATGTACTGATACAATCCTTACATTTTTTCCATGCCTATTTAAGCTGTGCCATGAGAAAGAAACGTTTGCCAAGCAAAAATAACAAATTCAAAGAATAAAATGAAGCCTTTGATAAGCCTGCCATTGCTTCTTTCCCCTCCTATGCAATGAAGGATGTTCTCAGCTGGAAAGTTTTACGGCAACATTATTTTTCATCTTTTCTTTAGCATCCTTCCTTGAGATGCAGAGTGCAATCCTTAACTCTCCTGCCACAAAATTATATTTCAGTGGTTTTTCATAACTGTGTTGTGTATTCAAAACATTCCTTAAGCACACAAACTGAAAAAAGGATAAAAGTTATGGAAAGAATTTGTACTAATTTTACCATATTATTCATATATGGTGTACTTCAAAATAGACTTATGCTTACAAAGTTCAATTTTGAAGGTTGGTAGCCTGAAACCACAGTTACACGAGTCAGTCTAGCACTGCCTTTGAAAGAGGGACCATCCTGCCTCTCTTTACTTCTCTTTCCCACCACGTCCCTTGCACCAGCACCAGTGTTCTTCTGACCCATGGCAAGTTCAGCTTTTTAGCTTAGCAGAAAACTAAGCCAGCAAAAAGAGCGAAGAATGCTCATCCTCTAAGCGAACAGAAGCAGCTCACCACAAATCTCTCAATCAAGAGACAGAAGGCAAGACAAGGGGACCTTGTCCCTTGTAACCAGAAGCTGGAGTGGCAGTAGTTGAATCACTCCTGTCAGAGGCAACAAGCGGTTTGATCAGTCTATCTCCTGTGTCTAACCACAGCTTAAGTCTACTCTTTACGACAACCACAGCATTTAGTATTCCAAAGGTATACGCTATGCAGGAAAGCAGGGAGAGCTCTTTTCCCAAGTCATGAATATTTGGCCTCTAACACTAACAGGTACAAATAAAATACAGAGAAATGTCTTTGGGGAACAGCATGTCCTTTGTAAATTCAGCCCAAGTAACTCTTCACAAAAGAGCATGTACAGTTGTACTCTTTGACAGCAAGAATCAGATAAATTGAATAAAGTTCCTGCAAAATGCTGTTGGGCAGATACTTCTGACCATTAGTGAGTTGAGAACAGAATAAAGGATATTGCTGTTTCAGGCAAGTGCTTGTATTAATTACTTCCATTTCCTTAGAGGATAAAGCCCTTACAAAAATATCACCATGAAAAAAACCAGTAATATAAGAGACTACTGCAGGACAATCACATTTTAAAAATAACACCTTGTGACTCATCATGGCAGCTCTTCTTACATTTTCATTGTGGAGCTACAGATACTCTGGGCCTGCAGTAAAATGCGCTCACCGATGGTCTGTTGTAAATCCAGGACTGACCACTTCAAGTGTTTATACAGTCCCTAAAAAAGGATATTTATTGCTGTCGGAAACCACAAACCAATGCAACAGTTGTATACTTGATGAAGTTTTAATACTAGCACTTGAAAGGGAGCAGCATGTATCACCAGGAGAGTTTGACATACAACCAGATTACTTCAGAAGACTGAAAATTTATTCTCATTATGGATGAAAAATAAGCAATAGATAAGAAAGAAAGGCTCAGTTACTCTACCAAAATGTCTGGAAATGAAATAGGGCTTTTCCTGCTAACATTCATCGCATGCAGTCCAGAAAAACGCTGCAAAGCTCTCTGTAAGTGGGAATGCCAACCTATAAAAAGATCTATTTACTCAACGCTTGCAGATTTCCTGTTCAGATTCTCGACTGAGGAAAACAGGGGGCGGATAAACTTAATGTCTGGCACAGCACAATCTTTCTCTTACCTGTAATGTGTCCATTGTGTTCCTTTAGCTCATGAGCCTTTACCCACTGGTTCCCGCTCTTCTTGTAGATGTGGACTTCATGATTATTAGGGCTAATGGCAATCTCTTGAAGAAGAAATAAAACAATCCAATAGTACAGAAAGCTTTTTAATCACAAATGCTTTACTTGGAAAGACTTTCCAATCTAAAGCCTGTATTCTCAAATTTCAGAGCATTACATGGGTTTTGTAAATAAAGGGCCAACATCCCTGGATAATCTCAAATAATTATGGTCATACATGGTCACGAGTATACTGCACAGAAAGACAATATATTTTGAACATGACAATCCACACTCCAGTAGAAAACTAGGCTATTAAAAGAAAGGGCTGGTTTGGGGTACGGAAATAGAGGGTCAATGAGGGTAAAGGCCAGGTCATTCTCACGAGGTGCAGACCAAGAGGCAAAGCTTTCTGGAACACTAGTAAGACTAGATCTGCTCATATGCCAGAGTTCCAGTAATGGGTTTAGAAAAGTTCAGATTTAGGAGACGTGTGCTTTTTGGAAGCACATCATAAGTGGAACATTTAACATGCAGCACTATGTATTTGACCACACCTTCCCTAAACTTGATCCAGAACATTACAAGGTCACAAACTGACAGCAAAGAGAAAATAGCAATTGAAAAAAAATTAAAAATTAAAACTAACGTATTACTTACGAGTACGGTCTCTGTTCCATGCATGGCAGGTGATTGGCTCTAGTAAAAACTGATGTAGAGACATTCCGAGTTAAAGATATTCCTATGTTGTAAAAATTGAAAAAGCTGAAAGGTGTAAAATTGAAAACAAAACACTTCAAAATTAGATAATTATTAAAACAAAATCAGCCTTCAACATTTACCAAGGTTGTTTCAGTCCAGTGTTACAATCGACTTACAGAAAATCACAACTTACTCAGTAAATACGTTAAGGCCACTAAAGAGTTGCCTTTGCTATACGCCCTGATATCTTCAGTAGGCCAATGAATTTTAACTGTCCTGCTTACTATACCTAATTGCAATTGACCCCAAAGCCATATACGCTTGCTTCTTAGCGTATCCTCACAGACAAGAGAGCAGGTTCTTAGGAAATCTAACAAACCTAGTAATTTTACTATGGAAATAGAATACTTGGAAAAAAAAAAAATCTAGGGACATAGCTCAGTGAATTGATTCAAAATCCTGACATGTATCAAGGCTCACACGCAGCACTTCAATTAAATCTTTTTCTTCTTCTTTTTCAGGAGGTTAAATTGGTGTGTCCGGAACATTGATACGTAACTGTAATCTGCTGATGTATTATTTGATAAAGCCATTTATATGTATCCTAGGGAAAAATTATTAAGATTAGTAATTAACTAATTACTAATTTCTTCAAATTAATTCTAGCACTAAACTGTTTTATAGTTAGGCTTTAGTGTTTGAATCTCATGGGGGCAAAAAGAACAAGCTGAATCATTCTAGTTTGTAAGTATTTTAATTTGTTTAAAAAAAGCTAGATACCTAGCTTTTTCTTTAACTTATGACTGCTACAAGAGACAGTGCTGAACATCTGCAAGTGGAGCAGCACCGACCCGCAAATACAAAGTTGTTTAAAATATTGTATCGTAATCTATGTCCTGTATCAACCAAGGGCAGCATAAATGGGTGGAAGATAACATCGTAAAAACTCAAGGTCACCTGTAATAATTAAAATGTGCATAGCTCAGTACACACAACTTGGATTTGTCAATTCCTTCCATACATTCCACTCATTTTCATAGCAATTTATCCTTGGCTGATGGATCAAAGTCTTTTTACCCCTACATATACATCTAAAAAGCAATATCTCTGTGATGTCATTCCAAGACATCCACACCCATTATAGCCTGAAATTACAACATACCCAAGTATGGCCATGTTAGCAGAGGGTGGAGACTTCAGGACAAGGTAGGAATTTGGAAGCAAACAGGAAATGAATGGCAGTCCAACAGAAACCCAGGAGTGAATGAAAGATGAGTACGTTCTTACGGAGCTTAGCAATTACTATCACGCTACTAGTTTAACAAACATGCTGAAAGTGCTGAATCTTGGAGCAGAGATGATACAGTACTTCGCCAATGCAAATAACTGGAGAGACTTTTTCTTTTCTTTTTTCCTTTTTCTGTTTTTTTTTTTTTAAGAAATCAAGCACTACTATTTTAAAGAAATACAACTTACGGTTACATTTCAAATGCACTTCAAATATAACTTCTAACTATATGAGCTTTAAGTCCAGCTCATAATTTTAAGCAGCATGATTTTCATGGTTCTTCTAATAATCATATTCTACCAATCAAATGAAGCTATTAAATATACGCAGTCCTAAGCAAAATAATTCATTACTTTTTATTAATGTGAAAACGTTGACATAATCCCAGTTACCTTTGACCTTGGACAGCCACAATTTGAGATTCCACGTGTTAATATAAGCAAAACACGACTGCAAATTGCTTTTTCCACAGTCTTGCTTTAGTACATGCCAACATTCAGTAGCAGTACATTTCCATATACAGGAAAAGTTGTAGAGCTGTTCTACCGACAAGGAATGCTCAGCCTTTTCTACTCTTTCCGAAATAAAATGTAAAAATATCCAATCTCTCCTCCCCAAGGAATGTGGCTATTTTGAAACACTTTCTAATACAACCCTGGTATTTCCTCCACAGATTGGCACTACACATGAACGATACGGTCCCAGCCTAACTTCTAGTTCAGAGGTTTTTACTAACCTACACGCTGTTCCCAAAGACAGCCTAGACAAGCGATATGATCCATTCCTTCCCACTGAGTTTCTTGACCACTGTAACTTGTAGCAAGAGACTGTTTTCCATTTTGGTTTGGTAACAAACAACAGTGATGATAATCTCAAAAAGCACTACTACTTCTGTCATCTGATAGTTGCAGTGCTATTTTCTTTGGGAAGATAAATCATAATGAAGTCTTCCAGTTACATTTATTCCTTACCAATACATAGACAAAATCAGACTCACATTTCACAAGAGAAAATGCAACTGCCTCTATGATTCTTGATGTAATTCATATGTAGTAAACCCCTCCATGCCTTACTGTCAGCGAACCTCAGAACCTCACACAGGGAAGATACTGTTATAACTTTGTTAGCCAAGTGCTTAATGTAGCTATCCCTTACCTTTTTTTCAAATGTAAAGTCACTGTCCTTGAGTTTCAATAAAATTTCAAAGGAAAGAAAAAAAAGGAAATCTTGCACCTTTGTACAGCAGGAGTTCTTTCAGTATGTAGACTGAAAAGACCAAGGTTGGGAAGTACAGGACTCAGCCGTTGTAATCTCTCAATGGGGTGAGAAATATGTGAGGTAAGGCCATCCCTGGACAAGCAACTAGCAAGGATGCAGACTCAAAAGTGAAGATAGCATGTGTGTGTGTGAGAGAGAGAAAGAGAAGGGGATCTTTTTAATCCTTGCCTATTTTCAGAGCACCTACATCACTTTCAAACATCTGGAAGAGAAGTGCCTATAATTAAGGACTGCCTCCTACTACTGTCATTCCCTTCCAAGTCACTCAGCGCAGCTTTCCCAAGAGGGTGACTCCTCACAGGCAAGCCTACTGACACAGGACACCATTAGCATTATAAAGCCGACCGGTTTGGGACGGATTGTGGGCTGCGGCCCTGCCCCGCGCTGATAATACAGGTGCACAGCGCTGCTGCGGAGGCCGCGGTGGGTCAGGGGCAGGAGGCGAGGCAGGAGCTGCCCCGCCGAGGCCTGCCCGGCTGCCCCCTCCCCGGTCCCATCCATCCCCCCCCCCCCCCCGCCGCCCCGTCCCTTCGGGGCGAAGAGGTCCCCATCGCCTCACCCTCAGAAGGGTGCCCCCAGCCCCCCCGCGCAGCGGTAGGGCCGGGCACGGCCCCCCAGCCCCGGGCAGGCCGGGGCTGAGGTGACTCCCCCCCGCCATCCTCTCAGCACCGGCGGGCCTGCAGGCTCCCCCCGCCTCCCATCCCTCTCGGGGCGGGGGCAGGCCGGCCCAGCGGCGCCGCGGACAGCCGCCCCCGGCGCGGGGACTCACCTGAGGCGGCGGGAGCGGAGCGGGACTCGCGGACTCTGGTCAGTCAACGCGACTCCGCTCCGGGCGGCGGGAGAGGGAGCGGCCGGCGGCGGAGGCCGAGGGGGGGGGGGGGGGCCGGCACTGACAAGGGAGCCAGGAAACGCGCTTTGCGCCTGCGCGCCGCCCGCCGGCCGCCCCGCGGGCTGCGCCTGCGCCGCCGCCGCGCTGCAGGGGCGGGGGAAGCCGGGGCGCGCCGGGGAGCCGCTCTGCGCCTGCGCGGCGGGAGGGCCCGGGGTGGGGGGGGCGCGCGCCGTGCCCGCGCCTCACACAAAGGCGGCGGTCGGGCGGGGGAGGAGGGAGCGGGCGGGGGCGCGCTGTGGGGAGCGCGCACGCGCGGTGGGGTGTTCGGCCCCCCCCCCCCTCCTCCCTCCCTCACAGAGGGGTGGGCGAGGATAAGCGTGCCGGGGGCTGGGAGGGAAAGCGCTAAATTCTCCCAGGGAAGGGAGCTTTTGTCGTCTCTGGTGGTTTGTAGCCTTGTGAGGTGAAGGAGGCCACGGTTGCCCCTGTTGGAAGGGGCACGAGCTACGTGTCTGCAGGTCCCCTGGGTTTGGGGAGGCCCAAAGTGCTGCTGGAGGGGCTGGTTTGTGTGAGGCCTCCTGAGGCGGGGGGGTCGGTGGGGTTGCGGGTGGCAGTGCCAGGGAAGAGCCACAGGCTTGGGAAGGAGGTTGTGAGGAGCTGAAGGGAGATCATTTCGGCTTATTCAGCATAGGCTGACCTAGAGAGTTGGAGAGCTACCATGCGAGCAGTCTTTGTGACCCTCCTCCCTTTTGGAGGCTGAAGGGTGGAAGGAAGGCGCTCTCCACTGGAGGGGATAACAATCCTATCCTAACTCATTCAGATGCTGTAGGACCTTCCTTCCTATCTGGCTGGAATGTAGAAAGAAGTGCACTTGCAGTACTTTGCTGCGCTCTTAATCCCCTTGAGGAGTTGCTTGCTGTTTGGGGTCTCATGGTTTGGCTCCTGTAAAACTTAAGACCTCATTGCCTGTGAGGTTTTGTGAGCTCAAGTACAAACAAACAAACAAAAAAAGCAAGTCTGGGGGGAATTAGTGACTCCCAGATATACTGAGGAGCAATAGAGTAGTGAGTTTAATTTCTAGTCTGAGAGAAAATGAACAATTTATAAGCATCTAGAAGGAAACAAGAAGGTAGGTGAATGCTAGCCAGTATGGCTTTGTTGTGAATGAATTGAGCTAATCTGATTTCCTTTTCTGGCAGCATAACAGGGCTTGCAGATAAGGGAGAAGCAGTATATGTCATATATCTTGATTTTTAGTAGAGCTTCTGACACTGGCTTGCAGGATATTCTAATAATAAACTGGGAAACTAGTCTAGATGATACCGCTCTAAGGGAGTTGCAAAACTGGTTGAGGAAAAATGTACTTGATACCAGTGCTTGTACAGGGAATTACCCTGGGTCCATTACTCATCCATGATGAAATAAAGAATGTAATTACTGCATTTGAAGATGAGATAAAGTTTGAAGGCAGAATAAACACAGTCAGAACTAGGATTCAAAATGGGAGCTCTATGGAAAAAATAGGATGTGGTTTGGTAGCAGGTGCATTGCTGTAAACTTCAACGTAATCAACTTGAGAATTGCAAAACTGGGAGGAATTGGGCAGCTGGCTGTGCTGGAGGAAAGGATGGAAGGGCCACCATGGGTCATAAGCTGAATATGAGTCCATAATGTCTTGCCGTTGCAGAAGAGGCAAACGCCGTGCAGGTCCATATAGGTAAGAAAATGCTAGTGACACATACACAGGAATCCTGCTCTGCTGAGCTGTGCTAGAAGAGTATGTCCTGTCTTGGGCTCCACACAAGAGAAATACAGATATTTGGAGAAAAAGATGGCAGTAATGATCAGAGTCTTTGAACACATGACTTTTGCTGAGCCTGTTGAGAGGACAGAAAACTGAGGAAAGATGTGGTAAGCCTTCAAATAGATAAAAAGGCTGCTGCTATGAGGAGAGGAACAATTTGTTCTCTTATGTCCACTGGGGGTAGGGCGAGAAGTCATAAGCTAAGATAACAGCAAGGCAGATCTAGGTTACAGTGAAAAAAATTCTCAGTGATTCCTTTGAAGTAGTCAAGCCCTGTGTTGGACTGACTTGGCAGGATGTAGGGCTCTTCTTACCAGTTTTTAAGAATGGATCAGACAAATACTTGTCAGAATGGCGAAAGCGGAATGTAAGATCTTGCATTCGGGAAGGAGGCTGGGGTCGATGGTCTCCTAAACCAGTGCTACTATGGTTCCTGTGAGATATGTAATCATTGCAGCTTTTATTGGCTTAACGATAAAACTATATCAGCTGCACAGATGAAAGATACGCAACTAGGCCTGGTAAAATTGCGTAACAGGAATGAAATTACGCTTAAGTATGGTTTTATGTTTACAAAATTATTTTCACCAGATGAGGTGAAAGTATCTAAATGAGGAACTATGCAGAGCTTTTAAGCATTAAAAGCTAAGGCCCTGTCTCCCGCAAAGCTTTCCAGAGAATTTTCCACCTTTGTTCCTGCCGTATTGCTGATAACAGTTATGCTGTGCTAATCCAGAAAGGATGCCAATGTTTTTGAGATTAAGGCATCAGAAGCAAGGCTGAACTGATCTTAGTGAAGTAGTTTAGATGCATTCAGACCTTAAGATATATATTAAAAAAATTTGAGCTGGGGCATCCTTTGAGGTGGTTGTTTTTATTTTTTAAACAGCAAATGCATGCAGATGGGTAGCAGCTAGTCAAAAAGAGGTCTTTTGGAAGCAGGCTGTTACATGTGCAAACAGGTAATTGTGGATGAAAATACCTGCCTTGAGAGGCATTCTAGATGTGCGTTGTTCACCCCAGTATTTGAAAATGTAGCAATTTCCAGCACGTCAGAAAAATCGGTTTTCATCAGTAATATTCTTGAATTATCAAGAGTATTGCCTTAAGATCAGATAAAGTCACTGATGATCTAAATAACTGCAAATCTGGGATTTTTAGGCAGGGAAAGTCCACGTATCCAAATGTCCTGCTTTTTTGCTACTTAATGCTGTGCCCCTCTTACCAATTCCTGTTTTGACTTTGTAGGAATGAGGAAGAAGGAAGACTGCTTTGCAGCTTGACCAGACTTTTACTGTGCAGTCTTTTTGCATACTGGCTTTCTGGGTAATGAGCTCGATACTGACTGCTTTTCCCCCCTGCCAGAGCAGATCTGTGGTGAAGCAGGTAGGAGCCTGCGTGCTCAGGCCGGCAGGCCCCCGGGCTCAGGCTCTAAATGACCACCTTCAGAGCAAAGTGTGAAGCGTGTGACATCTGGCAGCATCTGCGCTCTCTTAGCCTGCTTTTCAAAGGTTGTATGCCTAAATGCATTTGTTCCAGTTGTCCAAGCAAGGCTTGGTGAACAACAGCAGGGTGATACGGCGTTTGGGTGATAGCAATGTTTTACTCTAGCTCCTACAGAAAATGATCACTAGAAAAAGAAACAGCAGCAGTGTTTGTCACCGTTTTTTAGATTATGACAGCAAAATTGTACATTGGCATTGTTAACATTGGCTAGTTCAAGGCATTCCCTGGGGGTCAGCCCTCCTAGATCTGGAGTAACTCTCCCACAGCCGACAAAGCCTCATGTCCTGCAGACTGTACCCCACTGTGCTGCCACAGGAGGTGTTTCTGCCTCCCAGCTTGTTTGAATTTGCTCTTTCTGTGCTACCCTACCCTCCTGTTACAGCACCCTGCTATGTCTAGCATCTTAGGTTTGAGCAGCAACCCCGAACACTATGTTCTGTCTTGCTGCGAACAAATTCAAGTTTTTCCCCGTACAATAAGCTCTATTAAGACTATGAATGAAGGCTATTGATGAGAGGAATTATTTGCAAGAGACGGCCCAGATTGCACCTTATATCCTTGACTTGAAAAATCCCAAATCTGTGTTACTACAGATCCTTTTCAAGTAGCGTTGGATGTCTTCTATCATTCCAGATATACTTGAGAAGTAGTATTTGCAGGTTTTTGGGTCTGACACACAGATAATTCTGTCTGCAGATCATTGCACGCTTTTTCTGTCTTCTAGTCTTTTTCCCAGGTAGGCCACTTCTTGATATCTCAGACCTGTTGGTTTAATCAGTACTACAGCATTTTTTCAATGGGCAGCTCTTGGCAAGATACACAGTGCTCTGGAAGAAAAGAGGAGATTGAAGCTGTGTTGCAGTAGCGTATTATTTACCTTTCAAAACCTTGCTAAGAAAAGGTAGAAATGCTATAACGTTTAAGCACATGCCCATAAGACCTCTTGCTATGTAAAGAAATCACTTTGATAGGCAATGAAGTTCAACCCCTTGTTTTTACCCCAGGGGAAGGAGGAGAGGGAGTAGGAATTGGGTGGTACTTGCTTTGTGTAGTTTTGGTCCCTGTCTTCCCTGCTAGACTGCTGGAGTGTGCAGAAGTGTCCTGGAGTACCGTGCCAGGATGAGGCGGGCTGTTTCCCAAGAGAGGTCCTTGCTGTGCAATTTTGGTGCCCTTGAGAAAAGATTTAGCCCTTAATGTGCATCTCTTTTGGAAGCAGAAGGATGCTGTTCTTTTCCCCTTTCTGTTTTACCAGTAGTGAAAATGCATCTGTACTAACCATTAGCCATTTCGGAACTTATCTCTGTGCATAAAGAGACTTGTGGAATGCTTCTGTTCCCTTTCACAGGGAACTGCATGAGTCAGCTGGTGTTGAGAACACACCTATGTTTTCCTCATCTCCATCCCACACCCTTTTCTACTCTAATACATTCATGGCAGGTGGGTTCAAACACGTGAGCTCCAGCTTTGGTGCCTATTCGTGAGCCGCTGACACACAGGAAGAGGGTTTAGGCACTTGGATAACCTCCCAAAAAGCGAGCCCTTTGCTTGCTGAGGCACAGTGCCTGGTGTGCAGTTTATTTAGAGCTGATTCAGCCATCCCATCTCTCTCTCTCCTCTGCATCATCCAGTTCATGTATGCTCTTCCTTTACTTGGCCAGGCTCTGGTTAGCCTCCTGTTCCTGTACCAGAAGGGGTTTGATTTAACAAGAGAAATCTTTGCACTGGAAAAAACTGACCTGGAACATGTCCGATATATGTGCGTATCTGCATCAAGGTGAGGAGTATAGTCATGACCCTAAAGAGTGATAGTTAGTAGGTATTTTTAAAATTGTGTGTTCATATCTGCACATGTTAGAGGCTGTATTTGAGGGCAGGAAGTGGCTGCAAAAAAGGGAGAGGAGAGTAATCCTTTGTAGAGAATAACGCATGTTTTTGGATGACTGTCTCAATAGGTGCATGCAGGTCTACAGTGGGCCATGTGCCTGGGGGTGCCATCAGTAGAAACTGAACATGTGCTTCCTGCAGTATGTGTTTTGGAGAGGCAAAATGCCCCTGGTGCACAAGGTACAAATGTGTGATGAAACAGTGAGCTGGAATAGGGAATACATACAGCCTCCTCAGTTTGCCTCTTGTAAGTTTACGGTTTGTTCTGCATCTTTTCCAGCTGCTTCTGCATGCGCTAGTTGGTTTTGTGGCCATCTTTTGTGGAAGACCAGCTCCTTTAGAGGCTTCTCGTTCTTGTGCAGCATTTTCAGTCTCCACGTGGTGTTTCTGTTTGGAGTCTAATTCTGTTTCCAGTTCCTTCCTCTGAAAAGGAGCAGAAGGATAAATGATTATGGAAGGGATTTGAAGCGTTGATGTGGAATTATGAGGATCAGAAAAAGAAATAGGAAGATGGTATCTACCCCAGGAATTTGAAGCTACTTGTGCTCTAGAGTTGTGTTGCAGTTGAAAAATAAACAGCAAGTCGTGCCGCTGATGACAGTACACCTTGCAAATTCTCCTTCAGGGGTATAGATCAGCTGCGGATACCAGTGGCTTGTTACTGCTGTACTCAAGCACCATAAAGATTCTGATGGATGAGTTCTGCGTGGGGTGCAAAGTGCTGAAGTTCTCTTGTGCTCCAGTGGGCTGAGAGTGTCGTACATGCACCTTTTCTGCCTAGTCTGGATTTCCTTAAATTAGTGCATTCCCTTTGGGACATGTTGGCTGTTAAATGAAAACATTCCTTTTCAGGTATTTGTGCTGAATGTGGAAGCTCAGGTGCAGGAAAGAGTTTCATAGCTGCTCTGTTGGAATGATCTTTCTAAGATATTTCTACGTGTTTTTCTTACCCTGGAGTTTCATGATGGTGCTTTTTTTTCTCCTTTCAGGGCTAACTGCTCAGCCTATTCCATCTTGACTTACAGGTCTTTTATTGCAATTTAATAGTTCCTCTTAATCTTTTCCAGGTACACGCAATGATCCTGCTCCTGACACAGATCTTTTGCCACACAGGAAGCCTGTGAGGAGAAGGTATGAAACAGATGGACAGCACAGCTATTTATGCAGAGCATTGAAAGCTAGGATATGTAGACCCGATATCTGTATGTTACCTTCTGAGAAATTTTGCCATACCTTTTTGTGTGTATCATAGGCTGCCTTTCTAAAGACTGGATCCACAGTTCACTGAAATCAATGGAAGTAATCCCAGCTGACTTGGACAACTCTAGATCGGACCATAAACCAGGTGGTGTATGCTCACTCAGTACCACTGGAGTAGTCAAAGGTATTATCCCCACCTATTATTAAGTCGATAGCTTTAGTTCTAATGACACTTCAGGCTTTGACTTCTACCTTTCAATGGAAAGAAGGTGGCTGAGTGTGCTGTAGATGGAAGGTGAAGATATTGTCTGAGCATGCAGTAGCTGAAAGCACAGAGGTGGCAGAAGGCTCAGCCTCCCTCTGGGAGGAAATGCTGTGCATTAAATCCACAGCTAGCTGTGATATTTCTGAAGTGCCAGTTGTCAGCACAGTGCCAAAGGAGCAATCTGCTCAGTGCTGGCAACTTTTCTCCCCTCTGTGCCAATTATGAATGCCATTGACTAGCTAGAGAGGGAAGCCGGCCTACTCTTTGTTGGAGGCCTGATAGGTGTGATGAGTGGAGTTGTGTAATAAGTGAGAGAAAGGATAAATCGAGAGGAAATGGAGGAATTCCTCAGGGTGCCATCTGTGATGTAGATTACCAGGGAGGCAGAGAGGAAGTGGATTTCTTCCTTTGTGGATTAATTTTGCCAGGCTGCAATCAGTGAGCTAACGTGCATTCTGCTTTTCAGGATCATAAAAAGCAATGCAAGTGCTGACATGTATTATTAACAGTGTGCTTTCAAATCAGCACTGGAGAGAAATAATGGAATACATACCTTCGGGTTTCCAGCTACCAGTGTAAAGGGCAGAAAGGTGAGGAGGTGACTTACACCAGCCACAGCTTTCTTTGCTCTCTCATCAGCTGCTCAGTACTCACTGATGATTTCCTCATGCTCATTAGTAGTGTGTTGAAGGTCAGGCGCCAGCTTTCATTTAATAGTAAGCAGACTGATTCTAGAGGGCAGGAAGAAGTCTTGGAGACCCAGAACGTCTCATCTGCTCAGCTCTTCCATTTGGCTCTCAAAGAGATGATTTGTGCGTCACGGTTTTCTGTAGAGTTTGTTTTTTCTCTATAAAATTGTGCACTGTTAAGCCAAGTGGGATTCATCCCCACTGGATCTGCATGACAGAACATTAGGACCTGTGTATTTACTTGCACGCTAAATGAGAGCTAAAACGATGATACACCTCTGAGGCAGAAATAGACCCTGTTGTTTATGAAGGCCTTGAGTCTGAATCTGTTTTCCTGATTTTCTGTGTGCATGGATTTGAGTTTATATACCAATATTATTTATTTCAAAGTTATGCTGTGGTAGCAGCAGCTGGCTTTAGACCCAACTGAAACTGTATTTGATTGCATTCTTAGCAAACATAGTCTCTGCTCCACAGTTTACAATATGTTTGTGTCTTTTTATCTCATGGAAAATATGAGCCCCACAGCTCATTTAGTGCTTACTGTTTACTGATATGAATCATTGAAGGACTGTTGTTGCTGCTGTAAAAATAATTTTAAAAGCCCTACTCTAAGGAAGGAGAACTACAAAGGCTTTAATAGAAGAACTGCATTCTAGCAACACAAGCTGCTCTTCAGCAAAACATCATCAAGTGAATGTGCCATTGTGTTCCAGAATGCTGCACAAGTTCTGTGCTATGTAGGTTTTGTGTAACAGATAAGTTTAAAAACTCAGATTTGGTATGGATATAGCCGTTCACCTGCTGAAAATGTATCCTTTTATCATCAGTCAATTGGAAGTGAATGTATTGGTTGCATTTTTTTAACCTATTTGAATAAAAGCCACATTTATGACTCAGTTTTTATAACTGATGTCCCATAATTGCAGCTGAGAAATGCTTCTTGTATTATCAGTCCTTTCCAGAAGTTATACTCTTCTCCTTGGAAATGTTAGCATGCATGGTCTTTATGGAAAAGAACTGCAGACTGTAATGGTGAATGTTAAAGTAGCTTCTTAAATCTATGCACAAAATGAAATGGCAGGTATGTGATTTCATACTGCAATCTGTAACGCGAGGATGCTTAAAATTTCACTAAAATGGATCTCGCTGTGGGTTACAGTCTGTGGAAGAAATCCCAGCACCATGGAAACAACTAGTAAAACTATAGTTTCAGTGGAGGCAGAATTTTACACTGTCCCTTTTAAGGTGGGTTTTTCAGAAGTGCTCAGCACTGTCTTAACTCTTCCACTGAATTTGCTAAAAGTCCTTTCATAGGACTAGCTCCTGCAAGGAGCAAAGCTGGGCCAAGATGATGTTTGGTTGTTTTTTTTTTTTTTTAAATCCTGCTCTAATATCTCTAAAACTGAGTTCCATAGAGTTCTCAGACCTATCTTATAGACCACTGTTACATTTAGCCATCACTGGCCTAATCCTGCACATCTTACCCAGAGTTAAGATTTAATGTTAAACCACATGCACATAAACTCTCTGACAAGATAGCTGTTGCATCAATAGTTCTACTTGCTCTGTACATGGACATTGAGTTCATTAAGTCTTCTCCATGACCTCTGCCTGCTCCAGGAGTTTGTGAGAGTGCTCGCTGCCC
The DNA here is from genome assembly GCF_965638725.1 of Aptenodytes patagonicus. NCBI lineage: Eukaryota > Metazoa > Chordata > Aves > Sphenisciformes > Spheniscidae > Aptenodytes > Aptenodytes patagonicus. The sequence goes on from NC_134961.1 coordinate 7,979,432, forward strand.
TCCAGGCCGGTCTGCACTTCCAGCTGTGTCTGTAGTGGGCTGAGGCGGCTTGTACTGCTCCTGCAGCTCCTCTTCGTGCTGGCGAGCATCCTCATCCGTTTGGATCCGAAGGTCCTGAAAGCAGATGAAAGATTAATGTAAATAATGAAGGGAGAGGAAGCTGAAAGATGTAGGAGGTTTCTCTGCAAAGCTGCTCTTTAAGGTAATGCCAGATTTATTTTTTTTTTTTAAAAAAAAAAAGCAAAACCCAAACCCTGCAAAAAACCACCAGCGCTGGATCCCAGTGTCATGTATGCCTGTCTTATATCATTGTAGCCACACTGACTTTAAGAGAATTACTTCTGACTGAGACTGATGTGACTGAGGACAAGTTAGGTTAGAGTGTGTGTGTGCATATATATACACACATGTGTATAGAGAGAAAGAATCTTTCTTGTTACTCTTTAAGTTACTAAAATTGGATTTTTGGCAGCAGTTGTATCACTTTATTCCAACAAAGAGACTAGCCTTTTACTAATTTACTTAGTTTTATTTTAGAAATGAAGAGCCAAAGGAAGCTCCTTAGTTTTACATCTTTCTTAGCCAAGAAATGGACTAGAAACTATCCTATTCAAACAGCAATTACAACTTCTCTTAAAAGCAGAACTTTTTTGTTTTAATTACATATGAATAGTTCTCTGGGTTTCTAGTTTGACAAGAGCTGATAGTAATGCTTGTCTTCTATAAGGTTTGTTGGAACTACTGCAGATTGAAATTGGTATGAGTGGGAGAACCAGGGCTTTTGGATATAAATTCTCAGTTTGTTCAAGATGTCTGTTTAAACAAGAGTCCATAATCTACTGCTTTGTTGCTTAAGCTATAAAATAGAACTGGTATCCTTTTCCATCCAGGGACCTGCTTCCACCCTCTCCAGTTTACCTTGACGTGCTGTTGCATTTTATTCAGTGTCCTGACAAGCTCACCATTGTTCCTGTTGGCGTGATCCAGTTGCATTTCTATTCTGGTCAGGTCAGTGTCCATCTTCTTGAGCCTGAGAGCTTCAGCGCTCCCCTTCGCTTCAGTCTCCAGACTCTCCTGCAGAGACTCAATTGCATGCTGGTGATTATTTTTGCAGAGTCGAGTGAAGCATATGGTACAGCATTCTGTTATGTTGAGTCTGATCCAGCCTTTGTATCAAATTATTGCCCACCAAGTAATAAAAGTATAGTAACTTTTCAAACCTGTTTAAAACTGAGATACCAGTATTTTGCACCAAGCCATTCATGAATACCTTCTTTTAAAACATCGGGTTGGGAGAGGCTTTCAAGAGGTCATCTTAAAAATCTACTGCCTAAAATCTGGATCACCTCCTGCTAAACCAGTCCCACTAGACAATGTGTGACCAGACTGCGCTTAACTTCCAATAATGGAGACTCTACAACCTCCAGACAATCTGGTCGAAGGAGTAGTTCCCCTTAATGATTATAAAACTTTCCTAGTGTCTAACTTAAAACCTCCATGCTGCAGCCTTTGCCTGTGACTTAATGTCATATCATCGCTATACCTGGTTGTTTCAAGTTCTTCCTTCTCATGTTCTCCTGTCAATGTCGGCTTTAACCTGAGCCAGTTTGAGCTGAATGCAGATCAGTTTACTTTTTTCAGCCCACAAGGAAGGGTGCGACAGATGGACGAATAAATGCCCTTTGTGGGGTTAAACACACAAAATCCATCTGATGGAACGTGGGCAGCAGCCACCAGGCTGGCATGCAGCTCTCGCATCTGTAGCATTGGTACCTCCAGGGAAGACTGCTTCCTCCAGTGCCACCCGGAGTTCATCCTTCTCGGTCTCCAGTCTCTATCTTTTGCAGCTCATGAATGCTCTTCCCTCCCTCCCCCAGCTGATTGATTAGATCCTTAATTTCCTCTAGGGAAGAAAACGGGTATTTCGTATGATAGGTTTATTTCAGGACTATGAACTTTACCAAGTGCACCAGGCAGATTCTTTCGATGGAAATGGCATGAAATTATTCCAGTCACTTTAGATCAGCTGCCCTTTTCTTTCGTTGCTAAATATTATCCTGGGTTTCTGAATGAGCCCTGCTCGCTGCATGTGTTCATGGAGGTGGAAGAATGAAGCCTATTAAGAGAAATTTTTTCCAATTTTTATCCAGCCTTCCCTTCTCCCCCTTTCAGATGGTTGCTCTTACAAAATGAAAACAGGACGCCACATCGTCTCTGTACAGCAGAATGGGGCGCTCTGCCAGCCAATGTAGGCCAGAGCAAAGGGTTGGGGGAGATAGCCTGGAAAACACTGGGTCTGTGCCAGGGAGTCCATCGCTGTTTTCTGTTGGCCACAAGGGCAGCAGATTGTAGCATCTTCTAAATATTTACAGTGTCATCTTCCAGCCTCCTGTAAGAGATCAATTTTTGCAATTTACCAAAGTGGTTTTTTTTAAAAAAAAAAAAAAAAAACAAAAGAGCCAAAGCAGCTGGTCTCCCTGTACAGCCAGTGGGGGAGAAGTGATGCCAAGAGAGAGACTCTGAGCAGGAGTTTAACTGACTTGCTCTGAACTGATTCCTGGAGATGCCTAATCCTCCCCACTGAGGTTAAAGGGAACGTCATCTTCCCAGGGTAAAGCTGGCCATTGTTAATAGTCCCCTAAGTGAATTGCTCAGAATTGGAAAGAATGCTGGTAGCTAGAACTGGGACTGCAGCCTGTGTCTTATTTAAGCCTAATGCTGTAACCCATCCATTATTCCCTTATGTGGAGCTCTAGTGATGATAGGTGGCCCAGCCTGGAGCGATGACCTCCTAGTGTAAGAGTGAGCACAATCAAGCTGCTATTGTGATCGTGTTTTGAGGGTTCAGAAAGGACCTCGGTCCTGAATGTTATCCCCAGAGTCGGTGTCCTGGAAGCAGTACACTGGTGCTAGTTACAATCTTGGGTGATCCGATAGGGGTGGGGTGTGTGTGAGTGCAGACTCTGTCCCAAGAGCAGAATCTAACCTGCGACTTTAAGTGAATCAAATGTGTGTTCCTGGAGAGTGAAAGCACTGCTAGAAATAAGAAAAGTGGAATTGGTGCTGGAAGACGCCACAAGAGATCATTCAGTAGGAATCAAGGGGCTTATGACTTGCAGAGTTTTTTAACATCAAACCAGTACTTACCCTGAAGGGCCCTTGTTCTCCTTTTTCATAGATTCCAGGTGCTCCAAGGATTCTTCATAGGCAGTCTTAAGCTCAAAATTTTCAGTTGTGTACATTCCTTCTGGGAACTATCCACTTCCACCTGCAGCTCTTTGCATTTTTTGTTGCCATTCTGCCAGCATCTTATCAAAGGCTCTCTGCTTCTTGTGCAGGGCAGCACAAGCAGCATTGGCCTGGAAAGATGAAGCCAAGCATTCACCGGACACAAGTTTTCTTTACACTTCACTTCTCTGCGTGTCCTGCCAGCTAGTCACAGTTAAATTGGCAGCCACTCTAATGACTGGCAGAGTTTCTCTTGGTCACTTTGAATGAATGATTAAAATGTTTACAAGGCTTTCTTTCCTCACCATTAGGAATTTAACAAGATCACCCAGTTCCCATCAGTGTGATAGTCTTCCTTGCTCCTGCGGTTATAATGATGCTGCTGTGGAGCAAATGTTTTCCACTTCAGATATTCCTTGGGCAGATGTGCTGTTAGTAATTGCCTGGGTTGATTAGTGTGAATCTTTCTATTTCAAAGACGATTCGGTTACAAACAAGATGTTATTCAAGATTATTTTAGACTGCGTTTAACTGCTTGTCATGAAGGGAAAGAATAAAGGTACCTTTTTTTTTTTCCTGGGAGCTTTTAATCACAAATATTTTACATATCCTTATGATCCGCACATGCGTTCAGATACCATGGTGACAAGCACACCACAGGAACCATAGAATAAAGAACTGCTTCATTAAAGAAAGTGATAGTGAAACAGATTTTTTTTCAGCCCAGTAATGTAATGCTGTATGTGGGATTTGCAGCTCTTGAGACCTGTTCTAAAGCTGACTGCAGTCATTGGCAGATACCCAAGGACTTCAGTGGATTTGGAGCAGCCTTTGTGCCTATTTTAAGTAACATTTTTATTCAAATGTCCCACAGTTGCACTACTATTCATGCTCTTACACTGACACTAGCAAGAGTAGAAATACTAATTTAATGAAGGAGCGTTTGTTGCTAGTGTTTAAACTACATGTTGTTTAGATCTGCTTTGAGTATGGCAGTTAATAACCAGCGGCCAACCCACTGGTACTGCAACACTGAAAAGTTCAAAGCAGGATATCATTATCCTTAAAAAGAAGATGAATACCTTGCCTTGCAGTAAAGGAGGGCTTTTGCTTTAGCTGTACTCTTGTTTCTGGAAGTCAGCTAATGAGCTTACCAGAAGCATGCTGTGTGCTCCTAGGAATTAGCTGCGGCTCTCATGTGGGTTTTCTCTTGATGTGATAAATCTTAGCCTTGCTTCTCATGGTCATACAGATTACTTGACGTTTAATAGAGAGATCTTAACATAGTAAGAAATAAGGGACCAGTACAAAGCTGACCTGAGTTAACAGAAAGACTCCCAGGGCTTCTGGTACCAGATCTTCTTGGATCTTACTGGTCAGGCTGGAGCTGGATGCTTGCCTGAATGGCTGGATCTCTTGCCTTCTCAAGGTCAACAGTGAGGTCCTCCACTTCTTTCTGAAGTCTGCTTAGTTTTCTCTGTGTTGGCAACCCAGGCTTGGACTGATTCAGCTGTCTCCTCTGCTTCTTGGAGCCTCACAGCCAACTTTGTCCTGAGGGAGGGAGGGCAGAAATATCCTGGTGTTCATGGAGCGAGGAGCAGTAGGAGTCAGCAGCCCTCATCTCGAGCACCATCACTATTTTCACCAGTGAAAAGGTGAAATCCTGGCAGCAGTCTCAGAAAAAGGATTGTAAAACCAGTGGCTGGTTCTTCCCCTCCGCTGGTGGATATGGCATATTGGGCCGCAGCTCAGCTCTTCATTGCTGGATTGTGACCTGGTGATAGACACTTCCACCTTCCATTCGGGTATCTCGAGGACTGGGGTAGTGTCTAAGAGCAAAGTAGCTTCCCTCCCTTGTGAATATCCCTGGGACTCAGTACAGTCATGCAGAGATGTAGCAGCTTATTCCATTTGTCTCAACTTGTTCAGGCACAAGGTGAAACCCTCCAGATGCCTTAACTGTTGTTGCTATTATGTGAAAGCACGTTTATATTAGCTCCATTAGAGAGACTGCTACAAAGATTGGCTCAACTTCTAGCCTGTAATGCCAGCTCTCAAAGACCAGATTCTAAGGGGTTTAATCTGATTTGATGCTTGCTTTATTCTTAGGAAATGCTCATGGCTTTTGTAGGGCTGCTGGAAGAGTAAAGTCCTTGTTGAAATAAAGAAAGGCTATCCAAATTCAAGCCTTTATCAGAAAGGATCAGTGTTGGTTTTCTGTTGCTGGTGTACAAGTGTTAGGTCTCAATAGTCCCTGTTTATTATTGCAAGTATTATTTTCTTTCTCTTGGCCAGAGCCCTTTGCTTTCTCTCTGTCTTACCAAATTGAGTCCTAACAGATCACATCTATAAGCTGTGACTCAGCAGCCAAACTAAATAACGAGACTGCCATAAGTCCCATCCCAGACTCCCTGAAAGCTGAGTGCTCACTTGGTTCCTTCCAGCTCTTTGGTTCTTTCAATGGCATCAGTCTTGTATTTAGTCCTCCAGATTATGACTTCAGTGTTGAGTTTAGAGACCAGGCACTGCAGTTCAGCTTTGCTCTCCTCCTCTTCCACCAACTACTTTTTCATTGGCTCCAAATTGTGCTTGGTGTTGGCCAGGCTCACTACAGCAGTAGTGCAGGACTAGAGATAGCACAGCCGTTACTATGTGTCTGTCCTATTGGAAGTACGAGTACACGGACCTCACTCCCCAGTGCTGGAGTGCCCCACCTGAACAACTCAGTTCTGGACCAGCTAGAAGCATCTCAGGCTTCAAAATATCTTCCTGGTCAGAAGCAAAGTTCCTGTTCTCCATACCTGTTTTTACTGTACTGCAGTGAATTGAATTGAGCTCGTACAACTGAAAACAGAACTTGGCTTGTCATCATCACTGTTTTCTCTCAAACAGTATTTCAAAAGAACTATGACAGTAAACCCATTTGGTGATTGCTCTGAACACAGAGAGAATTCTTGCCAGACTTTTGATATACAGGTGGAGCACTAGAATTACTCTTTGGAGATAAGCAGAAATTTCCAAGGCAGATGTGTCAGACAGAGACCTGAAATACTGGTATATTTTGAGCCAAACTTGTATGATCTATGCAAATAAACTGCTGTACGATCCACTGAATGGACAGTGGACTAAGAATCAAGGGGTGTGTGTTCTGCTCTTTGCTGCTGACTCATGGGAGATTCTGTATCTTATTTTCATATCCATACAAGACTCATGTCCCCCACACTGCCTCCAAGATCAGCTGTTAACAAGCCCAGACATTAATTTGGATGAGGAAGTTTTCCTTTGTGAGAGCTAACACACAAGATTTGTTACTCTGAAGTGGGCAGCGTGCAAAAGAGCAGGCACTGCATGTCCCAGGACAGCAGCAACTTCTGTAGGCAGTTGGTGGTCCCCAGTACCTTTGACTCTTCATCCAGCTGCCTCTTGAAGTCATCTGCTTGTGAGGTGAGAGAAATCTTTACGTGGACAATCCGGTTGTGCCTGCTCTGAGCTTCCTCGTGCTCCCGACTCAGCTGGCTGTTTTCAGCTGTGGGAAAAGTGCATAAAGAAGCAGGAGAAGAATTAATTCAATCTGACTGGAGAAAAAAAGAAGTGAAGGCTAGAAGGATTGGGCAGATTTGCTAGAGGAGACAGGGCAGGGCTGCCAGAGTTAGATGAAATGTAGGGGAAGAAGAGGATCGGAGGGAGGTAACATTGTGCAAAGCTGTCAAGGAATTTACCTTGGAGCCTGATGGCATTAATTTCAGCTTGGCTTTTCTCCACCTCAGCCAGCTGGGCATTGGCTTCAGACAGGTTGTCTTCCAGCTTGTGAACATGAGCATCTGAGTTCAGCTGTAAGAGAGAAGTCAGTCATATGATGCTGAGTAAGGCTTGAAGGGCCAAAATATCCTCCCTCTCGTGCAAACTCAGTTTATTCCAGTTGGTTGTAATTATAATGGGATGACTGTAATAGCCAGGGGGAGTGCAGAGTGTCCTGATCTTTAGCGAGGGGGATGCCCACTCCATCAGCCGGGGCGGGCAGTGTTCAGCACCACCTGCAAACAGCTGCTTTCTGGTATCAGTTAGCTTGTGCTGCAGAGGGCTGAATTCTGCCTTGCGCTGATGGCTGCACCTGTGGCTGCATTGGTGGTCTGTTGAGGAGTTCCCTGCTGGCCTCTCACCTTGGATTTCTGCAGAGTCCGTGCTTGCACTGAGGTCATCCATCTCTGCTTTCGTGACCTGTTTGTCCGTCTCCAGCTTCGCTTTCACCCTGGGGATTCTCCACGAGCTCTGCCGTCTCAGCCATGGCAACCGTGTGCTTCCTGCGCAGGGTGGAGCCCGTGGCCTCGCTCTGCAGGGCTGCCTTCTCCAGCTCAAGGAGCAGCTTCAGCAGCCCAGCTTCCTGCTTGCAATTCTGTAAGATCTGAGAAGGGGCCAAGTACATGTTGTCAGCTGGGATCTGGCAGCCTTGGAGTCTCAGTAAGGCCCTTGGGGACGCTTTATAAGAAAGACTTCTGGAAACCTTTTATTTAGCTTTAATAGTTTCTTTATTTGGGACAAATTCCATCTTTGGTATTAATCCATTAGAAGGTCAGTGGCTGGTATCTTCCAGAAAGATTAACCATCCCTAGGCCTCCTTGGTAAAGCTCAGAGTAATTCTCTGGACTGCAGACCATGTATTTTCCTTGCAAAACAACAGAAAATACTCCTAATAGTCCTGCCTCTTTTTTTTTACTGTGTACTTCTGAATTAGCAACTTTCTAATTAATCTCTGATCACCTTCCACTCCAACTCTATAGGAATAACAAAGCTCACAGTGAATTTCATGGAGCCTTGGTGCTTTACCCCTTCCAAGGTCTGCAGTGTGAGGGGGAGATTGGGTAAAGTCTGCAGGGTCTGGCCTGCTTAAGAGCTCAGAGAAGCTGCTGAAGAAGCTTCTCCTTTGGAGAGTCCCAGCAACGTTCCTCATTCTCTGAGGAAAAAGACAAGATGTTCAAATGCGGGGAAGGTGTCTGACCTGAGCAGTTGTTGCAACGCCAGCTTCTTCCAGGCAATCTTCCTTGTTTCTCCACCTAGTGGGAAAGAGGGAAGAAATTCTTATTTCATGCCAAAGAGCCTGTGTATACTTAGAAGCATAACCCTTTTGGAAACAATGGTAGCAAGTGTGAGGCATAATCAGAGAGGGAACAGGAATTCCCAAATGCTATGCTCTGCTTTAACCTACATTGCTGCTTTTTGTGTCACTGGACAAGTTCCTTTACCTCTGTTTTCCCACCTGTGCAAGGTGTCTAACAACACTGACCTGTGTCCTGATATGGTTGAGAATTAATTAGCTAGCATTTCTAAAGTTAATTGAAATGGAAATGTTACTTATTATTGATGCTATCAATTTGTATTAGTCATTAGAATGTGTTCAGAGCATTCCATTAAAATACAACCTTTTGGGGACTAGATTACCTTCAGGCTTTTCCATTGTTAATGAATCTGATTATATATTTAACAACCACATTCTGGCGATTTACGTAAGATTTATTAGAGTCGATCCATCCATCACTACAGAACTGTAAAAAGTGGATGGGGTGATTTGATAGCTGAAGCACAGGACAGAGAAATCTCCGACCTGCTGCTCTCTTGCTCTGTGGAGGACTGCCTCATCAGTAACTGGCTTCTTCAGAGGTTTCTATGAAAGGAGTAGTGTGTGCAATTTATAATGGCGAGTTGCATAGGCTAAAACTAGACTTCAAGATTGTTGTCCATCTTACTACTCTTTCATGAGGAATTTTGCTTTTTAATTAGTAGTTTAATGTCATCAGGTCTTTTCAGAGGTGTAATCGCTCCCCTGAGGAGTTTTCCTCCTTAGATACTGTTACCTGTGTTCTTATAGCATGCTCAGCTTCCAGGTCTTCTTCCAACTCTTCAATATATGGGCCTGGAGGGCACACACAAGCACAGCAGTGTCTGTGAGCAAGAGATGTGAGAGAAATTTGTGGAAATACAAACAAGAATCTTAATTTCTTCACTCCGTTCTCTATATGTTTGTCAGCTCAACTGGATTTGCTTTCCTGGAAGAGATCTACAGCTGGGAATACTGAGCCAACAAAGCAGGAAAGACCTGGCTAGGTGTCTCAGTAGACAACTGATGTTATCTGCAGCATGGTTAGCTTCCTGTATCATGTTGGAATTTGGCCTTCAGGAATATAATCAAGCTGATTTGGTTACTTGAGGGAAATAGAGGCTTGTTTGTAGAAATAGCTGCAGTCTAGGTTTGTGGGTCATATTTTTGTTGAAATGCTGAGGTTTTAGTTAAATATTTGGGCACTGAAATACGTTGGATGAAAGAAATATTTGAATTCAGAATGGTAACGCTGTGCATCCCGTGAGCTGTGGCCTAATTTCTGTTTTTATTTACCACCTTTCCTTCCACAGTGAGAGGGTGAGTGCCTTGCAGGAGCCTTTGGCATTAATGTGGATGAAAAGATCTATCAGCCGTCTTTGCTGGCTGCCTGCAAGCAGAAGAGGAGGTCCCTGCTGCAGATCACTTTTCTTCTGGCCATAGCAGCATGGCAGGAGATCTGCAGTGAGCATACAGTTCACCAGACTTCAAAGAAAGTGGAGTTTAGAGTAAGTGGATAATATACAAGACAAGCTGGATGTCAGAGCTGGCTGAACTATTGATTCACTGGAAGCTAAAAAGGCAAATGTTTCCAAGCCGAGGGGTTTCACAAGCTCACAGAGAAGCAGTCAGAACCTGCTGTAGAAAAAAAAGTGAAGATATACCTGGGGAAAAATAAATACTAGATCTCAGCTGGCTCAGTTATTTAAGGGTTTAAAGAGTGATAGGCTACAGAATCCATTTTAACAGGGTAGGCTTAGAAGGTCTGTGTTAATCTTTTATGCCAACTCAGTCTTGTCAAAAAGATAAAGCTGTGCAAGCAGGCTACCGTGGGGTAAGAAAAGGTAGGATGTTACAGCAAATGAGTTAAGCCAAATAAGTGTTTCTACTCTGTAGTGAACAGGTTAGTCTTTGTTGAAAGTGGGTTGAGATCTAGTGTCCTGTCTCCTTAGTGGGACTGGCAGGGCACTTAAGTCCCTTTTTCCTTTGTTGAAGCTCCTCCTTACCCCATCATTAACTAGTCTGCAAGTAAAGGCATAAGCGCCCCAGGAATTGAGTCGTCTGTTTGCAGCTCTGAAGGACTAACAGCAGCACTTAATTTTTCTTCTGGCACTTAAGCATCCCAGTGGCCTTGCTCTGAAGTACAAGTGTCTTGTACTCCCTGTGGAGCGCTGTGTTGGAATTTGAATTAGCAAAGCTTGCCAGTATTTATTAATGATTGTACACATTGCCTTAGCTACTTAGCTCTTTAACTAGGTAAATTAGTGGTTTGGATAATATAGAATTGGAAATTTGTATTCTGGGAAGTTAATATCTAAGGGGAGGTTTGTCGGAGAAGTGCTGGCAGACCCATCACTAAAGTAGTCAATAGTGACACTAAAAGTTCTAATTTGTGATAATATTTTGCATTCCTAAAACAGTTTTTATCTGAGGATCATAAGGCCTTACATAAACATGAATCATTTAAGCCTCATAACTTCCTGGTGATTATGCACATTTTATATGTGGGTGGGCATGGAAGATGAATTACAAATATCAGACAATGAGTCAGAAAAAGACTTAGGAAACAAAATCCTGTATTTCTGATTCTGCTTGCCTGAACTACTGAACTGTACTTCTGCTTGTCATTAGGTTAATACTGAAGAGTTCAGGGTATGACTGGATTTTCACAGTGACTTTATGATCAAGTGACTTTTCAGGTGTAGGTAATGCTGTCAGAGCTATGATGTAGCACAACCGCACCCAGTAGGATCCTTTACCCTGGGAAATTCTGTTACAATTGATGCTTACTTCTTTACAACCTCTTCCACGTTTGGCTCATTTCCTCTCATTGAGGTTAGCAGTTGTCATTTTGAGGTCACTCTCTGCTTTATGATGAGCCTTTTCCACCTTGCCATGGGTTGTCTTTTCTCGTTCCCACTTGTCCACCAGCTAGTTGAAAAAAGTGGAATCAGTGTGAAAAAGAACTTTGTAACGCACATATAGGTGGTGTTTATCAGAAGGGCCCAAGATGTCAAAAACAGACCAAAGAGGGCCATCTAAAATATAGACCATAGCAACTGCACCTCACCTCATGCATCTGAGTGGTAGGTTTGCTGTTGTTCTTGTTCAGGTGGTTCACCTTGTTCTCCTCACCTTGCAATTTTCTAGGAAGGGAGAGACCAAGACTAGTGAACAGAGTTGGGTGAGAAACTAACTACCCTGCCCTGGCAACAGACTGAAACCCCAAAGAATAGATTAATCTGAGGTGCTTCCTGAAAGCAGTATGCGCTTCGTGTGTGCATTTTCAATAGGCCCACAGGAACTCGGTCCAGCATTGGCTCTTACAGAAGAATCCTGCTTGCCCTCAGCAATTCACGTAGCTCCTTTGGGCAGTGGCACAAATTGGCAACACTTCACTGTGCTGCCATGAGTTAATACCTAGAAAAACACGGCCCCCTTCCTGTTTGTGCAGCAAACTGTAGTCTCGCAGTATTTAAGCAAGCAGACTTTTTTTTTTCCCCTTTCCCCGGACTAGGAGAATGAGAATGGGAGAGAGTAAAGAAAAATGGAGCAGTTATTTCTGCCTGATGAACTTCCTCCAAAGCCCTCTTCTCCTTTTGGAATTTAGTGACTGAGTCATTCTGAGCAGAGAGATCTGAAGTCAGAGTTCGAACTCTGTAGTCTAATGCCTGCAGACAGGAAAGGGAACATCACGCAGGTTTTGTGGATCACACAAGCCGTTAGCAGCACCAGGACAAAATGTCACTGGGAACTTGTATTTCTTTAGAAGGAATCTGAGATTCAGTTAATAAATTCTGAGACATACAAGGCATCTGTGAGTTTAACATCCTGTGGATGTTAACACTGACTTCAGAAGACGCAGCAGACAGCCACATGGCTGCTACTGTACAGATTTAAAACTTCTCCAATTAGATTAAATAAAAAACAGTTCAGGTGCAGGAGGGGGAGAAGTATTCCCCAAGGCGAGGTGAAAAGGAGTTACATGGTTATGGAGGGGGCCATTTTGTAAGTAGAGGCCTACCAGCATTGCCATGTAAAAGTGGGTGTAATTAATAAAGAATGTAGAGGAGATGCAGATGTCTTTATGTAGAGGGATCCCTAGGAATTGCTGTGAAGTGACTATTACTATGGGGTAGAAGGGTGAAGTGTAGAATTAAATCCATCCTAGGTTATAAGATGTGCTGAAAGACAGTATAAAAAATTGTGGGGGAGATCAGCTGAGTGAATGTGAGCATCCCAAAGGGTGCGCTGCCTGGAGGAGCTGTAATGGTTGCCGGGGTTCATTTCCCTGAAGAACGAGGCAGAAAAAAACTCTGTCATGCTTCATACCTGCTTTTCCTTCTCAGTATGAGCCAAGGTAGTCTCAGGCCCTTCCAAGTCACATTTCAAGTCACTGAGCTAATGCTGCAGCATCTGCTTGCTGGCTCTCATGTCAGCTCCTTCATATCCAGGGTCTGGCTCGGTAGGTCCATCTTTGATTTTGTCATTTGGGCCAGGCACTCCTCAGCATCCAACAAGTTCTCTTGTTCCTAATGAAGGGGTGGGAATCCAGTGTTCGTCCTATGAAAGGCCGCTACAACTCCTGCCTCTTATGGCAGCAAACTTCCAGTAGCAAGAAATGCAAGAATTCGCCTCTTCTGCAGTGTTTATTGAGATTCCTTTAACATACCTGTTGTTAGAGTTGATCTGAATCTCCATGACTCAGGCCATAGCTTCTTAAAGTTAAGCATCAAAAAATCTGTTTATACACACACAGGTCCTTAAAGAAGAGTTTACATTTTAAAAAGGTGCCACCCTGACTTGCTGTAGATCATGCTGAGCACCAGTGGTTGACCAGGAAGAGAACTCGGGACTTGTGACAACAGCTCCTTTGCTTTAGCCATGCGGCCTCTCAGTCTCCTCTGTTTTCTAAGGACTTAACTTTATTTAAGATACAGTCAGGCTGTCTGTGAATCTCATGCATCATCCCCATATGCTCTTTATTCATTCTGTATTCTGAAAAGGAGCCTCTTATGAGTCATTTGAGAAAGCCGATGCGCTGCCTAAATGAATGCTAAGCCTTTAACCGTTGATAACGCTCAGCCTGCAGTCGGATGGGGAGGTCATTCTTCTCCTGGCTGAGGGTGGCTGTCCTCTCCTCTGCTCTTTTGCATGTTCTGTGAACTCCTGAGTCTTTGACATGATAGTTCTCAGCTCTAATTCCTTCAGTTACATTTGCTTCTCCTGTTGGGCCACATTCAGCAAAGGCTTCACCTGGAAGTAAGGAGTTCAAGCAATGAGGTGCCCAAAACAAGCTTTTTCTATTATAATGGTCCTTGAAAGCCCTGAGGTGGTCCTTTTATTATCAGATCCTAGTATTTTTTGCATACCAGTGGGAGGCCTGGTGTTTCCTGAAATGCCTGTTTAGTGCAGAGGGTTTCATATCTATAGTGTGAGTAATACAACTCCTAGAAAAGGTTGGTATGGTGCACAGTAGCAGATCTGCATGCCAACATAGAAATCAGGACTGTATTCCAGATTCTGAACCAATATAAACGCAGAATGATTCTTGTAATGATCTAGATTCATACCAGTCCAAATGGGACCAGAACCCTTTGAAAGCTCTTTCTTTCTAAGGCTATGGAAGTTTATTTGGTTTGCACTGGAGTTGGGAAGGTGTCCCCCCAGGTAAAAAGGCAGATTTTGTTTCACCTATATGTGGACAATTGGCTTTAATACAGTTTTTGTTTCTGTATTGGGTTTGCGTGGCAAGGGTTTGGTAGCGGGGGGGCTACAGGGGTGGCTTCTCTGAGAAGCTGCTAGAAGCTTCCCCCATGTCCAGTAGAGCCAATGCCAGCCGGCTCCAAGATGGACCTGCCACTGGCCAAGGCCAAGCCCATCAGCGACGGTGGTAGCGCCTCTGTGATAACATATTTAAGGGGGGGGGGGGGAACTGCACAACAGCAATTGCAGATGGAGAGAGGAGTGAGAATATGTGAGAGAAACAACTCTGCAGACACCAAGGTCAGTGAAGAAGGAGGGGGAGGAGGTGCTCCAGGCGCTGGAGCAGAGATTCCCCTGCAGCCCGTGGTGAAGACCATGGTGAGGCAGGCTGTCCCCCTGCAGCCCATGGAGGTCCACGGTGGAGCAGATACCCACCTGCAGCCCGTGGAGGACCCCACGCCGGAGCAGGTGGATGCTCCCAAAGGAGGCTGTGACCCTGTGGAGAGCCCACGCTGGAGCAGGCTCCTGGCAGGACCTGTGGCCCCGTGGAGAGAGGAGCCCACGCTGGAGCAGGTTTGCTGGCAGGACTTGTGACCCTGTGGGGGACCCACGCTGGAGCAGGCTGTTCCTGAAGGACTGCAGCCCGTGGGAAGGACTCACGCTGGAGAAGTTCATGGAGAACTGTCTCCTGTGGGAGGGACCCCACGCTGGAGCAGGGGAAGAGTGTGAGGAGCCCTCCCCCTGCGGAGGAAGGAGCGGCAGAGACAACGTGTGATGAACTGACCGCAACCCCCATTCCCCGTCCCCTTGCGACACTGGGGGGGAGGAGGTAGAGAAGTTGGGAGTAAAGTTAAGCTCGAGAAGAAGGGAGGGGTGGGGGGAAGGTGTTTTTAAGATTTGGTTTTATTTCTATTATCCTACTCTGATTTGATTGGTAATAAATTAATTTTTTCCCCAAGTTGAGTCTTTTTTGCCCGTGATGGTAATTGGTGAATGATCTCTCCCTGTCCTTATCTCGACCCACGAGCTTTTAATTATATTTTTTCTCTCCCCTGTCCAGCTGAGGAAGGGGAATGATAGAGCGACCATGGTGGGACCCTGGCATCCAGCCAGGGTCAACCCACCACAGTTTCATTTAAGCTTGAGTATCTTGGTCAACACCTTCTTTACCCTCTTACCAGAAAACCAACTGAATTATCCATCCTGGGACTAAGTGAAAGAGTCTGAGCTGGAACTGCCCCTTCATGCTGACAATCTGGTCCTGCTTAAGAGAAGGGAACCAAGCAGCTTTCTTTCAGCTTTTAAATGTTAATGAATAGTGAAATCTTGTATTCCCATGCTCATAACCTCACCGCTTCTCTCTATGCTGTTTTTAGAAGTGGGAAGTCCAGGTCTTGAATTTGTAAGACACACTCTTTCCACTCCCTGGAGGTAGCAGGCTTACACTCAGATTTTGGGGCTTTCTCCATTTATTAACTTTTCTGGCAGTGATTTGGAAGGAAATCATTCAGGCCCCTTGCCCTATTAACAATTAACAAGAAAGTCACTAGCTTTCTCAGTGTCTTTACTTAAGTGAACATGGCCATTATTTTTTCTCCCAGTCCTTATCTTCCCTGCCCAGACATCCCAAGGTTCTCAGTGCCTGTAATTGCCACTGTTTAATTCTGCAGAACAGGACAACCTCAGAGTATTTTCCTCATCCTACCGTACAATTTCCACCCTCCCCAGAAAAGCAGCTGCAGAAACTTCTGGACGTTCCTCTGAATTGCCATCAGGCCTAGCCTGTAGCAAACAGAACATGTGCGGCTTAGAAACAGTTCTGTTTCCAGGCAATGCATGTAGGGGGACTCAAAGTGTTCACGCTCAGTTGTATGCAGCAGAATGCTGGAGTCGGTATGCAGTCTCACTCAAATGGAGTAGGCCTCGATGCCCCACAATTTTTTGGCATGCAAGAAGAGTCATAGCAGTTTGCTGACGTAGGAAAAAGGACAACAGAATTGAATTTGTTTAAAAAAATGCTACTGTGGATGTAGAAATTGGAATTTTTGTGCACTAGAAGAGACAAATACTGCTGGAAATATAGAAATAGAAATATACAAATAAACTGGAAGCTAATTGAGAGGGTGGGTTTTTGCCTCCCGTCTTTCCTCTCCTCTATCCTGCAGTCACAGATACCACGAAGTGGCAGTGGCAGAAAAAGTGCACAGATCGAACCCAAAATCTTGTGACTCATAAACGTATGCATTGTGGTTGAGTTCCAGGAGACTCACTGCATCACCGTGTAAGTTAGGGGGTTTGGACAGGGGTAAGGCTCACTGCCAGACTACAGAGATCCTCCAGCTGTTGACCTTTGGAGTGGATGCACAGGAGGTAACGGAGCTACCCAGCTGCCTAGCTGCAATATGGCTCTGCTGCATGGAGCCGTATGGAAAAAGCAGGAGAGCTTTATTGCTTTCCTGTGTACTGGGATGCAGAACTTGGAAGTCCCAGTTGGCATTTTACGGTTCTTGCTAGTAAATGAATTACATTAGTGGTTGGTTTCTAACGCCGCCTTGGATTCACAGAATAGTTTCTAGTTTCTTCCCCACGGATACCTTCTTTACAGCATCTTTTTGTACTCAGTCCTTACCAGGAAGCCGTGAGCATGACATTGTGGCATGGTCATGGTCTTCGCCAGAGGTTCATCTCTCATGTCTTCCAGTGTGGCCAGGATCCCAGCATAGAAAAATATGTTGGAAGACAGGAGACTGTTAGAACCTGGAGTTCTAGATAGCCTTCGAGACTATGAAACTCTGGACTTGCTGAGTATTAGCACTCAGAAATGAGGATATTTTACTTCTTTGGTCTTTACATGTCGATTTATCTTGTTGTGATCTTGTCTCTGCTTACATTTACAAAAAGAATAAAGTTTGGGGAGGTTATGGGAGTGGATGACTAATATGCAGGAATTGGATTCCATTCACTTTTAGCATGGATTTTCCCAGAGTTCTTTAGCCTTTTCTGTGCCCAAGGTGTCTGGCTATAAAAAATAACATCGGGATCATCCTAAGACCTAGCTAAGTGGCACATAGTAAAGCAGGAGTGGAAATCTTTTCCTTGATGAAACCCAAATATACCTTGTGCTCTCCTGTGCCAGGAAACGCACTAAGTAGTTTCAGTGACAATGAAAAAGTAATAGTAATAATCTTGCGGCTGTTGTCTTTAGAAGTAAGATCAGGGCAGTGTCTGGCCCACTTTAACCTCCATCCATAAGTTGAAATTTAAGGATAGAATAGGCTGGAGGAGTGATGAGTATTGTGTAATTATTAATAAAAGTTGGGAAATGCAGATTTTAGGTTCATGCAAAGAACAGAATGCTCCCTTTTGCGTGGCTGTTACAATAGCTACTTTCATTGTGTTGTAACAAAAACACGTGCAAAATTAATGATATATGCTGCTAATATTAGCCACCTACAACAGTCTCTCTCCATTTTCCTTTCCAGTCTTAAATTGGATAAATGATCAGTTAGTAAGATTTTTGCCTGACTAAGGAATAGTAAAGAGCAAGTGAGATTTATCGCATAGCTTAAGGTGCACTTCATTTGCATTATATTAACTGTACTGTCTGATTAAAAGTCGGTTTGGGGAGCATTTGTAAGAGAGAACATTACATGCATGAGGAAGTGGGTTGCTGTAGAAACTCTAACTCTGCAGCTCTATCTACACCAAAGGCACGCTGAGTCATAACTGCCATCAATTGATTTAGTTCAATTTGGTGGGAGTAAACAGTACCTTGTTATATCCAATTCTGTACTCTTTCTCCCCCAGGTCAGTAGAGCCAAGCAGCAGCTCTGATGCCTTCTTATTGTCCACAAACCCTGGAGGGATTATGCTGGGATTCAGGCTTTGGTATCTAAAATGAGAAAGACGGGTATAATGATATGAGCTACAGTCAGTGGCGGTGCAGAAAGGCTAATCGCTGCTTAAGATCTTCTCTGGTTTAGCTTCCTAGCCCCACGGGCACGGCACTGAAATACTAGTGGTAAGGAAGCTTGTGGACATTTCTATCCGTCTGTGCAAAGTGGAAGTTCTTGGAGGGGCGTGCAGAAGTGTTGGAAGTAGGCATTCATGCCCACTCCCTCTGATTTCTCATGGAGGAGGTCACCGCACAGGATGCATACCTCCGGCATCTGGAAGTGGAAGGTGTGCATTCAGTAATAGCGTTGGAATTCAAAGAACATGAGTAACCGCCTATTCATAGCAGATTTGTTTGCTGTTCGCTGCTTTCCATTACTTGCCCTTCCACTTTATTATATATCATAGGTGAAAACTTACGTTGCTCTTCCCCTCTGCAATTCACTGTTTCCGTGGTTGATCCTGCAAAAAAAGGGTTGCAGGAGGCAATGCAGCCTAATAAATAATGGTGCCGATTTGTCTAGTTCCAGGTCGTGTATTTCCTAATTCTTTATGCTTCTCTCATGAAATGAGAGGTTTATTAGACATCCCGTCTCTAGCCCTGGCGCTTGGAAGCGTCTCTTAGACTAACATTCCCTCGAAGGGGTACAAGGTAGTCTGTGAAGTGATGACCCAACTTCTTTCATTCCTGAATAAAGGTCTGCTGTTCAGCCAGCCACAGCTTGTGCTGAAGGCACTGTGTGGCTTTGCCTGAGGATTGTTCTGCAGTGCTGCAGACGTCTACTAGACTGTTTGAATTCATTTGGAACAATGCAGTGGATGAAATGAGGGGATGTGCTGTGCAAAGCAGTCATCAGCTAGTTCAGCTGCTCCTGGAACGAGACAAAGAGGAATGGAGTGAAAAAACTAACGGGAGTTACCAAGGCTGGAGAGAGAAAACCTTCTGTATTATAAAGTCATTTGCATTTCACAGCTGGAAAAAAAAAAAACAAACAAAAAAACCCCACACAACAAGGTGGGAAGTGAGCCTGGTCCTACGTGGCCCAGGGGAACAAGCTTACATGCACGGAAGCAACCTTGGGCATGGTGTGAAGCTGAAACAATTTCAGGTAAATGTTGTTGCGTGATTCTGGCTTACAGTGTAATATAACTGTTCCTTCGGGGATTACCGTCATAGGAAGAGTTAACCGTGAAAGTCCTGCTCTCCACCAGCAAGCCTAGAGGAATAGCTCCATGAACTGATAACAGCGATTGGCTTTTATTTGCTGGCCGGACCAGCCCCTGGAGACAGAAGCATGCTACAGAGGACAGGCAGCACACAGTAACCTCATTTAGGCTTATGTGAAAACTCCCGCGTGGCTGTCAGCGATCAAGAGTGGGTGAAATGGCAGCATGGTGCATAATAAAAGCTAACAAGGATGTCTGAAAAGACTTGATTGAACTCGTCCATAACCGTATCAGCTAGCATTCAGCTTTGGATACCATAGGAATAGTAACACAGGACTTTTTCCATAATGTATTTCTCCTCTTCATTTGTGACTTTCAAGCCAAAATACTAACAGGCTGCTTCAGACCTTTCTTGCCCTGTTTCTAGCACTCGTGACAGCAAATGTAAGTACTGTGACACCAGCCTCGGAAAGATACACCACATCCTCCGGGTGCTGCCCTGCGTCTCAAGAGACTGGGACGTAATTCTCTGCTCTGCCATATCCTTCCTGTGTGACCCTGCAAGTCTCTTCGAGAGGTTTCAGTTGCCTAAACATAGTGACATTTTAGATGCATTCCTGTATCGCCAGCCTCTGCTCCAGCAGAGCACAGGTCTCTTCTAAGCCCTGTGTTGTATCTTTTTGCGCCTCGAGGATGGCCCAGTTACCCAAGGGCATTTTAAATTACACCAATGACACCAGATGCCAAAGTTTCTGTAACTGAACGCCACCCTTCTCTCTTTTAGTTCTGCATTGGTAAAATCGGGGTAACGGCATTAGCCAGCCTTGGGCAGGGTTGAAGATAAACTAGGGAGACTGAGCTGCTGCTGGAGTACAAAGGCATTGACGGCAGTTTAAATACAAGGGCATGTGTGATTGCTTACCCTGTAGAAGTTGGAGGCAGTCACAAAAGAGGACCCTCTTTCCTGCCTCTTGCTGCCACCAGCTAAAATCAATATTATTGCACAGAGTATGTGAGAGATGCTCTTGAAAAGCGGTCACACTGAAGCAGTATACTGCAGCCTCCAACATAAATCTGTCTTAACTGACTTAAGTTAGCAGTTCAGTGCTGTCTGGATAAACTACTAACCAAATAAAAATATACATTATTTTACCTGCGTTCTGCTTTGGTTTAGAGGTTGTTCTTTCATTGTTTACTACTCTAAAGAAATCCTCAAACCAGAAGTGAACATAGTCCTTGGATGAGAAGAGAAGCTGCATTCACAATATGTTGGCATACACGATTTTTTGCACTCTAAGTCAGTCTCCTCTCTCTTATGCTGGCGCTCCTTTACCAGTTTAGCATAGGCTGAGATGGAGTTGCACATGCAGAAGTAGAAATAAGATCCGACCCCATTTGATACCTCGAAATCTGAAAAGCTGTTTCCTAAACTGTTTCCCATTTACCTTTCAACGGCAGAGTCCTGGGCTGGGCCGATGACAATGCTAGTAGGCAGCAAGTTTTTCTGGTTGATAGAAACCTGGCATTTATCTGGGCAGCAGAAGGCCACTGCCAGGAGGGGATTATGTAGCCTGTCATTAAGCCGGGACCGCACTCACGCTTCTATCTGTGCACGCACGTTTCTGCAGCAGTGCTTGGTAGTGCCTTCACTGAGCAACGTGAACACAGTGCGTACCGTCTGCCTCTCTTAGTGCTGGAGGGGCAGAATTTTCAAGGGCAGAGCTAGATTGTCTTTCAGCACAGAAGAGAAGTATGCAGGGGCAGACACAGGCTGTTACCTGGATGAAGAGTGTTACAATGACAGGCTTAATCCTTCCCACAAAAGAATGATGGGGAAGCACTGGGCACCAGAACCGATGACATTTGCTTGCCGACGCATCGAGCTGACAGTATTGATTGTACCGCACAATGTTCACTCTACCTGCAGCCTCCTCCTCTTTAAAGAGGACCCAGAGCGGGGGCATGCTGGATTTCTGGAGCAAGCCCACCACTGCTTCATTCAGGGGATCTTCGTTCTTCTGTAGCCACCCTGTGATGCTGTGTCCCACTTGGAAAGGAGCAGGGGAGAAAAGGCATGACCAGTTCAGGTACGGCGAGAGAAAAGCCCAGTAGGAGTGCATGAGAAAGCAGATTTCTGATTGTTAACCTGCGTAGAGAGAGGGAGAAATCCTCTGTGGGTACAGGGAAAGGAAGCGAGTTAATGCTGGCATGGGAATAGCATTAATGCACTCCCTAGAGTCTCGGGACTCATGGGGGGCCCTTACCATGGAAAGCCCATTTGCCCTGAATAAATGGTCCTGCAGGACTGCCAAAGGAAAGGGTGTTGTGTAGAGATTATATTTTTACCTTTTAGGCTCCTACTTTGATAGGCTGACAGAGGGGACAATGTGGCTTATAGACTGGTATAACCAAGCACAGTCAGAACATATTTTGGCACAGTCAAATGTCACTTCCAAAAACCTGCTTGGTAGCAAAGAAAGGAAATAGTTGCTGAGTGTAAAAACGATAGAGCAAAGGGCCTGTGATTCATGCTCTGATCATATTCTGTCAGTATGTCTGTGCAGTGGAGTATATGAATAACTGGTGGAGTTCGATAATATGCTTAAATACTGTTCCCGCTGCTAAGCATTAGCGTGGCTGCCTGACAACACAGCAGAGAGGCAAGTCACATACACCAGGAAAGGCTAGACAAGCTGCAGCGAACTGCAGGACTCTGGCTCTTCCAGCAACACGTACGCAACAGAAGCAAAAATGAATTTAATCCTTTGGCTGATGTGCCTTTTGGGTAGCTTTCCTACAGTTTTGTGTTACTAGAAACAAGCCTTGGCTTGAGTTTTTGGGCTTTTGTTCCTTTTCAGAATATCTATAAGGATTATATTTTTAATCAAGGCCAGTGGCAACATGTTGAAGAGTCGTGAAACAGCCTTGCTGTTCTTTGTGCGTTAAAATGCTCGACTGCTGCGTCACTGGTCAGCCATTTGCACAATCAGTGTTTTCAATTAATTGTTACTGGAAAGGGTTTCTGAGATGCACATTTCTGTGTGGCAGAGCCAATCTCTGGCTGCAGTACTTCTTTAAGGCAACAGAGACACGTTAATTTGCACCAGCAAAGTACTTTTCCCGGTGTTGCCGTACGTTAAAACCTATGGAAGTTCGATGTGATCTATTCATGCAGAGGGCTTGGCCTCTACGTCTTGGCCTCATGTCTGACCTCACTAAGTGCATGCTCCAGCTTACTCAGGGTTAGAGACAGGGGCACGGCAGAAAGAGCACTGGTCTGCGCTCGCTCTGCCAATGTAATGCACCGCGGTGCTCAGAGTGAGCTTCTGCCCCTTTGCCTTTGCCTCCCTTGGGCTTGAGGAAGTTGGGTGATTTGCCCGGACGGTTGTTGTAATGGCAGCCTTCAGTGGCCGTCAGTGGCCTTGGGGGACACGCGCGTGCTGGCCAAATCCCTACTTCTGGCACTATAGTGCTAAGAGGGCACCTTTCTGCTCCAGCTTGTTCCCTGCTTTCACCCTGGGCCTGGTGATGCCCCCTCTGGAGCTCTCCGGACCTCAGACCCACGAGCTGAGTAACTTTGTCAGCCACTACTGGAGGGAAGATTAACATGTTAATCTGAGTAACAGGAAGAAAATCGTTCATTGTCCCCATCCCCTTGCTGCATACTCAGAAAAATGGTTACAGGCTCTGCTTTCAGGAGCAGGCAAGCTCTCCAGCCCTGCTGGGAACTCACTGGGAAGGACAGAAGGGAAGCAGGTCTCAGCTCTGTCCTTTCACACACACACCATTCAGCAGAGCTTACTGGCTGGAGCAGAAGCAATAACACACACCTCAAACAAGGTATCTGGGCTCCCGTACGCGCTGGGAGGTATGTGCCTGTTTGCTCCACCATGGCTCCAAAAACACCTGCAAAGCAGGGCTGTTCAACAAAGAAGGATCAAGTCCTTAGCTGACAGCTCAGCCATCTGGCTAGGCCTGCTGCCCTATGGCAGCTGTGAATGCCAGCTCTGACTCTCAATAGCACATCTGTTCATTTAAAAAAAAAAAAATCAGTGCGCTGTTTAAGGTCATTTTATATTCCCTGGAAACATGAGTCTGGTTTTAGCAGCTTTTTCAGTCTTAACGAACTGGCTGAGCTCTTAGCATGCTGGCTTTGTCCTGGTTTGCTATCACGGAGCGCAAGATCTCAACCTACCTCCGTGTTCTCCACCTCTGCCTGCTCCTCTCTTGGCTTCTGCTTGAACTTCATAGTGCCCAAGTGCATGATACCCCTAGTCAGCTTGTAAACGCAGATCCTCTCTTCTGGACCGGAGCCCAGGACATCAAAGGCCACCTGGTAGAAGGGACGCAGACCCACACAAGGGAATTCTTAATCTGCACCATAAGCTGGAAGCCAGCCCATAGTGCTAAACATCTAAAATAATTTTCCAGCCCATTGAAATTTGACCAGCCAGGTCCCTTCAGACTAGCATGGGACAGAGCAGCTTCATGTTGCTGTAAACCAGCCCTATGCTTTTCTTTCGTATACTGGTTTATGCTAGCCAAGAACCGTGCGCTTTGACAGCAGTTGTTCTAAGTGGCTGATACCGTGAGCAAAATGCAACGTATCAGCTGGGGTATCAGCTCATTCCGCTCTTCACCATGCTTTTTAAAATCAGCAGGATGAGCAGCAGCATCCCCTTACAGCAATTATCCCACATCTCAGCTAGCACAGATACGGAGGAAGTGTAGCTCTGCTGGGAACATTGTGCTTTGCTCTCACAGCATGCCCAGAGAAGGGAGAGCGCACGACTCTGAGCATGCCAGAGAATCTTGCAGTGTGTTACTCGTGAGCCATGATTTGGGACTGCCTGTCTTAGTGGCTATGAAAATCGTATCTGCTTTGTACAAAAGGCTTGTTTGCAATGTACAAATCCTGGAAGCTGTAAAATACCAACAGCTGCTAGAAGGGGCACTGTAAGTTCAGCAGCTGGAGACTGTTTGATCTCTCTGTAGCTCAAGTCCTGCTTATAATAATAGTCTCAGGAGGCAGCAGACATTCCCAATAAGCTCTTTTCAGTAACAGAGACTCTTCAAAATGATATTAAAAAGGAAAATATGTGTCAAAACCAGACAAAGGGTCAAGTCTTCCTCTTACAAAAGCGGCTCCTTGATATTACATATGTATGCGAGATGAGCAGGTTTTAACCCATGGTCTCTGCCACAGCTTTCAGATCTGTCAGTTTTCAGGCTTCAAACAAACCTCATAACCAGCTCATTTGAAGTCCTGCAAACCCCAGGCCATTGAATGTTAACCAGAAACTCCTACGTCAAGCTCATTTGCTCTGGCGCACATCTTTCACATTCAGGCTTCAGCTCACAGACAATTGAACAAATCTTTAGGCTATCCCTAGCTGCTCTTCCAGTAGCTTATTTATCCTCGGGTTGAAGAAGCTGAATTTTATTCCTAGGGGAAACTTAGGCCGGGGGGGGGGGGGGGGGGGCAGCATCCTGTTTGCTGCATTTTCAATTTCACTGACGTTTCTCCGGACTTACATTAGTGAGAAGTGGCTCTTCCCCATCATCCGTGTTGTCTGCTGTGATCCCACCTCGATGCACCCAGTGGTAATGATTAGGATTGGGCACAAGAAGCAGCTTCTGCAGCAAGAGACAGACCAAGAGGTGATTACACCAATTGCCATCAGTACAATCAAGGCATAACATGAGCTTTTTGACTGGAGGCTGAGGGTTCTTCTAGGTTTCAATTCCTGAGCACATTCTGAGTGTATTACTTAAGAAGAAAGCCTTCTGTGGGATGAGTTGCTTAGGCTACCTAGGAGATTTTGACATAGCAGCCACGTCAAAGTAAGTGGGATTGAACACCCAAACCTTTTCAACAGTATTGAAACACTTGTCCTGGCTGTCTTTCCTGTCCTGAGGAGACGTAAGCAGTTGACATGAAGCAGCTCAACCCTTCAGTTTGAAAATGATCATTTTTACCTTAGCGGCAGCCCTGCCAGGTCAAGCGGGACCTCACCACGCATTGATCAAGACAAGGGAAGACAGCTTTCTTTTCTCACTCTGGGCTGCCTAAGGAAAAGTCACTTGCAATCCTCTTCTTCCTGGATAATTAGTAACAAACCCCCACTGCAGAGAACCTAGTTCAATCTCTAGCCAAGTACAGTTCTGGTGAGTAGGTTTCTTATTCTAGAAACAGAGGATCGAGCAGGGGTGTGTGCATTAAAAGGAGAGAATAACACACACAGAGTGCCATACCAATAAGTTCAAGTTTCTTCTTGGAGAGAATCTGATGGAAACTATCATAATATCTCTTAGCTGCTTCCTGGGAAATGACATGTGACTTCTCCAGACCTGGAACACGGAGGGAAACACATCCAGGTGTAGGCAGCAGCCAGAGGTTGAAAAATCACGGCCCTGTGGATGTCAGTGAGAATTGTGCTTTTGATACCAGTGAAACCAGCATTTCACCAATGTCCTTTGGAAGTCCTGTGAGTGCAGCAAGAACCATAGTATCCTTCAGTGATGCTCTCAGAGCTTTTAAGCTTCACAACATTCCCACTGGCACAAGTTTTAGTACCGCTATTTTGGCAGCTAGTGAAATGGAGGCAAAAGATGCCATCGCTTGTCCAGTTACATCATTGCTGGATTCAGGAACAGATCTCCAGACTAACTCATCCTACTTCTAAGCGTCCTCTGAATTGCCAGTGCACGGTTTGTAAGATTGACCTGTGAAACGTGTCCTTACACTGCCCTTTCTTTCTGAGAAGAGCTCTGGAAAAGATGTTTTGTACCCTGTAATCACTCTCTCCATGCCTTCTGTCAGGCACTAACAAGCTTAGTTTGGCTTCTGGTCTCCCCAGAAAACATCCTCCTCTAGACCTCACTGTATCAATTCATTCAGCTGCACCAAATCACCAGACCTCGCTGGCAGTCCTGGCTGGGTGTTTTTCATCCCTGCCCCTCAGCTGAAGTCTTCTGTCCATATAGCTCTGCTGGTGAACGGCATCATGTGAGTTCTTCAGACAAATTTGGGTTGACTCAAACCACCTTTATTGTCAATTTTAGTTAGTCCGGGTGACTTCAGGGAGCGCTCATACAATCCCTTCTGCCAGCAGAGCTCCACTGAGGGTGCAGAAGGACCTTGAGCCAGTGCTGCTGCTTGCACAGTGAAGGTCTGTCCATGCACTTGCTCTCCAGGCCAGGCTGGAAGAAGCTGCAGCCTGCCAGTAAACAACCTGAAACTTGCCTTGGCCCACTGTCCAGAGAGGCAAATCCAACATATGGTCTCTGGGTGTGATGCAAATCTGGGATGAGTTGAAAGTAGGAGGGATGCAGACAATCCCACATTAAAGAATAACTGGTCCATATGTTTCCTCTCTCCTTTTTCTGCGTGCTAAAGGGCTTCAGGCAGGAAACATGGTGTGGTCTTTTTACCTTGAGAGCTGGGATTTGTGGTTCTCAATTTAGTCTCGGATGCACACGTGCAAACAAAGAACAATGCACCTTCCCTGGATAGCTATTTTTAGGGTCTTGGTTGCAAGACAATTATAGCGTTGTACTGATGCATGTGAGTAATGGTTGCAATATAATTGTAGAATTAAAAGTGTACAGCTTTTGGGGGAGGCATTGTGCCTTTTATGCGTTCACAGAGTCTCATAGGCAACTAAAGAAAGAAGAAATAAATTTGTCATCATCTACGGCACGTAACTTCACTGTGGAAGTAGGGGCAGATTTTGGGTTCACTTACAGCAGTGCAGATCCCTCAAGTTAATAGAATTCGTTTCAGATTTGCACGTGTCTGATGTAATCGGAACAGGGTCCATTCAACACAAGAAAAAAATCCAAAGCAAAATTAATATAAAGAATTATGTGCTTGCTTACAGCCCTCAGTGTTAGCCCCAGCCAGCTTGCCTGTGCTACCGAGGTGAATTCAAATAAATTTGCCCTAGATGAGAAAATAAAAGATGAGTCTGTTAATCAAGATTGCAATATCTGTAGGAAAACAGAAAGTAGCTGAGAGGTTCTGAGCATTCATCAGGGACAGACAGCGTTGCCTGTAGGGGCAAATTTGCAAGTCAGTGAGAGGAAATTTAATCTTTTCAAAGATCAGATCTATAAAAAACCTCTTTCTTCTTGGATTCTGTATTAGAGCTCAAAGAAATCCTCCTTTCTCTGCAGCATATGGCAGAAGTATGTAGCACACAGAAACAGAGGAATGAGACTTCAGTTGAAAACCCCGGTGTTTTACATTTTCACTGACAATTTCAAAATTAAAAATAATCTGCAAAAAATGAAAGCATTTTGAATCTTTGCAGAAGTAAACAGTTGAAAGGGCATTGATTTGGGGTTGATCCAAACTATTTTTTTCTTTTGACATATAAAAATATGAAGTCAAAACAAAATCAACTGACGAACTTAGTTCAAGAAAATGGGAACCAATAATGCTTCATGTGAAATGTTAGTAAATATAAACTAACTGTAGTGCTTGAGGAAGCATTTTGGTTTTGTTTTTATTTCTTCTGAGGGATCATCTTTGTATGACCTACTAGTGACCTACCAGTGAAATCCAAAGAAGGGCTGGTACTTACAAAATGGGAGGAATTGTTCTTCCTTGTAGTTTTAGCATTACCAAGGGTCTCCAGAACAGGATGCGCCTGGGTGATTTGATCTTCCAGGGATTCCCACCAAAAGAAGATAAAAGGCAGCATCAGCGGGATGCTCAACGCTGAAGACTTGGGCTTTGAGCACAACTACTCCTCACCATCCAAAGCAACCCGTTAAATACATTTTCTTGTCAGTCAGCTCCCACAGAAAGCCGAGTTACTGCTGCGAGCAGTAATTCCTTTTCAGGTTCAGCCCTACCGAAGGCTCTCCGCAGAGGTCCAGCCTTGTGGATTTGGGGCAGGCCAGGAGTCTGGCTAATCTCCCCAGTTCCAAGAAGCAACACCAAATGCAAAGTGTAATGCAGTTTTCAGTGCTTAGTACGTCAGTCTTCCAGAAAAGAGTTTCGGGATGTGCCGGGATTGAGAGACCCACAGGGGAATGGCAGAGCAACGCTGGGATCTGCAGGCAGAAAGCTAGGAAAGAGGAGTGAGGTTGTTTGCTTGTAGGAAGAGGAAGGTTATTCCAAGGATAGAGGGCAGCATAAGACAGGCTAGGAATGCGTGTAGGGTAGGTACAGCCTCGGGGGGAGAAGTTGTGGAGGAGGAAACAGGCGCAGAGGTACAAGCTGGGACATGACAATCCAGAGCTCTGGTGGTGAGGAAGCTGGGAGGTGAAATAGGAAGCCATCGAAGGAATCCCACAAGGCTAGAATAACAGGATTTTTGCTGCAAGGCCAAATGTAGCTGCTATTTATGTCTTTAAATTCTGAATTGTTTTACTGACCCCCATAGTAGAGTCAGAGGGGAGAGGAAAGAGAAAGGAAAGAGAGGAAAAAAGAGAGCAAAGAAAAGAGAGAGAAAAAGAAGAGGAAGGGGAAAGAGGAAAGAGGAAAGAGGAAAGAGGAAAGAGGAAAGAGGAAAGAGGAGGGAAGGGAAGGGAAGGGAAGGGAAGGGAAGGGAAGGGAAGGGAAGGGAAGGGAAGGGAAGGGAAGGGAAGGGAAGGGAAGGGAAGGGAAGGGAAGGGAAGGGAAGGGAAGGGAAGGGAAGGGAAGGGAAGGGAAGGGAAGGGAAGGGAAGGGAAGGGAAGGGAAGGGAAGGGAAGGGAAGGGAAGGGAAGGGAAGGGAAGGGAAGGGAAGGGAAGGGAAGGGAAGGGAAGGGAAGAGAAGAGAAGAGAAGAGAAGAGAAGAGAAGAGAAGAGAAGAGAAGAGAAGAGAAGAGAAGAGAAGAGAAGAGAAGAGAAGAGAAGAGAAGAGAAGAGAAGAGAAGAGAAGAGAAGAGAAGAGAAGAGAAGAGAAGAGAAACCACTGCTCTCAGCCTTAGAAGCTGCGATGCCTCTGCATGCTGAAGCAGCCATTAGCATGGAGCGCTTCTTTCTATTTGCTACCAAACAACATACTTCTTTGCTATCATGAGAAAAAAAACCAGGTCTCCCTCCCTGACTATTGATGCTTATGTCTCTCTTATTATTTGGACAACTTGCTCTTCACAATATTTTACCCAGATAAAACACTTTTTACTATGTTTTGTTTTTGCAGGTGGCAGGAAATAAAGTGCTGGGAAATCCCACCTGGCCAAGGATCCCTGAGGCTGCTCTACAGCACTGCTCTCTCAGGAATCTCCATGCTCTCTGCAGACACTGTGATTATTCCTCCCACTGCTATTTATTTCAGTTTCCAGACCACCTGCAAGCCCCCAGAGCTCTCTGTGAAGGTAGATTCATTGCAGCCACAGATCAATATCACCCTCTGTTTTATGAATGGGAAAAAAGAAATGCAGGGAATTCATTTCAAGACAGGGCAGAGCGAAGCAGAGAACTCGCATGTCCTGGTGCTTTGCCATTTGCTTTTAACAAGTGACAGACAGGCAGGGAAAAGGGGCTTGGACACGAGCTGACACTGGAAGATTTAAGTCACACACACACCCCGCCAATTTACAGCAGCACAGGCTGGCCCCCTGAGTCAGGACCCGTTCCTGTCCTGCCATTACCCCATGCTGCTTTGCTATTCCCCTCTGCCCTTTCAAATCATAGATCCTCACGTGGGTGTAGTGCTGACATAGGTTGTCCAGGACGCTGGCCTCGTTCAGGAAGGTCATGTTTGCCATGTCATCGATCTGGTTGAACTTGGGTGGGTTCATCATCCACCGTTCCATCCGTCTGCTGGACATTCTTCACCATGATGGTCTGCAGTGTTGGGGAACGGGAAGAAGGTGGTCTTATCCCAGATAGGTCTCCATGAACCACATGGGAAGACACTCTCTTGGACGTGCTTCCACTTCAGGTCTTGTTCTAGCTGCCACTGCCTCTGGCTGGTGGCCTCAAGAAAGGACTCCCACAAATCGGCTGACCCGCAGAGCAAAATAGGTCTGGACTCAGACATGGTTGCACTTCCCCTGGGGGCAGTAGGCTACTGCTGTCCTGTTGAACCCATAAAGTAGAGCTTAGCTGGTTGATTACCATCTTCACCATGACTGTCATCCTTTTCAGATTGGATCTCCCCAGCGAGGAAACCCACTTTCTCATCCTTTACCCAGCAGGATGTCTTGATGTCATAGGCCTTGTTCATGGCCTCAGTTTTCTCCTTCTCAGGAGGAGCCAGGAACTGCATGGGGTCAGCATCATCCACACGCTCTTCCTTATAACCATCAGACGTCTTGGCTTCTCTTCTAGGCAGAAGGTAAAACTAGAAGGAAAGGAGAAGGGGAGCGTTGCTTCCCACATTGCTGAGAAAGCAGATTGAAGAAGCCTGGAATTTCCTGGGGTGCTGTCCTGTTCACACCAACAATACCTTCCAGTTCAATAGGAACCTGCAGCAGAAGGAACAGGCAAGTCAACATCCCAAACCTGGGTGGTAGTTCCTAAGAGGGGCGAGAAAGTGAGAGATGAACTGAGGAGAAATAGGGAGAATGTTCCCACTTTCTCTTCAGCCTTCCTCCTTGTCTAGTGCTGAGCCACTGGGAACCTGCCTATGGCTGAGAAGGAGGGCCTTTCTCCCGTCTTTTGTTCCTGAACACTGTAAGACCCTAAGGCCCAATTCTGGTGAGGACAGTTCTTGGATGGGGGGTGCCAGTGGGATTTTGGGAGTACTGAGGGTGTTGGTGGTTTTCTGTGGTTCCCAGAGAAACCCATGAAGTAGCTGTAAGTCAGAGCAACCACAGAACTTCTCACTCTCTCCCTGGGGTAAGGCAACTCCCGTGCAGATGCCTCCTGTGCAGTATGGGTATAAACCCTCTTAGCATGAAAGGCTACAGCAGCGCACAAAATAGCACAGAGGCAGGCACAGCTGTAAGAGGGGTTCAGAGGAACCTGAAAGGGAGGACCCAGTTCATCAGCTCCTGTCCTCAGCCATCAAAAACCACCAGGGTCATCCAGGAGAGTCCGTGGCGCATCCACTCCACATGCCCCTTGGTGGTTTTCACCCTTGTCACAACCTGACACCATACCTGTGGCAAAGCCATCCCACAGGAGGGAGCAGGGAATTTCAAGGACGTGACTCACGTCCCAAGGCTTTGCATTTTTTGGGATCTGTTCCATGTTGGGAGCAGACTATGTCCCACACTCCAGGCAGTCTTACTTCCCCCACCCACACATCTGAACTAGCTTTAATATTGTCAAGGCAACAGTCAAACTGCTGATGGTGAGTAGTCTTCGTCAGTGTCCAGCTACCTAAAGACGTGCCTCCTGGGGACCTACAATACCTGCTCAACTTGTTGCTCCCTGCAGAGGCAAAGCTGATTTCATCACTACTGTGCATTACATAGATTAAAGGGAACATGGGCTATGCTGTGGCTTTGTTTTGCTGTGTGGACACACTGCCCAGGCCAAGGGCTGTTCTTTCCACCTCTGCGGCCCCCGTGCTGACAGCCCCAAGCAATGCTTCGCCCCGGCCTCGTGAGTCACGCCATCTGCACAGGAGTTAGAGGAGCCAGTCTGGGGTAAGCCGGAGAAGCCCCTGGGGTGGGCGGGGGACTCTGCCGGCAGGGTCTGGTTTTAGAGGCTACTGCTTGGGCTAAAGTCAGAATAGCTTGGCACTGGTTAGAGACAATGGATGCGCTGACCCTTCTGGTGATCTCATTTCCCCCACCATCCTCCTGAAAACCTTAGTGGTCTAAAAATATATGCGTGCAAGGACTCCAAGGCAGCAGTGCTGCACCTTCGGAAGCCAGTTTCAGGGCTCAAGAAGGTCCTGGTGTAACACTATCATAGAATCATAGAATCATAGAATCACTGAGGTTGGAAAAGACCTCTAAGATCATCGAGTCCAACCGTCGACCCAACACCACCATGCCCACTAAACCATGTCCCTAAGCGCCTCATCTACTCGTCTTTTAAATACCTCCAGGGATGGGGACTCCACCACTTCCCTGGGCAGCCTGTTCCAATGTTTCACCACTCTTTCAGTACAGAAATTTTTCCTCATGTCCAACCTAAACCTCCCCGGCGCAACTTGAGGCCGTTTCCTCTCCTCCTATCGCTTGTTCCTTGGGAGAAGAGACCGACCCCCACCTCGCTACAACCTCCTTTCAGGTAGTTGTAGAGAGCGATGAGGTCTCCCCTCAGCCTCCTTTTCTCCAGGCTGAACAACCCCAGTTCCCTCAGCCGCTCCTCATAAGACTTGTTCTCCAGACCCTTCACCAGCCTCGTTGCCCTTCTCTGGATCAGTTGCAGTCTGCTGCTCTGGAATGAATTTCACCCATAAAGCAGGAAGAAGAAACTTTCCTCTGTCTATTTCTACTTCTGATCAGGGAGAGATAAGGAACTGTAACAGCTCAGCAATGATTTCCCCCTTCAGTCTATATCATTAAATCTGTAGACTTGCTGGGCTTAGATGCCCGCATCTGCAGTGTATTTTTGAGACTTGATTCTGTGGCCCCTTTCCACAGAAAGCTCAGGACTACACTGTATCTCTCACCTCCCTGAAATACGTGGACTCGCATGGTCTCTGAAACAGATCAATGAAATGTTAAACGAAACACCTACAGAAGACAAATGCATGTGACCGAAAATAGTTCATACTTGCATCAAGCAGTTTCTTGGGTGCAGGTCTCAGACCTTTAAGGAACTTTAAATTCTTTATGCCTCACCATCCTTTTACAGCTGGGGAAACTGAGGCACAGCATGACGACAACATAAATCTTCAGAGTTGTCCACCCATTGTCAGTCCGGTCTTTGGCAAAGTACCGACAAAAAGTCTACTTTATTCTGGCCTTTCAGTCTGAAGTCAGTAGGGGTGACTGGCGCTTAGCTTCTCTACAGGCAGCCCTCAACTCCGTTGTTTAGGTACCCAGACACAACACACGTTTTTAAAAGCTTAGGCGTAAATGTAGTCCCAAAAGCCATAGGTCAAGGAAGTGGTAAGGCCGTGCCAGCCATTGGTGAGTTAAAATTCCGAAATTTCATTTCCCAAAGATCACCTGGAATTTAATTAACTTACGGTTAAAAGACCTGTGAGTTCAAGGCTACTTCTTGTAAAACACAGTGAATATAAATCCAGACGGTCTTCACGTACACCTGCAGGCACTGTCCTTTTCTCTTTCTGCCTCTGCTTGCAGTTTCTGCCCCATGGAGGTATCAGGTCCTTGCTGATCCCCACCCCTTACCTCTTCCCCGCAATCACACACAGCAAGTACCTACCAGGCTAAACCCATGATCCTGGAAGATGTGTGTTTACAAGGGCTGGCCAGGCTCTTTCATAGCTGTCCAAAGGGCCTGAGCCAGCACTTCACGTTTTAGAAGAGACAAAACATTCCTTATCCCTAAGTTCAGCAGGCTGTAGCGCTGGGAGCCTGATTGGGAAAGCTTTGGTCCCTCAGGAGAGATCGGATAATGCGTTGTTTCCTGGGGATTTCTCCTTGTCTTTCCTTTCCTTATAGGGTGTTTTATGAACTCAGCTGCTGGAGCACAGGGACAAGAAGCTGAAATAGGACGACCGTCTAGTGAAGCCCTCGTTCAAAGTCACAACTTCGGCTCTGCCCTTCTTGCCGAGGTGGACTGGCGGATTTCATCGGTGAGAGGAGCTGGTGTTTGGCAGACAAACCTCAGACTGAATCCTTGGCAGGAGCAGCTACATTGGTGATGGAATTAAAGTTTCGTTTTAAAATAATTTCTAGGCCCCATGTTTATGATGAATTAATTCTGTGTGTTTGCTACAAGCAGAGAGGATGAAGACTATTGTTGTGTTACAGTCTTGCTTGTTTCAGTGGCTCAGTGAATGTGAACTGCCCCAAAAGACAACTGCTTCTGTATCAGCTTTAAGTATTTCTCTGCTATATTTGCCTCAGCTGGAGTGTCTGGGACGTGGTTACTCTGCAAATATTGCCATGGTGGATGTTTCGGGTGAATACGCTTGGGATAGAGTTTCCAAGCAGGAAGATTCAGATAAACAGCCGCTTCGAGGTGAAAATTAGAGAGTTCATGTTACACCCATCTCTTGAATTTGTAACTGACTCTTCACCCTGAAAATCTGATTCTAAGAACTCAGCGTGTCCCGTTGGGAGCAGAATAATACCACAGAAACCGTGGCCAGCCTGAGTCTTGAATATTGAGAATTGTGATTAACTTCTCAGGAATGTATGCGGAGCAAGTCATGTTTTCTGGGCTTTTTTAGGTAATTATTTCAAAACTTGAATCTGTGAATGAGGATTATAAACAGTTCCCAGACAAACATCTTAGAGAAAGACATGAAATGCATCAAATAAACAATGGGTTCTGACCTGTTCACTC
This sequence comes from Aptenodytes patagonicus, assembly GCF_965638725.1. Classification (NCBI taxonomy): domain Eukaryota; kingdom Metazoa; phylum Chordata; class Aves; order Sphenisciformes; family Spheniscidae; genus Aptenodytes; species Aptenodytes patagonicus. The sequence goes on from NC_134961.1 coordinate 8,013,844, forward strand.
ATGAGTAACGTGCATAAATGTCTGTTCTGACTGCATAGGAGGAATGAGCTGCAAAGGGAGCAATCGGATCTCTCCATGAAGTGATACAGGTCAAAATGGCAAACCTTAAATAGCTACAAGCTCGCTCAGCCCATGGACAGATCAGCAACGGCTAGAACTCAGCCAAATTGCTTCCTGAGTGACTAGGATGCCTCTTGCTGAGTTTAATGAAATGTCATTGCAGTTTCCATAGCATAGGCCCCGTCCTGTGTCTCCCCTGGCCACGCTGTTCTCCAGCACATCAGGGCACTCTGTAAATCCCGCTGCGACGGCCCGGGTTGGGCTGCAGCTGGTTCCTCCAGCCACATCCCGTTACAACGATTGTATTTTCTGGTAAAGGAGGTTTTTGAACGTTCTCTTAGAAAATGAAGGAGACGTGTTCTGCAGTGACGTGAACTGACAGCGCTGCACAGGGAGCTCTGCAGGCGACGGATCACGGGGAGGGAGTTGTCGGCTAAGCAGGATGCTTGCCTTTGGTGTGGGCTCAGTTTCTTGCTCTGACACAGATTTCTTCATCATCTTACAGTGAGACTAAGAGTCCAGCTTTCCTGCCTGAAGGGATGGGGAGCGTAACCATGTTTCAGATTGGAAAATGGTCTTCAGGTAAGGGGCAAATCAGCCCATATAGTACAGACCACATGGAAGAAAGGCTCTGGTCTCTCCCTCTTAGCGCTGCCAGGGATCCCAGGCTAAACACAGCAGGCCGGGTGTCCATAATGACATTCCCAGTTACAAAGAAGGAGGTTGTAAATGTACGGAGGGCAGGGAGAGGAACAGGCAGCACAGACCCACTTTTGACGGCTCGCTGTAGAGCCTCAGCCTTTGCGCTGTAGTGGCAAGCCTTGGAGTAACGAGGAACTCGGTTCAGATGCTGCCTTTTGGGGTTGCATTTCAGTAGCAGCAGCAGCAGCAAACTGATCTCTGGTGGTTAGGGAAGGAATGGTATCCGGATCAGAAAGCCCTGCTGAAGGATCACAGGGTTATATAAAGACCTGGCCCAGGAGCCTGCAAGATGTTTTTGCATTTATTAGTCATTTAAAAAATAATGCTGGTTCTGTAACGAAAGCTGTATCCTCATTCTCAGCTGTTGTCTGTTGCTTGCTTGGGGAGGATCAGTGTATTCTTGTGAGGGCTGGAGGGGTATTGGCTGTACGGAGACCCGACCAGTCTCTAACCAAACAAGGGCAGGTCGCTGCTCGTGAGGCACAGAGGGTCTGATGGGGAAGACGCCAAGTGCTTTCAAATCCCACTAGGTGCTCAGTGAGTCATGGGTCCTGCAGAAGACAGTCTGTGCGGTTATATGATCAAAAACTCTACGGGGAAGTGTATGCACATGAAAGCAAAGTTAAAGTCTTTCTGGTGTCTGACTTTTCAGTGCTCAGCTTTCCAACTGTAGGACTCTTTTAATGCAAGGAATTACGGAGGCAAAACAAACAGCCCCAAAACTTCTGAAGGTTTTTGTTAAAGGAAAAAGAGGGGAAAAAATTCCCTGAAACCTCTGGCATGTGGCATCAAATTGACCCCACACAGACCGTTGGCAAGGTTGGGAATTTTTAAGCCATGGCATAGACTTTGGCCACTCGTGCTCATGGAGCGACACAGAGCTCTGCCGAGTGTCTCTGCCCTAGGTGGACCAGCTGTACAGAGGGCTAAGCCAACTGTTCCACCAGGGTTTAGCTGCGTCTGCCAACACCAGAGGAGCGTTAACAGTCAGAAAACAGGTCTCTGCCCAGATCTGGAAGGGAGTGGGGACTAACAGCGCGCCTGCCCATCCCTTCCTGTCTGCCCTACCTTAGCTCTCCAAATTTATCTGACACAGAGGTCAGGAACAGCCAAAACCCTCAGAGCCCACCCTAAACCTGAAGCAGGTCTATCAGTTAGTCTTCCCCTAGCCCCAACCTTCAGCCTCAGGGCTCTATGTCTAGTTCTAGCCAAGGACCGCCACCAACCAAATCCTTACGCTTAGCCAGAGACCATCGGGAGCCACAAGCTCATCCTGGACAGGGATGTCTCCCAGCCCCCAGCAGTGGGACTGGGCCAGCCTCATCTCGCCAACGGGCCCCAAATCCCAGCCCCGTCCTGGGACTGTCCCTGGGTCAATCCCTTCCAGCACAGGCCTGGGGCCGCTTTCCACCCCATCTCTGACCCACCATCCACAGCCCTGGGCGGGGGCACCAGTAAAACCACAGCCCTACCCCTCACCATGGACTGTGATTACCGTGGTCTCAACGTGGGCCATCAGCAGCTTCATTAGCAGGTCTGCAGGTCCTTCACCGCCTGCGTTTGGAAGATCACCTGCTGGAATGCTCCGTTCCTGCTGCGGGCACCTCCTGTTCGCTTTACTCTGCCTGTAACGTTCAGGAGCAGAATAGACAAGATGGAGCGGGCAGGAGGGAGCTCTGCCGTTCCTCCTCCCCTTGTTGCCCCTTTTTCCCAGGGAGTTGCGTACCTCAGCCTCAGAAAAATGAACCACACCGATTAGGTGGCTGACATGCGGAATTTGAGTACATATTTTTACCTATCTAATCCCCAAATACAAGCCGCCCCAGTTAAAACAAATCTGCTTGGAGGATCACACCAGCTGGACGGTGCTGCCCAGGGGCTGCGCTGGTGCGCAGGGAGCTGCTCCCACCGGCTTGGCCAGGACAGTCCTCAGAGCAGGGGAGTGGCAGAAAGGAGATGGCACAATGAGATGTAATTACTGGGGGGGCCCCCCCGAAAGCTCATTGCCAAATCAGTGCTTGTATGAGATGTGAAGCAGTTGAAACAGAGACGAATATCGCCCCCGGGCTTAGCAAAAAATTATCTTCAGCTCCTAGGATCAGGTGGAATATGCGTGTTGAATCCTCTTTTTAGCATTTCCTAAGCATGGCTTTCAAACAAAGGCCCCTAAATACACATTTTAAACAAAGACACTGATTTCTGTTGAAATGCTCTCCTCAGCTGTGATAATGGGAGGCGCCAGAGCAAGGGAAACCGCCGGAGCCGCACTGTGCGGGCAGGAGAACGGGAAAGCTCCTCTCCCTGTCTAATTAAGCTGCACATGGAGTCCCTGACAGCAAAGTGACATCCAGAGGCTCAAGACCCCATGATTTATATGGGGTTTCTGGTGTTTTCATGGGGTTTCCCTTCCCTATATGATTTACAAGGGACTCCACTCCTTTAGAGAGCTCCTTAGCCTTTCTCCTACTAGGTGCCACGGAGCAAGGTCACGCGTGATTTGTATAAAATTATGTGTTTTTTCAGTAATTCCAAGGTTTCTCCATCACTCCGTTGTGTCTCATCCCCCAATTCACCGTAGATTTCTCTGTTTCAGTTCCCTGAGTTACAGATTCAGGGACTAAAGGAATAATTATTACTGTGCCCCGTTAGGAAAAAAAAAAAAAGAGTTAAGATTTTTGGCCATAGGTGATTATAGTTTCCGCAGCTGAATAAATCAGTGTCCCATAACTGACAGAGGATAATGGATTTAATAAATAGCTATGATTAAGTCTGATGTTATTTTTAAATAATTTCAAAAACTGTTACTCTAATCCCTCCATGGCTGGCAGAAAGGATGCTGCTTAGAAGTTAAAATTAGTTCCTTAATGTTCAGCCTGGTGTGGAGTTACGGGCCCTCCAGGGCTGTGCTGGTTTTCTGGGGCATCCGCTTACACCGTCTGCCTAATGGACGTTAACAGCTGCGTTTGGGGAGTGGGAAAGGGCTCCCACAGCTCGCACTGTTAGCTGTTCTCCGTCCCGGGGCTCAGTTCACTCCGCAGGAGCTCCCACCGACCCCAGCCCAGCTGCTGGGATAATGGGTTGGCGTTACACTTCACGGTGTTATCCCCTTTACAAGCTCTCTTCCCCCACAGCAATTCCCTTTGGAGAACAAGTCTGATGAGGAGCGGCTGGGGGAACTGGGGTTGTTCAGCCTGGAGAAAAGGAGGCTGAGGGGAGACCTCATCGCTCTCTACAACTGCTTGTAGCGAGGGGGGTGTCGGTCTCTTCTCCCAAGTAACAAGCGATAGGACGAGAGGAAATGGCCTCAAGTTGCGCCAGGGGAGGTTTAGATTGGACGTGAGGAAAAATGTCTTTACTGAAAGAGTGGTTGAACATTGGAACAGGCTGCCCAGGGAAGTGGTGGAGTCCCCATCCCTGGAGGTATTTAAAAGACGAGTAGATGAGGCGCTCAGGGACATGGTTTAGTGGGCATGGTGGTGTTGGGTCGACGGTTGGACTCGATGATCTTAGAGGTCTTTTCCAACCTCAATGATTCTGTGATTCTATGATTCTCCTTAATTCCCAGGGAATTACCAGCTCTGTCAGGCCTCTTTATCAATAAATATAGATCTCTTCTGTAAATATCAATGTGACTTTTTTTCTCTTTTTTTTTTTCAGCACCTACTTTTCTGAGTGGGCGATCCTGTTTCTTGGCTGGAAAAAGGCGCTGAAGAACACTTTGCCTTGACAAGCACCACACAGAGGGACAAGTTTTCTGGTCCGTGTAACCTCATAGAAGTGTTAGGCGTGAATAGTCTACTTGCTCAACCAAATAAAAACTCCTATCAAACTTGAACTAGGATCGCAGGAATGGGGATGTCCCACAGTGCAGCGGGCAACCACGGCAGAGTCGGTATTTATCAAACCCACTTTAACGGGCCAAATTCCCAGGTATTTGGGAGAAAATTAAGCTGCCTTTAAGCAGCTCCCCCTCCTCTTGGTGCCACCCCATCGCAGAGCCCCAATACGTTCCTGTACCGACCGCAGGGACGAGGCACTGGGCTGGGGACCAGTTTGCCCTGACCTGCCGTAACCGTCGGCAATGCAAGATGTGACGCTGCGCTGCCACCCGCCCCCGGGGACACCTCTCCTCCTCGTCTGCCAGCTCTAATGATCCCGTGGCCACAGCGGGAGTTGTTTCAACTGAATTGACGGAAAACCATGCTTATTTGTTTATTTTCTTGGGTTGCTTTCCCTTCAAATGAGCTGTCTGAACTGACGCATCCCCACGGCTCCTCGGCTGCAGAGGAGCGGGGGGAGAAAAGCAAGGGAGGGGGAGAAAAGCAGGACCGCTTTTTTGAGGCCGCTACACTAAATTAGGGGAAACAACAAGCTGCACCTTGAGCCTTGGAAAATCCAGCTGCGGTCCTCGGCTTTGCCTCTGGCTCAGCAGTAAGACAGGGATAACAATAAATCCCTTCTCCCACCTTCTGCATGTCCTGATTAGATAGACTGTAGCGGAGGGGGGCTGTCACTTATTATGTGCTTGTTTAGTGCCTGGCACAATGCAGCTCTGATCTCGACTCAAACCCGCGGCTGCTGCACGAACAATAGGACTGATATGAATCTCATGGCTGGCGGTGGGGAGGTTCACCGGCTGCCCGACGTCTGCCTCCCCGGGAGGAATTGGTGCAGGCTGCAGAGTTAGCGCTGCCTCCCTCCGGGATCGTGCGCCGGGAGGATGCATCCCAACCGAAAAAGGAGGAATTTCCAGGCTCCATCCCTGCCACACTTGGGAATTGCCCCGCATCCACCAGCAGTTACCTCGGCAGCTGGTTCAGGAACCCACATGGATATTTCCTTGGTGTTCCCGTAACAAATAAGTAAAATTAATTTGTTGATGTTAACTTAATGGACTACATTAGAGCTGATGGAGAAAATACGCTGTCTGAGCGCAGACGTTCAGGGGGTTGGCAGGAATCCCTACCTTTGCTCGCTCTCTGCCAGGTGAGGTTCTCCTTTCACAGAAGGATTGCTCAGACAAGCTGCTGTGGCCGTGCAACCTCCTGCGACGGAGCCTGGGCTGTTCCTGCCTTGCCTAACCCCGACGCAGAGATGCCACACGCTGACTTCTTTTCTGACCAGTACCTTTCTCTGCTTGCAGTGAGGGTAAACCTATTGAAGAAACATGAAAAAAACCAGAGGAGGAAAAATCAGTGCTTTTATCTCAGGGCTTAACACTGGTGTGTTCAAATCTGCCACCAGTCACAGCCTAAGTAACCTGCGGTGCCTGGTGGGAGCACAGGGCGAAGGGTGGCAGGGTGGAGAGAGCAGCCACAAAGAAAACCTGTAAACTGGAACCGCAGCTTTTCATACCTGTCACGATGTGGATTTTCAGCTTGAGCACACAAGGCTGAGCTCAGGAGACACTGTCATGTAGATTTAGGGTTTTATCTCCTTTCCTTTCCATTAGCTGTGATACCCTCTTTTTATGCTGAAAACCAAAACCTTTTTTTTCCCCCAGCGGTTGTTCCCTTTCCCGTTCGGCAAATATCGATCTGCCCCTGTCCTCGGCACGGGTTGAAACCAGCCCCGCTCATCCTCTGCCTGCTCGTGGGGCCGAGCGCTCGGCGGTGCCACCTGCCATGCCATCAGTGACTGAAGCGAAGGCCGAGGAGGGGGGGTTGCTAATCAATTTGCACGTGTTTTTCTCTCCCCATCCTCTCCCTCCCTGCGCTGGCAGTGACAGAGGGCTGAACAGGACGGGTCTGATTGCGCTTGGCAGGTGGAGAGGGAATGAAAAGGGCAGAGAGGGAAAGAGCAGCCCAGGATAACGATAAACTTCTTGCAGCCTTGTTGCACGTTCCTATCCTGCAGCACCTTGAGCTCTCCAGGCAGAGGAGCAAATGCTGGGGGCTGGCCTGTGCAGGAGGCTGCCCCCACTTATCTTGGAGCATGATTTTAAGCCAATTTAATTAAATTGCTTGGAAAGGTTGCGAGGACTCATCTGTTTCAGCTTGAGCCAGGCCTGTTTTGATTTAGCGTTGGCTGATTAGGAATTAGCTGAAATAAACCGCTCGGAAAACAAAATTAGAGGGTGCACACTAACTTTTGCACCAGATTAAGTTGCATTAAAAAGCAATTGAAATGTAATTTTCCTGTCTCAAGCAGCCAAGAAACAAGATAATGCAACCGGTGGCACTTGAAGCTTAAAAATACAGCATCTAGGATTAGCACAACTGGCTTTTTAATGCCCACAAACACCACATTTATCTGAAGGTCTTCTCTCAACACACACCCCACCACCACCTTCTGCACAAAGCTTCGTACAACTTCTTTCATTCGCCTTGAAAGGCAGAACTGGTATGACCCCGGGATTTGAATCCATGACTTAAAGCAGCCTGGGTATTGCATAGCGTATTTCCATAGGTATTTCCATGCTGGAAATAGCCACACAGTGAACTAGTCGTTCCCCGTAACTCAAATAATTTATTTTGAAATGGCTCCCGCGTACGCGGCTGGCAGGGTACGAAGGCCCAGGCTGTGCTCCTGGGGTGCCGAGGGTGCAGACCCCGGTGGTGGGTGCTGCTCCCATCTGCCTCCCACCACCACCTCGCTCCCACCTTCCTGCAGCGAGCCCAGGCGCCCGCTCTGAATTACTGTGCTCCCCATCTCCCTCGCAGAAAAAGATGTCAAGTAATTTAAAATCGGGTTTTAATTAAATATTTTAATAGCTGCTTTCCCCACACATTTGGCAAACACTGCTCCTCCTCTCCCCATCGGCTGGACCAGGCTGGCACCTCTGCACACACAGAGGTGTACGGAGTGGGGTTTACAGGGCTTTGCTAAAAAGGGTGATGGCTCGGAGGGCTTGCAAAACCCAGATGCCTTCAGCACTTCGGAGTCCCCAAAACTGCCCGCAGTGCTGTAGCCAAGCCCCGCTGCGAGTGGTTATTTTGAGGGCAGGGGTACTGTTGTCCCTGTTGGCTGGAGCGGTGGCACAGGCAGGAGGACAAGCTGTGCAAGCAGCCCGAGCATTGGCGTGTAACTGGTGTTAGGGCACCATAAATCCAAACGAACTCTTGATTAAAGCTGATCGAGACTGTGATAGGCACATAATGTAGAATGATAAGAGCTGCCCAGCAGCTCCTGGCCAAAATCTAAAGGACTCATGGAGATGATAGGTTCCTTCTGGGTTTCTCTCCATGCTACCTCCTGCCGCAGCCCCGCTGGGCTCCCACCTGCGCCAGCCAGCAGCTCAGCAGCACCTGCTGCTTCAAGTTTCTTAATCCTGTCTCATCCCGCTTGCAACCTCCGCTCGGCCGATTCCCCTCAGCTACCGCCTGGCTCCATGGTCCCGGTCCCCGCTAACCGAAGGCAGCTGCTCTCCTGGCCTGCATCACCACCTACAAGGACCTTCAAGCTACCCAGACAAAAAAGGGGCATCCCCAGACTGCCCATCCCCTGCACTCCCCCTCACCTGCGCAGCAAAGGGGAGGACCCAGACTGTCCCCCGTGTTACGGGACATTGTGCAGGTGCAGGCTGGCATCTCCCACGAAGGGTCTGGCCACAGACAAGGCCAAAGTGGGCAAAGCATAAATGTATGGAGGAGGTGGGGGGGGATGAGCGGGGTGGCCCAGGCAGGAGGGCCGCTCATGAGCAAAGGCATCACCATCAGTCCTCCTCCAGGTGCATCCAGGTGGCCGTGGCAAGGGAGCAGCTGGAGATAATGGGAGGCTGTCCTGGGAAGGGCCAATCATGGGGGGGAACCAGGGGGTACGTGGCTCCATGGGGGCAATAAAAGAGGCAGTCTGAGAGTGATGGGGTATGAGAGAGAGTTGGGTGAGTGGTTTTCCTTGTTTTTGGAGTGCTCAGTGGCTGGTTGTTCCCTTCTACCCTGTGATGAGTATGGGGCTGTGCTGGGTCTCCTGCTCGGCTGGTGTCAGCGTGTGGGTTGTGGCCTATCTCTGCTGACGTGGGGCTGAAGGAAGCTCCCTCAAAAGAAGAGGTCTTTTGGGGTGTTACTGCGGTCCCCTGTTGGAGGGGAAACAGGGGAAGGGAGGCTGAAGCAGTTCTTGAGGTTTGAGCGTAGGGCTTAAAGGCTGTGGGCTACAATTGGCTTGAGCCAAGAGGTGGCTCATCCTGGCCCCTCTGTGAGCTGGGGGAGGTCTGCAACTTGGTGGCTGGCTGCTGTGCTGGGGTAAGGAGCTGCTGGTATCTGGCCTTGATTGCTGGGACAGGAAACAGGGAGAGAGAGAGAGAGGACCAAAAAAACAACCCTGCCAAAACCCTTAAACTTGATTAAAGATGGAATAAGGGGAGCTCTTAGAGGCTGATCTGAGCTGCAGGTGTTGGCTGTAAGCCTGGAAGGAAGGTGAAGATGCATCACTTCTGTGTGATCTGCACCTGAGTGTGTTTATGCACAACCTGGCTTTAGGGGGCCCTTGCTGGTGTCTGGCTGCTCTGAAAACACCTCTGCTTTTGCTGGATGGAAGCTTTGCTTTTTCTGACAAAAACTGTCTGAAGGCCTGCTCTTGGTCGTATTTGTGTTTATGTCTGTGGCTCTTACTAGGGGAGGCTTAGAAATTATTTTTACCTGTCCCTATTCAATGTTTTTCACCTGGCAATCCTTACTAGTGGCTGGGTTTCCAGGAGAACTCTTTGCTTAGTTGAACTTTGTCGCTTCGTGCCACTGCATGTGACCTTGTGTCTCTCCTGTTGGGGGGCCCTGGTGTAGGAAGCCAAGCTGGGCTGTGTGGTGGGCTAAGAGAGTAGACTTGGATGTGGCTACTTGTCCTTAAATCAGACCTTAAGCTGATGCTTTTGGAGGCAAGAGGCTTGTGCCAGGCTTGGGCTGTGTGTTTAAGTAAACCTAAAGGCCTGGGATGGGAACTGGAGGAAGGTGGTGGTACTGTAACTGTGAGAAGTGGTGTGTCCAGCTTCCTCAGGGGATTACAGCAGCTGTAATTCTTGTAGCCTGGTGTTAAGTGGTAGTTTGTGCTTGCATTTAGTTTGGCTCAGCTGCAGTGTGTGAGGATCCTACTGAGCTCTGCTTAGGGCAGGGGACCTTCAGCATCTCCCTTCCTGGGGTGGGGGGGAGAAAATGTGTGGCACAGGCTGCTGGTGGGGGGGTGGGGGTCCCAGACCCCTCTGTGGATGTTGCTGTGCAGTTGTGACCTGACCCTGCTCTGTCCTGAACCCCAAAAGCACGTGAAGGCTTTCAGCTGGCACCTCTCTCAAACCTGCCAAGATGCCAGTCGTGAGCAAGCATAGTGAGCGGTTGAGGAAGTTCAAGAACAAGGGCAAGGACGCAGCTGTAAGTACCCGCCTGTGCCATCCCCTTCGGACAACGGCAGAGCCCGCTGGAGGTTTGCCTGTTGGCAGAAGCTGATGTAAAGGCTTCTGAAGGGCAGCTGGCCCCAAATCTACCTGTATGGGGTAGCAAAGGTGGTGGTGGGGAATGGCTCTGCCAGCAGGGACGCTCAGTTAGCTTTTGAGATGTGGCGTGGTGCTGGCTGGGCTGTGAGGAGTGTGGTGGCACAGGCAAGGGGGACGTGAGTTTTGGGTGGGTGAAGGTGCTGGGGGAGGGAGATGGTCTTGCCCCTCCTGCCGAGCTCTCCGCAGCAGTTATCCCTGCGGAGAGGGGGCTGGTATGGGGTGTCAGACCACAGGATCTGTCAGCTTGCTTTAAGCCAGTAGAGGAGATGAGAGTTTGCCTTTCAGGTTCAGCAAATCGACTCTTAAAAACAGTCACTGGTTGCTGGTTCATCCAGCAGCCCATGTCCTTGGGAGGCACTAAGGGAGAGGCTTTATTCTGTCCCATCTCCTGTGTAACTCTCTAAGCCATGGCAAGGAGCTGCCCGAGAGCAGATGCTGGCTCTCTGCCTTCCTCACTGAGGAAACTTGGGGCAAAGGGTTACAGAGCTGAGATGGGCTCCTTGGGGAATTGGGTGATGCAGACACCGGTGGGGTGGTGCTTTTCTCCTCCCCTCCAGGCCCTGCGGAGACAGAGAGTGGAGGTGAACATCGAGCTGCGAAAGGCTAAGAAGGATGAGCAGATCCTGAAGCGCAGGAGTATTTCATTCAGTTTGATGGATGAGAGTCTCTCTCTGGGAGAAGAGAAAAGAAATGAGGTGAGCACTGGGTGCTCTGCACCCAGGCAGGATCGGTGCTGCAGCACATGGCTTGTGCAGTAGGTCTCATCTACTACTTGGACCGCTACCAAGTCCAGTTCAGGTGACCTGGGTTAAATAGCCAGTGCCATTCCTGATCACCGTGCCTCGTGTTGGGGAGTGGTTTAGACTGCCTAGCCCTTCTTCTGTGTTGTTTTGCCTGGAGATGATGTCCCGTGTGGCTTCCCTCGATGGCAGGTAGAACTGGCTGGGGCTCCAGCTCGCTGGGAGCTGGCGAAGCTCCTGTCTGGCTCCTTGCACAGTGAGGGGTAATTACTGAGCTCGTAGGCCCATTACGGTGTGTCTGTGACTCTTTCCATTCTTGATTATAAGGATTAGTTGCCTCGAAGGCTTTTGTGGATTTGCTTCCTCTGCCTCATCTCGAAACTGCATTGCATAAAGAATAGACATTGCTTAGATACGAAGTGGTGACTGACTTGGGTCTAGACAGCTGATTGACTGTGGAGATTAAACCGGAGGGAGTCCTGGCTTGCCATCTGACTTTGAATCATTCCCTGTGACATAGGTTATTCAGCTGTCCTTGGAGGAAATCGTTGAAGCTGTGAATGGGAGCAACACTGAGCTGCAGCTGCAGGCTACGCAGGCCACCAGGTATGCTGCCCGGCTGCTCTGTGCTGGGAGGGAGGTGGCTGAGGGAGCTGCGGTGGGTCCTGTCAGCAGAAGGCATTTCTTCCTGTTTGAAGAGCTTTCTGAAGATGTGACAAAGGGGGAAGGAGCCTGGTGACCAAACTGCTCTGAGGAACCTCAGCTGGTGCCTGTTTTGAGCCCTGTGTGTCTTGCTTGGCTCCATCAGTCCTGGGCAGTGCCTGTGGCAGGGACCTGTGTGGCTGGACCCAGCCAAAGGGGTTGGCTGTGGCTCCTGGAGCTGACCCCCCTCACTGTGCTGGGGCAGGGACCATGTTGGATCCCACCAGCTGATGTAGTGGTTGGGAAGAAACCAAGTGCCAAAGGCTTGAGCAGCGCAAGGGCTGGAGAGCCTGGCTCTGTAAGGGCCACTACTGAGCAGGGCTGTCCCCACCTGGGTTGTGGTAGGAGGGATCACAGGGTGCCATCATCACCCAGCTGGCAGCAGGGATGTCTTCTGAGGGTCCGGGAGAGGCTACATTGCTGCTGGTGCTTCCTTAGCTGGCTTGAGCTGCCACATCGGTGATCTGCCTGTGTGCCAGGGGACCAGTACTGTTCCCAATGGCTGTGAGGACATCTGCTCATGGTGAGCAGATCAAAAGCTTTGCTCCCAAAGTGTTAACTGGAGGCTGGCCGGAGCAGACCCTTCCTAAAGGGACAAGTCATGACTAGGTCCCCTAATCTGCTGTGCAGCACGGAGCTGGCTTTCTGCTGCCCACACCTCCATGAACCAGGCTGGGAAGCAGATCTGGCTGAAAGTGTTTCTTCTTCTGTCTGTCTTTGACTTGATCGGTGCCCTGATCCAACCTCCCAGGCAGCTCCACGTGCTTCTGTGCCAGTGTGAGGCATGAAACAGCAGTGGGGAGTTGGTGATTCTGGGTTTTAGCTGGAAAAACAGTCTGAAACCTCACTTTAAACATGAGCTCTGGTCTGTGTGGGGTTGGCCAGCGCTCCTGAGCTGGGGAGCGGCAGAGGCAGGCTTGCAGGCTGTAAAAGAACAAATTGCAGATAGTGATTTTTTTTTTCACTGTCTCAAAGTCCTGCAAGGTGGGGAGCATGGAATAATGTTGTCATGGTCCCAAAGGGATGTGTGAAGTACTGCATTCTAACAGACACCCTGTTGTTGCTTCAGCATCTTCTTAGATGGGTCTTCTGCAGAAGTCTCTCCCTAGCAACTCCTCTGCTAGGGGATTTGCTGATGTGGGATGCTGAACTAGCATCTCTTGCAGGTGCTGCTTCCCTCGCAAGCCACAACCTTGTACGTGGCTACAGGGTTATGGTCTGTCATGGCACCACGCAGGGCTTCTCATGGCAGGCTGTGCGGTGTCCTCTCTTGCAGGAGAATGCTGTCCAGGCAGAAGGACCCCCCTATTAATCAGATCCTGGAGCTGGGGATCATCCCCAGACTGGTTGAATTCCTGACCCATGCTGACAATGCTCCTCTGCAGTTTGAAGCAGCCTGGGCACTGACTAACATTGCCTCCGGCACCTCTGACCACACCAAGGCGGTGGTGGAGGGAGGTGCCATCCCAGCCTTCATCTCCCTCCTGTCCTCCCAGCACATGCACATCAGCGAGCAGTCTGTGTGGGCACTGGGCAACATCGCAGGTAAGCAGAGGTCTCCAAGCCTGGGGGCATGCAGATGGTCACTGCCCAAGCCGATGCTGGGGAGCTAAAAATATTGATGTTCCTCAAGATAGCCTTGTCTCCCTGCAGCTTTGTCTCCAAGCTGCTGCCCCTGTTGAAACTCTTAACCCTTCAGTCCCTTCATGTGGCCTGGCAGCCTTTGAGAGACCCTGTGTTGGTTCTACAAGAGGATTTTGGCCAAAGCCAAGTGCATGACTCCATCCTGCTGGGATGGTCTAACCCACTAGTGTTGCCAGTAGGGAGAATAGAATGGGTCATGTCTGGTTAGCCTGCCACAAACTAGCCACGATGGCACTCCAGTCTACCTGGTAAATCCTCTCCACCTGACAGTACTTAATGGTGTGTGGCTGGTGAGTGAGCCCAGTCATCCAGCCCTGGTGGGTGCCTGAAGGTTTGATTGCTATTTGATGTTGACTGTCTTGTGACTTGGGCAGATGCAGTAAACAACCCTTTTTCATCTGTGCAGGTGATGGTCCTCTATACAGAGATGCTCTTATCAATTGCAATGTGATTCCTCCCTTGCTGGCTCTGGTGTCACCTGTAACTCCAGTAAATAACCTCCATTTTCTTGACTTAACAGCTCTTAATCACTTGGGTAATGGGTGAATGGTGGTCCATCATCTGCCTTATAAACAACAAGCTGTTTGTATAATTGAATGAGACCCTGTCCTAAACTGTGTTTAGTGACCCTGCCTCTCGGCTATATACAAAGCTGGGGGTGCCAAGCAGATAGTCTTCAAGTCGATGTGATGTCTTCTAGTCTTAGCTTTCCTATCCAGCTTTGACCATATCAAGCTAGGAGTAAGATGAAACTGGTGCAAGGTAAACTCGCATATGCGTGTGGAAGGGCTGAACTTGCCCTTCAAGCTTCTTCCTGCTGCTTTTTGGGTAGCTCTAAACTGCTGGATTTGTGGCTTATCTCTGCCTTTCTGCAATGGTGCCTGCCCTGCTGCTTTCTCGGTCTCTGGGGGAGAAGGGCCTTTTCAGAGAAGCATCAGGTGGACTGAGAAGCTCTCAGGGGCTGTAACAGTGGTACTGATGCCTCCAGGTGTCCCACCCTGGGTGTGGTGGAAGCCGTATGCTTTCTGTAGGCATAGCTATGGCCTTTCAGGCTGGTGTTAAGAAAACACCCTCTAGGCCTTCTGTGAGTTTATATTGCAAGATTTAAAAAAAAAAAAACACCAAACAAACCAACCCCCAACTCTTCTGGCTGCTCGGTTCCTAGCCCAACTCACCCTCGCCTCTTGGGGAGCCCTGGGGAAGAAACATGACAAAACACCGGTTCATATATACACACACCTTGGTAGCTACGATGCTTTGAACGCAGCTCCAGTGCTCTCCTGGGAGCATCCTTACTGGGATGAACTGTCCAGATGACACAGCTTAAATCCTCGAGGTGCCCTACTCTAGAACAATGAGCTGCTAACATTAAAAAAACAAATTCCTGATTTTGTCCAATGAATGCTCTGTAATTTGTCCAAGGACCCAGCAAATAAGCTGTTTGGTGCCTTTTTTTTAGTCATCACAGCTTGTCACACCACCAGAGCTGAAGTAATTGGAACTTAATACTGGGGAGGGAGAGGGTGAATCTACTGTCTTAGTCACTTACCTGTTTCATCTCCCTTCTTCAAATAAGCCTCAGCCCTTAAGGCTGCTTCTGGCCACTGGATAACATCTCTGAGCTGTAGGGACCAGAAGCAGGGTGCTACCTCTTCCTCATTTGTTACTGCCGTGAGGATCTTACACCTCCCTTGTGTTTCAGGTTGGGTTCCTGAGGAACATCACATGGACACTATCAAACCTCTGTAGGAACAAGAACCCCTACCCTCCCCTGGATGCGGTGAAAAAGGTGCTGCCAGTCCTCATCTGCCTCATGGAACATGAGGACAAGGACATAATTTCTGACTCCTGTTGGGCTGTTTCCTATCTGACCGATGGCTCCAACGATCGCATCCAAATTGTGGTGGATACAGGGATTCTCCCAAGGCTGGTGGAACTCATGGCCAGCCCGGAGTTGATCATTATGGTAGGAAACAGTTGGCAATCTCCAGCCTCTGGTCTCTTAATGTAGGAACATGTGAGGAAAGAGAAGGCATGTCTGCTTACTATATGTGGCTTGTGTGGTCTGCCATCTCCTCAGACTGCAGTATTGATTGCTTGTCAAGCCACTGCTCTGTTCCAGCGTGCTGTGGCTGGCAGACTGGATAGAAACTGTAAAGCTGCTTAGAGCAAAATAGGAGGGTGATAGGTCTGTAAATACAACAGTAATCACCCATGATGCTTTCCTTATTTGAAGGATCAAGCACTTAGTGAGGGATCTTGCTGGGCTTTCTGGCATGTACCCCTTGAGGTCAGGATTCTCCTCATCTCCTTTAACCTCTGTCTAGACTCCAGCTCTCCGTGCCATTGGGAATGTAGTCACAGGGACTGATGAGCAGACCCAGGCAGCTATCGATGCTGGCGTCTTGGCTGTCCTGCCCTGTCTCCTGCGACATGCAAAGCCAACAGTACAGAAGGAAGCCGCGTGGACGCTCAGTAACATTGCAGCAGGGCCTTGCCAGCAGATCCAACAACTCATCACCTCTGGGTTATTGCCACCTCTGGTGGAGCTGCTCGATAAGGTAAGGGTGCAGTGCTGCACATAGCTGCTGCAGAAGCAATGCTGAGGTTCATGAGGTCCGTGATGCCTCATTTGTGAAGCACTCAGCATGTGCCTGAGAGCCAGCTGAGCAGTCTGTTTCAAAGCTGTTGAGATCCTTGGAACAGTCCTTGGCGCTCAGACTTGACAGTACACCTGCATGAAAGTGTGGCTTGGAGCTGCTCTGGCAGCTCTGCCAGGTGTCCCCCCATCACTCAAAGTGCTGGGGAAGGTGGGTCAGTCCAAACTGAATACAAGGGAAATGGCTGTCCTCACCTCACGCTGATCTTCGAGGGATGCTAAAGCTTGGGAGTGCCTTCACTGTGCTGCTCTTCCAGGGGGACTTCAAGGCTCAGAAGGAGGCTGTGTGGGCAGTGGCCAACTTCACAACAGGAGGCACTGTGGAGCAAGTGGTGGAGCTTGTTCAGTCTGGGGTCCTCAAACCTCTGCTCAACCTGCTCTTGGCCAAAGACAGCAAAACTATCCTGGTCATCCTGGATACCATTTCAAATCTCTTCCTGGTAAGATCTCCTACTATTTCTTGCGTTCCTTCCCTAAGAGAGCAGCAAGGTGTGAGCCCTTGTGTGGCTAGAACAGCTCCTCCTACAGCAGCTACTTATCTTACAGGAGTAAGAGTTAGACTTCGTGTTGTCTAACTTTGTCCTTGGATACTCTTGGGTTGTCCAAAGGGCTCGACAAGATTAAGATCCCAAAGTGTTCCTCTTCGCCTCCTGTGACTTTAGTCTCCTTCTGGAAAGGAAAAGAGGTTATGCGTTAATCCCCAAGCTGCACAGAGGTGAAGGTCTTGCAGAAATACAACTGCAGAGAAATCAAGTGGTCCTGGGGGCGTTTCAGCTCAGCTCCCTGCCAGCTGATGTCTACATGCCTCTCCCTTGAAAGCCTGTTTCTTGTAGCACCTTTGAACCAGTGAAACGGCTTTTGCAAATGAAATAGCGGGTGGCAGGTCGCACCTTCTGCTTCTCACTGTGTGGATGTAACTGGGTAGAGTTTGGCTAGCTTGTTTGGTTGGCAATCAAGCCACTGTGCAGTGATCCCGGCAGGGACTGATGTTTCATGTGCATAGTAGCCACATCCCTGGGATCTCTGCTAAACACAAATCGGGTAGGGACTGTAAATGCAGGACTGTGGTCACTTGACCTGTAGATCAGGGCCTTACAGTAAAGACCATCTCAGACCTGTTACTGATGTGAGGTTATGTTTGCCTGCTTGGTTATCTGATGTCATAGGCAGCTGAGAAGCTGGGAGAGACAGAAAGGTTGTGTCTGCTGGTGGAAGAGCTTGGTGGTCTGGAGAAAATTGAAGCCTTGCAAACCCATGACAACAACATGGTCTACCGAGCTGCCCTGAGTATCATAGAGAAATACTTTTCTGGTGAGGTATGTGAGCTCTTGCTGTTTCTCATCTGAAAACATGAAGCTATTACACAGTGGAATGAAGCACAGACTTTAAGGGTGCTGAAATAGGTTTCTGGAAGAGACCTCTGCATGACTAGAGTAGTCCTTGCAGCTTGTTCCAGTTGCTTTTAAAGGTCTGTAAAAGCTCTGAGTTGTCAGCCTATGAGTTGCACAACAGATACGGATGCCTTGATAGCATCTTGCTGCTGGAATTTAAACTGGCATCAGCTGGAGTTACTGCAGTTGCTGATATGAATACCAAATGCGGAGAATTTTCCTCCTTTGGAGCTGAGCTAGCTTGTCGCTATGAATGGAAGCCTCCTACTTGCTGATAACCGTGCTCAGGTTGCGTTTGGATTACTTGACCCTTCTCATGCTAATGAACTTATGGAAAAAGAGGATAGGACACCAGCTAGCAGTTGCAAGAGTGCCATGACTGTCAGATGCCATGATTAGTCCTAGCCTTAGTCTCGCAGATGGGGAAACATCAGGGAAGAGGCTTAGCGGTTTGGCAGATCCCAGAGCTGAGGCTCGGTCTAGATGTGAACTGCAGCAGCAGGGAGCAAATGTCTGTGTTAGTTCTCTGCCCAGAACAGGGTCTGCGGGATGTCCCTGCAAGAGGGTGTGGAGGAAGCTCTCCTACGCACTGGCACCTGCCTGAGGGGCTGGATGCCAGAGGGAACATCTCTCCAAAGTAGTCCTGGCTTGTTGCTGTTCCAAGCAGGCTATTTAATTTGAGTGAGTTTTGCCACCCCAGCCACTCTTTTCTTCTGCCCCTGGTGTCAGCGCCTGTAGACTTGGCTGCTGTTTGTGTGTGAGATGCAGGGACGCTGCAGCTTCAGTGTGCTGTGAGGAACAGGAGGACTTGGTCTGGTCTCCAAGGGTCCTATTAGAGTCAAGCTGATCTTAACAGCTTGTTACAGCAGCAGAATTTTCTTAAAACAAGAATAAAACAGTAAGCTGCTGTAAAAAGCTTTAGGCAAACTCTGGTGCAAAAAGCTTAGGTTTATTAAGATGCAGAACCTTTAACTGGTGGCTATCAATTTCCTCCTAGGAAAATCCAGATCTGCAGCCTGGGACTGGCCAAGATGGACTATATGATTTCTCAGTGGAGAAGCAAGACTTCAACTTCTGAAGACAAACATTACACAGCTCTGAGCTGGTGGGTGGAGGTGTCTTGGTGTAGAACTCAGACATCCAAACCAAGAGGAGCAAAGATGCTGAGTCTTTTTACTTTTGAAACTTGTCAATAAATTGCACTTCTGGCTTTGTACTTCTTGCCTTTGATTTTTTTTTTTCCCCTCATAAGCTGCTGTTGCAAACACTATAGACTTTTTTCCATAGTGTCTTAAGGCCCTGCAGAAATATATTTGAGCCCCTGGGCATGTCTTCTGGGTGGAAGGCGCAGCTGGAAGCTTTCTGCTAACTGCATTAAGCTGCTGGAGAGCAGGGTGTTACCACCAGAACCAACTGGGTCTCAGTGCTTGTGCTGAAACTTCTAGGCTTGACTTGGAGTGGCTGAAGCAGCTCTAAAAAGCTATTCAAAGAGGTGTTTCACCCTTCTGCAGGTAAAACCAGCTCCATGTGAGAGGAGATCCTTCTGGCAGAGAAGGAAATCGGCCAGGAGAAGGTGGGTCACTCACCCCTGTGTGTGCTACTGCACATGGAAGTATCGGGCTCTGGACACAGGAGCACGTGCTGGTCCTTTGGCAGCAAGGCTGTGTCAGAGGCAGCTATTGCCGTGGGAGCTAATTTGCCTCCCACTGCAGCTTCCCAGATGCTATCGGCTAGCCTGGAGCCCATTGATCTGGCTCTGCCTAGAGCTGCCCTTCAGTAGGGAGGACCTGTATTTCAGGTTTCCATTGCGTGTCGCTGCCCCTTGCTGAGAGGAATCCTCCCTCTCTCCAAGCCCTCGAACTTTGGTGTCTAGCTGCAGGCTGAGCAGAAGGTGAGGATGGAGTTGATGTGGCTCTTGAGTCCAGCTTGCAGCAAGCTCTGGTGCCCTGCGTCCATCCCTGCAGCTGTATGTACCGCTCTGCTAGCGGATGCATTGCACAAACATTATGTGCTGCAGGTTTATAATGAGCTGCTGGACGCTGCTCCATCCTTGTAGTGTTGATGGGTTGTGGAAGGTTCTGCTAGACCCTTCAATCCCCAGGCGTTGAAGCTATCTCAAGGGCTTTGCTCCATGTGAGATGGGGCTGGCAGCTTCCTCCTCCCTGCTCTGGCAGGTTTGACTCTTCAAAATAATCCTGGGTGAGTTCAGGGCTTTGCTTCCTCAGATGCAGTGGGCGGTGATGTGACAGATAAACTTAATCTGAAGAGAAAATCTTCTCTCCAGGAAGCAGGATCTCTTCTACGCTGGATTTGTTCACCAGAGGATTTATGCATTTCTCCTCTGGGCCACCTGGGAAAAAAGGGAGTTGGGTAGCTAAAGCCTGGATGTGCTGTGCCCTGCAAGGAGGTGTGCAGCCCTGATCGTGTGTGCTATGCTGGATATCACTTATTTAATATTAAAATGCTGGAGCTGATGAATTGCAAAGTGCTTCTTGGGTTTTCTTTCTTGAATCCAAAGCTATGTACTTAAAACTGTGATAAAGCAATGCCTGAACATGCGGCTGAAACAAGCGCCTGTGAAAATCCTTTGTTTGCACCCATGGGTTAACACAAAGGGCTCCGGCTCAGCTGCGAGCGCCTTCTCATAGCATGCTGCTGCTGACAAGGCTGATAGGGCATCTGGAAATGGTCGGATTTCACCAGGTAAAATGAATCTGAGGCAGGTGCTTCCTCAGTGTAAATGGAGATGCGGACCGGAGCTGGGGTCCGCGTGGCCGCCGTGACTTTGGACTGTGGTCCAGCGTGGGATAGCCCGTGTGGCTTTTCCCGCTGTCAGGCAGGGCTGTCCCTTACGGGCGCTTGGGCAGCGGGGTTGCTGTTTGCTGATGCTCTGCTGACTTAAAGCAAACTAAAAAGAGAAAGGGCAGGGCTATTTGACTTTTTTCCTTCTTTCCTGCATGTGCGGGAGATGAGCCTGCGGGAGATGGTGTTACGCAGAGCCGTGGGGCCAAAACTGCTCGCTTCCACCGGTGCATCCTTAAGCTGCAATAAAATAGTGTCCCTGTAGCCCTGACTGCGATGGAGAGGAAAACATGCCCCTTTTCTTAAGAGTATCGGTATGTGTCTGCTGTCCTGTGCCGCAGGGCAGGCAAAGTGGAGGAGGTGTTTGGGGAGGCACCGCCGCTGTTGTCCCACGGCGGCTGGAGAACTGGGACCGGTGCCTGCCGGAACGGCGAGGCTGCTGGGCTGTACCTGCCTGTTGCTGCACCGTGGGCGTGCGAGTGACCTACAGGCATCTGCTTGCCTGGTTAATCGGAGCTGCTCTCCTCTGATCGCTGCCGGCCCCGGCTCTCCTGCCCGGAGCGCAGGCAGCAGCTGCCGTGGCAATTTTGGCTTCGGTGCTCTGCTCCGGGGGGTTGGAGCCACCCGTTTCTCCCCACAGGATGGGATGGGGTAGCTGCGGAGACAAGGGGTCCATGGGGACCAGCGAGGGTGAGATGCTGCCGTGTCGCTTCCCCACCGCTTACCCAGAGCAGCTCAACCTCCCTCTAGAGATGCACCAAAAAAGTAGTTTTTCTAATTAAAGCATCCTCCGTCCTGGCCCCAGAGGAGCATGGCGATGGCTGCTCAGTCCCCACGTCGCTAGAGAGCTGGAAAAGGCGCTGCCAGTGCCCGTGGTGGCTGTTTGCCACAAATTAGGACCCAATTAATTTAAGCATACGAAGCAGGGTCTCTTCTAAAGTATTTCTACGCCTAATTGTTCGTTTCCTACTGCTATGGGTGCACCCTGCAGCCTCCCCATGCACCGTGCAGACTCGTTACCTGGGTCTGGCTTTGCAGGAGCGGGTGGAAGGTGGCTGTTCCTGAGGCTGCACAACCCGGGGCCTGCAGGAGCCGGTTCGGGGAGCTACGTGAGCTGAAAACCAAAGATCGGTGAGAAGGAAGAGGAGGTGGGAGAAATGGTTTTGGGCAAGTTCGGCTGGGCAGGAGGCGGGGGTCTGCCCGGGGCGGGCAGCATCCCGGTGCGGGGATCCAGCCAGGTTAGTGCTGCGGGGCAGGGGAAAGCTGGGGAGGGGGATTTTAAGGAAGAATTTGGATGGTGAAAAGCAATGCCCAAGCTTCCAGGTCTGCTGCTGCACCTGATGCTTGGCCGTAAATCACCGAGGCTTTCTCCTCTTCCCCATCGCTGTTTTGCTTTCTCCCTGGAATTTATGGGGAAAGGCTTTTTCCTCCTCTTGCCCCTGGGTAAGGGGTGGGCAGAACAAAGAAATAAAAGCGAGGGTTTAAAATGGAAGATCGCCTCTGCTCAGCACGGCGGCAGCACCTTGAAAGCCAGAGTTACTGTGTTTGCAGGTGGGGATAACAAACTTTGCCACTAACCCCCCCTCCAAAACGTGCACTCAGCCACCCTTGCTTCTATTTTTGCGCTGAAAAGTGGGGACGCTCGGAGACGATGCCTCCGCAGCCCTGCCGCTTTCACCCTGCAGCACCCGGTGATGGTCCCCGCTCGAACGCGGGCAGGAGCAATGCCGAGCCCGGCACACGTCATCCCGCTCCCGGTTCAATAATCAGGGCTGGGCAACCGGGGCATCGCTCTACCTGCAGGAAAAACAGGGGACATGTGCTCCCCGGCGGTATTTGCTACTTGTGCCGGGCCATGGGTACCCTCGGCACGCGCCGGAGCAGGCAGCCCAGCCCAGCCTCAGCAGCTCGGTGTGAAACAAGGCTGGTCCCAAGCTCTGCCTCCGTACGAGGAGCTGGGAGGATGCTCGTGCCTTTGGAGGGGTTCAGGATTAAGGGATTTTTCCATTGGATGCGGTTTGATTTCTGGTGGGAGTGGGAGGGCTGGTTTATGGGATGTTTTGGGGGGGTTTTTTGGCAGTTCATAAATCAATAGTTGGGGTTGGGTCCCAAGAAGGACGGAGGGATGGGGCACGGCAGAGCTGGCAGGCAGCCACACACGACATTAGCGGCTGTTAGCCTGCAAGGTGGGGGGACATGGGGACGTGGGGACCATTCAGGGCAGGTCCTGGGGGCTGAGCCAGCGGTCCCAGCTGCCCAGGGCTGCGGGTGTTGCTCCCAGACCCCACATGCTTGATGCACACGTGTTCACACACGTCCCCTTGCCACCTTCCATGCCACAGCCACGTCACCCCTATGCGACCTTCCATGCCACCCCCAGGCACCCCTATTCACCCTCCATGCCACCCTGAATGCCACCCAGCATGTCATCCCCACGTACCCCCATGCACCTCTATTCACCCTCCATGCCACCCCAATGCCACCCTACATGTACCCCCATGCACTCCTACATACCCTCCATGCCACAGCTATGTCACCCCTGTGCCACCTTCTGTGCCACCCCCAGGCACCCCTGTGCACCCTCCGTGCTGCCCCGCATGCCACCCTGCATGTCACCCCCGTGCACCCCCATACACCCTCCATGCCACCCCTCTGCCACCTTCCATGTCACCCCCATGCACCTCTATATACCCTCCATGCCACCCTCCATGTCACAGCTGTGTCACCCTTATGCCACCTTCCATGCCACCCCCAGGCACCCCCGTGCACCCTCCATGCCACGCTGCATGTCACCCCCATGCACCTCTATACAACCTCCATGCCACACTGCATGTCACCCCCATGCACCCCCGTGCACCCTCCATGCCACCCCCCTGCCACCCTGCACGTCACCTCCATGCCACCCCCGAGAACCCCTATTCACCCTCCATGCCACCCCCCTGCCACCCTGCATGTCACCCCCATGCACCCCCGGGAACCCTTGTACACCCTCCACGCCACCCCCCTGCACCCTTGTCCACCCTACGCCACCCCCCTGCACCCCTGTACACCCTCCACGCCACCCCCCTGCACCCCTGTACACCCCACGCCACCCCCCTGCACCCCTATTCACCCTCCATGCCACCCCCCTGCACCCCTGTACACCCTCCATGCCACCCCCCTGCACCCCTATTCACCCCACGCCACCCCCCTGCACCCCTGTACACCCCACGCCACCCCCCTGCACCCCTATTCACCCTACGCCACCCCCCTGCACCCCTGTATACCCTCCACGCCACCCCCCTGCACCCCTGTCCACCCTACGCCACCCCCCTGCACCCCTGTACACCCCACGCCACCCCCCTGCACCCCTGTACACCCTCCATGCCACCCCCCTGCACCCCTGTACACCCTCCACGCCACCCCCCTGCACCCCTGTACACCCGACGCCACCCCCCTGCACCCCTGTACACCCCACGCCACCCCCCTGCACCCCTGTACACCCTCCACGCCACCCCCCTGCACCCCTGTACACCCTCCACGCCACCCCCCTGCACCCCTATTCACCCTCCACGCCACCCCCCTGCACCCCTGTACACCCTCCACGCCACCCCCCTGCACCCCTATTCACCCTCCATGCCACCCCCCTGCACCCCTGTACACCCTCCACGCCACCCCCCTGCACCCCTATTCACCCTCCACGCCACCCCCCTGCACCCCTGTACACCCCACGCCACCCCCCCCACCCCCCGCATGCCGCCCCCACGCCAGGGGGCGCTGCCCCCCCCTCAAAGCGTGTCCTCCAGCGCATGCGTCCCACCCACCCTCCGACCTTCCCATCATGGCGGCTCGGTGGGGCCGCGCCGCGCCGCGCCCTGACGTCACCACCCTCCGGCGTGCGCGGGGAGGGGGGGCGGGGGCGTGGCCAACGCGTTCTCCGCGGCCGGGCCGGGCCGGGCGGGCGCGTCGGTCTGGCGGCGGCTGAGGCGAGCGGCGGAGAGCGGAGGCCGGGGATCAACGGCATCGCGACGAGCGGGCGGGTCCGCATGGGGGGGTTGCGTGGGGCCGCCGGTTGATCTCGGCGCTTGCCGCCGCCACCCGGCGCGATGTCGAATCCCGGTACCCGCCGGAACGGCTCCAGCATCAAGATCCGCCTCACAGGTAACGGGGCGGCGGCGACGACTCTGCTGTGTGTCCCCTCAGCCTTGGGGCCCGGCCTCCCCTCCCCTCAGGCCGCCAGGCTGGGGAGGGGGCGGCCGCCCCCTCCCCGGCCTGGCGGCCTGAGGGGAGGGGAGGCGAGGCCGGGCCCGAGGCGGGGGGGGGGGGCGGCGGCGTGAGGGGAGGCCGTGGGGCCGAGGCGGCGGCGACCGAGCTCCGATCGTTACTTAACTTTTATCCGCCGTTTTTTAATCCCGCTTCCACCTCCGTGGCCCGGTGGAGCCTCTCTTAATTCTCCCCCCCCCCCCCCCCCCCCCCGCCTCAACTTCCCCGGTGTGGCGCCTACCGGCTCCTTCAGTCCTCTTGGGCTGAAACAAATTGGGGGGGGGGGGGAGGGCTTTTTGAGGGCGAGGGGGGTGTCCCTGTCTCCCCCTCTCCTTCCAGCAGGCCAGGGCACCCTGTTCCTTCCTGGGGTCTCTTCTGCACCTTCCTCTGGGCGGGAGGGGGGGGGTGTCCCTGTGTACCCCGCCCCCCCCCCCCCCCCCTTTCCAGCAAGCCAGAGCACCCTGCTACTTTCCGGGGTCTCTTCTGCCCCTTCCCCATGGGGGGGGGGGGGGTGTCCATGTGACACGCCCCCCAGCAGGCCAGGACACCCTGCCCCTTCTTGGGGTCACTTGTGCACCTTCCCGGGAGGATTTCCAGGGCCACCTCTCCCTCAGTCTGGCTTTCAGGGAAACCTTTCATCATTTGCCTTGCTTCACTTTAGTTCATAACACCCCCCCCCCCCAGCCTCCCATCTGCCGAGGAGGAGAACTCAGTTGCTATTGAGAAAACGTGCATTTAGTTGCTTTTAGCTTTTTTTTTTTTTTTTAGTGGTTTGGGGTTTTTTTTCCCTCCTTCCACACAACTTGCTCTCGGTCGGCAAATCACGCATTCAACTTTTGAAGTTCCTTCCCCGAGCGAGAGGTGACACCAAAAGCGGTGTGTGTCGGCCCTCCTTACGAGGCCTTTGTGAGGGTGCACGTATGGATACGCCAACTTATGTTGCACCCTGAAAGATCTGGATTAAGTCTTCTGGAAGCTGCTCCGGTCGATGCCGAGACTGCTTCTTTAATGGGAAGAGACACAGTTTCTGCTTCTTGAGGCTGCTGTGTGAATTATTAATAAATAAGGCCCAATCCAGTCTTTCAAAGGCAACAGGTGGATGCTTGGAGATCTCTTGGGCTGAAGGAGTCACTGGCATTGATCTACGTAGAGCTGTTTCTGTGGGTGCATAAAACATTGTCAAATAATGAGAAAACGGCGCTAGTTAAACTTCAGTTACAGGTTAACTTGCTTCTGGTGTGTAACACAATCAATCAGAAGCAGCTCTTCAAAAAAAATCCTGGTTTTCTTTTAATCCTTTTTTTGATTCTGCACTGCTTGTGCTTTAAAAGACCAAAGTTTGTGAGGATAATATAAGTCTGAAAATCCTTTTCTTGGACGTGAGAAAGCTGAAAATATTTTTGGGGTGTATGGATGATGTTTGATCTGAAATTAGTTTTGTGGTGATGTATACTAAATGTCAACTCAGTCATTAATGTGGCTTATTTTTATGCAAGTCAGTCAATAAAAATGTTGTGAGTTAAGTAACTTATGCCACGGTCGTAGCCCTTCTTCTGAGCTGGAGGATATCATTTGAATAACAGGCAGAAGCTGTTGGTTTTAATTTTAAAGGATGAATGCTGCATCAAAATGCTTTTTTACTTTTAGCATGCACTAGTCTTATGTCCTAGCTGAGAACATTTTCTGGAAGAGACTTAACTTTCAGTTTATTGAGCAACTTGGTGGATTATTTTTTCTTTTTACTCTCTTTTTTTAACTATATTGAAGAAAACTCCTGCTTGCTCAAACACATCTTCTGTTTTTACAAGCAGGAAACCTGGGTGGTGTAACAGAAATTGCTGTATTTAATAAAAAATAAATTGCTTTGGGAGAGGTTTAGCTTTAGACTTGTTAGGCAATGCTGTATTCTTGGCTTCGCTGGAGACTAGCGTGCTGACGTACCTGTTTCAAATAGCTATAGCTAGCGTGGCTTTTGTTTTCTCATCTGTTTTGCTATTGGGAGATTTGAGCAGATTTAAATCAAGACAGAGGACCTCTTCTGTTACGATTTACTACCTGCATTGTGTTCCTGTGATTAGAAACCATTTATGTTTCGCACTACTGAAAATAGCTGTGTAAATACCACTTAGTCTGAAGGTGCCTGTGAGCGTTACTTTGTAAATGGGAAGTGAGCAGTGGTAAAATCTTTCATGCTTAAAGACATAATTCTTTGCTTGTATATTGGAAAGGAATTTGTATTAGCAGCGTGTTAGGATTATTTTATTTACGTGAATATATCTAAAAGTTCTGGATCCTGTGATGATTATCAGAAATGATCTTCCAGCTTATACAGAATGGTGTCAGTCCTATCCTGATACAAATCATAATGAAGTAAAATGGCAAATAACGCATCCTGTTTAGAAATAAAAAAATCATCAGCAAGTAAGTTGGATGGCAGGTTAAAATGACTTTGTGTCCTATTGTTCTCAAACGTGCTAATCTCTCATCGTATCTCAGTTTCTCCAAAAGCCTGTTCCTCTTATTTCCATTGGAGCTTTCACCACTGCTGGTGATGTAGGAGCCAGAGATACTCGTGGCCTTGCCTCTTGCCGCTTGGAGCAGTTCTAGGCAAAGTAAGGTAAAACTTATTGTTAAGTCCGTGGTCTCTTTGTCTCCGTACTGTCATCAGGGTAGTGCAACAGTGGCGGAATTACCAAAACAGGGATGGAAATAATAAAGTGATATTGTGAGTGCATGCACTCGAAAAGTCCACTTGGGATTTTCTGGGTCAGGGCGGAACGCGATCCACAGGCCAGGGGACCGTTGCGGAGCATGTGTCCTTTTTTCACTGGTGCGCTTCTCTGAAACCCTTGTTTGCTGCTGCAGTCGCTGCTCCCTGGGGAGGTTCCAAAGGGTTCATCATCTCCAAGGCTTAGACGCGTCTTGCTCATACTGTTATATCACCCAGAAGTACTCATGAAAACTGCAGTCTCATTGTGCTGGGTATCGGAGATGCTCCTGTGCCAGGTAATTTGCAGGTGAAGGTTGCAGATGGAATTGGAAAGACTGTGAAGAAGTAGACTAAACGTGTAACTTTTCTACCAAAAAAAGCTGCAAGTTGTGTTCTGGCTTCATCGGTGCTGGCTTTTTCAGCAGGGTCTCAGCTAAGCTGTTAAAAGCCAGCTGGCTTCTGGTGCCATTGCGGAACTGAGGAAAGATTGGGAAGGAAAAGGCATTAGTTTAAACTTTACGGATCACTTCATAGATGGAGCAAGAAGGAGGAAGGGTCTCGTGTATAAGGTCAGATGGCCGTGTTGAGGACTGATGGCAAAACCAGTTTCTTTAACAGAAAAGCAGGAGTTGGTATAACAGGAAAATACAAATAATCGTCTCCAAGCATCTCACTTAGCTGCGGTTCAGAGTACTCAAGAGTGTAAAAATGCATTCCTCCTCGGCAGACCTGGTCTGGGAAGGTGCTGGGCTGCTGTTTGTTGTTGCAGTTTTGGAGGGAGGGTATAGGTGAGAGCCCTCCCGCTTGTGAGGGGGAGGAAAGTGCAGTGTCGGAAGCATCGGGGAGG
The DNA here is from genome assembly GCF_965638725.1 of Aptenodytes patagonicus. Classification (NCBI taxonomy): domain Eukaryota; kingdom Metazoa; phylum Chordata; class Aves; order Sphenisciformes; family Spheniscidae; genus Aptenodytes; species Aptenodytes patagonicus. Next base: position 8,041,761 of record NC_134961.1, read on the forward strand.
AGCGCGGAAGATGATGAGGAAGCAGGAGGTTTCTGTGAGGTGAGGGGAAGAGCCGGAGGGGATTTGTAGGTGACAAGTTTGATTCCTGTAGGAAAGGTGGTGGTGCTTAGCAGTGGCAAAGAAAGGGAAAGAGGAAAGAGGTGATGCAGACGTGTATCCTGAACGCCGCTTTCAGTTCGCTGTAGTCAGCACAGTTTAGGGAAGTCCCGTCTACAAAACCTGACCAGTTAGTAGCTGGTAAATGGGTGGCTTTGGGTCTTTTTGCAGATATGCATTTGTAATTTAAGGAATACATAAAAGAATACAGCAACTTCAAGTAGAAAATAAAATATTACATTACCTTAAGAGCAGTGTTCACGTAGGATTGTTACGAAGGCACAGGTTAAAATGTGTCACACATCTCGGTTTTGCTTCCCTTTCTTGGGTATTGATCAATGCAGCAAAGTTAACTGACTGATCAATAGCAACACTAATATTGGTGACCTGGACAGTTTTATGTCCCGTGTTCAGAAACAATGAATATCTGTGTAGGGATCTCTATATCAGACATCGTAAATACTTCATAGGCTGTCTGTAGTTTTATGTTCGTATATTAGAAAGACAACGGGTTACAGGCTAAGGGCGCTGGTGCAAGAAGGCAGAGACGGCTGACCGGTCAGCCCAGCCTGCCTTGGCATTTGGAATTTAATATTGAGCCGTTTTCGTGCAATGGGGAACACGATGGGAAGCGGCAGTTTAGTAGCTCCAAATTTATTTTGCATGGTAATCTGGGAGTATGTCGAAATCTATGTCTTGTTATTTTCTTCTCGTAAGGATTTTCTCTGCTCCACGTCTTCTGGGAGCGGGTTGCCTGGTTGTGGTTGGAGCGCTGGGCTGGAACTCGACGCTGAGCTTCGCCGCAGATTTCCTGTGCGATGCTGAGTGAGGCGCTTAATCTCTCTGCCTCTCTTCCCCCATTTGTCTTATGAAGTAGTAGCGTTTTTGTGAAGGTAAATTCATGGCTGTTCAGAGGCCCTTGGAAGTGTGGATGGCAAAGAGGCTTGGGGCATATAACTAGGGGACTTTAAGGAAAAAAAATAAAATAATCTTGCTTTCATGGGGGGGAAGTGGAGAGAGCAGCCTTTGCAGCCGGCCAGCTGGCATCTTTGGGCTGCCGGAGTGGGAATCCAAAGAGCAGCCTTTTCCTCTGGGCAGGCTATGGGTAGCGAGTCTCCTTTTTTGTTTCTCCCTGTAAGTCAAAGCTGTGCCAGCACCATTGTCCTGGTGGAAGTAAATTAAATCTCCAAAAGGAGGTTTTTTTAATATCCCCCTCAGGCAGGGAAAGTAGAAACAATAACTACTTTATTCCTAACTTGAAACTTTCTTTTCTCAAACTGAATGTCTTCATATAAAGAAATGCAATTTGGGATGTGGTTGTGCAGTTACTTAATGATTTCTTCTTTATTCCATACTACCCACCAGTCTGAGAACAGTTTTCTCATCCGTTTCCTTAAACGGCTTTATCACACTTCTAAAATTTTGTAGCATCATACTTTCTCTTTGTGTTGCAAAATTAAGCATCAATTCCGGAGTAATATAAGCAGTGTTTCCAATTTCTCAGCAAGGAAGTAGATTTTACACCGCGATGTTATGTGTGTCAGGTAGCTGACCTCTTACTGACAACAACTCAGAAACTGCTAAAACTGCCACTATAAATAAAGATAAACGAGACCCCTCGGTTGTTTCTGTAGCTGGCTGGAGGTGTGCTTGGTGGGTCACAGTAGGAAGAAGTACTGTATGGAAATACTGTCCGTGTGTGGTTTGGAGGTTTACCTGGATTGCTGCCCAACTTGAAGCAAGTCCGGTTGACACGCTTAACGCTGGATTAATCTGGTTAGATTACTTGCTGCTATTTATGGTTCCAGAGTTAACTACTCACTCGGCTGCCTTGTTGGTTTGGGCTGTGTTGGTTGAGGTAGCGTGATAGGGCAGAGTGGTTTGGAAAAGATGCGTGTCGTGGTTTAACCCCAGCCAGCAACTCAGCCCCACACAGCCACTCGCTCACTCCCCCCCCAGCGGGATGGGGGAGAGAATCGGGAGGGTAAAAGTGAGAAAACTCGTGGGTTGAGATAAAGGCAGTTTAATAGGTAAAGCAAAAGCTGCGCACGCAAGCAGAGCAAAACAAGGAATTCATTCACTCCTTCCCATCGGCAGGCAGGTGTCCAGCCATCCCCAGGAAAGCAGGGCTCCATCACGTGTAACGGTGACTTGGGAAGACAAACACCATCACTCCCAACGTCCCCCCCTTCCTTCTTCTTCCCCCAGTTTCTGTACTGAGCATGACGTCCCATGGTATGGAATGTCCCTTTGGCTGGTTTGGGTCAGCTGTCCTGGCTGTGCCCCCTCCCAGCTTCTCGTGCACCCCCAGCCTTCTCAGTCGGTAGAGCATGGGAAGCTGAAAAGTCCTTGACTAGCGTAAGCACGACTTAGCAACAACTAAAACATTGGTGTGTTATCAACATTATTCTCATCCTAAATCCAAAACACAGCGCTGTACCAGCTACTAGGATGAAAATTAACTCTATCCCAGCTGAAACCAGGACAATGTGGTTAAATCAGTCAGTGTTGTATACTTGTGAAGTTTAGGTACGTACACAGTAGAGCAACTCATTTAAGACTTGAGTGAAGAGTATATTAAAAAAAGGCCAGAAGAGACGGTTCCATCTGCCATCTTTTTCCCTAAATTAGGAATTGAATCTTTTTTGTTACGTTTTTCCATTATGATTCCTCTGGAAATGGACAACATATTACTGTGAAAAGGACCAAATTCTGGAATATCATTGCAAGCTTTTACCTGTATTAGTGCTTTGATATCTTCATGAAAACTGATGCTGATTTATTCTCCCGGAGTGAAACAAGCTTGCATTACCCTGTTACTGAAAATGGTTTGTTCTTTCCTACACCAGCAGTTTGGGGGGGAAGGAGGCGGTGAGATCTTGAGTCTCGAGATACTTGTTGACAACCACTGCGTCATTTCTCCTCTTGTGGATCTGTTCAGGTTTTAGGGTATGTCTGTGTCGAGGTCTTGCTTGCATACAGTCCTTGATGCTCTTGCCAACACCGGGATGCCTCCTCTGTTGACGGCGAGGACAGCACTACGGTTGATCGACTTCCAGCGTTTTTACCTTGATATCATCTCACCTTCTTTAGCGTGTGTATTGGAAAGCCTGAAGTTAAGCATGCAGGTAGTCGACATCGAGCACTCGTGTCACGGCTGGTAGTGAGGAAGCTGCACTGCTCTCAGACTGTGATGTTTCAGGTGCTTACAAATGAATTCCCACAGATATTGCTGCAGTAACTCAAGATGTTATCTCCTTGCTAGTCAGCTGACCCCCATTGCCAAAAATTTGTCACCTGCAGTGAGAAAACTGACAGAAGAAAACCTGTGCTCATACTTCAGCTACTTCAGTGTGGATTCAGCTTCTCCATGTAAGTCTAGCTCAAGAATTTAAACTAAAATGCTGGACTTCGACAAGCTGAGGTACATGCACGTGTTGCCTTCCGTTAGGAGGAGTTGACTTTGGGAGGGAAAAACAGAAAAGAGAGAGAGTGGTGATTTCTTAAACCAAGCAGCAAGCTTTGCTAGAGCTTGTTTATTAGTATATATCAATTTGTAAAAGATTTATTTAAGTACTACTGTAATATAAGAAGAAACCTGCACATATGTTTGCTAAAGAAGAGTCAGTAGGTCCATAACAGGTTAAGATGCTACATGTTTATAAACTTTGTTTCACATCTCTTTTGAAGGGAAATTCAGTAATTTCAGAGAGGAGATCCCCGGGGATATCTTTCCTTTGTTTTCCATCTCTGTCTTTCTGTGTGAAAGTCATAAAATGCAATGGGAGGACACAGCAAAAATGTTGGAAGTTTTTCTTTCAAATATTCTCTTATGAACTGGCAACTACATTGGGAATATTTGGGGGTATAGGAGCTGGATGACGAATTTGAAGATACTCTAGTTGAATTGGCAGAATAAGCATGCATGCTGTTTTAGAAAGAATCTCTCCACAGGGCTGTAATAGCTTGATGCCTTCCCCTTCAGTAAGTCATTTTTGTCAAGTTAAAGGCCAAAATTCAAACTGGCTTGTTGTCAAGGACACTAAGCACAGCAGGCAAAAATCCCCAAGGCTACCCGATTCACAGCATAGATAGATAAAGCTGGCAGAGCATGGCTTACTCTTCCTCCCCTCCCCCATGAAAAATCCTCTTGCCCGGGATTTTTTTTTTGAGGATATGGACACTATTAGGCATACTAATACAATTTAACAGAAAGTATTTAAATGGGAGGTTTGTTCATCTGTTTGTGGGTAAAACAATCCATTATTGTTTGGGAGTAATGCTAAAATAATGCACAATCCCCCCAGTGACTGCGTGGTGCTGCAGGCTGCTCCGCTGTTCCAGCTGTGCTCACCTCCGCCACAGCTGGAGGGAATTGTCATTGGCAGAGGACCGGCTCCAGCATCTCGTCCTGGGGGGCACCGGCCCTTTACGTTGGCTGTTGTGTGATGAAGCAGTTCAAATGGGTTAAGCTCATAATCCTAAATCGTGCTGTTATGACCGTAAGAAATGATGGAAAATCCTGTGGAATTAGGTGTTTGTAATAGCTTTCTATTTTACACTTTGGTTCCCGATTCTCTCGTAAGAATATACAGCAGCCCATTTAGGAATAAAAGGTGATGTTAAACCACACTATTAACTTCGAGTGTTATTGACCACTAGAATACTCCAGGAATATTATGTGTCCCTGAATGTCCTCACTAATGTGCAGTTTTAGCCATGGTTGGTTTTTTTGAATGGTAGATGTTTCTTTCCCAATTGATTATGAAGAAGCCCTGCTGAAGAAAATAAAATTTGTTTCTCTCTCTTTCATAGATAACCTGGTATTACCTTTCTCTTGCAGTGATTTTTGCTTTTACTGGTAACCCGTAGTAGGTAAAGAAATATTTTTTTATAGGATGCAGTCTTTTTTTTCCTCAAGTTGATGAGGTCTTTCTCGATACATTTTATTGTTTGGAGTAAAACGGCATTTTTGTATGAGTGAATTAGGAGGAATAGCGTTTTCTTTGACCTTTTCATATGTTTGCATTTTTGTCTTCCGTAAAAATCTGCCCATTTCCTCTAATGGTCAGACTAAAATAAAATTCATACGTTCTTAGCAATTTAAAGTTTCCATCTCTTGTTTACTTCACAAAATGGCAAATTAAATTTGCATGTGTTAAAATCTATTCTTCTAATTAATCTCCCTAGTTTTGAGGACACTGTATTAAAAGCTCTCCTTTCTATTTTTCTCCATAAAATAAAGGTTAAACACCCATGGAAGATAGCTGCCTTTTTACTTATTTTGAATTCAGGGCAACTGCTAACATCAGTCTGAACTCTCTTTTTTTCATCATCTTGACTTTTCTTCCTCGCGCCCCGAATGTGGTCTGTATTACATCCCCAAAGTAAACCGGACATTACAGCAGAGAAGTCAGTCCCTGTGGTCGGTGTTTTTACATCTTCTAGTACGCAGGGTGTATGACCCGAAAAGGTTCTTGAAAAGGAAACAGCTTTTGAAATGTCTGTGCTGCATTTTACTGAAGAGCAAAAGAAAAAAAAAAAGTCCAGATTGCGTGTGAAAATTAACGGAGTATCTGGATTGTGCTTTAACATCTTTTTTTTTTGACTACGCAAGTGCAGAATTTAGAAAAGCGAGGAATTTCAATTTGATTCAGACTTGCAGTGATTGATACACTTCCAGGGGAAGCCTTGTTCTTTATCCTTGCAGCTGATGTGGTTTGGATTTTTTAACATGTGCAGACATTATTATAAGCATGTGGGAACTTCAGTTTAAACTTAGAATTAAAATCCAGAGGTGTCAACAAGTGTAAGTCTCATGAGTCAATACCTCGTTGTTGAACAAGGCTTCTTGGGTACTTTTGGTGTTAATGGGGAGGTAATCCATTAGATTTGGTAAACTTCGGGTGCGGAATTGAGTGGGTGAATGTAAGCTAAAGCTCTGATGTCAGCCTTTGAAAGAATAATTGAGTGAATTTTCTGGGTTCTTGAAATGATAGTTACTTCAGCGTTCTGTAGTAGTAGAAATTCCAAGCGGTATCTCTTGTATCTCTTTCTTAAATGTCTGCAGACAGGTAACCATCAAGCTAAGTACTACGATGGGCATGTTCATATTTCATGTGTCTGTAAACACCCTGCTAAACAACAGACCAGAGAGGACAGAAATGGCTTGGTGAAAAAAAAGAAAAAAGCCTGAAGTGTTGGGGCTTGTGGAATTTGCAGAGAACTTCTGCGTATCTCATTTTTCATCTCCCAGCTATTTCTTACGTGAAGAGATTTTATGCTGTGATCTGCTGATGCATTTAACCCACTCCTGAAATTGTTTTTAACCAGAGTGAAAGTACTTCTGTTGGGGTTCCCCTTTCACAGATGAGTGCTGAAATATGGGTGAGATAAAGTTAAAAGGCATAAGTGAAGTTAGAGAGCTAGTAGGTGCCAGCGAGTGGCACAACTGTTTGAAACACGGCGTGGTCCATCAGCCCGTGAATGTTCTGGAGTCAGAGAAGGGGTCCAAATTAAACTTGCTCTTTAATGACTTTGTTCAACTTGGTAGTTGTGTGATGTAACCAAGTTAAACTCGGGTTTAAATCTCTGCCCCTGCACCTTTTCCCAGAGATCTCATAAGTCACTAAATAAACTATCACTAAATTTGCTACTGCAAAAGCACAGGCTATAGGAATAAATGTCTGGCTCTTTGTAAGACTGACTTCTGCATATTGTGCAATAATTACCTAAAATATAGTATGCTACATGTACACCTAATATGCCATAATAGGAGCACCTACATCTTTTATTCCTTCTTTCCAAGATTTTTAGGGAATTGAACGTTAATAGACTTTTTTCGAGACATAGTAATTAGGTGTGTCTGCAGCACGATACACCAGCACAGGTATGAGAGTCAGTCGGCCAGACTGACACCAGCATGCAACCTCTAGATCTGCTTAGGGTAATGTAATCAGTTCCAATAATTGCGCTGTCACCAGCTCTTTAGTAGTAGTGCTTTTACCTGGTCTAGAGGGAGACTTAGGCAAACAAAAGAAACATGTAAATGGGCACTTTTCCGTGTTGTGTTCTTTAGTTTAAAATTAAATACCTTCTCAGAGTTAGAAAGATCTGTCTGGTAACATGATAAATAATACTTCAGTGTATCTAACAGCTTGGCTTGGACTTGCAGACACAAGTGATTTTTTCCTTTTTTTTTTTTTTGGTTCAATCGTGGAAGTAATTTCACTTGTCTACAAATAATGTTTTGATAAACTTCAATAGAAATTAGCAAACCAGCCATCAAATGGGATTTATAAAAAGTTGCTTGGGAAAATGTGTTGTAAGTAGTCTGCAATTCAAGGCATTTCCTTCGCAGGATGCTTATCAAGTCTGCATGTGCCACTTCCAAATTGAACTAGAGCATAGATGAGAACTAATTTTGATGGGGGGGGGGGGGGGGGGAGAAAAGAAAGCCCAGTTGGAAACTAGTACCAGATTTTTTTTTTATCGTTGCCTTAGGATGTAAATCCTACAAGTGTGCGGAGAGAAAACACACTTTGAAACACCAGAAGGAATCAGATTAATCTGTGATGTTTGAGACGATGCTGGTAGTGTAAACGTGATTGAAATAGTCATTGTAGGAGCGTTGAGTAAATATACTAGAAGCCTTTGGATAAGCTGACTTCTCTTTGATACTCTGTACACCAAGTAAAGGCAAAATGTCCTGCTCGTTTCTGTGATGTTTCTTCACCAGCGTGGCTGTACCGGGTGGAGCAGCTGCCAGTTTTAAGGACGGTCATGCTTCCAGATGCCGACGTAGAGCTCCGGTTTTTATGATAGCAGCAACCAAAGACTCGTGCAGGAGGTCCCGGTTGTGGCTGCCAGCCTCTTCTGGGGTGGTGGAATTAAGATGTTGAAAGACCAAGGGGAAAAGGATCTGGCAAATATTTTTGTGGGGGTTTCTTCTAGATTGGAAAGCTGATATTAATCACTTTTCTAGGCTTTTGTTGGTTTCACAGATCAGCAGTGAAACCTGGCACACGGAAGCTGTCTACAGATTTTGGGAGATGGTGCTGCCTTAGTTCACTGTCAGGCTGATGGATAAATTTATGGGACAAGCTTAATCTTTTTTTCCAGACTAAAAAACCACCAGTCTGAAAATGGGATCACACCTGTCATTCTCCTCTAAATAATTTTTGGCTTTTCATCTGACTTCAGTCAAATTTGATAAGGGCAGAGATGTTATGCATACTGGGTCTCCAAGACTCGTGGAGATGAGCAGCTTGGTAGAATGAATCCCCCTTCGAGGCCTCAGCCAGCCGGTGCTGCCGGAGGGGGTGAGGAGGGGTGCCCGGTCCCGCTCTGCCGTGCAGACAGGAGGTGTCAAAGGAGCAACCTGGGAGAGTGGGAGAGGAGCTCTGAGGTAGGAAGGGGACAAAAATCTGTGCATTAAGTCCACCACACACCTGCAGGTAAATCAAGCTTCATGAATTAAACTCCTAATTGCACAACTGGACTGAGTGTGTTTTGGTTGTTGGGTTTTTTTTCCCCCAGAACTTAACAACATTCTCTGAGGCAAACATCCAGATGACTTTATCAAGCACCTGTAATAACACTCCCTATACGTTTGTTTTGATTTAGGGGGTTTGTTTTGCTTTTTAACCCAGGTGAAATTGTGCATTAATTCCTTACACAAAAATTCATCTGCATCCTGTGAGCATGTCGCTTGCAGCATCAGCCAATGCATCAACCTCCTACTGGCATTTTTTAATTAAAAGAGCAGTACTATCACTTCAAATTAGTGCCACATAGCTTATTTTAGTAAGGAGTGAAATGGTGTTTAAAGGTTTTTTCTCTTACTAAAATTGTTTATTAAATTTTGCTCTCCTTTGGTTCTATCTAGTAGTTTGTCATTCAGCGCTTGGACAATATCAGATTCCTAGGTGTGCGAGTCCCGTTAGTGATATGAATGCAAATAAAAGGCTGGCTTTTAATATCTCAAGTATTTGATAAATAGGAATCACCTTCTTAAAAACAAACAAACATTGTATTATTTTATGGTTCCCACAAAGCATGCGTTAGCCTGTTTTCAAGTGCATTCCCTGTGTTGAGAAGGTAGTGAAGAAATAGATATTTCTGGGAGCTTCTGTGTCATGAACTGTGAAGAGATGTTTTTTGTAATCCTGTTCAGTGAAATTGTTAGGCCTCCGTTATATGAAATTACTGTGAGAGCAAGTAATATATCCAGTGAGAGCTAGCCCTAGTGAGAATTTTCCTCATACAGCATTTCATTTTATCTGGAATTTTAGCACTGTTAACCATCCGTGCGAAATGTAATGTATTGAATCTATTTAATCAATTTAAAATGGAAAGCAGACGTCTTAGGCTTTGACTGAACCAGCTGTCCTCATGTATTGGGTTTTTTTAGATCTTAAATTTTGGACTTTGGATGTGTTAATATAGTAGTTTGATAAAGGATTTTTTGTTTAGGAGAACTTTCTTCTTATTTTTTGTTGCAGGAACCTGCAGCCAAGTGGTGTCACTTGCATAAAATCCTATGTCTGAATATGAAACACGTATGTTAAGGTCTAAGAGGAAGAGGCACGGTATCTTTTTATTCAAGCTCCGGTTTATTTATATAATACCTTTGATCGAGGTATCTCGAAGCAGTAGTGGCATTATAATTTATTGATGTAATGGACACTGACATTTTGTACAAGGAAAATAGCAAACAGTTGCTGTTGCAGGCAAAGTGATGAATGTATAATGTCGAGAAAATTGTAACCAAACATCCTGGTCAGAATAATGCACTAAAACATTTTCATCAAGATCCCAGCCTTTGTGACTGTGGATTCACTTGGGATTAGAAAGGGGCTTTCCTTTATTGAGTAGCTTGCAAATTGTTCTTAAAAAAAAAAAAAATTGCCCCAGGGGGGAGGTCCACATATGTTGCTGTTAAGCCACTGTTGAGAAACTGACTTTGCAATGAAAGCGTTTATTTTTTTAATTTTAAAAAAAATCTTTGCTAGAATGCTATATGCACACTGTACGTTATCTGTTTTCATTCTAAACTCTATTTTTATTTTGTTCTCTGAAGCCAGCCTGTAACTAAAACATTCCTAGCATCTTTTGGCTGGAGATTTAGTCAAGGACGTTTTTCATCCTGCTTTCAAGAAGATGGTTCCAGCCTTTCTTGAAGCTGCTCCAAAGGAAATTTCTTTCCATAGCGGGTACAGTGACAGTGGGGGAAGTCACTGCTTATGGTCCAAAGGCTTAGTGATGTCCTCTTGCCGTTGTCATGTCCTACCATGCTTAATCTGGAAACAAATGGAAATATTTAACATAGCTAGATAGTACAAGATAAGGGTTGGAATCACTCTGTATCCGTGATGTTAGTTCTGCTTGAGCTCACTCAGCTCAGGAGTTGGTTGTTAGCAGAATAACATGGATAAATGTTTTATGGGCACAAAGGCAAGGGACTGTGTCCATGTCCATAGGCGATGGACCTCACTCTCCACCTCCCGACTAAATTGAAGGGTATGTGCTGTCGCCGATTGGTTTTTCTTACTCAACCATAGATTGGCTGTAACCAGCCTGTTTGTTTTGTTGTTCATCCCTGGTGACTGTCAGTAGTGCTGGGCTGAATAAACAGAGACTATTGATCAAATTTGAAGTCATTAACTTGGCAGTTTAAATAGATGCTGTCCTATATAATTAGAACAAGGGAGTAACACATAGGCTGATACGGCTTTATTCTGAATAAAAGCCTTCTTTTCATGAAATCTTGTTTGGTGCTATTCAGCTCTCAGTTTTGTGCCTCCCATAGGTCACACAAGAATTAGACGTTTTGTTTAAAATACCTAACGTGAAGAGGATGGCTTTGCTTGTGTAAAAGAGCGATGACACTGATATAACACGGACCTGCTGAACTTTGATACTAATTTGAAATCGTGTTTGGAAGAAGGGGGTGCTAACGTGAGATTATTGGTTAACCACATCCAGCTAGAGCATGTTTTGGGGAGGAATACTGCTCGATATTGCCTTCCATCTCCAAGCGAGCAGCATTGCTTCCAGCTCTGAAGCGATAGCAGTTTTTGATTGTCCATCTCGCTGCTGCTCAGCTGAGAGAAACACATGCCTCTAAGATCTGGATGTTTATACTCAAACACAACGGGTGATTAATTATTTCTGAAGGAAGACGTTTCCTTTTAACGGCTACTGTCGTGCGATGTGCCTGTCAGCCTTCTAAATCATTTTAACATTTTAGATGGAGCATGGCCGTAAGACACACGGAGTATTTCGCTGTATGTGTTCTGGACTCCTTGAAGATCCGTTACAGACGACTGGCAGTGTAGTGTGAACACACCGGCAAGGAGCAGCGATAATCTCATTAATATATGTGCAGCGTGTGCCTGCAGACAGCCCGGTGCTCCTGAGTCACACTGCTGCGAGTCCCTAGAGAGCGTGCAAATTCAGCAGTAGGATGCACGCGTATTGACCCACATTTCCTCGGGCAGAGCAGCAGTCACGTGCATCTCATTGCTTGGAAATCAGATGAGAACTGATGTAACTTGGTTCATCCAGCATTTGCATGACCCGACTCAAAGTGCTTTGAGGGATTTACCACTTGTGTGACTAATACGTGATTAGGTAGATTGTAGAGAGCGTGTGTATGTGCTTCTTGTAGACAGGACTTACCATATAACCACGGCAGCAACAAAGAAGTCTCTTATGCATCATTCTCTTATTGTAGTTTTAAATAGGACTGGTTATTAAATCAGATTTTTTTTTTTTCTCTACATAAAAGCTTTCATACTAATTCCTAGGAAAGTTTGTTACATAGGGATGTTTTTCCACAACAGATGGACAAATGTCCTATAGAAGAAAGTAGTGATTCTGTACTGGGGTTAATAGAAAGAACAAAAGTAGGTGAATGAATGATAAAAATTTGGCTTCCAAAAGCTATTAATATCTCTGTAATTGCAGTCTTTTTTTGGACCAAGCCTCGTTTCTGTCCTGTTCTCCTTTCCCCTCTGCCACAGCTTCCTTATTCCTGCACACACACACACACACGCACCCCCCCTCCCCTTCCCCGTTAACGGGTGCCACCGCTGTCACCTCCCGCTCCCCACGCACCCCCTGCGAGTTCAGCAGTGCGGGCCCGGGGCCCAGGCTAATAAGCCGAGACGAGCTTATTGACTAGCAGGTACCCAGTGCCACTGCTCACCTTTTAGCATCGGTGCCCTTCCAAATACAGTCGTGTGTTTCGTGCTTCCTGTGTTTTTTCATTTGTAAACAAGGAGGGTTTAAGCTGAGAGCTCTGAACAAATGAAAAAAACCCTGTTTATAGAAAGTGGAGAGCGACTTGTAACATCTTGGGCAGATGTTGAAAGGGATTATAACAGGCTGAATAATCACGAAACAAACTACTGAAGATTTTAGAGTTGAAAATTCCCAGGAATAAAAAGAAAAATTCTAAAACAGCTGGGGTACTTTATTCAAAATTGGAAGTGATGCCAAGCATTTAATTTGGGCTAACACAGTTTTTCTTTCTTCTTCCTGAATTTAAACTTCGCACCTTTATTTTAGCTTCTGTATTGGAAATTACTAAAGTAATTTTCCCCTTTTTGTAGCTAAGCACTTAATCAGTCTGAATTACTTTTTAAATTTTACCTGGACAGTCAAGGTGGCATTTGTCCAGTTTTTTGCATGTGCTTCTTGAATCGTCTGGAACCTGATGGATGTAATTTGAATATGAAACGGTAATGAAGACAAAAGTAGATGTGTGGTTGTATTTTGCCCAATGTCAGTACGTGGAGTTGCTGTAACAGGCTCGTGGTTAGTGTTCCTGCAGAACAGCGGCCTGATGGTGGCTGCTGCAAGGGTGATCCTCCTCCGTACTGATCGTGGGGTGGCTTGTGCCTGTACCAACCACCAAGCTCTGCTCAGCCCGGCTGAACGGACTTGGAAAAAAACACTGGATAGTGTTTTATTTGAAACCCTGCTGCGTTCTCGACATACGGTGTCAGCTGTGTGTGATGAATAAAACTGCTCACCTCCTTTTTAGTACAGATTTGCTACAGCAAGGTATCCAGGTGGTGGTTTTTTGCAGTAATGCCTTTACTTGACTGAGTATTTTAAAACAAATGCAGTCTTCTCATTTCAGTAATCTATGCTGTCTGTTCGGTATTGACAGCAGCTGAAACCCAGCAGAAGAATGGAGGTTAAAACTGTTCACTAAACATTACATGTACAAGAGCTGGTAACAAGGTAATCAGTCGTCAAGAAGAGAAGTCAGTAGAATGTTTTAATTCCATCTAGCGTTGGCAAATCCTACAGTTTTCCCCACAAGACACTAAAAGCATTTATACCTCAGTATTAAGATCCAAGTTAGGATCGAAACGTCATTTATTATGGGCTATTAGGCTATGCCACTTCTTTCCAGCACCAGCTCAATGTTGATGATCCATATGTTTGTTATCCTCAGGTTGATAACGGCAGCCCAGGGAGCTATGGGAAGAAAGAAGTACTTCTGAATGAATTCCAGCTGGTTCAATTTTTGGCTGTCCATTCGCTAAGTAGCCTGGAACAAAATGAACTCATTGCTCTAGGCTTTTGTACACTGTTAACTCTTCACTGAATATTGACTTTCACCGCCCTGATTTTTAAATCGGAGCTCGCTCTCAGTCTGTTCAGAAAGTACTACTCCATCTCATCTGTTTGTTATCATGCTTACTGCAAAACGAACAACAGATTTGTGAGTAAGGAAGGCAAAAGCTGTAAGAGGATGAAAAAGTTTCTTTGGCAGTGAGGCCCATGGCTTTGAAAAGCTTTATATGACACGACTTGAGGCTTTTTATGTTTCTATGCAAACATGCCAAGAAGCACTCAGCATACCTCTGTTAAAATACAAGCATGGAAAACAACTAGATGCGCTAGAAATTAGGGAAAGTTTGTAAGTCATTAGTTAACCCGAGGTATGTGGTTTTAAAGCAATGCTATAGTACTGATGCCTTGCTTCAAAGAAAGAATGCTTTGCAAAAAAATTTGGGGTGTTGACTGTGCCTCTTGAAAAGTCATCCAGTACCTGTTGGAATTTGTTCTGGTAGCAGTTACTGAAGTTGTTAGTAGTGCTAAAAGAGGTGCTTGGTAAGTGTTGTTCTTTGCAGTAGATTCCTAGCAACTGCTTGTTACAAGATGGTCTAGTTATTAAAGAAGTGCAAAATGAGTCAGAGTTTTAGTAAAACAGCTTAATCCCAGTGCATTGTTTTTCCTGAGGTTTGTTCTTTTTAAATACCTAATATTCTACAGGCTAAATTTCTTTTTCTGTGGAATTTCTGTATTGGAGAGTCTTTGCTCGAATGTTTCAGAATGAACGAAGAAAGGTGGATTCTTGAATATAGTGACCATGGTGGTCATTAGTGTTATATACATTTAACTGCAACTTCTAAAAATTACTCTGACAAAACTTGTTGTTTCTTATTTTCAGTGTTTTTACAGTTGTTTGTTTTTTGTTTTTTTTTTAATTTTGCTGGCAGTTAATTTCAACCTCAGCAGCATCCTAGGTCACCTAAGCAATTCTCTTGCCAGCTTCCTGTTCTTGGTTCACAGTGCAGCTTTAGTTTAACACTGAGTTGAGCAGTCCTACTTTGACCAGAGCCAAACCTGTATATTTAGTTTTAAGGCAATGTTCCATGTGACTTGTTTAACTAAAACTCTTCTACTGATACATTTAAGCCCTCATGGGATGAACTAATAGTTTACATAGTTCACAACTTACACATAACTTAACGCCATTCATTTTTTAAATAACAATGTTCTTGCTTTTAAGCAATCTACTTAGCACTTGATGAAAACCAGACATTAATTCTGTACTGTTTATTAAAATACCCCCATTAGAAAATTTTGTTCCTATAAAGTTTATTTTGTACCTTATTTAATTGCAGTAAGATAGCAAAGAAGCTAAATACTGGTTCTGTCTGGAAAAACAAATCTCAGCTCTTAAATTGAGATTGAGAATGTGTTAAATTGCATTCATTTTTCTCCTTTACAATAGTGTTTAACATTTGAATTGCTTTGTTGAAATACTGACACTACCTGTATGTGAAGGGCTGTAAATACCAGCCACTCTTTGGAGATACAAAACATATGTTTTAGTTTAAACTGACAAATATGCTTCATTTTAGCTTGGAAGTTTTAGACCTTTCACTGTTTGACAGAAATTCAGTGTTTCTATTGAAATGTTGCTTGGCTGTATCTAGTCAAACTTTGCCAAGATTTTCAGTACTAAGGTTTCTGCTTTCACAGATTTTGCGTGTTTTGCAGCGGAAGGTCAGACTTTTTTCCTGCTTTCTGCAAAACAGGCAGATATTTTGAGGCAAGACAGTATGTATATGAAGAGAGCTGGAGATAATACTGGATTAGAAAGTACAAAAGTTGTGTATTCTGTTCCTATCATTTCAAAAACGTTTTGCTCCATGGACAGGACCCCAAGGCTGGATCTGTTTTAATTGGTCTGATTGCTCAGGGTTTCTACTAATTCTAGGTCTATGGTAAGCATCCACAAATGTCTTGCTTCTGGTTTTGGTCTCTTGTTCCGTACTTTTTCCTCCTTTATAAAGCAGCAGAGAGCAGTTGTGCAGGTTTTCCTCCCGGACTTAGGAAATGAATGTCTTGTAAAAGCTCTAAGTACATTAATTGGATGGTGTTTTGCAGGGGGGGAAGCTGCTGTTAATACAGAAATGTACTTGTCACGTGAGTCTCACAAACTGGTTATAAAACATTCAGTTGTAGCAGTGGTATGGGTAGCCCCGTAGAGAATATCTGAGAAGAAGGGGAATCTAAATTTCTGTGTTTTATAGTGAACATAATATTTATTGGAAAAGCCTTTAATGTACTGAATTAGTACGCAAATGATCACCTGCACGGCAGAGTCCTTATAAGCCTCTTTTTGGTAATGAAAATAAGGTGTTCAACGCTTTATGCATTTAACTTATGAAAGTGGAGATCAGAGGCATGTTAAATTAAACACACCTAAATTAAATGCTGACTGAGTAGTAGACTGTGCTGTGCAGGGGCTCTCATTCTCCGTTACAGGAGTGTCAACTATTTAATATGTAATTTCTGCCTAAGTAATACCTAGAGTGTTTGGGGGGGAAGAGGGGGAGTGTATATTTGATTAGTAATTCACTGTTGCCCGTCTGGCATTTTCCAGAGAAACAAATCTATATGTCTGAAGATTTGGACAGTATTTCTAGAAAGGACCTTTTGTTTACTGGGCGTATGGGAGTAGGGCTAGGTTTGAGCTTGATCCCCAGCTCTGCCTGGGCCCTGTTGTGAGCAATGTTAGGTTGAGTATATGGTCCTGTTAGGTATTGACATTTGTAGAGATTTGAAAAAGGTGCTTTGAAAACTCCAAGTGTTAAAAGTACAAAATATTTTTGGCAATGTTAGCAAAATTCAGTTTGGAATCTGAGTTATGAGTGCATGTGGGTGGAGGAACATGTTTTTCATGCTTTAGGAATTTTTTTCCAGATGCTTTCTCAGTGCTTGGGTAACTATAAAAGCAAAGTATTAAGACTTCAGCATGGATTTATTCCTTAGTTTCAATGTAATTTAAGAAAATAGAGCCACATAGTTTCGTGGCATGTTTTTAACTTTATTATGGTGATGATGTCGCACAGCGCATGTTAGTGTCTGTTTCAAAATGTGAGCACAAGTATGTGCAAGCCGTGCAGTTAAAACTATCTTGATAGATACTACTTGCTTGAAAATATGAATTATTCAATGCAAGTGCACATGGTTGGAGATACAAGAGATGTAAGGGAAGAAATCCAGAATTGTGTTGATCCCAGTAACTACAACTTGCACAAGTGTAGTAGTAGTAGAAGAGTGGAGTAAATGTAAAATGCCATTTTGTATTTCCAGTAGGAATTTTGTCCTTGAAATTGTTTTGTTTAGCTGTCAGCTAAGAGATTGTATTTTCCCTGAGAACGGGATATTATTCTGTATGGTTTTAACAGAAATTGAGTTCTTTCCAGATATTTCTATTTCTTACTAGAGTGTACAGAAGCTGACACTATAGCTGAAGCCTGAGCATATACTTTGTTTTCAGAGAGTTGGGAGACCGTTTGTGGATGCTTTAACAAAGGAAAAACTTGATTGAATTTGGGGAATCTCTCTCTACAAAATTATTATTCTACTTGGCTGTGGTTCTGGCAGATGTGTCGGTGGGGGTGGAAGACTGAGTTTTAAAAACCATACAGTGGATATAAATGACTATGTTCTGTTAATGTTTTCTCTGGTACAACTGTGTAATTGATAGGGTGTTTTTTGAGAGTGGCTGTAAAATGGAGACGGTAATAACTAACTTACCTCTTGAATTCCAGTTCTCTAAGAAAGTGGTTGTGCTTTGAACGTGTTGGGAGACAGTCTGCAAAGAAAAGGTGTAAGGATGTGAGGGGAGGATGGTGCTTCAAGGGCATCTTCTTGATGACAGAGGAGGCTTCACCAGTTATGGTCTCGCTCTTGCCCCAGCGTTTCTGGCTGTATTTCTTACAGCTAAGGAGTCACCGTAGGGCCAAGAAGAATGGTTAGCTGAAGGTGGTGAAGCAGCAGTTTATGAAAGGTTTGCCCTAAAAAATAAACTTTAAAAAGAAAAAAAGCCCCTGGAACTACAATTTGAGTGAGAAATAGGAAGTTAACATAGCTGGAACTTGCCCTGTGGTGCACGGGGCAAATAAATTCCGGACATCTTCTGCTTTCGGAGCTGAGGCTGGGCTGAGGGCATGTCTGTAAGACTCAAGCAGTCGGGGATGCTTGGGGTTTATGTCTATCTGGGAAATAGGAGACTGTGTAGAGAGTATGAAAAGGTTCTTGGCCTGGATTAGAGGAAGGCATAGCAAAGTCATAAGAAAACTGATGTAATAGCTAGGATTTAATGAAAGATTTAATCTGGGAGGTAGCCTTTATCTCAGGCATTTCCTATGGGTGAGCAGAGGGGGAAGAGGAGAAAGAAGAGTTAGTATGAGGGATAATTGGATATGCTTATTTCCACCTCTCTGATTTGTGTGCCTTCCTCTGATTCTGTACATCAGCATTAATTCAGCTTCCTATTGATCTCCCTTTTTTATCCCTGCAAAGTTCTTCAGCTAATTCCATAACTCTTAGTGTTTCTCCAAGTTTTACATGTCAGTCAGTTCATTCTTAAACTTGCTTTACTGGTCTTGTGTTGCACGCAGTCTCAGTTAACTGGGGATTTAATGAGTCTTGTTCTTCCAATAGTCCTATACTGTTTTTAAAAGATTATGTTATTAAGGACTAAATCAGCCCTTGCTGGTATATGAAGACTTACTGTTGGTCAGTGGCCAGGAGGATTTTTCAGTTTGAGTAATTCTTAGGAATCCTGGAGATGAAACTCTTCTGTTTTGGCAACTTGGTATTGTTTGCGCTACGAGGACTGACTCTCATTCGTGACGGGTTTCTGCTTAGGTAGGACAGAATTTTGATTCCTGGCTAAGTAGATACTTTAATGGCATGTTAATGGACTAATAAAAATGGCTTTTTCTGGGCGTGTGGTTTTTTGAAGATCTCTTCAAAGTTGTCTAGTGTTTGCAACTGACTACACGAAGCCAAGTTCCAACCCACGAGGAAGGCATGCCTTGAAAAGAGGCTTTGATTTTTACTGCAGCCTACACAAAAGGGCCACAAAAAGGCTTCGTGTATCAAATCTAGCAACTCTTTGAGAATTGAGGGGTTTTTAATGAAGCATTGCTTTAATCTGGTAGTCAAGATCTGTTTTAGCATGAGTTCAGGCAGTCTTCCAATGTCAGGCCATGATATGTGCTGGTCCTGAAGTCTGAGGGGTCTCAGGGGTTTTTTGGTTGGCTTACGTGTCAGATTGCAAATCTCATTGGCACCACGATGCTAATAGTGAAGGCCACTCAATGTACACGTCTGCATAAAATTATTTCTGTGTAGCTAATTGGTTTATTTGGCAAATGTAACGGAAGACTTCAGTTTTGTTTATCTTTTTCTGCATGCTAGGCGCTGCAGTGATTCAGATTCGGTTACTGAGAAGTTAAAGCAGTCTGTGGATTTATGCATTTCAGTCTCAAGCAGACGAAGAGAAAGACCAAAAGTATTCCTAAAGCAAACAGAAAAAGGACTAGAATAGAAACCTTGGCCTTCGTGGTGACAATTTAAACTCCAATTTGTGAATAAAGTGGTATATTTCAGTTCAGTGATGTGGCTAGCTGTAAAGAAACTGCATTTTTACACACTTGGTGCCTTCAGCCATCATTCCTTTCCCATTAAACCCTTTCTCTTGTACCCTACCAAATATAAGTGATTGTCACCCTTAAAAAAAACCAGAACACTTACGACCTTCATGGGTTGCCTAGTAGTAGAAATAAAAACAGACGTTTATCTGCAGTGAAGTCTCATTTAAACTTATGTGCAGAGAATATGAACCCTAAGCGGAGTCATTTGTAAAGCCGGTTCAGAAGGGGTGGCTTGTGGTATAAAGAGTATTTTCCACAAAATACGCTGAACCATTTGGACGAGACGTGATTTCACATAACGGATTCAGCAAAGATTTTAATTGTGGGCCACAGTGCTTTGCGGCGTTAGAGCAGCATGTGGTAAATAGCTGATATTTGCTTTTTTTTTTGAGGCTTTTTTAGACTTCAAGCACATTATTTTTGCCATGTAGCCTTCTGAAAACTGTTTTTCAGAATGGCAGAATTTTTGCTGTGGAAACCAGCCTGTAAGCTAGCATGCAGGGGGCTGTCCTGCTGTCGTACAGTAGAGCTGGAGCAACCCTACCTCCAACAGAGGTTACCAGCTTCACAAGTCAAAAGCTAGGCAGACTTTGAAGCATTAGCAGAGATGTTTCCATTACTCGGATGCATCAAATTTGACCTGCTTTGCGGCCTTTTTTATTTTTCAGTGGTATGCAGTGACCTTAGTTTCATTTTATGTCGAGATCTATATTCCTCTCTCCTCCAAAGCCTCATTGTTCTTCTTTGCTTCTTGCTTATATCTTAAAACAAACCAACCAACCTGTGATGCTTTTAATGATTATGCTACATATCTCTATGATTAAAGATGGTCTACACAGAAGTAAATATTAAGTAAAGTCCTTTCTACGTCATCAGCCTGCTGGCCTGTGTTTATCTTCTGTCAGAAAGTAAAACAAATGTATCCTAGAATCTAGCTGCCTGTTTGTACAAGCAGAAATGATTAACCTGGAATATCAAAGGGAAGGCCAAAGATGGCTGAGAGGTATATTTGCTAGCATCGTTCAGTATGACCTTCCCCCCCCCTTTCCTAAGGAAGATGTGGATGTACTGCTGGTTTGTCTTTTCTTCAGAATTAACTTGAGTACTAAATTGAAGGCCGTCATTAGCTCAGATCCTGTCCACGTGTAAAAGTCCTTAATTTGAGCAAGGAGGCTCTTACCCTTAACTGACAAAGTGTGAGTGAACGCAGTGCCAGGAGCAAATTTGCCTGCTATTTTGCATTGGTACAGACTGGGACCTACGGAACATTTTCATTGCTTATCTTCCCCCCCCTCCCCCAGTCCCAAAACACAACTACCTGGTTTTTACACTGTGCAGCTGAAAATCATTGTAGCATCTTAGCACTGTGCTATGGGATGTTATATGTGAATAAATCCGGTGTTGATGCAGAGACAGCAGTGTGAGGACTCTCTTGCAGACTAGCAGCCGTTCTTTGACCGCTGACAATTCAGGAGGAGGAACTTGCACACGGCGGCTTTGATTTTGTAGGCTGGGTCTGTTTACTCGGCGATGTTTGAAATGGTTCCTCACCCAGGCTGTCTTTTCTCTGCCTCCTTTCTGAAAATGCTGGTCTTGCTGCAGAGATAGGTGTCTCAGTGACGAGAAAAAAAAGCAGCAGCTTTCTGATGCAATTCTCGGCCGGGTTGTTCAGACATTGGTGCCACTCTGTGCTTTCCTTACTACACCCGTCTGTAGCTTGCTCCTGCGGCACCTCCTGAACCACAGCAGATGATTCATTTCTGCTTTGGAAGCAGGGTGGACAACCGGGGGCTGGCAGAAGAACCACTCAACTCGCTCAAGTTACATCTGCATTGAAGACATCCCCAGGGTGAATACTGACTTCGTATAAGGCTTGTCCTTTCTTCACCTCCTGCCAAATATGCTTTCACACTAGTACTCTACCCAGCTGGCTAATTTGGCCTTTGAAATTATCTCAATAATGTCAGCTACTTAAAAAAAACATTCCCATCCCTTTATAAATATTATAATCTAGATGTAAAGACATTGTTTCAGTGTTGTTTGGGATCTGTTGGATTAAAAAAAATAGTTCTTCAGTGCTGTGCAGCAATCCAGAGCGGAGTATAAACAAATACTATGTCAAGCTGAAACAAGTCGGTTGACTTTGAGAAGGCAGAATGTAAATGCCCAAGTCAGGAGAATTAGTACCTTTTGTAACATTGCAACAAATGCAAGGAGATTACTCCTACTGACAAGCCCTAAACCTTTCTTGTTTAAAAGAAAGAAAAATGAAAAGAAAAAGCTCTTTGGAAAGATGAAAAGTAGGCAAAAATGGGTTTTGTGCAAAGCGCGTCTCAGGTGCCTGGTTTGCAGATAAGTAGCCATCCCATTCTCCTGCACTGCCTCTGATGCAGGGATAAATTTAATAACTTTTTAAGCTTTTATAGCTAAATCTACCCGAGTTCACGGGTTTCGGGCTTGAAATAGCAGCTAGTCAGATCCTGCTAGCAGTATTGCTGAAGCCCTCTTGGAGGCAATGTATTTAAGAAGAAAATCTGGCATACACGCAGCTTTGCAGAGCAGGGAGGGGCTGTCTGCTCTGCCTCTGGCATGGTTTCATGTCCAAGTCTCCTGTTGCTGACCTTTGTCACCTGCTTCTTTACTGGAATTTAGAAATCTATGGCTTTTAAGTGATAGGGCACTTGAAAATATTTTTTCCTCTAGGGGGTTTAATATGCAAACAGTGGAACAATGCCAGTGGTCCATCTTGGGCAGGCTAATTGTAGAGATTGCTCCATAAAGGTTTATTTCGGCTATTAGCTGTTGTGCCAATATTTTTCTTACAAGAAAGAGTAATGATTTTTGCAACCTAAAATTGAGGGTTTCACAGGCTCCAACTGGAAAATTGGCAGCCGTGCTCCTCTACTGTAGACTGAAAGCCTGTGGCAGAGGGAAAAGAGTTAAATGAAAAAAATATAATTCTTCAATAATAGCTTTAGAAACTTACGCTGCTAGTTCGCTCTAGAAAGCACACCTGAAATATAGAATAAAGGTGATAATTATATAGTCAGACTATATGCAGATAGTTACAGATGGCATACTTTTCCACCTCAGTAATGTATTCTTAAAATTGGGGATGGGGAAGTAAAATGAGTTATTTGATTTAAAAAAAAAGAAAAGCTCCACCACTCACAGGAACTTTAAAATTCCTTTTGGCTAGTACTAGAACATACAAGTTGTGATTTTACCTGTACTTATTCCCTGTTTTTTCTGGTATTTTTTCCTCTGAAGCACTCGCAACAGGAAGAGGAAATTAAAGGTTGCTCTGTCGTGCTTCCATAGAACAGCGGATGGTGATTCTGTAATCCTGTTTTGTTTCAAATTGAATTGCCGTAGTCCTGCAGACTTCTCTTTTTTGGTCAGTTGTTAAAAAAAAAAAAAACAAACACAAGAGAAGCTTTCTCTAATTATGCAGTTTGCCAATGTAAGAAATAAGTAATTTTTAATCCATTCTAAAAATAGTTTCCTGGTGCGGCTGCTTTAATTATTACTAAGATAGAGGATTTGTGTATTTTTTTCCATGAACATCTGGGTTAAATAGTGGACTTCTTTGGTCTGTTTGCTTGACATGTGAGGTGAGGCAGTTCTTATTCTGCTAGCTATGTTAGGTGGGGAATGTTGCTTTGGAGTTGAGAGGTGGAATTCTAGTAGAAGTGTTCAAAAAAACAACAACAAAAAAAAGAAAACATATATTTGTTCCCATATTTTTTGTACCGTGTCTTCACTTTCCCCAATATAAAGTTAAGGTGAGACCGAGTGTAAGTCAGGAGCAAGGTGAAGAGAGATGAGAAGGGGTCCGTACCAGGGGAAATGGCCATTTGAGTATCTTCTGAGCATTCATTCTCATGCTGAAAGATCAGAACTGGGTGGAAAAGAGACTACCTCAAAAATAGTTAGGTCTTTTATAGTTATCTTCCTCTCTTGGATCCTAGTTTTAGGTAAGTTAGAGCTCTAATATTTTCATCTTTGGCTCTGTAATTACTTTTCCTGGCCTGTTACGAGTTTAATGGATACTGAACAACTTGGGTTGCTGAGATTGTACTGAGCAGTCCTTATTGAAAAGCAAAATTAGGCTTGTAGCTGGTAATGGGCTTAGTAGAAATGGAGATTGATGCGAGTTTCCTGATCTAATTTTTGCTTAAACTACTGTGCTATTTAGTAGAATTGGAGAGAGGGAAATGATGTCTCATCTGTGGCCCTTTCAAGGGAAAACACATCGATGCAATTTTTTATCACTATATCTTTTTTCTCCTGAGTGAGGTCCTGTCATACTTACCACAAAACCTTTTTGTATTTGCAAACTGCTTATGCTGCTGTAGCACACCTGTTTTGGTTTATGATGTATCACGTACCTTTTGTGTGCAAAGAGCAGGAGTTTGCACTACATTTGATGGGACTTAGAGGTCTCCTCCAGGAGTCCCAGAACCATTCTTGGTTCAGAAACTGCTTAGTCCTTGTTCTAAAATGGGTGCGTTCTGAAAGAACACAATGGAATTCTGGTTTAGCATTTGTATAAACATGCAGTGCAGAAAATTAGGAGGCCTTAACTGAAAGGGACTTTCATTAACTCTTCTATATATTTTAACAATAGAACAAAAGAAATGAATTTTTTTCTTTATGTAAATACATATTCCAATCACTGATAAACCAATGCTCACATTTAATATTTAGGTGGTTTTTTGTGAATTACGCTCAGGTAGTATTGTGGCTGGTATGATTGCCGGAAAGTGTTTGGGGTTTTTTTTATGGTTTTAAGATTTCTTTATCTGATATTTTGTTTTGCAGTATTATGTGCCAAGAATCTTGCAAAGAAAGATTTCTTCAGTAAGTATGCCCTAATTGTATAACTTTCTGCTCTTGATTAATCAGATTTATTTGTAGATTGTGCATTACTGTCGTGTCTCATCTATGTATGTCACTTGTTCTGTGGTTCCATTCTTGCAGTAACATTGCATTACTACATGAGTAGGCGTTACCCTGAATTGTATTTAGCTAGCATAGACTCTAGGATTGGAAAGAGTGAGGACTCTCAAATTCTAGTTGAAAGTCTGGCTGATGAGACCACAAGCAGGTTGCTGCTTACAGTTCTGTGGGGGGGTACCAAGAGCATCCATCTCAAAGACGGCTCTATTTGTAAAGCGTGCCAAGGGTACGAGTGAAATATCCGTGCTGCAGTCTCAGTATTATGTTAAGGACTGAATAAAAATGCCTACTTATCAGTATATGTGGGTATGCACTGTTAAATTAAGCACGTTTAACCTTTTGTTTTCTAAGAACTTTCACAACTTATGGCAGATATCAATCTATATGACACAAGTACGTTATCTAATTAGGAACTCAGTTCTCTATTTTGGATTTACTAAAATAGTTTTAGGAGAATGGCAACTTTCCTTTCTTGGGGGTGAACAAGCAGAAGCTCATGATAGCATTATCTGGGAAGAAACAAAACAACAAGTACTATGTTTAATAGCACCTTTTCCCTTCCGCAGGACTTCCTGACCCATTTGCAAAAATAGTTGTTGATGGGTCAGGTCAGTGCCATTCAACTGACACTGTGAAGAACACATTGGACCCCAAATGGAACCAGCATTACGACCTGTGAGTTGCTTCTAAGGTCATAAGTAAACAATATTCCAGAGATTTATCTAGTAAATGGAATGCAAGGGTTGGCACTGCAACTTCATTGTGCGTTAGCAAGAAGAGTCACATTTGCTGAGGAGGACTGATTTTTTGCAACAAGAGATTACCTGTTAATAAAGGCGTGGTACTTTGCTTTTAGGCATTTGAATTTGGAAATATTTGTGTGTCAGCTGCACTGCACAACTGCTTAGAGTAAGCTCTACTGGAGCAGTGCAGTCCAGCCTTTACAAAAGATTGTCCTTGTTGTAGTGATTTATTTTCTTCAAATTATTAGAAACATAAATTTTAAAGTTTTGTACGTTAATCGGCTTGTTGCATAGCTTTTAATGAGGCTGTCTGTAGTTAAATTCATGCTGCAGCAATATCAATTTAACAAGCTGTGTGAAATCATAGTGCAGTAATTCATTAACAACACCATTTCAGGCTTAAGCACTTCTGTATTTATAATGAAGCAGTATGACCAATGCACTAAAATGTATCGGAATTTGTACCAAATAAAGCATAAATTCTGTGGAGTAAAAAGAGGTTCTTTTTTGTAAAATTACTCTTCCAATATGTATTTTTCCAGATATGTTGGGAAGACAGATTCCATAACCATCAGTGTATGGAACCATAAAAAAATCCACAAGAAACAGGGAGCTGGCTTCCTGGGGTGTGTCCGACTCCTCTCCAATGCCATCAGCAGGCTAAAAGATACTGGATGTAAGAGCAATTCCCACCTGGTGCAATCAGGAACCTTCGGTGCCTTGTATCTGAGTAGTGAATAGTATCTCCCCCCCCTCGCACAGTGTTTTGTTGATCTTTCCTATTCTCATTTGCAGACCAGCGTTTGGATCTATGCAAACTAAATCCCACAGATACCGATGCTGTACGAGGCCAAATAGTGGGTAAGAATACTCTCAGCTAAACTTTCATCTTCTTAGGTAAATATACTATATGGACAAATGTGTTAAAAAAGAAACCTGTAGTCATTATTGCTTCTGTGCCTTTTCTGGGTTGTTTCTTCTGACTTCCATGGGATTAAATTACATAAACTGAAAATTTTCATTGTACTCCTATGTAGGAGTTTGTTTTCTCTCAGTTGATAATGGGAAACAATATTAAAAAGAAGGAATGCATCTGGCAAGGTTTCTAATGCAGCTCTGGAAGGGTAAATGTTACTGTGAAACACTGCATTTGAACCAAGGTGACGGGCAAAGAGAATCTTATTGTGGAAAAGAGCATCTGGAGGAGTTAAAAGAAATTTTGCAAATTGCTGTTTTAATACCTTTGACTCATGTAACGCATTTCCAAATTTCAACAAGGCAGTGCTAGTTTTACGGCTAATTTACCCCATCTTACCACGTTTTGCTGCCCCCAACCCGACTCAAGCTTTTCACTGATATATATTTGGCAAAACCCAAATTCTCACCGTAACGATGACATCTAGTGGTGAGTAATTTCTTTCCAGCTTACCTTTCTGGATTGTCATGAAACACAGATGTAAAACCGGACATGTTTGCTATTTACAGAAATAGACTCGGTTTAAGTTTTGATGTGGTGATGCCTCTGGTTTCTCTTCTCCACTTTTAAAAAATCAGTAATGCTTTAGGGTTAATAGAAGGAGTTTTGGTAAGTGGTGTGCTCTCGTGTGTAGTCTATAGCTTTCCTTAATATTTTACCCTGTATAATTGGGGGTTGTTTGGCTTTATGTTGTTTTTAAGGGAACTTGTTGTTCTTTTATTATTAACTTGTGTTTGGTTTTTTTATTCCAGTCAGTTTACAGGCACGGGACAGAATAGGCACAGGAGGTTCTGTAGTAGACTGTAGAGGGCTTTTGGAGAATGAAGGGTAAGGATTGTTTTCTTTACACTTACTTAGAAAAATGGTTTATATGTGGAAAGAATATAATTAACACTAGAAATAGTAAACATCAGTGTGACTAAGATATTGTCTGGGAATATGTACCAGGTAATAAGGTTATAGATGGATACTTAATTGAAGAAAGTAAGCTAAGCTGGGTAGGACTTGATATTTTTTGTTACCAGTGCTTCTGGCACATCCATGATAAATTTGGGGTATAAAAACATTACAAAAGTGGCATATCTTGGGTTAAAAGTTGCACTACTTGAAGTAATGGAGCGCGCGAGAGAGAAACCGTTATTTCCGCATTCGCTTCTCTGTGATGGAAACTCTTGAAGTTTCCCCATTTTCAGAACGGTTTATGAAGATTCCGGACCGGGAAGGCCGCTGAGCTGTTTTATGGAGGAACCAGCACCGTATACAGACACTACGGGGGCTGCTGGCGGAGGCAACTGTCGCTTCGTAGAGTCCCCCAGTCAAGATCAGAGGCTTCAGGCACAGCGACTTCGGACCCCTGAAGTCAGAGGTCATGTACAGACACCTCAGAACAGACCGCATGGTCACCAGTCGCCTGACCTACCAGAAGGCTACGGTAAGAGTTTTCCAGAACTATAAAACTGAAGTTTTTTTCAAAAGACTTCAGAGAAAAATTCTCCCATTTTAATACATAGATATGGTTTACCTGTTAAAACATGCAGCATCCACGTGTATCTAATGGTCTGCATTTTGGAAAAGGAACTAAGCAGTGCGGGTGGGAGTTTGAGATTGGCTAATTAGCAGTTGGCTATGCCAGGATACACTGAGGGGTTGATGGTAAATTAAACATGAGGTTGTGGTATGATGCTGTTACAGAAAATTCACTGCTAATCTTGGCTGTGTATCTAGGGAGAACGAATGTAAAGAGCTCTTTAAACTGGAGCAGTAATGCTATTTTTTCCTTCCCCCTTGGCATGTTGTGTAGGTTTGAGCCCACGTTTGAGAAAAGATCAGGAAAATATAAAAGCAACAAAGAAGCCAGTAGTACAGAAGATTAGGGAGGATAAGATTAAGGAGAATTTAAATCTCGGAAAAGAGCACACCGAATCTAGGAGTAAAGAAATCCAGTTTGGGGGTTTCGGTTGTCTCAAAACCTAAAAATAAAACTGCAAACTAAAACATACTGGTGCATGGATTTGTGTGTTTCAAAAAGAACACTGAAATGTGTAGTCAAGTAAGTTTGCAAAGACAGTGTTTAAGGTCAAAACAGTCCATGCTGCAAGAGATCAGGTGGGATGGCTCAAGTACTTTCTCCTAGCTCTGACAGAAAGATAATATGCTAATGGCTTTGAACAAACTGCTTATTCTGATTTTTTCAGATTTGTAATTAAGAATAATCTTACTTCCCTTTTCATAGAACAAAGAACAACGGTACAGGGACAGGTTTATTTTTTGCACACGCAGACTGGAGTTAGCACATGGCATGACCCTAGGATACCAAGGTATGTATTTATAGTTACAAAGTCAAGGTGTTTGGGGTTTTTTTGGAGGGGGAAGGGTGCATGGCAGTAAGCTGAATCTTTAAGAGCAAAAATCTATGAAATGGCCTGTCTAAATTTAAAGGGAGAGCTTTATGAGCAGAGGAATAATTTTGGATCTTTCTAGTTACCTTTTCACCAAACGTTAAAGATTGTTCTTTTTGAAAGAAAGAATTATCTACTTGTGAATCATGTAAAACAAAAGGGAAAAAATATGTAGTCCTTCAGGAACTCCCGTTTGACAAATTCTTCCTAAGATGTCAATGTGACTTTGTTTTTTGGTGAAGCTACAGATTTCTGAATCTTGCCTAATCTTTTTTTTTTGTATGAAAACAGTTTGGACTGCAAATTGAAGGAAAAAAGTAACTACTTAAAGCCGTTGTTTCTTGAATATTGAACTTGTAACTTTTGCTCTAATAGTGCTCACTTAAGTATGACTGAAGCAGGGATTACTTGTCACCTTTAAACTTGAAGTGGTGTTGGGGTTTTTTATGCTTTAGACCAATGATTTGCAGCTAGAAAATTTGAATCCTCCACATGATTAATTTAGTAAAGCCTCTTTAAACCTTAACCTGCAGTTAATCCAGGTCTTTGTGACTAAGGTCTGGCGCTCTTCCTTGAGGAGCTCTGAATCTGGGCTGTTTCTCTGGACCACCTGCACACCAGATTCAAGAGTGAAACACTAAGTTTGTAACTCTTCAGCTCCTGCACTGGCTGGATAATAAATGAATGAGATACAGGATATTAGAAAAATGATATAAAATAGTGTAGGCAAAAGTGTTGATAAAACCACAGTATATGGAAGGATATGAAAAATAAAGTTGAGAGAGAGAAAATAGCTGATGTTAGATTAGCTGGTATCGCTGGAAGAAGAAATGACAATGCTCATTCGTTCATGTCACTCGTGTCAGGCTTGCGTGCCCAAAGCCTTGTCCCTTCTTCAAGTGATGCTGGTTGGCCTAATGAAAGGTATTGCTGCTTCTCTCAACAAATCTTAGAGCCAGCTTTTCAGGACCAGCAATGCAAGTGGACACAACAGTGTCTTGTGAGTCACAGGTCACTCTTGTTTTAGTTAAAGGTGGCTTTCATACTACCAACTTGCAGTGCAAAAACCTAACCTTGGCTTTTAGCACAGATGTCGGTTAAAACTTGATGTAATCAGATCTCTATAGTACTTTCAGATGCACAGCTGATTGAAACAAATGGTTACAACCATAATCTTCTTTAAGGAGCCTAACAAAGGCTCGTCTGTCTGCCTGTGGATCTCCTGCTGACTTACACGCACTGTGACACTGATGAAGCCTTTGGTGTACAAAGTGTTTCTACCTTTCTAAAGCCTCACAGTTTTCTCATTTATAGTGATGCTGCATGGTTAGATTTAGGTAAGGAAATACATAGAGTGGTGTCTTCAACCCTGGATAATAAGATGAATCCATGCCAGCTGTCTAGAGAATATTTTACTTAACAATAGCTTTTCTGTCTAAAAATAATCTTCAGGTTTCCCTCCTTCCTTTTCTTGCCACTCTTAGTGTTTTCCTCTATTAGGTGGCTGGGGCCTTAAGTCTTTTCAATTTTCTAGGTGTAAATACCTCCTATGTATTGAATTCAACCACTACCTGAAAGTGAGCGACTACCTTTAGCAGCACTTAGAATGATACCCAAAATTTATCTAGGATGAAGGGGGTGAATGTGTTAGTAAAGCCTTATTCTCAATGATTTATCAGTCAAATAGTTAGGATTCTAACCTTGTCTAATTAAAGAGGTGATTTCTTTTTTTTAGGTGATAGGTGATCTTAGTACTTGGCTGCCTTAGCCTCTTAACTTATTGGGTGTTTGGAGACAGTGGTTGGTGCAGAGGCCTTTGGTTAATTGTTTGGTTTTCTGCACGTGGATCACATTAGTGTTAATGGGAATTTTTCTTTGAAATTTTTGCTATGAAAAAATGTCTCTTCCTCCTTTTACAGCCCTCAGAAGCCCTGTCATCACCTAAATGATGATGTTGCATATTGAAGTTACTTTTAAGCTGTATGGCTTTGTTACTTTCAAAGCTTTTCAAAGACAGAAGGTGTTTTGCTGATTTACCTTTCTATCCATGTACCATGCATACATAGGGAGTTGCACTGCTTAGATTGAGGATTCTAAAAAGACAGCATTAAAATAGCTATTCTGTCCTTCCTAAGACTTTCATAGCCTGGAATCACTGAGCACCAAATTCATTCCCCCCTCTACCCTGAATGTGAATTGGTTTCATCTTAACTTCAGAAGTGCTTTAACATTTTGTTTGCTTTTCTCCTTAGAGACCTTAACAGTGTGAATTGTGATGAACTAGGACCTTTGCCTCCAGGTTGGGAAGTTAGAAGTACAGTTTCAGGAAGAATATATTTTGTAGATCATAACAACAGAACCACACAATTCACAGATCCACGACTACATCACATCATGAAGTAAGAACCTTGCCTGCTAAATAATTCATGTCAAGTTTGGATTCTTAAACCTTTTATTTTTGTCCAATTTTAATACAGTCTGGGAGCCATGAGGGGCTGAAAAACTGCATGATAACGATATTGGGGAACAGATGCAACCAACGCTCTAGTCAGGGTCAGAGCATCAGTTCTCAGTGCTGGTTTTATCTAAGCTGTTTGCAGAGACTCTTCAAAAATCTTTTTACTATGCTTTGCAGTCCTCAAGTTTAAGGGAGGGCTTGCTTATTTCGGCACAGCACTGATCTCTGAGCTGGTTTGACAAAGTTGCACCAAGCTGTGCTGGAGTGAATAGGCAGTTCTGGAAATGCTGGGGTGTGGGGTAGAGGATCTGCCAGGCAGTTCCACAGCAGTCAGCTCATGCCTGCCTGGGTTAGCAGTTCTAGCTCTGTGCTAGCTATGCTAGACCTGAACTGGCTTTGTGCTCCTGTGAGCTCCAGACAAGAGGAATATAAAGCCAGCTGGAGTCTGGTTGCCTGGTGCTGTGCACAGCCAGCTCGGGTTTAGCAGGATTTAATAAGCTCAAGCTCTGCATCATGCAAAGGCAGCTGAACTGTTACAGAACTGACCCTGGAAGCAGCCTGGCAGTGCTCGTTGTGCCCAAGATCAGACTTTTTCCTGGATCTGAGTTGTCTGTGCTTGAAGCCAGCTGGGGAATCTCTGCATCTAAAAAATCATTGCTCCACAATGCAAATAAAACACGGATAGATAAGGATAGTTGAATGTATGAAGCTGCAACTATTTGGGACAAGTACATCTTCCTCTTTTAATAACTATACATGCAGTACTTTTACTGTGTCAAGAATCCCCAGCTTTAGTTTGCATGGAGCTGGAATAAAATTCATTGCAGTTGTTAGATAGTTCCATTTATAAAGCTGTTGTTTGTTCCGTTAGAGGTCTCTTTTCATGTTACACTCTTGAAAGTTGTCACTCTATGGGAGAAATACCACGCAAACTTTTTAATTACTGCTCAGTCAGCATGCAGTGATCATGCTCCACAGCCTTCCACAATGTGTTGCTGTATAAAAACTGAGCTGAAAAATGCTGAAACTCTTTATTGTAGATATCTGTATTCCTTATGTCCCTCAATGTAGGGTAATGATGCTATAGAAGCTACCCAGCTGAATATACAGTTCACTCCAGGTTCCTCTTAGAGAAGCTTACTCAGTTGTTCCATCATTGTTTTACATGTTCCTTATTGTTATGCTTCCACTTTCACAGCCATCAATGCCAGCTAAAAGAGCCCAGCCAGCAGCCTCTGCCAGCTCCAAATGAGGGGTCACTAGAAGACGGTGAGGAGTTGCCAGCACAAAGATATGAAAGAGACTTGGTACAAAAGTTGAAAGTTCTTAGACATGAGCTCTCTCTTCAGCAACCGCAGGCTGGTCACTGCCGCATTGAAGTATCCAGAGAGGAAATATTTGAGGTATTTGATTGACTTTTTACTACTATTAGTAGCTTTTGTAACTCAAGAGTTAAGTAAAACTGATCTTTGATTATAGCAAGTCTGCTTCACGAAAGAGGTGGTGAATACCACTAAGTGTTAACAGAGTTGTCACTGGAATTTGCTTCAGATTAGCACTTTAACAGAATGGTTTTTCGTAGTTGAGTAGCAATCTATGTATTACAGTAAAGCATCTTAGTAGACTTAATTATAGGAAGGAAATAAAATGTCTAATTGTAAAAATACACATACAGGAATCCTACCGTCAGATAATGAAGATGAGGCCAAAGGACTTGAAAAAGAGGCTTATGGTGAAATTTCGAGGAGAGGAAGGCCTGGATTATGGAGGAGTAGCAAGGTGAGATTTGGGGGGTTGTCTGACATTTTTAACTGTAAAATTGTCTTTAAAGTGACCTGTGGCTGATATAATTCCCTTTCAAATTACCTGTTAATGGTATATTTAAGTTATTTGTGATCTAGTTTATAGGTAGTGGTTGTAGGTTCAGTCTTGGTTTCATGGTAGATTGGAAAGTGGAAGCATGTGATTTAACAGTTGTCCCACAGCCCTCCTGGTGTCAAAGGCTCGTACTAAATGATTTGGTTTGCCTTGGATTTGGGAACGTTACTGGAATTAATGCCACACTGAGGTGTTTGTTTCCCCTCTTCCCTATACGTAGTCTGTTTTCGTCACCATTACCCAGCGAGTGTGAAAGGCTTGTCTAGGATAGGCTATTGATCTTACTGCAGAAAGTGCTGATCCCAGCAACAGGCCCCAGTTTCATAAATGACAGTGTGATCAGCTCGAATTGTGAGGTCTTTCAAGAAGCATATAGACTCTGAAGTAAAATCCAAATCACAGTAGAGGTTCTGTTAAATACACCTGTCTGATTTCCAGTGAAAGGATTGCAAGACAACAGGGGTTCCTTTTCCCACATTCAGGAGAGTCCTCTGATCTGTTGGAGCAGGAGTGGAGATGAACTAATCCTAAACAAAGGCTACACCACCCACTTAGGTGTCTTTCAGTAACCCATCGCTGGACAAAGGAAAGAAGTTGGAACATTCTGAGCTGCCTTACCCGAGGCAACCTTGAGTGTCTCTGCTGTTGACATCCTGTTGCCCTGATGGCTTTCATAATTGCCCATTTGCTGCAACAGACTCTTTTCAGATCAGTACTGCTCCACTTCTAAGCATTAAAGTTGATAGTTCTCTCAGAATATTTTGGACCTGGGATGGGTGTCCAAATTTAATAATAAAGGGGTATTTGTCATGGTGAGTTGGGAGGTCAGAAATAGCTTTAGTTCCATTCCAGTCCTTATTTGTTACTGAGGTGAGAGAATTTACCTAAGCTCTCCTCCCTTAATGTGTTCGGTCTCTCTGCCCCTTCTGGGCTCTCTGCTGAAAGCAGAGATTCTCTAGTCATCAAGCATTTGCAGAAAAACAGCTTTTCTAAAGACTTTTCTAAAGTGATTGAGCTGATTTTAAACAACAGATTTTTTGAGTATTTCTTTATACTGTACAGGTTGCAGAGGAGGGGATCTCTTAGTCTCTAAATATCTGAACTGTGTACAAAGTCAAGTTTTTTTGGAAGTGGGTCTTGTTCAGACTCAATTTGTTGATGGCGTCTTAACAGATTGCTATAGCTTCTCTAATTGATGTTAATCCCTTCAGTACTTCTAAACTAAAACAAGTCTGCCTGTGAGTGGAGTAAGACACTTCATGGGTTTTTAAGCGTACCTTTTTGGTCTGCAAGTGGAGGGCAGTACAACGTGATCCAATTTTGAAATAAGCCTTTCATAACTGATGGCTAGTTTGATGATTCACGATAATTGTGTTGTCTGAAACTTAAGTGGAAGTTGCACCCTTCTAAAATACTTTTTTTTTTTGGCAGAGAATGGTTGTATTTACTGTGCCATGAAATGTTAAATCCCTATTATGGACTCTTCCAGTACTCCACAGATAATATTTACATGCTGCAAATCAATCCAGACTCTTCTATCAATCCTGTAAGTATTAACTTCTAAGCGACATACCTACTTTAACAGAGGTCCCCTGCAGTTTTTTCTTGTAGCTGTTCTTCCACTCTACAATAAGAGTGTAAACGAAGGGTAAAGCAGAATAAGAATGTGTTAACGAGTCTTATATTGATACAGTATGAAGCAGACGGATTTTGTTCAGAAATGTAAAACAGGAGAGAGGAGGTATTCTTTGAGAAGTATCCGATTCCTTTGAGACTCCTCAGTACTGACTGGGATGCACGATGATTCTGAGAAGATACACGAAGGTGAAATTCATCTTCACTGTGAATGCAGGCGGTTGTGTAAACAGCATTGCATCCTAAGCAGCGTTCATCCCATGACTCTAGGGGCTTGTATGCCTTGCTTGCCCTTTCTCAACAAGCTGCTGTGCTTGCTTTTTTTTTCCTCACTGGAGGAATTGTATTGATGCAGACCCTAAAAAGAGCAGCAATTATGTATTAGTACAGGGGAATTTTTCCTGACGTGACATTTCCTGACATTTGCTCTGTGAGATGGGGGAGATAGATTGGAGGAATCTCAACCGTAGGACTTATGCCTCAGTTTTCAAAAGTCAGTTTATAAGCAACATGAAAGACATGAAGGAAACAAGCACGTGGCCTGCTTCTTCAAGAGCAAAACGATTTTGACGGTTAAACAAAGGACAAACTAATTTATTTGGAATTGTTGTATCTTGGATTCTGGGGATTTCATGGGGATTTTCTTTTCCTGAGTTTTGCCCTTTGAGAGGTCTAGAGGACTTGTATCCAATTTATTAGCCGGGTAATGCACAGAGACTTGTTTGAGGCATTTAATCATTAAATGGTTCTGTTCTTGGTTATGTTATGAGGAAAAATGGTGGCCCCTCTTACCCAGAGGGCTGCAGATAACTTGCACTGAACATACAACTGATGGTGCAGATATAACCACAAGATGTCAGTGTCTTCCCGCTGCCTGATTTTTTCCCTCCTCTCTCCCTGCAGGACCATTTGTCTTATTTCCATTTTGTTGGTCGGATAATGGGTTTGGCTGTGTTCCATGGACACTATATCAATGGGGGTTTCACGGTTCCCTTTTACAAACAGCTTCTGGGTAAACCCATTCAGCTCTCCGATCTGGAATCTGTTGACCCAGAATTACACAAAAGTTTAGTCTGGATCTTGTAAGTACTGTATTTATATATTGCCTTGCTGTAGAGAAGATGGGGTAGAGTATGTTGGCAGTAGTGAGATAACGCTTTATAGAAAATGTTTGCAAAAATCTTGTAATGGGGGAGGTCTGTACAAAATTATTAAACTACTGTTTCTATGTCGGAAAGCTCAAGGTACTTGAGGAAAAGTTCTTATTGCAAACTCTTTGTTAGCTCTCCTTGCAGCAAAGCAGATACTAAATTATTAAACATTGCATGGGTGTGGTAGAATATCACAATATCAAAATGCAAACTCAGGACAGAGTTCTGAGGGGAAGTACAGCCTGGTTCAAGAGAGAACCAACTTTATTGAAAAGGAAATAAATGGAATTAGCTTGGACTTCTGTACACTACAGTTCAGAACAAAATCCACCATTCGGTGTAGCTTTGGGACTCTCCAACTCTGCTTTGTATTTGAAGTTATTGATGTCATTGAAATTCACTGCATGCGATCTCTTCTGTGCTTCACGCTGATAAATGACAGCAGATCAGTTTATTGCTCTGTGTGTGTATATACCTAAAAATAGAATATATATGTGTGTGCGTTTGTGTATATAGGGTTTAATTAATTATTGTGAGTACTACTAGAATTAGATGGGTGACTCATACCTGGTCAGGCTCTTCAACATGCATTAAGCTCCATGGAAATTGGTGACTGTGGCAATATTACTCTAGTGGTGGGAAATGCAGATGGTTAGTTACTGGGTTTGTCCTGAAGACTGACTAAGTGTTCAAATAACAAACTGTCAGCATCACTGCTGAGAGTTATCAAAATATCAAAAATACTAGGTTTACCTTTTATCTTTCCATTGTCAGAGAGAACGATATCACCCCAGTTCTGGACCATACTTTTTGTGTGGAGCACAATGCTTTTGGGCGGATTTTACAGCATGAACTCAAACCAAATGGCAGGAATATTCCAGTGACAGAAGAGAACAAGAAAGAATATGTCAGGTATTGCAGAACAAAAATAGATCCTGCAAATGTAATGGGAAGAAGGTAGTAAACAGATTAATTTTTTTATATAGTGAAACTAGTGAAATAAGTATTTTGGGGGGAAATACCTGAGTCATAAATGACCGGAGCGTTTTCACACAATGCCCTATTGTAAGACCTGGGAAGACGAAGCTGTGAATTGTACTTTGGTTTTTCTGTTGGTGGTGCAGTAATTAATTGTTGATGGAAAAAGGAACTGATAAGCACTTCTTTCATAATACAAAATTTATGTATTAAAACAAGCTCCTCGGTAAAACGAGCATTTTCCAGCTCTGCTATGAAAAGCCCGGTCCTATCTAGCTCATCATCCCTGACTTTTTCTTTTTTCCCCCAGGTTGTATGTAAACTGGCGATTTATGAGAGGAATAGAGGCACAGTTTCTGGCTCTGCAGAAAGGTTTTAATGAACTTATTCCTCAACATCTCCTTAAGCCTTTTGACCAGAAGGAACTTGAGGTATATGTTTTATCCACATGGAATATTGTTTCGTAACTTGTTTGATTTACAACCAAGCACTGATTTTAAAAAACCAACCAACCAAACAACAAACACACAAAACTTATTCCAATTTATGTACCAGAAAGCTGTGTATTTGTTTAACCAAACTCCTTTTGGTTTATTCTAGACATTTTTTGGGTTAACGTTGTTGAGAGGGCTACTTAAACAGGGAAAGACAAATACACTGTGTTGTCTAACCAAGGACTAATGCTTAAAGCAGGTGGTCTGAGCAAGGAGGGAGTACTGCAAGTTTGAGGAATGGTTGGCAAGACCTAATGTGTTATCTACCCCAGAACTTGTTTTCTTCAGTAACTGTTTTCATGCATGGCTGTTCCTGTATTCACGCAGGGCATGGTTTACAGGAACTAAAATAGAAGTGTGGAGCATATAGAAAATAAATGAATTTGTCTTCTCGTTTAATCCTGAGATGCAGAATGCTGCGTCTTAAAATAATTCCTGTTAGAGCAATTTTTCCTCTGTTTTCGCCTTTTTAAAAAAATAAGGCAACCTGTGGAATATGGACCATTTGTGGTATTGGAAGCACTAGCTTCGTGCTAGTCGTTCGTGCATACTGATTAATCCCATGAAGTTATTGCATGCCATTTGCTAGCTGCTTGAAAAGGCAGATTAAAAATCCATTAAATATTTAAATACTATCTGCATCAGAACAGTCACAACTGTCCTAATAATGTAAATGAGTGTAAGTGGGTGCTGTCTCAGTGGCACAAAAAGGCAGCTGCTAAATGGTTGCTCTCAGAAATGTGATCTTCAATATGGAATATTATGGGACATTTAGAATATGACGCACATTTTGTTTTGAGGGATGAAGTTTTCTCTATGCCGTTTATTTGTCGTTGCCAGGGGAGGTGGTTAGATTCATGGCCAGCAGTGACTTCCTTTTACAGTATTTTGCAACCTGGTGTCATCTGGAAAAGAGATTGAAGTAGTATGTCTGGTCTGAGTCAGAGCCTCTCACAAACGACATCAGAAAACAGATGCAAAGTTTCTGTAGTTTGTTGTGGAACAACAAACCAACTAGGATGTTACCATAAACCAAGCAGGATTCTGTCATAGTCGGTATCGGCACCTCTAGGACAAACCTGCTTCAGGACAATGATGTTGTGTAGCGCAGTAGATGGCATGCCTTCTTCCAAGTCTGTGCTGTACCCTCCTAAAGATATGCTGTACTTTTCAGGTAGGATAGATTTAACAAAGCAGGTCTCAAATGGGCTTCTGACTCTCGTTTCTTGTGAAAATTCTGGTTCTGGTAAATGTACTCCTTGGCCAGTTTCATTGCAGTTTAACTGGAGAGATTTACTGCCTGTTCCAAACTGTTTTGGAGCGTTGCCGTGCACCAAAAAGGTGGTTCAAGCGCGTGAAGAATGCTAGGCTTCATGAAATGGTTGGGTGTATGTTTTTATAGCTGCAAACCTGAAATTACTCTGAATGTTGAAGCATTTTCTAATCCTTTAACAGCTAATCATAGGAGGCCTGGATAAGATAGACCTGAACGACTGGAAGTCAAACACACGTCTAAAGCACTGCATGGCAGATAGCAATATTGTGAAGTGGTTCTGGCAAGCAGTGGAAACATTTGATGAGGAAAGAAGGGCAAGGCTGCTGCAGTTTGTGACGGGTTCGACGCGTGTCCCACTTCAAGGTTTCAAGGCTTTACAAGGTGACTGATGTGGAGGCCAAGTTAATCTGTGGTGGGAGAAAGAGATAAAAATCGTCTGGAATTTACTAGCCCCTTGTAGAACATCAGTGTATTACTGAATAACTCAAGCACTTAAAAACTTTTGATCCCAAGAGCAGTTTTTCATTTGTCAGCAGCTCTGCTGATGGCGAACACTTTAGCCATTGCTGATAATGATACAAGCTGGTCAATCTGTCATCGCACTTCGACTGGTGTCAATATTAGCTTATCAGTCTCCTACAACTCTGCGGACTGTTAAAATAATTGCATGCAAGCACACGCATGATTATAGAGCTGACCAAACAATTTTTTCACATTAAAATTGTATTCTCTTCGTTGTTTGACAACAAACCATTGGATTTTAAAACAAGTTCCTGAAAACTGCAATTTTTGTCATCAGAAAAGGTAGCAGTTTCTTAGGCTGTTGTGATTCTCCTGGTAACGTTCCATCTGTTGGCTGACAGTAAACTGATGTTCAAAATTAAAATACATAGTTCTGTTTTACAAGGAAAACCTTCTTGCACTTAAATCTTTTCATTTTTGAAGGTGCAACTTTGTTAACGTAAAACTTAGCAGCTTTCCAAAATACTAGTCTGCAAATTAATTGTCACGAACAGCGCTATTGCTTCTGCCATCCCTTCATCAGCTGCAAATCTGATCTACAGATTTAGCCTATGACATACTTATGTTTGCAGCTGGAACTGCAATTTTCTCTCTTGCCTTTTTATAAGTAGCAGAATCTGTGTGCGTGAATGATGTTTTGTTGAAGTGCATTAACTAGGATGTCTGTCTGTAAGGTTCTACAGGCGCTGCAGGACCCAGGCTGTTTACCATCCATTTAATAGATGCAAACACAGACAACCTTCCAAAAGCCCATACTTGGTAAGATGAAAACATTCTGCATGTCAGCGCTCGCTTTCCCTTTGTATTGGTTTAAAGGAGTCATCTCTGTTTGTCCTGGGTATGGATTAGCCATGTGACACGCATAGATGACTCCCAAGTGTGCTTTGCTAGCTTGGAAATATCTGTACTCTGCAGCCAGCAAAATAATCGACTTACCTTCTTAAAGCTTGATTTGTCTTCTATACTATTTGTGGTTTTCGTTTATCCCAGAGTTGATTATTCTGGATAGTGAGATGTTTGTAAGTTTTTTTTGTTTTTTTTTTTTCTTTCTACGTGTTCAGCAAAAGTATTCACCGAGAAATGAGTCACAGCAATGAGTCCTCATGCAGGATTACAACAAATAGTTTTCAGATGTAAAATGTAGGAAAAGTGCGCTCTTGGTGCAGTATAGGCACAGAGCTGAGCTCTTGTACGGAAGTCTCACTCTATCAGAGACAGGAAATCATTTCAGCAGCGGCACAGATCGTCTGCAGGCAGAGCAGGGAGTAGGCCTGTCTGATGTCTTGCTTTCTTTGCAAGTCTCCTGCATCTGCCACCTGCCGCCTCCTCCCAAACGCTGCCCTGTTAAGTCGTGCATTCCTGCTGCAGAAATACAGTTGTCTTTTATCTTGTCTCCTGTGGCCACTGAAGTGGCTGAGGCTTTCTTTGATTTTTACAAATTCTATCTATATGGAGCTGATGTAGGATTTCTTTTTTCCAATAAATATCTTAGATTCATATGCTGCAATGTGTTATTTTACCTCTAGCTTTAACCGGATTGACATTCCGCCTTATGAGTCGTACGAGAAGCTTTATGAGAAGCTGTTGACAGCTGTGGAAGAGACATGTGGGTTTGCTGTGGAGTGAAAAAGCAACCAAAGGAAACAGATGCTAGCTCATGGACCACCAAATCAAAAGCTAGAAGAAGCTTGCTGTGAACTTCCTGCTAAGCTGTCTGAAGCATCGGAACTCTAGACAACTTAGAGATGGGGCTGTTTCCCTTCCACCGCTGGTGGATGAGGGTTGGGGGTAGGGGCTTTTGGTGGTTTCCAACTCTATTTTCTCCCCTTTGTTACAATAACCCCTTCCCTCTTCTTCCATCCCCCGTAAAACGAAATACAGCCAAGTTCAGCATTTGGCTTTGGTTACACAGGATATTCTGCTAGATTTGTAACACATATTGTGATAGGGTCAGTGACCTGTGGGGTTTTTTTAATAGGAGAATCAAAGTGTAATTAAGAATGAGCTTGATTTGCTGAGGACTTGCAACTGGTAGGTGTACCTGGTTAGTTTGTCTTAAATCAAGCTTGAGCCCTTGTAGAGTCCGGCGGGTGCAGAGTGTCTGACTGGCACTGGAATTTGCATTGCACATTTTAAACACCCGTTTAAAAAGTAAACTTCTAGCAGAAAATACCTCCATATGAACACTTAATTGAAAGGTAAAGAAATCCAAGCTCTGCCTTAGCAGGAAGCTCCCAGTGGAAGCTGTGGCTCACCTTGAGAAAAGTGAAGGAATCTGGGACAGCTTAAATGGTATTGTATGATTTCTTTTTGGTCGTCCTGGCTGAAATCTAATTGTTTTGCACATGAAAACAATTATTTCCTCCTGCAGAATTACTTTCCATAGTTCGTTCAGATATAAGTACCTTGCAGAGAAGCCTTGTAAGGAGGGGAGAGGGGATAAAAATCTGTTCAATCCCAAAGCTGTGATTTCTGTGCCACTGTTTTACCCGAGATGTGTTTGTGTGACTTCAAATTCTACGACTCGCATGGAAATCGCCAAAAGCTAAGTTAACAGAGCAGACTTCTGTTCTGAAGTTTTTGGCCGTGGGGAAGGTTTATTTGGAGGTTGAGGTAAAAGGGTAACTATATAGTGAGTACATTTTAAATGCTATGGAAAGCTATTGGAAGAATTTATGACTTCAGTTCTGTAGGGATGAAAATTTCTCCAGAGAGCCATATAAGGCTATTTTTTCAAATATCTAAAACTAATATTACAAGGTTTGTTCTCTAACACATTGCTAAAACGACTTCCCAGGGGAAACAAAAGCAAATCAAATACCTGAATCACTAACACTTTTTCCAGTTTGCACACCAAGATGAGACAGTATTTTAACAAATAACACGGCTTCGGAAAAACCCAGTTGTCTATCGAACATGTCTGAACTTAAGTAAAGCAGACTTGCTTGTATAGGATTTTTTTTCTTTGGCAAGCCTGATTTTTAGAGAGATTCATTACGGAAACATTTAACAGATGTTATGTTTATGGAATAGTGCATTGAAATTCAGCTGTGGGTAAGAAATCGTTCTTAGAAGATGTCTACTGGAATACTTCTATTTTGTCTTTTTTTAATTGAATTTGATAATAGCTTTAAACTGTGATAGGACAGAAAGTAGACACTTGTCAAAACCCTGGCATCTTTCTCTGTTTTGTTTGTTCGTGGTTTTCTTTTTTCCATTGACCATAATTCTTGTGATTTGTTGTTGGGAGTAAGGATTGCATTGGAGGTGTAAAACTGTACCATATTGTGAGATTTGCACGGGGTGGCTAAAGATGCTCATCCTGCAAGGCTGTACAGGAGAGGCGTATTTAGACCCATGTTCTGTAGGAATCTTTTGGCACTTGGGGACCAGTTTCTGCAGTACTGGTTGTTGGGACGTAAGTGAAACTACGCGACTCCTTTGCAGAAAAGAGAGGAAATGCAACCGTCTGCAGAGAAGCATCTGCGCGGTCTTGGGCTGAGTAGCAGAATCCCCACAGCCCTGGCTTTTCAAAATGGCTGTGAAGTCGTACCTGTTCATAGAGTGTATTTAATCCTTTCAGTACGTTTGAATGTGCAATAAACCAGTCAGATGGGGGGGGGGGGGGGGGGAACCGCAAAATGGATTATTGCCCAAAAGCTT
Organism: Aptenodytes patagonicus; assembly: GCF_965638725.1. Lineage (NCBI taxonomy): Eukaryota > Metazoa > Chordata > Aves > Sphenisciformes > Spheniscidae > Aptenodytes > Aptenodytes patagonicus. Next base: position 8,084,257 of record NC_134961.1, read on the forward strand.
TGCATGCAGTCTCATGTGGATTTTTCACTAAAAGAGTTTTAAAAAAAAAAAACACAAACAAACCCAAACCCAGATACTAAAGCCCACTACTAACGAAAATCCTATCACGCAAGCTCTACATGCAGCACAGCTGGCTCAGTAAAAACCAAGCGAGGTGAAGGTAAAGGCCCTTGATTTGGAGATCTATAGGTCGGGTAGCTTTGTGTCAATGACACGGTTGACATACGATAGTTCCTAATGTCTTTGCTAGGTCGGTGTTTTATTGAATGCACAAAGTAAGAATAGGCAAGGATTGTTGTTTTGAAAAGTCCGTCTGTTTTTTGCTGTATCTAAAAGCCCGTGTCAAGGTACCTCCTCCGTGCTGACAGTAACGAGAATAGGGCGCTGTCTTTTTAATTATTTCAGTTCTCTTTTCAAACAGCTGCACCACCTCTCCCATCGTGTTGTCTTTGCAGTTTTGTGCCACTCCAGTGACGATGAAGACATTTTTTTGTATTGTTCTGTACGTGCGTTTGAGGCAGGCCTTAAAGCTGGTTGGGTGGATGGAGGAAAGAAAAGCGAGGCAGAATGGGTTTTAAGCGATGGCTTGTTCTTCCTGTGGCTGGTTTCAAGGCCAGGGAAGGATGAAGTGCAAACAAGAGTCTGCGTGGCTTGAGCCGTTGACTCTCTGAGGTCTCGGGAGCTCTCCGGCTAACCTCAGCCGTCTGAATTTGTATGTTTTATTCCCACTTGGTCTGCCAGCACTTGAACTGGTTGTTACTTCTCAAACTCGCCCAAAGAATAACATCGAGTCTGGTTGTTCATTTTGTCCTTACGCGTTCCACCTTGTACACTGATACTCTTGGATCTGACCTGAAGGAAACACAAGGTACGGTGCGTCTTTTGTTCCTGTCCTAAAGGCAAACCTAAAAGCTGGTCCGTTGGCACAGACCTCCAGTGCTTGCCCTGATACTGCTCATCAGCCTATACTATATGCTCAGGGATGTAGGAAACCACCACTTTGCTCGTGTTTTAAATCGGGAAGAAAGGAGACTGTTTTATGAATGTTAGCGCTAACTTGGGCATTATGTTAGACGAGACCCTGCTTCAAAAAGGCTGCTCGAAGCTCCGGATGGTGAAATCGGCGTTTGCTCAGCAGTATGTACTTAGTTCAAGTCGAGGTGGTTATGAAATCCAACAGATTTTGTAAATTAGTGATCCGGCCACCGGGCCCTCTGGAGCCGGTGCCCAGGTTCAGGGCCGTGTGGCACAGCGAGTTCCCAGAAACACAGTATGGATCTGTTTTTAATTTGTTAATTTTTTGTTCCTCAACCACTTTATAATGTATTTTTTTAATTTATTATTTTGTAATGTCATGTTTAAGTATTGCTGCTATCCTTGTTATTCTTCCCACTGTTTTTATTGCAGATTTATTTTGTGAAAGTTGTACACTAATGTTTCATTTTATGTCTAAATCAAAGTATTTAAAGAAATACTAGTTCTATTTAATGTGGTTATGGAACCAGCTGGAATAAACAGTGATTGTATAGTAGGCTGGACCCAGGAGGTCATGTTCATTTTTGTTACATATGCAATAAACTCACAACTTTAAGATCTTGGTATCCACCATTTTGTTTGTTAAAATATTTATGGAAGTCACGGGGAAAATTGATACGCCCGTAATTGAAGCGTGGTAGTGCTGTGCTCAGCTTAGCTGGGGGTGGAGGATAAAGGCAGAGCGTTAAAGGTGGCAACAGCAGAAAAATGTTGCTGTCGTTAAAAATTCTGTAGCATTACAAAACACTGAGTAAGATTTTTTTAAAAAACATTTTTTTATTTTTTAATTTATTTTTTTAAAAAGAATTAAATTTTAATTTAATTAAAAAAAAAAAAAAATGAACAATTGTTTGCTTGACAGAGCCAGGGTTCAGTGTGAGGAAGCTGTCCTGGCGTTAGCGGTGGCTGGGCTCACGAACACTGAGCGGCCGTGTTTTCTCACCAAACCGGCTCACGCTGTTCTGAGTACCAGCACCTCTGCGGTGGGGTTGCGGTTGTGGTCGCTAACTCAGTGGGCGAGGTATGGAAATGCGACTGATCTAACAGATTTATATGGACTGCCCAGATACAACAACTCCTTCCCAGGTAGAACACTTCGTTTCGTTCATTCTCTTAACTGATTAATTACCAGCCTTCACCTTTTTCCCTCTTTACTTTATTTGGCCTGTCATTTTTGGAAAAATCTCAGTTTTCAGGAAAAAAATGATAATCATTAATAATGATAATAATTAATGCTGATGAATCTCTGCTTTCCTGTATCTTTTTCTAACCAGTAGTGTTTTGCAAGTGGAGAAAGGCGGGCGCGAGTGAGGACGGTGCTGGCAGTGATGGTTCAGTGCTCGGTACGGGGGTGCGCCGCAGCAGAGCCTTCCCGCTCTAAAGCTTATTTTGTTCGGCGTTGGGTGGTTTTTTTTTTTTTCTTTTAAAAGGGGGGAACCATTCTATAATGTTTTTTATTCTTTGGGTAACTTCACAATATGATCACATGCACTAACGTACAGTGAGCAAAGGACTGGGGAGCTGGTTCCGCCCGCCCCCTCGTTTCAGCCAGCAGCAGGGATTGAGCAACTTTCCCTTGATGATTTGGAGCAAGAAATGCTGCCAGCCCTGCAGTGCTCTGTCAAACGCTGGTCCCGCTTCGTGTTGTCTTCAATAACTACTTTTTGGGAAGTATTCCTGATCTCTGGTAGCCTTTTGGTATGCGGACATAGCTAAGAGAAAAGAGGGTTCCTGTAGCCTGCTCCGGTGGATGTGGCGTGCTGTTCAGGGGTTGCTGTGGGACGTCTGCACTGTGTGAACTTTTTGAAGACATGATAAAAAAAATTAATACTTCTCTGAAGAAATCTTACAGAGCTCAAGTAATTGACTGTCTCTTTTATGGAAGCTTGGCAAGACAATTAAATTCCTCAAGTTAAATTTTCCAGTCTCTGCCTCTTTCTGCAGGACGTACAAAGCCAGACTCGGAGCAGGAGCACTGGTCTTGCAGCGGCAATTTCTTTTCTGATTTATGATGACGATGCTCCTGTGTCCTGGGCACTCTGCCTGCTTGGGGAAAGACAGCCCCTGCCTACTCGTACGTGCTTTAAAAAGACACGGCAGAATGGGTTTTGATTCACAAGCAAACCTCTTTATATTTTCTGTTGGTGCTTTACAGTTCGATGCCTGGCTAAACCATCCCTCTTGCTTCCCTTTTCAGCCTTTCTTCACATGTGGCTTAGGGTAAAACTAAACCCCCAAAGCTTTGCCAATAAATAATCACAGCTGAAATCCTTTCAGGTGTGGTGGGGGATGGAGGGCAGGAGGAGGGGATGCTGCCTCTCTTTCTGGGCATGCTAATTTGAAACAAGATCAAACAGGATCAGGAAGGGCTTAGAAATTCACATAACCCCCTTCTGCAATCTCACAACTACTTGCTGGATGGGCCACGCGCACGATGCCCACCTGTCCTGCGGACCCTCTCCCAGCCTTGGCCGCAGCGTTATTTTATTCCTCGTACCCCTCTAGGGAATAAGAGCCCCTGACATGGGACCAGGACGCTGCTGCCTTGCACAGACGGGCAATAAAAGAAAATCTGCCTGGAGAGCTCGTGGCTGGACGGAAGATGACGGGAAGGAGGTCAGGCGCCAGCAGGTTGAGAAGGACAGATGTTTTCTTGCACCACAGCCTGGCTTTTATGGCCTGCGGAAGAGGGGTGTTTCAGGGGCGGGTAAGCGTGGCTTCGCAGATGGCTGCGGGAGGGTCGTGCCAAGTTTCCTGATCTCTGTCCTGGATCCAGAAGCAGTTGGCACCTGAAACGGAGGTCGGGCTGTGGCTGGAAACCATATGGCTGAGCCACAGCGGTCCCTGTGCAGGGAGGGGGGAGAGAAATGTTCCTGGAGGGCTGGGGAGACCCTGGCACTGGCCGTGGTATTTGGCCGGGTTTTAGGACAAGATCTGCGAGAGAAACCTTCTGGACGTGGTGATGAGGCGGAAAAGATAAGCAAGCGACGTGAGCCTTGCTGGTCCAACCTGGTCTCTTCTACAGAGGTAACCCTGGTCAGTGCTACCGTACACTGCATCTTCCTGGGCTGGTGTCAAGCATTTGGTCTGGGAGATTTTGAAATTAAATTGTAATTGAATGCTGATTAAATGAGTCCGGCTGCCTCCCCTGATTCCGGTCTTGGACATGGCCAGGCAAGACCTGCCATCGAAGTCCCGCGGGGGTCGGGTCCGGGAGCGCGTCTGGCCGCCGCTGACCCCAGAGGGAGGTGGCCGGTGGTGCCCGGCTTGGGGCAGCTTTTCCTGAGGGTGCCGAGGACGCGCGAGGCTGATGCTTTGTATCAGGAAGGGGTGGGGGCGGTGACATGTCTGCACAGTGTGGATCTGGGCTGGATGCTCCCATGGGTAGATCTGCTTGGCCTGGCTCTGCAGGAGAGTAGCAAGCCAATGTCCCCTTTATCTGAAGGGACTGATCCCTGCTGTCTGACGTGGGCTGCATTTACTGTCACCGGGTGCCTGTACCGTCCTTTGACACAGCCTCGTGTTTGGGCATTGGGAGGGCCAGGGCTGACCCCCCTGCAGCACCAGCTCCTGCAGCCACGGGTGGGCTGAGCCCACCTCCTGCGTGAGCCCCTGCCACCTCCCGGCACTGCCCCACAGCGAGGTCCCCGCCTGAGACGGCCGCCGGCCGAGAAAGAAATGCGATGTTCTGGGTGGCTCCGTGTCACTCGCTTCAGCTCCACGAGCATCGATGGCCATGGGGGGGACACGATGACACGGGGTGGGGTCCCCCAGCATTGCCCGGAGCGGGGACCCCCCGTGCTAGGGCTCCTTATGCCTTTGCTTTTTGGTGGAAATCCAAGGGGCGCTCCCCCCCGCCCCGCTTCCCAGGCACTGAAATTTCATCCCCCTTTTGCAGGGTGGGGGGGACGGTGGTGGCACCTGGGCAGTGTGGGAGGATGGTCTGCGGGGAGCCCTCGGCAAACGGCTCATCGCGAAGGCTTTGGCTGAAATGATCCGGAAAAGCGGTTTCCAGAGGACTTGCAGTGGGAGCCCGGAGCCCCGATTCCCTCCGGGAAATTGTTTTTCGGACTAATCTGGCAATAAACTAGTTTTCAGTAGAGCTCCTAGATAAAAACTTAACGGCGAGAGAGGCGTTTAGCAAAAGGCTCAGGGCGAGTTCAGTGATCGGAGCCGCCCCGCCGCAGGGGAGGTGACTTTTATCCTTTTCTTTATTACTGTACTCGAGCTCCCTTACTGGCCTCACACAGGCGGCAACAGCACGCTGTCCCCCGGCGGAAGGGCTTAACCCAGTGGCACACTGGCGTGCAATACGGGTGCCTGCCTCTCACAGGGAGCACCCGTCCTCTCCAGAGCCCCCCGGGAGCCGGGCGATGGCCGGAGGGGGGGGACAGCAGGGGCCGGGGGGCGGGCAGGCTCACGGCAGCCCGGTGCCGGCTCCGCAGGTACTTGCTGTAATGTTCGGAGAGCAGCGTGTAGAGGAAGGTGTTGAGGCAGCTGTCGCTGCAGGCCAGGCGGGTCACGAGGAAGTTGATGGAGACGACGGTGGTGCCACCCCGGTCCCCCTGCTCGTACCAAGAGATGCCGAAGAGCTGCCACAGCCAGAAGGGCAGGAAGCAAGTCCAGTAAGCGAGCGCGGTGCTGGAGGTCGTACACAGGACCTTCCGTTTAGGACATGGGCTGGTTTCCTCCATGCTGAGAACAAAAGCCTGCCGGGACCTCCAGTAGGTCCTAGCCAGCTTGGTGTACAAGCAGCAGACGATGATGCCCGGGGCGAGGATGCAGGTGTTGGAGAGGACGGTGAGATACACCTTGTAGGTTCCCGTCTGCCAGGCGGGGTGGCACATGTGCTTGGTCACCCTGCTGCGGTGACCGGTGTACAGGTTGATGAGGATCATGGCGGGGAGGGCGAGGAGGAAGGCCACCAGCCACACCAGGCAGGTGACCGCCCACCGGTGGTCCCTCAACCTGCGCAGGGTGTCGAAGGGGATGGGGGGTAAGAACAGAAGATCGGCCAGGGCCAAGTTGACGATGTACACGTACGTGGAGCCAGTGCACCCCGTGGAGACCACCAGCGTGTCGATGTTTCCCACCACCCCAACCATGCATGTGGTGGCCGGGATGCAGCAGAGGAAGGAGGTGACCAAGAGGTCACTGGTGCTTTTGGAAGAAGCGGTGGGCTGGGTGGTGGCGTTTTTGGGCTGGCAGGGCACCGATACGCATGTGCTCACCTCCATCCTCCCTCGCCGAGAGCCGCCCCGGGGAGCTCTTCTGGAGGAAATCGCAAGCTGCAGAAGCGGGAGCTGCCAGCTGAGCCCTCCCGGCGGTGTGCCGGCGTCAGGATGGGGCGGCAGCAGCTCCCTGCTGCGGCGGTGAGAGCCGCTCTCCCAGGCGCTGCCTGGAAAAGCCATTTGCCTTCCCCGCACACAGCGAGGGGGGGGAAACCAGCCTCAGTGGAGGTGGGATTTGTCCCTCTGCCCTCGTGGCAGGGATGCCGGGACGCCCCAGCCGCCCACCAGGCCTTCCCGCTGCCCCGTGCATTGCTGCAGACGGATCATTTTCTATGAGATTTGTTTTTAACTGCTATTCTTTTTTATTTTTCTCCATCTCCCGGGTCTCTCCAGGTCTGTGGTGCTGGTTTGACCTCGGGCTGGGAGGCTTCGTGGGCGAGGGATGCGGCCCAGCCCTTGCCCTCCCCGGGGGCCCAGCTCCCCGTAACCAGGTATCAAAGAAATTAATGTCATCAAAAATTCAGTGGTGTCTTGTCCCCAAAGCTGCTCCGTCCTGCGGCTGGGTGGGGAGGGGATTTGCTGGATTTTAGGGAGTTTTTGGGATGGGAACTGGCCCCCACCGGTCCAGTGCCGGGAAGGAGGCAGCTCGAGGGTCGCAGGGAGGTGAGAAGATGGGTCCACGGACCAACCTGGGTCCTTACGAGCAACATAGGGCAGACGGAAAGCTCCCGGCTCCAGCCGTGCTTTTGGGCTGAATCAGCAACGCCCGTGACGGGGGAAGTAAACCTGCCCTGGTCTGCAGGCAGCCCCACGGCTCTGCTCTAGAGCCGCTCTGCCCCCCCAAAACCGCCATTTAACGCCTCCAAAGGCAGCAGAGCCCTTGCGGGGGGGGGGATCACCCCGGGGCCTGGCTGCCCGGCCCGCGAGGGCGGCCGGGCCGGGCCCTGTGCCCGGGTTTCCCCCCCAGCATACCACCGCGGGGCGGCACGCCTGCACCCCCCCCAGCAGAGCCCCCATACGGGACCTGCCCCCCCCCCCCCCGCAGAGCCCCCCTATAGGGGACCTGCCCCCCCCCCCCCCCAGCAGAGCCCCCATACGGGACCTGCCCCCCCCCCCCCCCCCCCCAGCAGAGCCCCCCTATAGGGGACCTGCCCCCCCCCCCCCCCCCCGCGGCAGAGCACCCCCCACCCCTAGGAAACACGTGCAGCTCCTCGCCCCGCCCCTTCCCCTCAGGCCCCGCCCTCTCCCCCGAAAACACCGAACGCCCGGAAGGGGGCGGGGCGGGGCCTCCTGGAGGACCGCCCTACCCCGCCTCTATGGTAGGTTTGCCGAGACGGGACCGCTCGGGCCGCCCGTCTCTCCCTCGCGGCTCCCCGCTCCCCGCCGCTCCTCTCTATGGTGCGGGGCGGTGCGGTCACGTGGCGCGGGCAGGCCGGAAGGAGCCGGGCAGCGGCGGCTAAATGAAGCGGGGCCGGAGGGGCGGCGCGGGGGCGGACGGGCCCGGTGAGTGCCGGCCGCGGGTTCCCGCACCCCCCTCCCGCGGGCTCGGTGCGGTCTCTGTGTCCCGGGCGGGGCGGGCGGTGAACGGCGGTAGCCGGGCGGCGGGGGAGGGGCTCGCTCCGGACGCCGGGGTTCACGCCGGGGCTCCCCGCCTCGTCCCCTGGACTTCGCCTGCCCCTTCGGCGGGGGGGTTCGGTCGCTGCCCCCGGCTGGGGTCCTGCCTCGCGTGTCCCCCGCTCTGGGCCGGGTCCTTCCCCCCCCTCAGGGCCGGGGTTCTCCGCTCTGGGCCGGCTTCCCCCCCCCCTCCCCCGGGCCGGGTGTGTCTCCCCCGTCTCCCCCCCCCCCCCCCCCGGGTCCCTTCTCCCCCTCCCCGGGGCCGGCCCCGCTCCCTTCTCCCCCCGGGGTCGGCGGCTGGCCCCGGTGAGGCCCTCGCCTCCCTCCCGGCCTCGGGGTCCTGCCGAAGTCCCGTGTCGTGTCCCCCCCCCCAGCAGGGAGGTGAAGAGGGTGGGGGGCACCCAGGCACAATTTTCTGGCGCTGCTCTCCGTGGGTTCTCTTCGCCGGCTCGTTTCAGGTACCCCGGGCTGTGTGTTTATACTCGGGAAGACAAACAGGCTCGGCTCCAGAGCCGGTGGGGAGAGGCGGATATAAGCTCGTTCTTCTCTTCTGACCCCCGTCTGGTTGTGGAAACACTCGGTGCCGTTGGGACATCTTGACATTTCAGGCATCTGCTGTGGGAGCTGCTGCAGAAAAGAAACCCAAAACACAGCTGTCCTCGGAGTTGAGGGATCTGTGTAAGAGATACTCCTCCTCCTCCTCCTCTTCCCCCCTCTCTCTATTGATTTGAGCGCTCGCTTAGCTTGGTGGGAGAGAGCAAATGCTGGAAGCGCTACCGTGCACGGCGTTTGTATAACGGAGGTGTCTGAGGGCTGTTTCTGCCTCTGGAGCCGCACTCGTTCCCCCAAACGGCTGGAGGAAGCTCGGATTTTCACACAAAGTATTCTGCGACCGCAGAGCTGTAGCTGACTGCAGCGTGCGTGTGAAGAGAGGAGCGTGAGCTCACCCGGGCAGCGCTCCCGCACGTCGGTTTGGGATGGGCAAAATGTAGGTCGGCTTAAAAAGTGGCCGTCGTCCCGTGGACCCGCTGGCTTTGCGGCTGCGCTCGCTGGAACCCCTGCCCGGCCGTTGGGCGGGTGACGGCTGCTTGCGCCTGCGAGTCTGGCCCGGGAGGTTTTTCTTTCATCGCACCTTCGCTTTGTGACCTGAAGGGTTGTCTTCGAATGCCTTCTAATACCTTATCTTAGAGTCTTACTGAAAAATGCTCGTACCAGAAACGTAGCTTTCGTATGAATAAGTTTAGTTGTCGATGTTTCTATTCAGCTTCCTTACTGCTCGTCAAGCAAGGTTCAGTTTCTTACGTGAAGCGTTACGGTTTGGTCACTGGCTTGAGACCTCTGACGCTTTTTAAAAAAGAAAAGCTAATATTGCTGCTGTGCGCTTTTATTTCCATTATCGAGGCGTAATGCTGAGGGACTGTAGCTTGGTTGTCTGTGTGCTTTTCACTGCATCTCTTCTTGTGGTGCTTTTCCAGCTTACTGACTGCTGTGCAGAACAGCAGACTCTTCTTGCTTTATTTCGGGCAGCAATCCTAAAAGCGACTGCCTTGCTGGCTGAAAGGCATGGGCAGCGTTAGTGCTAAGACCTGCGAGCAGATCCCTGTTTCTCCATTCTGCTCTGTGATGGTTGGTTCCTCTTTCTTACAATTTCTGCTATCTCAACCGACGTACTTGGGAGGCGTTGCAGGTTTCCAGCGGTAGCAATGGAGGAGAAGGCAGGCGTCCCCAGTCAGGTGGACAGACTGGACTTTGCATGCTCAGTTACGAAGTGGCCTCCTCCTGCTTCCAGAGAGGATGGCATGAGAGCTCTTTTCCTCCAGCGACCTGTTTGGAAGGTGAGGGGGAATGTTTGAGACCCATCACTCTGCAGACTCAAATCTTGAGCAGGTTCTGGTACGTGCCTCTACAGGTACCGTGCCGTAGGAGCGTGCAGCGCAACCCGTATTGTGGGACCCGTTTTTCCCTAGGACTAGTAGAATTGCAGGGACAGCTGTTAATTACAGAACTGTGGGATTTACAGCTTTAACCTGAGCTTTTCATTTCTAGGACGAATGCCATGCAAAAATTCCACTGCCTTACATCAGGCCTTTCAATATTGTAAACATCTTAATAGATCTTGTGTGCTGGGTGTCTGCACGGTGTGACTTGATGTTAATAAACAATCATCTTGACAGGAATTTGTGCCTGGAATACCAAGACTTGGGAAAAGGCTCAGACCCGCTTCCTGAAGAAGATCTGTAGAGACATTCAGCCCGCTTGGTAGTGCTGCGTTTTGGTAACGGGCCTTCTTCCGTCTCTCTTTCCTTCCTAGGATGTTCTCCTGTCGGTCTGGCTGCAGGCATCCTTCTTGGGCAACTGCCCGTAAGTCAGGGCGTGAATAACAGTTCCTGGAAGAGCGGTTGGGGCAGGCTTTACTGATGATAAGGTACATTCTGGTTTCCAGCAGGGTGCTGGCAGCCTGTTCCTGGGCTTGTGTTTCAGAAGCTCTCTCGGAAGTCCAGATTCCTGGGCAGACCAATGCTTTATCTGCCTGAGAATGCAGTGGGCGTTACTGCCGCCGGCGAGCTGCAGTCGCTGGCAGCGTGGCTTATGCTTTGAAATTGGACACAAATTGCTAAGAAGTCCTGTGGCAAAAATAGGTGGAGCGAGCACGCAACTCTGACTTGGGCGCAGTTGGAGAGAGGCAGGAAGCGTATCTCGGGGGCCAGGAGCTGGTTAGCAAGCCGGAGTAGCACAAACCCAAGTGCGAGAGACGTGGAGCCCTTTGGGTGTTTTTTAGTGCCTGCTGGAAGAAGCTCCCATTCATTAATGTTGAATGGGCGTCTTGTTTTTATTTATTTCTTTTTCAAGTCATTGTGAGTGGTTTACTGTGTCATAGCGCCGGCAGCTTGGCGCGGCGATGGGCGTCGGGGCTTGCCGCCGGCTGCATTCTTTTTGGGACAGTCGGAACTGTGCCACTAATTCCTCTCGTCAGAAGCTTGGGGGTTTTTTTGCACGTGGATTTGGTCTGGAGATATTTTAAGTCTCCATTTAAATTATTAACTTCAGGCATCTTCTTAACTACTTACAGGAGAGGCGCTAACAGCCTCAGAAGTCTGTGCGTGCACTAAAATAATAGCGTTGTGTATTGCCTACCTCCGTCGATGGGTGGGCTTTTCAAGTTGCTACGTGTAACTTCAATTACTCTGAGCAGGATCTAACCCTGGTGGGGTGGGTGCCTTTTCTCACTACGGCGAGCAGCGGAAGGTGTGAAACACGCAGCTGACTCGGGGCACTGGCTATCTCCCAGTAGCAGCCCAGGAGATAAGGTCATCTGCGTACTGACGTGGTAGCTCCTGTGTTTGAAACTGAGCTAAATAACGTGCTGATCAGCATTAGTCTGACGAGAAGTAGAGTAGTTTTGTTTTAAGCGGGTTACTGGGACGGGGAAATCTGGGAAATTGGGGAGGGGTAGGCGGGGGAGAACAGGAAAAAGAGAAAAAGGCCACTTAGTGGTGTCCTGGTGGCTTGAATAAGTTATCCTTGCCAAAGCGCTGAGCTGTGAGATAATAAGGAATGTTTTACTGAGCTGGGATAATCTCTCTCTCAGCAGCCTTCATGTCGCTTTTATAGAATTTCAGGTTTATTTTGGAATACTTCAGGAGTGATGTTTTTCCTCTGGGTCAGTGCTTAAGAGCTTGCAGTGGTTTTAAACTTGTAACGATCCTTGGAGAAAGCTTAATTCCTGAGGACTAGAAATCATATTCCTGCTGAATGACACCTTTCTCCTAATTACCAGTGCTGCTGTGGTTCCTTCCCCGCGTTCGTGAGGGGAACTGTCAGTGTCTGATTAAGTGGAAAAAACATTGGGCTTTGGGGAAAGATTTCAACACGGGGCAGCTGCTACCCTGAGTCATGATGCCATCTCGTAGTGTTTCTCACCCAGGTTGGGGGAAATTTAAATTAAGTGTGGCTTCCTTGCTGGCTTTGGGGGAGCCCGACTCCTTTGCTGATGCCAATGGTGCCTGTCTGTTTGCAGGGTGGCTTTTGGAGGCTGTCGTCGTCACTCGTAACGAGAAGCAAAGCTGACGAGCTGAAATAAATCTAGGAGCGTATGTAGGTGGCAGGGTGACCCGAAATGTTTTCAGTTGGCTTCTGAGGACGAGTGCTGTATTGCCCACACTCGGTCTGCTTACCTCTGTAAGGAGGCCAAGCTACTGTTTGCATTATTTAGACAAACATTTGGACAAGATCTGTAGAGGCGTCACGTGATATTGCTCTGTAGTATAAGGTGATCAGGATTTGTACTACCTAGAATCTTTGTTTGGGGAATGTAAGGATGGAAAATGGCCTCCAATAATATACTTTGTCTAAAGCATTTCTCACACAAGGCTCCTGTACTGCTTTGTCAATACTGACGTGCTCTTACCAAGCTGTGGGCACCGTTATTGCTGTTTCTCGGTTGGAGAAAGGAAGACAGCGGTTGGCTTTTTGCAGCCTTTGCAAAATCAGAGTGAGGAACAGATTTACACTTCTACTTCTAAATACCATCCCGAAGACGTGATGCATTTTTATATTTGATGGAGGGGGGAGGGAAACCTCTCTTGCAGATCATTTTTGCCTGAAGGTACCTGAAGGCTGGTAGGGGAAGCAGCGCTTACCCGCATACCCGTGGCAAGTACAAAGTGGTGTTGGATAAATGTGTTACAGTGGGATAGCAGGGTGGAACAGGCAGCGATGTTGACGGCTGCCTGCAGCAGAGCGGGGATGCTGCCTAGAAGACTTTCCTCCTCTCCCTGCTCTCGCTGTAGTGCGCTGTAATGCAATTTGAGGAAGATGACAGCAGCAGCATAATGGGGAGGCAGGAAAAGAAGCTTTTGCTCCCTTGCAGGAAACCAGCAGCGTAGGGCGTTTCATACCTCCCCTGCTGCTAGGATTTCCAGCTACAGATGAACAAGACTGGCAAGACCCATTAGCAGTAACTTGGCTAGCATAAATAGTTCATGTCCTCTCTATACATTGTTAAACCGGAATCCTATTGTAGTGGAGCAGGCTTCATTGTGTACAAACTGGGAGGTGCCCTTGGATCAGCCACGACTAGCACAGACCAGCTCGCAACGGCTGGAACGCACCTCTGACTTGAACACTGAAGAGTGCTCCTCAGCTTAATGTTTTTTGTGTTTGTTTAGCAGTCTGTGGCTGCTTTTATTGACCCTCCGTCCCAGATGGTTAAATAATCTGTTTGATGTTGTACTGTTGCAACACCCAGGAAAAGAATTTATATTCTGCTATGTGAAGGCTTAAACGGTGTTGGACATTTGACTGCGATGACTAAGGGGTAGGCAGACAAATTTGCAGCCTGAAAACAGTCGTGTCCTTAGCAAATGGTCAGACTGCAGCCTCTGCAACCTCTTAGCTGTGGCCTGTAGTGATTTTCTTGGTCTTGCATATGCAAAATGTTTATTTCCCTTGGAGTGCAATTGTTAGGTACCGTGCGGTCTCCTAAATCTGCATGACTGTGGACCTGGAGAATTAATGTGCGGTGCTTCTTTCCTTGCTTTTTAGCTGGCCAGCTGATAACTCATTCATTTGTGAACTTTAATAGTCTCAGAAGAGAATAATGCTGGATGTGGAGCACCTCTAAATCTGGCCACGATCCGATTCCACTGTTTTCGGTTCTGATGTAGTGGTGTGCTTATCTCAAATACAAACCCTTTGCTTTTCTGCTATTTTAACACATTCTGCTTAAACCCTGCAATGGCCACTGCCACGTGGCATGGATGAAGTCAGACTGGACAACTGTCGTGAGCCTGGAAGGCCGCCCTCAGTTTCTGCTGCTGAGAGCCTGCTTGCTGGGCTGGAATTGGTTGGCCGCAAGGCTAAAGCGTGGCTGGAACAAAACAAAACCCGGTTTTAGAAAAGCAGTCGCTGGCTGGCTTGAAAATCTTGTAACAACTGGTCATCTGCGGGGCTGGAGCAGTAAGGACGTAGTTACCGTTCTTCAGATGGGCTGGTGGCAGTCCTTCTCGTGCAGCCGTTGTTGGGTGCAATAGGCAGCTTTTTAACTCTTTCCAGCAGGAATCGGTGCAGGGTGTGGACTCGCTGCTCAAGTATTGCACGTGCCTTACAAGGTTTCTATCCGTATCTTACTCTCAGTACCCAAGGCAGTTTAAGACTCGTTTCACTGCGGAGTAAACTTGGCCTGTTGGCTCAGTATGGCTCTAAGCTGGCTCTTGTACGTATTTAAGCCCTTCAATTGAACGTGTAAAAGCATCTTTCAAAAGTAGTGCCTGATCCTGGACTAGGAGCACATATGGTTTGAGTGCTGGTTTTAGGTGTCGGCAGTGGTTGCATAGTGTCAACTGTTAGGCTGCAGTTTAAGATCTTCCCCCTTCTCGCAGTTTATTTTAGCATCTTAGTTCTGTTCTCCCACTTACGCCGTGGTGGATGCGTGAGGAGAGAAGGTATCTGATGTGAATCCTGCAAAAAAGTTTCCCAGGGCATTTCTTTTCAAAGCTATAACATGTGCTGGTGGAGCTCAGTGTGAGAGGAGGCGACAAGCTGTGGTGTGGGAATGTGACCATCTTAAGCAGGTATTGCAGTGAAACCCTTTTTAACACGAAGCCGCGGCTTCTGGCCACCACTGGCCACTGACCTTTGAAATTATGGCAAGCGCAGATGCTTAACATGGCTCAAAAAAGGGGTACGGCTGTAATAACCAGAATATGTGACCTGTGAAGTCATTCTTTTTGGAAGTCCCTAATTCTGGGATGCTTGACACCTAGAATGGTTGGTGGCAAGCTTTTAAGTCAATACCTCTGAAAGCACTGTGCAGATCGACACAGAAACCTTCCTTTTTGCTAAGGTGGGCTACTACAGTAAGTCGGGTTTTTTTCCCTTCCGTGCCATCTCAAGGTCAAGTCTTAGCTTTTATCTTGTCAGCAGCTTTGTGAAATGAGGTGAGGTGTGCTTTGCAGACTGCAGCCATCCTTGAAAGCAAAACTTCTTGTGATAGGTTCAGGTCACATTTAAAATAAAATAAGAAAATACCCCCTTCCTTTCCACATTTGCTCCTGGTGGTGCATTATGCTTTTTCTGGAACGCAACTTCCCAAGTGCAGCTTGGATGGCTGTTTCCAGAGTTGGTCTGCTGGGCAGCAGCTTAACGTCTAGGATGCCATTGCAACCTGTCAATCCTTCGTGATTTTAAAGTCCTCTGGCTGTTACTGCAACTACAACTGACTCTTTGTGTTTTCCAGCCCTCTTGACTTTGGTCTAGTTAGTCCCTTGCTGCTGCTTGTAATAGCGGTTTGCCTGTTGCGTGCAGCCTGTCTCTCTTCTTCTCGCTCCCGGTGCCCCCTGCAAACAGGGCTGCAAGCGGAGCAGGCTGCTGGTCGCTCGTCTATGCGAATGTCAGTGCCGTAGCCTGTTAGGGTTACTCTAACCAGCAACCTTCAACTCCTTTATGTCTCTGTTTCCTCTCCACTGAAAAACGGTGCTAAGATGGTAACCTGAAGGCTCCTGTCGACGTGCATCCAACTTGTTAAATAACTACTTAAAAGGTTGCGCGTGGTTTTCTTTGTTCTGTTATACCTTTTAAAGGCGACATTCAGGATCCCTTAAAAAAGGAAAGAAAAAAGGAGAAAAAATACTAAGGATCTGGAGAGGAAATGCTGTGTCGTTTCTCCTGGAGAGCTCTGTGAAGTACAAGTAACAGAGGAGCACTCTCATGTATGTCCTGGGGCACGCAGGGCATTTCTCTTGTTCTTTTCTGTGTGGCCGCTGTGTTGATGGGGAAGAGAAGGCAGCTGCAATTAATGTTATGCAGAGCCCTGGCAGGTATGTGCAGCACCTGGTAGTCTGTGGAGTCGGCTCTTTCAGACGCCAGCGGGTTTAATAATGGTGCTGCTCAGAGAAAGGAGCCTCTGCCCCCTTCTCTTGGGATACACGTGAGTTCGGGGCAAGAAAACTGGAAGTAAAACTCGCTCTGGAAGTGGCGAAGCTGCAAATCACATGTTTTCACGTGCTCTTCTATTCATCCCCACCCTTATACCGCAAAATCAGAACAAAACATGATGGTTTGGGAGATAGGCTGGGAGCCCAAAGAGGTTGGTTTTGTCTGTCTGTGCTGCCGTAGCCAAGTGCTGAGCTGCTAGTGCCTGAATTGTTGCTTGAACAGGAAACGCCAAGCTGGCACCTACGTTTGTGATGTGGGAGGGAGGTTGTGGATTTGGGGGATTATACCGTATGATCTTGCACATGCCAGAAGTCTGAGGCAGGCAGGGTAGCACCCTTTACAGGAACTAACTGCAGAGATACCTCTTCCTTCCCCCAAAGCCTTGGATTTTCGCTTTGCTCTTAAAATGAGCTGCTCGAGGCAATGGCATTAACTCCTTTCTAACTAGACTTTGTAGATTTAACTTTTTTTTCAGGACTCAATTTGATAGGGGAGGCAAATGACTGATCCAGAGCTCCCCCCCTCTTGTGTAAAGTGTGGGGGTTTTTTTGCATACATCAAAATTGGCAGTCTCATGCTGGTCAGAGAGATGTGACGCTACGGAGCCCTGTTATTTAGCAGAAGGACTGACGGGGGTCGTGGGAAGGCACTGAAATGTCCAGCAGTTGACCTTGATGCCAGTCATCAGCGAATAGCTTGAAGGCATCAGAAACTTTCAGTTGAGTTGAATTAGTAGTTGCCCATTTTTGGAAAACAAATACATCTCTTTCAAAACAGTCTTACATTTTAGAGAAGAGCTCACAGAGCAGAAACTGATTTCACTAGGAAAACTGGTATCACCGTAGGTGGCCAGCTGTTAGATGAATAAGATAAAACTGGATAGATTTCTTTCCTCTTGCACTTTGTGTTAACAGACGCAATAAAAATGGAGATTGGGTATTTAAAAAAATTAAGTGATACTGTCACCTTAATGGAATGATGAACTGCAAGCGAGGTTGATGAGAAGTCTTGTGATGTACAGACAGTCGAGATGTTTCCTGTAAGTCCTAAGTTGACTTGCAAAATGGGGAAAACATAGCTAGGGATTTGAACGCAAGTAATCCCTAAAAATCTGCTCTCTTAATTGCTCCTGACTAACCAATTTTCGTTGGACTGGAGCAGTGACGCGTAGATGTAGCTCGTACCCTGTTAATCCGTAGCTTCTCTTTTCAAAGTATCTACTGATGTGTTCTTGGTAACACCGTTGACTGAGAATTGACTGCAAAAATGCACAGCAGAGCTCGGCACGAAGCTGCAACACATGGACCTTGTTCTAGCCACAAGCAGGATTTTAGTAAAGGCAGACAGCCCCGCGTTAGTGAGCTCGTAGTTTGCTTTACGTCGATGCAGTGATTGCTACGCATTCTGCAGTTCCCAAGAGAGCTCGCATCAATGGTAAGCCTTGGTGGAAAGTGCATCGCTTGCTTCGGTGCGTATTTCACAGCGCGGCTGTTCTTCTTGGGTAAGAGAGGGTGAGGAATAGGGAGCTTTCAGAAGATGACTAGACATTGTGATTGCTGCCAGAGAAGTTTGAAGACTCCCTGTCCTTCTTGTCCATCTTAATAATGTTCTAGCCTGGAGCGCTGCTTCTGAAGCTGGTTATGATGCTGGTGTGGCTGCAGAAATAGTCGACGGTCTTCTGAGATACTTTCTGAACAATGCACGTGTTGTGCATTGCATACATACAATGCAATACATACAATGCATACATACACATACACGTCGTGTATGTATGTGGAGGTAAACATTCAGTTTTGATTTACTTGCCACAAAACGCTTCTAGTGTTATATTGTCTTATGTTTTGGTGTGACGAAATGAATCCTCTGGCTTTCTGCAGTAGAACTGTGTTACCTGGCTCTTAATGGAGAAAAAATCGTTCACTTCAGCTTCTGTTCCTTGATTTTTCTCAGATCTCGGGAATCCTGTCCTCTCCTTCTTAGAGGGCATACGTGTCTGTCTAAAATCATTTGGTAAACCAAGCCAGCTGCTCATGTCTTGTGAAACACCTAGGGAGTGTTTTAAAACTCACAAGCCGATTCTGTTACTAAATGATCTTCTGGTATGTTGTTCTTCTTTAGCACATGCTATGGGTCCAAAAATTGGTGGCGGAGCTACGTGGATGCAGTTGGCGTAAGTCTACCCCCGTTATGTGCTCCCAAGAGGAGCTTTTGTGTGATATCTGTAGCTGGTTGTGCTGTTTTCTTAGAACCGAGCCGCTGCTGGAAACCAGGTGGTCTTGCCTGCAAGCCACTGTCCACACACTCCTATCTTCGGGAGGCCAGGGGTAAGGCTTTTGGGCTGGGGCCAATGCTTTTGCTTTGGTGTGGTTTCCCGCTTTTGCCTGAGCTGTGGGCAGGCCTGCGTGCAAACCTGCTCAGCAGAAGCCCTGCTGCAGGTCCACGTTTTAACCTCTGGCTTTATTCCTTTGCAAGGTGCGATGCAGTGGCGGTAGCTGCCTTGTGCATAGCAAATAGCACTTGTTTGTGCACAGCGGTTCTTGTCAGGCTTATGGTCGGGGGATTTCTAATTTTCAGTTGGGATGATGCTGCTTAACATGATCAACCGCTGTTAAACTCTCCCTGCTTTTGCTAAGTGACTGTTACAAGGAGCAGCCCCCAGCATATCATGAGCCCTTTGAAATGTTTCAATGAAATGCTTGAGAGTAAGTCGGGCTGGTTTACTTCCCTTCTGTTGTGCTTTTTTTTTTTTTTTTTTAAGGGCTGAATTTTTAGCTTTTCATTTTGCTGGTTGTCACAAGCCATGCATTATTTAAGTAGCATCTCTTTGTTTTTAGCAGCTTGAAACGAGCCAGAAATTCACCTTGCTCGCAGGCTACCAGCAGACACGTTTGCTGCCCGCAGGCAGAAAGTAGGAGTTGATGCTCTTCTGTCAACGTAGGTGAGCAACAGAGGTGTTGCTGTACGGGGGAGAGGCTAAAACACACAATGATTTGGTGTTGCTGATATCTCTTTCAAGTTGCTCTTCCCCCCACACCCCCCCTTCGGTTGGGATTTCAATTCCTACCTCCCCGGCAGTGCTTTCTGTCTAGTCCTGTTGCCTTGAGCTAGAGCCAGAAAAGAGCACTTTGAGGCTAGTCCCATCTTGGGTATGTGGGAGTTCAAGATTTCAAATGCTGTAAGTGGGGGGGGGGGAAATACATTACACTGTGTCTAGCAGGGGCTCTCCCCTCGACTGCCGCTTTAAATTCCAGCACAGTCTGAAGATGCTCGTTGCAGCACAAATGCGAGGTGGAGGGAGCGGATTTGAGTTCTGCTCCAATTACTGCAGTCCAGAAACGCCTGCATATACCAGGAGTTTAAATATATGCACAGTACCGATGCTTGCTATTTTTAGGTTAGGCTAAAAATATGTAACGTGGCGTTTGCAGGGATTTTGAATGGGTTTTGGAAATCCTTGTGTAAGCATTCTGCGTGCACCTGAGACCTGCTTCATCTCTTAGCAGCTGATCCGTTAACTCGTAGTAGTGGTTGGGACCAGTGGTTTTGTAGATTATATTTTTTCACGTATGAGAAGCTTGTTCAGAACGTACGTGCGACTTCAACTGCCAGTCTGAGATCTAGTCAGTTCAGAGAACTGTTACACCTAAGTCCCTGATGGTCTCTGATTTATTTATTTTTTTTTTCCCCAGTAGCTGTTCTGTTAATGGGTTCTTCTCCTCTCAAGTTGCTGTAGGAAAAACCTTAACAGGGAGGGTTTCATTGCCTGTGCAGTGAAACAACTTTGGATGTGCAGAGTCACGAATACGTGGAGTAATGTGGAAAACGGAGGGGAGGTTTGGTGGAACCGCATCTTCAGCGTGGCGGTCTTCGCTGCGCTGTCAGTGGGTGGCTTCGAGGTTGTGACGAGAGTTTTGTGTTACCCGGATACTGTACGGGGATTCAAGTCCCAAATCCAGTTTGGTGTGCTGTAGTGCAGGTGGGATTTTTTAAGAAAAAGGGAGGAGAGAAAAAAAAAAAGCTTGCAAAGTGTGTATCTGCCTGCTGCCAGGTCTTTTTCTTTTAAAATGGTTCTAGGATCCCGTCCTTAAGTATTGCAAAAAAGCTGGTGGTCATGTTAGAGCTTGGTTATAGGTAGCCTTATTCTTTACCTATAAATAGGCACTGAAATCACTGAGGTAGTGTGGGACAGCTTCTTTCCATCTGTCTTGCTTGCTTTTTATTATGTTGTTTATGTAGGGCAAGACCCTAGGGTGGCTTTGATCTTGTTACTTCACGTTCTTGGCGGCCTAGTGCTATAAACATGAATAAACTTCCTATTCGTGCCACTAGATGGAACTGGCCCATGCTTATAGATATTTGTTTAAACTTGAATTGTGTATTGAGTATTGACAAAATGAATTGCTAGCTCTCGGTGGAAGCTTGGCTTTTACCCTCAAAGCAGTGCTTTATTAAGATGCTTGGGTTTTTATGCAGTCTGTTTTGAAATAGAAGAGTGGTACATTGCCAGTTCTTTACAGGTTTGGCTTTTTTTTTTTTTGTTGCCTTGACTGTGTATTACAGTTAATGCTATTTATTATATTCCTGCTTTTAAACCAGCATGAGTCTTTTGGTGATGCGGGCGCATCTTTCTCTTGTACAGGGGGGTAGACGGTCTGTTATCCCAAATTTCATTTCAGGTTACTTCCTGTACCTCTTTCTTGATGCTCAAGGTTGAAGTGTGCAAGTTCCTCTCTACGGGAACCAGAGCTGCCTATAGACAATACGGTCTTAACGTTAGTCTGGTGGCTTATCCCTTGTTCTTGGATGTGAACAGCTGTGGTTTAGCCAGCATTGGACAAAGCACCATTTCAGCTATTTGGGAGAAGATTTTTTGGTGACTCTGCTGAGCATTTGCGGTGTCGACCCACCCACGCGTACATGCATACCCAACTCTGCTAACGCATTGCATGCCCCTGTAGGGGAGAAATATCCAAGCCACTTAGCTTTGCTCAGAGCAGATCCGAGCAGACACCTGTCTAGCCTCTGTCCGCACCACTTGATGCTGCGAGGGCTGATTTGTGGCTTTCACGAACGTCCTTGTTCCTCCCCAGCCAGTCTTGGAGTGATCCTTCGCCGTTTTTGCCTGCCAAGAGGTTCCTTTGTTGAGCGTGAGCCTGCATGAAGGCAGCTGAGACGAGGCGGGTTGCTAGCTATGCAGGGGCTGTTGGTTGTTGCAAGGAGTGCTTTGTAGGACCAGCCTGCTGGGAAGCAGAAGTGATTGGCGTAGGTACAGGAGCTGAAGAGGCCTGGGTGCCACTCCTGGCTTTGCTGCTAGCCTGCTTGGTGGCCTTGGCCACACCGGTCCTTTCCGTGCTTCCATTTCTCCATCTTTTAAATGGCAAGAAGCGTATCGATCTTGTTTTCTAAAATACTGAGAGGGCTAAGGATGGAAAAATGCTATGCAGGACTAGGTGGTAGCTATTCACGAGTACCAGGGGAAATACAACTGTAATAATGTGGATGTGACCTTTTAAAAAGGACAGGGTTTTCACCAAGTATGCTTATGGTGACCCAGCTACTGAGCTGCTGCTCCAGCACCTGTCTGCAATGATGAGAACAGCGCTTCCATGCCGTTCTGGCAAATAAAATAGGATTTATTTCTCCTTGCTTATAAGGCAGAAGCTGAAGGACCTGGTGGGAACACTCCCAAAAACTTGCTTTTGAAGCATTTTCAAAGCATCAATATGCCTATGATACTCTTGGAGCTGCTTACTGGAAATAGGGTGTGCTACTGAGGTTTCGGGGCTCAAATATAGGGGTAGTTGCATATTTGTAGTCATGCTGGTTAGAAGAGGCCTCTGCAGTTCCCTAGCCCAACGTCCCACTCAAATTCAGACCATCACCAGTGCTGGGACCAGGTGAATGTAGCTGTTTGTAGCCAAGCCTTGAAAACCTTTACGGTGGAGGTTCGCTCTGGAGAAGGCTGCTTCGGGCACTGAGCTGTGCTGCTGGCACCCTTTGTGTGTGTTAAGCGAGCGTCCTGCCCTGCAAACGGGAAGACGCTGCTGCCTTGCTCATTTATCCTGCTGCCTACGGTGCAAGGCTTTGGACCGTGTCCGTGCAGGCTGTCCTGCCGGAGGAGGGTGCTTTCCTGCCCAAAGCCGGCCGACTCTCAGTGCTGCTGTGCAGCGTGCGCTTTCTGTGAAATGTGGCTTGGGTTTTGGCTTTTTTAAGTGATAAATTATACTTCTTTATTTTTATTATTTTATCCTGTATTAAAATCTTTTGAAGATGGTAATGACTAGTTCCTTGGGGAGGGTGTAGATATGAGTACCTAGTATGCATCTGAACTGATTTCTTCATTTTGCTGTCCTAGCTGCAAATCCTGTTCCTTGCAGAGGAGGTTAAGTAGAATTATTGAGGAGGAATTTATACTGCTCTTGTGTACTAGCAAACAGGATTTTATAGCAGACCCACCATTTTCTTCCAACTTATGCATCAGTAAATATTTAATAATACAGATTCTTCCGTGCTCTAATGATGAGATGAATACTTCTCAATAAAAAGACCTCCTTTCTCGTTCCAGTGATCAAATTGCGGTCGGAGTTCCTGTACGTATTCAGCTGCTTTGCGATACCGGGAATTGAGAGCTGTAAGCTGACAGACCATAAAATGGAAACCTACTGTTCAGGTTGCAGTGATTCCTCTGATCTCCTAATCCTGTTCGGGAGCCTCCAGCCGGCTCATTGAGCCTCTCTGAGAACAGGTGGGGGTAGCAAATTTTAGTGCCAAAAGCTCAGTCCTGTGAAGGACCCTGATCCCTGTCGTGCTCTCTTTTCAGTTTGAGAGCAGGTGGCGTATCCTGGAATTTGTACCAAACCCTCACTGAGGAGGGGATGTGTCATAAATCAGGGAGGTCTCTTCTTTAAAACAGCAGATGATGGCAAGAAAGTGTGCTCTGTAAATGTGACTTGTTCCCGTGCCGGTTCACGGTGCAGACACAAAACACGCACTTGTGTACTGCCCTGCCAGGGGTGCAGCTTCCTTCTGACGTGTCAACAGCATGGACGTTGTGGAAATGAGCTCAGAGCATCTCTGGTCCCTCTGAGGTTGTGCCTCAGCTTGGTGGCACACAAGGGAATTGAAGGTTTTTGATGCTGGTGTCTCCGTTTCAGCAGTGTGGCTCACTTCACCATTCAGCTCCTCAACAGCTAGGCTGTCAGGTCTGACCCATAACACTGGCTGTTCACCTCGGTGCTAGCATTTCTGCAGCACTTGGGCGTGTTGTGACTTCATGGCATTAAGTGCGATAGGGGATGGTTGTAATGACCTCAACTGGTACGTCTGAGATACAGGCTTACATGGTGTTGCCCTGTGGCAGCTCAGGCAAGTGGCTTTTGCTCCTCTCACCAGTAGATGGTGGCAGAAACACCGCTATGTGAGTTGATGCATCAGGTTTGTGACTTCTTGGAAACAGAAGAAGATCCACATATGGGGAGGGTTTGAGTCCTGGCTGGACAGAATTGCATCTCCCCCCGCCTTTCTGTGATTGCATAGCTCTAAGCATCTCCGTGTCTTCTCCAGAGAGGCTTCTTGGGCCTGATTGCACTCTTAAGTTGGCTGTCTTAACTGTCGGAACAGAAGACAACAGAAACACGTCTGCTTTTAGGCACTGAGAAAGCGGTACAGAAAAATATCCTCATGGAGAGGCTGTGCTGGGAGAGCCAGGAGAACCCCTAAAATGATCTAGCGGCTTAGTCTTGGGAAAGCCTGATTAGGGTGCTGCTGAGTTTGCCTTACTCTCTCCTGTTTTTATTTTGTCTTCTAGTTCCTCCTGCGAGCCTGACTGCCATGCCTGGGTGTTGACACTTTCGGGTACAGCAGTTTAAAATGGCAGAGAAAGGTGGAAATGAAGAAGTAGTTAACTTGAACAGCTTCCGTAGTCACAGAGGAAAAGGTGAGTACCGGTTTGTGCATATTTCCGAAACTCCCTCTGTAAAACTCTGCTTACAAGCAGCAGGATTCGTAGATACTGAACTTGCAATAGTGCTGTTAACGGGAACCTGCTAGTGGTCTGTTTTGCCGTGTTACACTGTGTTTGCTCTGTTACACTTACTTCACAGCCACCTACAGAAAATTCTCTCATTTTATGCTGACATGCAAAATATTTGGCTCTTGTCTTTCTCATGTTGTACTGCCTTAAGGCAGATTGCTAACTTCTTGGGAACACCGCGTAGAGGTATTTCAGCAGATCTGAGGGGCTTATGGTGTTCCACCCTTCTGAGGACCTCACAGGAGAGAGGCTGGCTTTGCATTTCATAGAATCATAGAATCATTGAGGTTGGAAAAGACCTCTAAGATCATCGAGTCCAACCGTCAACCCAACACCACCATGCCCACTAAACCATGTCCCTAAGCACCTCATCTACACGTCTTTTAAATACCTCCAGGGATGGGGACTCCACCACTTCCCTGGGCAGCCTGTTCCAATGTTTCACCACTCTTTCAGTAAAGAAATTTTTCCTTACATCCAATCTAAACCTCCCCTGCCGCAACTTGAGGCCATTTCCTCTCGTCCTATCGCTTGTTACTTCGGAGAAAAGACCAACACCCACCTCGCTACAACCTCCTTTCAGGTAGTTGTAGAGAGCGATGAGGTCTCCCCTCAGCCTCCTTTTCTCCAGGCTAAACAACCCCAGTTCCCTCAGCCGCTCCTCATCAGACTTGTTCTCCAGACCCCTCACCAGCCTCGTTGCCCTTCTCTGGACACGCTCCAGCACCTCAACGTCCTTCTTGTAGTGAGGGGCCCAAAACTGAACACAGTATTCGAGGTGCGGCCTCACCAGTGCCGAGTACAGGGGCACGATCACTTCCCTACTCCTACTGGCCACACTATTTCTGATACAGGCCAGGATGCCATTGGCCTTCTTGGCCGCCTGGGCACACTGCCGGCTCATGTTCAGCCGGCTGTCGACCAACACCCCCAGGTCCTTCTCTGCTGGGCAGCTTTCCAGCCACTCTTCCCCAAGCCTGTAGCGCTGCATGGGGTTGTTGTGGCCGAAGTGCAGGACCCGGCACTTGTCCTTGTTGAACCTCATACAGTTGGTCTGGGCCCATCGATCCAGCCTGTCCAGGTCCCTCTGCAGAGCCTTCCTACCCTCGAGCAGATCAACACTCCCACCCAACTTGGTGTCGTCTGCAAACTTACTGAGGGTGCACTCGATCCCCTCATCCAGATCATCAATAAAGATATTAAACAAGACCGGCCCCAGTACTGAGCCCTGGGGAACACCGCTCGTGACCGGCCGCCAACTGGATGTAACTCCATTCACCACAACTCTCTGGGCCCGGCCGTCCAGCCAGTTTTTGACCCAGCGCAGAGTCCACCTGTCTAAGCCGTGAGCCGCCAGCTTCTCGAGGAGAATGCTGTGGGAGACAGTGTCAAAGGCCTTGCTGAAGTCCAGGTAGACCACATCCACAGCCCTTCCCTCATCCACTAGGCGGGTCACCTGGTCATAGAAGGAGATCAGGTTGGTCAAGCAGGACCTGCCTTTCATGAATCCGTGCTGGCTAGGCCGGATCCCCTGGTTGTCCCACTCATGCCTTGTGAGCGCCCTCAAGATGAGCCGCTCCATAATCTTCCCCGGCACCGAGGTCAGGCTGACAGGCCTGTAGTTCCCCGGATCCTCCTTCCGGCCCTTCTTGTGGATGGGCGTCACATTGGCAAGCCTCCAGTCTTCCGGGACCTCCCCCGTTAACCAGGACTGCTGATAAATGATGGAGAGCGGCTTGGCGAGCACCTTTGTATCCTCGTAGGGCTGTATGCATTGGCACCTGTTCCTCCGAGACTGGAATTCAAAATGATGCTTTCTGTATGCCTGAAAGGTGATAAATGAATACTCATGAATGCTTATGCTAAAGCATACGCCAAAACGTTGTGTCCAGTCGTAGGGGAAGCATGGTTGTATGCTGTCTCTGCAGTACAGAAACCCTCTGCTTCTGGATGGAGCGTCTCTCCTGAGTTCCAGTAGCTGTGCTCAGTAGCATCTGTATTCCACTCTTGACAAGCCTTGAGGGACAAGGTTCTCATCTAGTAGCAGGATACCTTCTGCGCCCACAGACAGGAGCCCTATCTCTGTCTTGCATGAGGTACTCCTGCAAAGTCACATTCTTTCAGAAGAGGCCGAATTGCACAGAGAACCTTATCTCTCCTCTAGAATGCACTGCACATTAATAAAAGAAAATGTATCGTCCCCAAGATACTGAACGTTCAGGACTTCTCTGCAAAAATTAGGAAGTACTATGTAAGTGGCTTGTTCAGAACATTTGCAGCAGCTTGACTCGTGCTGAGGTTCGGGGTAGAAGAATCTTTGCATAAGTGTCAATGAGTGACTGTTTCATGCATGTGCCGTTGTGGTCTCTTGAGCTGTAGTTTGTGCACGTGTTTTGCTCGGAGGGCCCGGGGAGGTAGGAGTGGCCGTACCAGTAACTTGCAGAGGAACCAGTGACCTTTGAGCGCTTCTTCCCTGTTGCTGCAATGCAAATGGGAAGATTGCTTTTTCAGATGTTTCGGTGCTTGTGCCCTGTAATTTCAGTTATTTACTTTTAGCAAATAGCTAACTTCACTTACTTTACTACAGACTGGATAAACCGCAGGGACGAGGGTCTTATCATGATATCAGATTCCTCGGATGAAGAATTACCTTTGCTGCTGGAAACGCCAGCAGAGCAGCAGCGTGAGGAAGATGACGATGATGTAGTCATCTTGGTGGAGGTAATTTTTCGTTCTTGTACTTGCCCTGCTTTATTCATGGCCTTTGTAGCCAACTCTGGTGCAAGTATCTGATGCATTCCTTTGAGAGTCCTGTCCAGTTACAGTAATTTACTTAGGATGTCTGAAATGTGTGTTGAAATGATGGCATTTTGCTGGCTTTAAGTGTTTAATCATATTTTGGGCACAGGGGGGAGAACTAGATTGTTAAACTGCATTGTATTTAAATTTATACTTAACAAAGGCTGTAGCTTCCATAAAGTTACCTATCTTAATCCAGAAAGGTGGAGAGCTTTGTAAGAGGACTTGATGTTCCTTAGAAGGCGGGTTTTCAAAACATGCCTTGTTTGACCTTGTATGCTTTATTCCTCTATGCTGTTTGGATTCTTGTTGGGCTGTTGCAGGCACTTACATTTTTTGCAGTGTTACAAAGCCACCACCTGATAAATTCCTTTCCACTGGCACCGGCAGTCACACAGAGGAGGGCCAAAGGCTTTAGCTTACCCTGATTATTTTAAGTGTCTAATTTCATATCTAAGCTATATTAAGAATATATTTTCTGTTAAAGTAACCAGAGGCATTGAGAAAATGGGTTGCAAAGCTGACCTTTCTGTTTCTTAGTTGAAAACAGTAGCAGGGACTATTCAGACTCTGTTGGCATACAGCAGTCTGTCTGGCAGAGGCAAGAACGAGGCCAGAGATTAATGTTTTGAGCTTTGTTTCCTGCCTGTTTAAATAAATTGGTGAGAATGCAAATATGCCATCAGTTAGTTCCTCCTTCCCAGACTATTTTACTGGGAGGGAAGTGGGGACTGAGGTGAGCTCAGGAAATTATTCCAGTCTGAAAGTCCTGTGCATCCCCAGTTCTGCCAAATGTTCTCTTAGTACCTGGGAACAGACTGAGGATGGAGTTCAGTGAAACAAAGATACGTGAGTTGCAGTTTTATGCCTTGTTAAGCACCTTGCTAAACAGACTTTTCATCTGTTTCCCATCAGAAATTTGATTAGATGCAAAAGATCATCTGGAGCAAGGATTCTGACATGCAGACAAGAGCTCCTACTTACTCTTGTCTGTCTTCTTTTTAGACCCCAAAGCATCAGCAGCTCCTGCGTCCCAATGTCATCAGACCTGCTGCTCAATGGCAAGGTGCAAACGCTGTGGGAGAAGGAGGATCTAAAAGTGCTGTCGAGCCCTTGAGGAGCATATATCTGCAAGATGAGAACTCAGCTCTGCTGTGCCAGGGAGACCGGTATAATCCCATGGTGGAGGGCAGTGCTGGACCAAGCAGGGATGAGAATATGAACTTTGCCTTGCAGCAGCCCGGATCATCTGAGCTTAATGGCCCCAGGTTTGAACTTACAAGTAACCAGGAGCCTGGCCCAAGTTTGCTTCCAGCAATAAAGCCGAGTCCACAGCCTGTTGTTAACAGAGAAATCATTAGCCTGGAGAATGCAGAAGTTCCACCACAAGAGGAAGAAAAGGTGGAAGCCCAGGGATGGCAAGGAGAGGACTTGGAGCCGGAGCAAAACCTCGGAGGAGCAGCTGCTGCAACTACCACAGACCAGGAGATCCGTGAGAACAGCCAGCTGGATCACCCATACTTCCAGCCGTTGGAAGGCGAGCCACATGCTGTAGTAAATGGTTGTGCTCCTCAGCAAGGGCAGCCTGAAGCAGACCCAGGATCTTTGAGGGCATATGGAGAGGAGGCTCCTGGGCCAGCCTTCCCCCGACCTGAACCACAGCAGGATGGGATTCCAGGTCCCGCTTCGCCCCAGCTGGCGCATCCACCAGAAGAGATGGGTCAGCACGCAGCGATAGACAATGAACAGCCAGGTCCAGCGTTCCCAGCACAGGGCTCTCACGAACTTGGCTCTAGTAATGTGCCAGAACAAGGAGCTGCTGGGCAGGACCAAGACCTCACTGCGCTGCTCATCAGAGAGACGGTAAGTGTTCCTAGGGCTTGTTTGCCTTCAGCGTGCATGTTATTTTTAGACAGGTTTTTCAAGGTGTGTAGTGTTTCACATGCTCAGAGCACAGCCCTAGCTACTTCAGCTGCAAATCCTCTTCATTTTGGCTAAGACTCAGCTATGCACCAGGTGAGGAGCTTGCAATGAACTGTCTTGGAGAACTTGGGTTTGAAAGACTAACCCCAGCACTATGGCAGAAGTGGTGAGAGGATGTGAATCTTGAGGGCAGTGTTTGTTTCGAGGTGGGCTATTGGCCAGGGAGACTTAACAGTACTGATTGCAGGGTCTCAAGGGCACAGTGAGGTAAAATAATATGGGTCTGTTCCCTTAAAGGCTAGTGCCCTCTCAGTTCTGCTCGTTTGTTTTTGTCTGGCTGATTCCTAACCCAACTCTGTGGAGCTGGTTTAGGGATGGATGTAGAGCTAAATGAGAAAACTGAGACACTAAACACTGGTAGAGGGTTAGAGGGGTGGGGTAGAGAAGGCTTAGAGACGCATGGCTGAGAGCCATGGCTGCTTTCAGCTGCCTTTCCTAGAGTACTTTGGTCCATGGCCGTGTGAAGGCCACCATAGTGGTCGGGGTTGCCCTTGCAGTGTGGATTTCCAAGCAGTAGCACTGAGGAATTACTGCATAAGCAGCGTGAAGACTCGTGTATGTTAACTCCACGTGCTCCTTTCTGACTCTGCATGTGAAGCTTAGCATGAGGGGCACTAGCTACAAGACCTGAACCACCAAGAAGGGTACTCCTTAACCTTTGGTATGTTCAGTAGCTTGGGCAACATGGTGTGTATTTAAAAAACAAAACAAACGTGGTGATGCTTCACATGTCTAACGCTTTCCCCTCCAGTGCATGCTCCTCCCCTTGATTGCTAGGGAAGAAGGGTCTCTCTTGATGCCTTATGGAATACTTTTTTGCAAACAAGCGTATTTTACTGCATCTGTATCTTACACCAGCACCCCCATCCCCTCCAAGTCTTCCCTCCACATCCCATATCTGATTCTGTTTGGGAAAACTGGGCTTGAGGAAAATATTCTTTAAGTAGCAGTCCAACAAAATTCAGTTCTTTCCGAGTGAGACCTTGTTGATCGGTGACTTGCTTTGAGATGGGCAAGTAGATACTCTTGCACTGTCAGGGTTGCTTGACAACCCTGACCAGTCCAGTCTTGGAAAGCAAAATATCATACGGTGCAATCGATTGCAATACCTGTACAGAAACCCGACGAGAGAGAGCAGCAGAGGGTGCTCTTTGCTATGTGGCTAATGCTGGGAGAGCTTTCACAGAAATGCCAGTAGAGGTTTGTTGTCTGTTCTGATCTCATTCCTAGTGTGTCCGGGTGCTTTGGGTGGGTATACGTATCGTTGGGTTTTTTCCTTTTGCTTTGGAATGTTGTATTTCAGCACACAATCTGGACCTCCTTAATATTCTGTCTGAAGGTAAATATTAGCTTTTCTTGTGTTGTAGATCATACCTAAGTGCCTCTCCTCTTTCCATCCAGCCTGAATCATTCGTTAGGCCAGCTGCTCGTGGCCATTCACATCACCACCCATACTCTTCTTGTGAGAAAGAGCTGTTAGCAATCATCCTGTGGAGCAAAGGAAAGCCAGCAGCTTGCTGTATCCAGGCTGGATGGTTATAAATGGTCTCTTGAAATCCATTTTGGCCCTTGTCTCAGGAGCGTGCCAGATAATTACCTATAAATCTGTCTTTGGTGCTGTTGCTAGGTTGTGCTACGCAGCTCCTCTAATACCTACGTAACCTTTAGCTTTTCCTACTGTAGGAAGCAAGATTCCCAGATGCGAAGAAGGAATATATTGAAGAGCTAATCAGCATCAAGAACTGCTATGACTTAAATGTGTAAGTATAGAGCTAAGAGCCAGGGTGTATCATACAACAGTCTGGCTGCAGTCACATTTCCATTTCCCCACCTGCTAATGATGCTGTTCTAGAGCATATTCAGGCTGGGAGTCAGCACTGCATTGATAGCGCCAAAGAGCAGAGAATTTTTTTTTTTCCCTTCTAATAGAGCTTTTCTTAAATCCTCTCTAATTCTGACGTGCTGTAGCTTCTCTGCCTTTAAGATCATTTGCTTATTTAAAGATATTACATATAATTTCCTCTTAACTATTACTAGGGTTCTTAAAAAGGGTGAGTGTCAGGATTAAGGTGTTGAGGTGACTTCTATAAAACACAGTACGAAGGTGGGTTGGTGAGTTTTGAGTTGGAGAAAATAGTTTCCTACCTCTTCATTTCACTGGCTTTTGGCTTTTTCCAGGTAAAGCTGACACTGTTTTGGACTCCCTTATTTAGTGTCACGATGTTGGCTCTTATCCCCTTTACTTAATCAAGTAGCAGTGGTACTGTTTGAGTTCTCTCACATCACTTTTTGCAGATAGAATAGAGCAAACACATTAAAGGACTGGTAGGATTGATTCTGTTGAGGGACTGACTTTGGTCAGACTGAGCAGAAACGTGAGCCAAGAAGGGAAGTAAAAGGAATGGAAAATCAGTGTGAGGACTGTTGCTTTTCCCAATTCCCAGCTTAAGAATACCTTAGTGTTCATCATGCTTGGTATCTCTGGGAGTCATGTTAGAATCAGAAGTTTTAAAAAAGTCATTAACCTTATTGATAAGTTGCATCATCTCCCTACTCTTTTGGGTAAAGCTTGCACAGCTGAAGAGCAAAGGCTTGCGTGTGTGTCGTGGTTTAACCCCAGCCAGCAACTCATCCCCACCCAGCCGCTCGCTCACTCCCCCCCGGTGGGATGGGGGAGAGAATTGGAAGGGTGAAAGTGAGAAAATTTGTGGGTTGAGATAAGAACAGTTTAACAGGTAAAGCAAAAGCCGCGCAAGCAAAGCAAAACAAGGAATTCATTCGCTCCTTCCCATCGGCAGGCAGGTGTCCAGCCATCCCCAGGAAAGCAGGGCTCCATCACGCGTAACAGTTTCTTGGGAAGACAAACGCCATCACTCCGAACGTGCCCTCCTTCCTCCTTCTTCCCCCAGCAACACAGAGGGGAGAGTGGTTTGAAGTAAATCACTTGTGACTTGTGTGTGATGCTACGTGACCCCTCTCTCTTTCTCTCTCTGCAGCTGTCACTGCTCTCTCAAACATGTTGGAACTAGTTATTATGTGATACAAGAATGAAGAATAGGTGTTGGTTGCCAGAGTATTCACTCTATCTTGTATGAATCCGATGCCCTTTCCAGTTAACTAGGGCACTAATTAAGCACTGCTCAAGTGTGTGAGGCTTAGAATTAGTTATTGGACCATAAATAAGTTAACTGGCAAGGAACTAAGGATGATCCCATCCATTGGGCCCAGTTTTCCTGTTCTGCTTCCTTTGCCTGTGTTGTGAAGTCACGTCTCCGAAGCAGGGCTTCTTGGTTAGAAAGTCACCAGACTGTAACTTCTTTCTTGTCTTTCGAAAGTGCTTCGCCTGCAGTGGTGGTGTGGTCAGCATGAGAGAAGCTTTCAGGTGCCCGCACCGCGTACTTGGTGCACCTCGGCGTGGATGGTTGTGTTGGGAGTGTAGAAGACTGGTAGGGTCATTCCTCAGGTCAATCAGGCTATTGAAGTCAGGCATCTGGCTGCAGGACCCTCTCACAGATTGTGTGAAAAAACTCATTATTGTGTCCTGCGGGGATTTAGCGAAGCCTGGTAGAATTAAGTCCCGGTATTGGCTTCTATCAGTCTTAATGTGTTCCTTCCCTTTTTGCTCCCGAAATCTCTTCTCTCCTATTGTGTGCCACAGACCCAGTGAGATGAAAAGGTGCTTACAGGCTTCCCTGTAGGCCATCTACAGTGGCTGCTCAGCGGTGCGTTACCCACTTACTGGATGATAAAGATTTCTTCTCCATATTTTTATTCCTTTAACCAAACTATCTTTTGAGTTGTCACTGCATCTTTTGTATGAGAACAAATGGGTCAGAGCACTGGTCAGCCTCGCTGGCAGGGTCTCTTTGATCTCCGTGGTATGTCAAGCTGAATCAGGCTTGAAATATAATAAATAAGGGTGGCTGGGTTTGGGCAGGGATGAGGCTTTTAACTGGCTCTGTGTCCTGTGGTGCAGATATTAATGAACAGTGCTGCAAGTGTGTGTGCATTGCGTGCTGGGACCCACTTAACTAATTGTCAGACATTGAAGGTTAACATCTCTGAAAATCCTGAGCATTGAAATGGCAACATGCAGAATAGTCCAAATGTACTCTGACTGTGCCCCAGCTGAAACCCTTGCGTTTGAGCTGCAGTGATTTGAGCTCCTTGAAGTTTCTGTTTTGTTGGATTAAAACAGTTATCTTTTACAAAAGGGATGGGGGAAGAGCTGGGAGCTATTAAATGCTCAGTGCCAAGATATTTTGTTGTTTTCCGAAATGATCGTCTTAAAACTTTCAACTGATGTGAAAGATAAGATGTGGGAGCTCTTCTTAGCGGGGTATCATCTATTCAGCTTTTGTGTGCAGAAGCATTCACACTCAGTCAAAAGCTTCTGGCTCAATATGTCAATACCTGATTAAACAAAAAGAAATGCCTCTGCTTTGAATGTGAAAGCAGGGCTAAAGTAATCATGCCTTGATAGTGGGTTAGCGCTTCAAGCCGGTTCAGATTTCATTAGGGACTGATTTCTGACATCAGGAATGTAAATTAGCTGCAATTATGTCTTTGCTGCAACCTAGCACCTTCTCATTCAAAGTTTTACAAATGTTAATTGCTTGTCCTAGCTCCTTTCAGAAGGATATTATTCTACAGCTGGGGAAACTGAGGAACATCTTATGTTACTTGACGCAGCTAGCACAGCTGGTTAGTGAAGGTTGAGAATAAGATGTGAAAGTCTGATTCAGACAGCCTACAGCAAGCTCCCTTTCGAAAGGGCTTCTGAAGTATTTGTGGATCTCCAGCAATGGGGTATTCTGAAACTACTTGTTAGAGTCTTTTCTAAGCTGAAATAGTCAGTTAAACTAAATTTACCTGACAAAGTTATGATTGTTTGTGATAGGACCTCAGGTATGCTCCATTTACAGGCTAGTATGCATTTTTTTTCAGCAATTTTTAGTGATTATTTTCTAAATGCTGTTCTCACTAGACCAGTTTCTAGTGTGAATTGGACAATGCTGGTGTGATTTCAAGCTTTATTACAATGAAACCTGTGTTCAGAGTACATATTGTATGTAAACACAGTTTAAACTTGTTTCTGCCTCTGCTCTAATGTTAAAGTAGATAGAGAGTGGAGGCTTTAATTAAAAATTGAATCTGTAAACTTCTGTCGAGGAAGACATCAACCTTTCACAGGTTTTGTAGGGATTCATATGCTTTGGAATATGGAAACATAGATGCATTTGTATTAGCGACAGCTAGATTTCAATTAATGCTGCTAATGCTGTGACTGTTCTTTCTTGTATGGTCTTCGTAATGTTAATTCCAGAGCAGCAGAAAGTTAGTACACCTTGACTCTTAGTCGTGCAGGGTCTGACGCGTGCTCAAAGGAGGTATCACTTTGCATGGTTTTACCCATGGGTGGGAGTGGGGAAGTAAGCCTGATTGTTCACCTCTGGTATGGAGAGATGAAGGTTGGTTAGTAGCTCACCCGTACGAGCTTCTCTTACGTAAATGTAATTGTTGAAAGGCAAATCTATTTGCTTTTCTGTCTGCAGTCATACAGCTGACTATTCTTTACTTAATTCTCCATCATTTACTTGCAGTTTGCTCTAGTCTGAGACCATCCTTCGTTCTTACAGGGCGGGTTGTGACTTGCCTGCCCAGCCTCTTAATTATAAGATACTAAAAATTGGACAAGCGAGGAATGAACCTGAGCTGCCAAACCCTGAAGTAACTATATTTATCTTTTCAGACTTTGTAACTTTCTTCTGGAAAATCCAGATTACCCAAAGAAGGAAGGCAGAGTGGTTTTAAATCCCAGCAGCAGCCTGCTTGCCAGCCAAGATGAGACAAAGGCAAGTGAGAGTATCCTCATCTACAGCATGCCTCCCATCCAGTCTGTTCAACCTGAGCAGATCTTGGGTTGTCTGGTTTTATTAGTGTGTATTTGTAGAGTGCCTGGTTGAGCCATATATTATAGGAGGCCTCTGGGTGCATTTAAGATGGTGTTAAATAGCAATGGTTAGTTGCTTGCAAGACGACTTCAAGACTTTCCTGTCTTGCTGTTGTGTAGCTGCACCGTATCCGCTCTTTCATGTTCGGCAAGACCCTCTGCCCTGCCTGCCTGTCAGCCACCCTGTCTGGAGTGTTCATTTTGATAACTGATACAAGAATTCTGTGGTCAATCACATGAGGTCGACTTGGCCCTCAGGTCTCTCTTGTGTGGCCTTTAGGCATTGCCTTTCAGCCTCCTAACTGCAAATCTCCCTACGGTTTCTTGATTTTATTTATTTTTTTTAAAGTCCATTTGACAAAAACTTCTCTCTGAGCTGCTTTGAGCATGTTGAAATAGCTGCGTGTGGCCTGAGAGAGAAATGTTGAATACCTCTTTCTACTCTTGGAATCGTCTCTCAACCTCAAGCCAATAAAGTTGTTCACCCTTTATAGGAACCTACATGTATCCTCTCCTCGCTGTCTGGTGCAGCCGGACACAATGGCTTTAAACTGTGTGCTGTGGGCCCTGCTAGGGGCAGGGCTGCAGCGTGGTGCAGCTCAGGGCAGGTTACCCGCACAAGCGCGTAGACCAGTAGGCTGTGCTCTAAGCTGGTGGTTAGATAGGTGCTCAGAACTGGGTGCCATGCAACCTGAATTTCGGGTGGTCTTGCAGAAGGTCCAGATCACTGAAAGAGCTGTTTGGGGTGTTCTTGTGTGTATTTACAGCAGCCTTTTTATATCTTTCACATTTTCTCCTTAGGTGCCTAAAGTGGACTACTTCGACTTTTCCAAACTTGCCCCACTTGACCAGCGGTGCTTTATTCAGGCAGCTGACCTCCTTATGGCAGACTTCAAAATGCTGAGCAGCCAAGACATTAAGTGGGCACTACATGAACTCAAGGGACACTATGCAATCACGCGAAAGGTTCTCCGGTTCAACTCTGTTTTCTTTCCTAGGGTTATCTCCCGTGTCTGTGGAGAGCAGTGCGATGTCTTTTGCTGTACTGTACCATCTGCTAGTGTGTGGTTATGGGGTTTTTTTAATGATCTTCCTTTTAAGGAGTATTAATCCATTTAGTTTAGAGACTTAAAAAATTTATTGGCCAGACAGAACGCTGCAGGAAGTTTTTACTTTTCTCTAATAGGAGAACTGGGGAAACGCTAGCTAGTTGATGGTAGGTGATGGATTAAACTGAGGAGTGTTCCTGTAAGTCGCTGCTGAAGTGCAGTATAACTGCCAATAAAGCCTAGACATTTAGCTAAATCTTAAAACGTTTAACTGCTGCTACTAGTTAACTGACTGCATGTAATTGAAAAGAAGCCCAAGTCTCACTGTCCTGTTTCTTCTTCTTATGACTTGTGGAATGAGTCCTATATTCCTCATAAGGGTTTCACTGCAATGGAGCTATGAAGAAACTTGTTTTAAGTATCAACAAACTGAATGTAAATGTGGCTTCAAGCTTTTGACTTGGATCTACTCCTCTGATATGCTCCTCTTGCTTGAGCTTCTTTCTCCACTATTCCAGGACTTAACTAAAACAAAAGCTCCTTGTCTCTTCACTTGCTTGATTGAGCACTGAGTATTTGAGCTTTTTTTTTTAAATAAAAAACAAACCCAACAACAACAAAAAAACCCTAAAGCAGCTCTGTTGCATCAGAGTGGGCACCAGCCGTATTGGAGTTAATAGCTGAGGTGTTGTGAAGTATCATTCAGCTATTTTGTTTTTATGGAATGATTGCTTTACGAGTGCATTAAAACAGCAAGGCGAGCAAAGGAAAGAGGTATACTTGCCTCTATACGGGGTGTTTGGCTTTCTGGTTTTGGATCACTTATATGCCCATGTTTGTAACTGTGCTTTGATCTGAAGTATGTGCTTCTGCTTTCTTCCAGGGAACAGACAGGATTTAAGTCTGTATGTTGTTTTTTAGGCCTTTTCAGATGCCATCAAAAAATGGCAGGAGCTGTCTCCCGAAACCAGTGGGAAACGAAAAAGGAGGAAAGAAATGAATCAGTATTCATATATTGACTTCAAATTTGAGCAAGGTAAATACCAAGCCGTATGTATCGTGCTCTCTGCATGGTTATTGTAAGCAGAACTGGCTTGCAGCAGAAAGCACTGTTGTTGAAAAGGGATGTGGTCCCAAAACAGCTACGTTTCTGTCACTGGCTGGTATCTGTTTTGGAGATACTCTTCATTAGTACCTCTGCTTGGTACGGTGCTGTTTGAGACACTGAAGTTACGCAGCTGGTGGCATATGGAGGAAGAGGGATTTAAGCTTTGTTCTGGCTGCTCCATCCCATTTCATTGTGCCTTTAACTCTGCTTTAGGAGATGTGAAAATCGAGAAGCGCATGTTCTTCCTGGAGAATAAGAGGCGGCACTGGAGGTCCTATGACAAGCTCTCTCTTCTCCCACCAGTGCTACTGGAGCAGGAATTCTATGAGCAGAAAGTTAAAGAGATGGCAGAGGTGAGTGGTAGGAGCTGCTTTGATCTTGTGGTGCAAACGACTTCAACTACGGTAGAGGCCTTGGCCCTAAACATGGAAATCTGCCTCTTAGAGAAATTCAAATGCTGAACAAAATGTTCAATAACTACCTTTGCCACTTTACTATCTGTTAACATGTATGACTCTTCCCAAGTAACTCGGTTTTGGAGGAAAAAAAACAAGCACTGAGCTTCAAATTTACTTAAATATATAGCTGCTACTTTTGCTGCTGAAAACCTTCTATATGTCTGCTAATGTCAATGTATAGTCCACGATACAACACCGCTCTGGACCTTTTTTTTTTGCTACAAAGTAGTAAAAGCTCTACTAATTAATTATTTCCTCTGTTAGCTGGTTTCTCTGGTGCTTTAGGGCTTGTAATTCCAGCTCAGTGTTAGCGGCGAATAATGACCAGCCCCGAGGCAGTCTGTCCACTCACTGCCTTCCGCAAGTTGGTGGTCCTGTGTCTCCAGAACGTCTTGTCCTGTGCTGAGGACCACGTGTTTTGAAGCAGAACACTGCAACGCTCGCTGGTGTGTTGTCTTCCCCTCGTAGTTTGAGGGAAGACTGAATTCACAGCTCCGCACCTACAGTCCTTTTTCTAAAGTAGCTTCTTAAAGATCCTTGTGTCTTAGGCAGATGGATAGTGTCTCCTTTTAAACACAAAGCTAATGTTCCTTGGGGCTTTCTCTGGAGGGGCCCATTGGGTGAGATCATCTCTGCCCATGGAAACCTGAACCAGCAGCCCTCTGTAATACAGAATTCGGTTCCCTTTGTTCTTGCTGCCTTTGCTTCTCCCGTCTGTTTTAGCTGAATCATAAATAGCTTAATGGGTTGGAAGGATGGGCTGAGTGATGTTGTAAGCAGACAGTGAGCCTTTTATGGTGGTTTGTAAGTCCTGAGATAATGTAAAAGAGTGTAGAGGCTGGAAAATTGCTTTATCTATTCTGTAAATACAGATGCATATGTCTCTCTTGCAGCACGCAGACTTTCTCCTTGCTCTGCAGATGAATGAGGAGCAGTATCAGAAGGTCAGTATCTATAATGTGGTCTCTTGAGTTCAGCTTATGCACAGACACTGTTTTGCACTTACTACTTCACAGACGCTTCTGGAACGGAGCTTTTCTGAAGCTGCATTTGCACTGTGCTGCTTTTGCTGAGCTGGCAAAACCTGCGTAGTGTGTGTTGGCTGGCTTTTAGAAAAGGTAGACGAGAGCTGAGTCCAGCAAGACGGTATTGATGGATGTAATGATCTGTAGTAATTCAGTCAGCTGCTGCTTGTATCTTTACTGGCTAGAACAAACATTGCAATAGAATATTACCAGGTTTGCTCTTGCTACCGCTATTGCAGCTGTTTAAAACAGATTTGCTGGTGTTGGAGCTGTGCCAGCGGAAAGGCCTTCCTCGTTTGCAGAAAGGACTCTTTTTAAAAACCTGAAAATCGGGTCTTTCCTTTTAAACAAAGAGAGAAAAGTTAGAGATCAGTTCAGCAGCTGTGGATTACCTTTTCGTTCTCAATGCCCATTTCTCTTCAAACTTTGGAGGAGATGTTGGACCTTTGAAGAAGTGGGCGTACTTACTCTTTAACAGTGGCAAGCTTCTCCACCCCTGCAGTGAAGAGGCCGAGACAAGGTCTCTCCAGGCACGTGGGTAAATGTTCCTTTAGAGGGCAACAGATCTGAAGCTTGGGTTTCCCCATATGAATGGTATGTACACTCTGCTGCTTCCCGAACCCAAGATGTGTCTCTGCCTGTGAGCTAAGAATTATTAAAACACCATGTGTTCTGTAGCTGTTTGGAACCTGTCAAGCGCAGGACATGTAGATATTAAGTCGCTTAAAACTGAGTTTCTGGTTGTGCTTAGTGAGTTTTGACCACCAAATAGGATATCTAATGGAATGGTGTATATCTGTTGCTCTTTTTTAGAATTAATGCTGGAATTGTTTATGGCTTGCAGTTGTACGTGCCTGTATTGATGTTTTGACGATGATGATGCTAATACCTCTGTTTATGGCTGCAGGATGGTCAGATGATAGAGTGCCGCTGCTGTTACGGGGAGTTTGCATTTGAAGAGCTAACTCAGTGTGCAGATGGTCACTTGTTCTGCAAGGAGTGCCTAATTAAATACGCTCAGGAGGCAGTCTTTGGCTCTGGGAAGGTAAGAATTTCCCAACCGGACGAGGGGAAAATGGGTAAATTGCTATTGGGAGATCACATTGTTGTTTGCGTAGTGTTGTTGCTTAAATCAGATGTAACTGCACTTCCTAGGAAATATTTGCATGGAATTGTGTCCTGAAATCCAAATCCAACAAGTCAGTCTCACCATCAAGTGAAGCCAACAATTTCACAATGGGTCTTCGCTGAATAGGATTTCAGTTTTGCTAACCTCCATCTTCTGTGCTCTATGCCTAGCAACTTGGATTACTAGGAGAACTTTCTGCAGCATTCATAGTAACAACAATAACTTGCACTCGTCTGGTTTTTATTTTCTACTTAATAAACCAATGGTATCTGCACAGAGAACACACTCATCTCTGACTTGGCCGGTCTCCTTCTAGCTAAGAGTGTTTGTCCTTCATAATATCACTGTGATCCCAACTTAATTTGGGGGTTGGTTCCTCTATGATACTACTAACCTTCTTAGTCTCCAATTTAGCTAGCAATTAACCTGGTACTTAGCTGAGCTATAAACAGGTCATTAACCTGCTCTGAGGTGTGCATGCTCCTTTGCCTCGAGATATGATGATCAAATTGTGGGATGCTTTTGTACTCTGGGATCTATAGTTCATGTAAACATATAAACTGGCAGCTGTATTTTGTGACAGTATTGACTAGAATGCAACGTGCTGTTCGTGAGCAGAGTGTTAGTTCTCAGCAGAGACTGTACAGTAACAGGCCGCTACGTGGTCACAGTGGACTTGGAGTGAGTGAACTGTGATCCCAGCTATCAACAGCATCTGCATGCCCAGTGTTTGAGGCCTGATCTGTTTAACTAGTCTTGTTCTTTCTGTAGCAAACCCGTTCTCTGGCAGTCATCTGCTGACTTAAGCTCTATTCAAGTTGCGCCAGGGGAGGTTTAGATTGGACGTGAGGAAAAATTTCTTTACTGAAAGAGTGGTGAAACATTGGAACAGGCTGCCCAGGGAAGTGGTGGAGTCCCCATCCCTGGAGGTATTTAAAGGACGTGTAGATGAGGCGCTTAGGGACATGGTTTAGTGGGCATGGTGGTGTTGGGTTGACGGTTGGACTCGATGATCTTAGAGGTCTCTTCCAACCTTAATGATTCTATGATTCTCTCTAAGCAAGGCTCTGCGCTGGTTTATTTGGAAATGGTTCTGGGTACTGAGTCTTGTTTGTCGCTAGCATCATACTGAACCTGAGCTCTCTCCTTCCAACCCTAGTCAGAGCTCAGCTGCATGGAAGGCAGTTGCACATGTTCATTCCCCACCAGCGAGCTGGAGAAAGTGCTTCCGGAGAACATCCTCTGTAAATACTATGAGCGGAAAGCTGAGGAGGAGGTGGCTGCTGCCTGTGCAGATGAGCTTGTCAGGTAAGTGTCCAGCAGAGGATGCAGACTGCACTTACTGCTGTAGAAAACTGTTCCCTGAAACCCTAAATGTGTGCTGACTATGAGATAGGTAGCTTTTCAAAGAGCTGTATTATAAATTCAGGCTTCTGCCTTCCCAGGTCTGTTTTTATTCAGGTTGGTCTGCCTTTGACTAGGAGCAGATTAAAATTCAATAGGCTTGTCTCCCCCAAGACGTGCTTGCCAGCTCTCTGCTGATCTTCTAAATTACATGGTCAAAAGCAGTGCTGAGCATATAATATTTTGATTGCAAACAGGGAAGTGATCGAAGAAATACGAGCAAAAAGGCAGTAGTCAGCACATGCTGGCGGCAGGCGTTTGCTTGGCAGCCGTTATTAACTACCACACAGCTATTTGACTAAATCCGCTTTCAGCAAAGATATGTTTGGCACTCTGCATTAATGGCATCTTATTTTGGGCTGCAGGTGTCCGTTCTGTAACTTCCCAGCTCTACTGGACAGCGATGTGAAGCGATTCAGCTGCCCTAATCCCCGCTGCAGAAAGGTAATTGGGGGTTATTTTGCCATTTGGTCTCTTCTGGAGTGTTGGGCAGGAGAGCTGGGAGGACAACTCGCGCTTCCCAGTAGCAGGTGAATGAATATCTAATGTGGCTGCATGGGGAAGCAGTCAAAGTATTTGCTGGATCCTGCTGATGTTCTATAAAATTGTGCGGCTGGACAGATGAGACAACAGTATTCCTTTCTTTCCTTGGAAGATGTTGGCTAAAAAGGCTTCTAGATGCCTTTAGGCTGCTGTCTCGCATATACAGAAATGTTTTAAGTGAACAGGGAGCTGGGTGTTTAAAGGGCATAAAACCAAATTGTAATCCTTTATCTGATGAAACTTCTGGAGAGCGAGCTGAAACACCTTACGTGCTATCCTTAAGAGAATTAGCATCTGCATTTTTCTTTTATGCCGTCGCCTGAATACAGATTCAGTTTGAAGTGACAAAAAACTTGTTTGAAGAGCTCACTGAAATGTGTCTGTTCAAAGGGCAGATCATCTTTGTGCTTCTCTCAAAGTTTGCTAATAGCCATAACGGGAGAATCGTCAGGCCCAATGGGGGACAGAGCGGGGAAAGCTTGCCGCTGCTGCTTCTGCGCCATCTGTTCTGGGGAAAAATAGAAGCATAGAAATGTGTTTCCCAGCCTCCTGAATGTATGCAGCACCCCACTTACATCTGGTGCCAGTGAGCCGAGGCCAGTACAGTATCAGTGTTTAGCACTGAAGCTACAAGGCGTCTTGTGTAACTTTAGCCACAACAGTGAATTCTCGTGTAATATTCAGGGAACTGCCTGTCCCCCAGCAGAGATTTCTGCTAATCGCTGAAATTCCTCTTGAGTGCATTAACCTTACGCTTGTAGCTGCCATAGCTTTGGGTTCTCGTATGGACGTGATACCACCGTTTGCCTGTATTGAGAAAGTACTAGGAAGTCAAATTCTGTTGTCTGGAGACATTGAAGTTGCCAGCAGTGAACTTTGCATTCTGTAGTGAAAATTGAACTTACTGGCAGGGGAAGGCTGCTTATGAAAGATGCACAATTCCATTTTAGATCTCTAACCTCCAGATACATTTTGCTAACATCCACCTCTAGCATTTGGGAAAGAAATGTGATTCTGATGGATCATCCAAGTGTCATGAGCAAGGAGGTTTGCTAGTCACTAGGTGGCAATGTTGATTCACGTTTAAATCAAAATTTTTTTTTTTCCCCCAAAACCAGAGTCGTTTTCAAAATGTACATATGTCAGCACCACAGAACAAAATTCAGGCTTGAAGAACATGAACGCTTCCATGTGCAAAACAAATTGAAGTCACTTTTTTCCCTAAAATGTGTAATGCGGCACAGTAACTGTGGTAAGAGGGGTCAGTGCTGAACTGTTCCTTTCCTTCTGGTTTGCTGTTTCATTTCCTTCCTAGCGTACTGCCTGTCCCCCCTCCCTGGGGTTGCAGCATTCCAGTGGGCTGGATTTCTGGTTTCCTGGACAGCTTGTGTTGATTCATTAGCTGAAAATCTGCTGAGTAGCTTTGTGCTCTTCTTAGAAGTCTCGAACGACCTTAGGATTTGAAGTCGAGGGTGAGGAATTCAGATAGCAGGATGTGGTGTTGTCTCACAGCAGCAACTGCAGTGGTTCTTCATACTCCTGCTATCTTGTCTCTCCAGAATGAAGAATTTCGGCTAATGCTCTTGCTTGCAGGAAACTGTTGCCCTTGGGGAGGAAAGGTCTAATCTAGGGAACTCTACAGAGGTTGGAGAGGATGCATTGGCTTTGCTAGCAGTGCCTCTGGCAGACTCTGTGGTGGTGATGACTGATCCTGGAAGGAGTCCTTCTCTGGTTGGGAGGACTGCACTTGCACAGCTGAACCTAAAGTAAGGGGAAGCGTGGAAAGCGAAAGGTCAAAATGTGCCTCTCCTGAAACCTCAAGGCCCTTCAAGGGCAGGGAGAGGAGGACCAGATGGTGGTCCTGTTGTATTTCTATGCTCCATCACCTGGATCCTTTGTCTTGCTTTGAGAGTTCATGCTGATACTCTCAGGCTTTCCTTTAAATCTTGCAGAGGTTGATTCATATTTGGGCCAGCTATGGATGTATTGTAAAGTAAGTGATGGGAACCAGCTGGAAGCCTTCATTTTGGCTGTATATATGTATGTTGGGCTCAATAATAAGAAGAGCTCTAGGCGTGCCTAGGTCACTGCTTATGCATCTCACCTGTAGTTCCAGTCATTTGCACCTTGCGGGGACCAAAATGTGGCTAATTGTAACCTCAGCAACAGACAGAGCTGCCGGTCGCCTTCAGTGACTGAACGGCTGCATGGAGAGCATGCAGATGAACCTGCACCATCTGCCAGGGCCACTGTGGCTCCAGCTGTGTGGTGTGAAGTTTGGCTCCTGGTTAGGTGGCCAGGGCTCGAATCTTAATATCACGAACTGCAGGGTGGAGGAAAAGCTTAATTAGCCAAGGAAAAACGTTGCCCAAGCCACCCTATGGATGCGTTCTGTGTGTGCGCAGTCTGAGCTGGTGCTGGGGGAGAGGCAGTGTTTTTGCTCAGAGCTGTTTGAGTTTTGAGGTTTTGCTCTATAATGGGTCGCCGACTGCGCACGGAGCCAGGCTTCCTGGCGACAGGAGGGTTTGCCAGCCTGCTCGGTCAACCTCCATCTTACTCTGCGCAGGGGTCCCCGCGTGGAAGCGGCGCTTGAATTTCTCATCTCTAATGATGCGGGTTTCTCCTCCCTGTGCTCTGACAGAGTAAACCAAAGCTGGCAATTCTGGTAAAACTAGGAAAGGCACATGTTGCTTGTTGACTTGTGCGGCACTGGGAAGTGAGCGTGCACTTTCGCACGTCGGGGGAAGTACTGTTTCCCCCCAGAAAAGGAAGTCCATCCTTTCTGCTCTGCCTCCCTGCTCCCGAGACCCCATGTTGTTGGTGAAGACAAGGCTTTTGTTCCCGGGCTGCTTGCTGCTATCCCCGGCGCCGTGTTGCGGGTGGGGGAGATCGTCTCCCCTCTTTGCAGTCTCAGCACAAAGCACTGCAGGGCTTTCAGCCAGCGGAGAGATGGGGAGGTGAAAGCTGCCGTTGCCATGGAAATAATGCATGCACGGAGCAGTGCCGTCCCT
Source organism: Aptenodytes patagonicus (assembly GCF_965638725.1). Classification (NCBI taxonomy): domain Eukaryota; kingdom Metazoa; phylum Chordata; class Aves; order Sphenisciformes; family Spheniscidae; genus Aptenodytes; species Aptenodytes patagonicus. Next base: position 8,128,566 of record NC_134961.1, read on the forward strand.
CCGGTGCCGGAGAGCTCGAAACCCTCAACACTCATTTCATAGCCAGGCCACATTGCAGGGACTTGCCTTTCCAAGACTTTTCCTTAAAACTCCTTTTGCATAGCTTAAAATTTTTGTTTACTTTATCGTACCGAGTTGTTGTCTGCCTCGGCGCTGGCTGGATGCGAAGAGGTGATGGTGTGTGGTTGCATGGAGCTAAATTGCATTGCCCTCGGACTGGGCAGCTGTCCCCCTTGTTCAGGGCTCCTTAGTGCACCCTGTTAATGAGGCTGTGTTTAGGGAGTGGGTTTGCCTGCTGGGCGTCTGAACTGTCATCCGGGAAAAATGAGCATTGATGTGCCTGTGTCACATGGATAAAATCCCCATTCTTTTGCGCCTTTTCGTCTTCTCTCTGGCCACAGCAATCCTTGTGTGTACTTTTAATTTGCAGGAGTAAGACGTGGGTTTAAGGGACTTCTTTTTAAGCTGCTAGAATGTCTCAGGATTGATTTCAAGGTGCTGGCTAGGAACAGATGCACCCAGCTGCTTTTAACCTTCATTTTCTGTTGGAAGTGAGACAGGTTTAAGCTTGTACAGAGCTCTGCCTAGCAAGCTGTGTCTGAACATGGCTTCTCTTAGCGGGGTGCTAACACTGCATCCGCAACCTATGTTAATAAGCGTAAGTCGCTTTGTACGGTTTGCAGCAACTTCGACGTGAGTGGCCTTGCTGAAATAACAAATTGTTGCATGATCAACCAGACTTAAAGTTACAGAAGCAGCTAAGGGGCGGACCGCAATGCCTGTGATCTCGGTACCTGGTGTGGTAATGGGGCACGCAGCTGCTTGTGATTCAGAGGTAGGTAACGAGGCAGCCCCAGCCACCTATGATCCAGTTACAAGTGTTTTGTAGGGTGCAAGGGGAACTGTTTGTGTAAGCAAGTACCCAGCAGCAGGGGGATGTGTTCAGGATGACATCGCCTTCCAAGGCTGTCATCCAACACATACCACAGGGCCCATTACTTCTGTGCTAGAGGCTGGCCCCTTGCTGCCCGGAGCTGCCCTGCGCGACTCCAGATGCGCTGTGGTTTTAGGCTTAAGCTCTATCAAGATTTGTCACTGGCAGGGTGCGTGTGCAACATGGGGGGGGAAAAAAAAAAAAATGTTCTGGTTGGAGAAACTGAGCTTGTCCAAAATGCCTCAGAGTAGGATGCGCATATGGAGAATTACTTAATTCTCCTTGTTTTGCAACATGTTTTCCCAGCTGTTGAAGTCTGCTGTCTCATTCAGCTTCCTGAGAGCAGTGCAAACATTTTGAAGGTCCCGTGGCCCCGTCTTATTCTCTGTTCAGCCGTTCTTATTGCTGTTCTCTGTATGCTTTTCCTTGAGCCTATTTATTTAGATTTGATTGTTACTTAGAGCTTAGCCCCACAGCTTTAGTGGAGAGCAGAGCCAAAGGTAGCACTCACTTATGGCAGACCCCCTGTAATTTCTTTCTGGTGGCAATGACCTCAAGAACCAAGTCCCTCGTTTAAATTCCCATCCTCCTGTGTCTGTGTGAATGTGGCTTAGCAGAATTTGTTGGGATGAGGAAGAAAGGGAAATGCGGTGTGGAGGACCTTGCTACATGTCTTACTGGGGGGTTTGGGAATGGAGCACTTGTGCCTGTGTACGCTTTTGTCTGGAGGTCTGTCTCCCGCTTGTCCGGGCTGGCAGAACAGTCTAAGCCATCTTTTCATGACTCTGCTATCTTCCTCCTCAGCACTGCATCCCTGAAACCTCCTGTTCTGGAGCTCTCTGCTTTCTCTTCCAGCTCAGTGCCTTCGCTGCGCCCTTTTTAAATGAGCGGTGCGCATGGGAACATGCTCCACTCTATTACTGCCAAAACCACAACAAATGGCAAGTTTCCGTCCGTCATCTCAGCTCGGCTCTGAGGCACTCAGCGGCTGGGCAGGCAATTTTCATTTTTCTTCCATAAAAGGACATTGAAACTCGTCTGCAGCGGCGGTGCTCTGTGCTGCAGGCAGGGCGAGTGGCAATGCTGTCGACGGCAGCGCCAGCAGTACTGCAGCGGGAGCGCCGGTGATTTCCGTATCACTCCTCAAAGGGATGGGCAGGAGGGAGGGACCAAGGCCAAAGGTGGGGTTGAGGTGATTGTAGGCGGCAGATAACACCCCAGTAGATTTTATTGCCAAGTCCTAAAGGAAGATAGATAACAGGAGAGTGTTCCTGGTGCAACAAAGCCTTAAAAGTACAGTCCCATGTAGGAAGAGTGCGTACATGCTAAACCACGTGGTCCGTCCCATCGAGGCATGTAGAGTCAAAGTTGCATGGCGAGAGCTGAGAGTCAGGAGATCTTCTCATCCCCAGCTCTGTGCTGAGAGGGAGCATCTAGGAAAGCCAGGGACCAGGAGTGAGTTGTCCCCCCTGGGGAAAAGTCCCGTAGCTTGCTTTTTGGTGTATGCTTGGTGTGGGCTGAGAGCAGCTACAAGAATTGAGTGGTACCAGCAGTAGCTTGCTCCTAAATGCCCCTTTCCAGAGAAGAGGCACAATGATCAGCCCAGAATCGCTCCTTGCCTTGCCTATATACCTGCCACCCTTTCTCGGGACGTGTAGGAAGGGGCTGCAGGAGCTCCAAGAATACCTCGCCTGGAAAGAGGGTAGGAGCGGGCTGGGTTAATTGCTGTGGTGGAGTGGAGACACTCCATCAGTGGGAGCTCAGGTGCTGCTGCTTTTACAAGGTCAAGTCTATTTATGCAGTGATATGTGGAAATGCTTCACTTGATAAATGAGTCTGACAGAGGAGGAGAGGGCGAAGCCCAGCCTAGAAATGGACCTGAGGAAAGAGGTCAGTTTAAATGGGGTATCTGTCTCTTGGGGGGGGGGGGGGAAGCTGCTGAAAGCAAGAGCTCAAACTAGTCTCTTTAAAAATAGACTGTGTAAGTCAGTGCAATTTCAAGCAACAAAGCTTACTCCTGTGCTTGCTTTCTGCCTTATATAGCAATATCCATTCAGTGAAAAGGCAATTCTCCCACTGTTTACTGACCAGTGAATACCTCTTTGTCAGGTCCATAAGAGGTAGCAGTGCTGTCTTCCCTTCTTAGCTTTGTCCTTTGCCGAGGAAAGGTCCAGAGGTAATAAGCTGAACACAGCTCCATGTGGGGATGGAAACTTCAGCCTCAGCAGTCTGGTCTTGCCTTCTTTCCCTGGGCACAGCCTGCAACCATTTAGGCAAAGGAGCCACTGAGAGCAGCTGCAGACCTGTGGTGGTCAGTGCAGACGTGCTGTGCTATGACAATGTCTTTGGAGATAAGCTGGTGGACTCCACGAGGGGTTGGATAAGAGCACCATGGGTGGGTGGTGCCGGGGTGTGAAAGGTCCTTGGCTGCCTTGAACGTGGCAAGTTGCCGGAGTGGTCCCGTAGCCAAACTGCTGGGGCTGGAAGGACCCTGAAGGCTGTAGTTGTGCTGAGGCTGAGACCTGCTGCAGGCTGAGAGTTCATCATCAGTTTTTTAGTTTTTTCCTCCTAGGTCCCTTTGAAAAAGAAAGGGAGGAGTGATGTTCTTCCATTTCATGCAGGGAACAAGAGAGGGAGTCATGTAACGCAATTGCCCTAACATCAGGGAGAAACCCTAAACCTCTGTACGGACCAGACTGCTCAGATTGCTTGATTTGTTTGATTTTTAAACAGTGAAGTAACTTAGCCTCTGTCACTTGTCTGTCCTCACAACAGGTAGCAATGCCACTGAGCTGCCCTGGGACTGCTGTGGGAGCTCAGTTACAGGTACCCTTCACGGCAGCAGGGGTGAGTTTAAGGTTAAAACTCTGCCCGGTGCTACTTGAATTTGCAGAGCATCAGAGCAGGGTTATCGTTTTGCTGCTGCAGTGGAAATAGAGGTTGGAGAGGATGGAAAAAGGCTGTTCCCAAGCCAAATTAAAAACATTGTTCTGACCTTAGTCAAGAAGCTACATCTTCCCTCTCTTTCCTCCCCCTCACATTCCTGTCGTAGTAATCACTGATCTCTAACCTCAGCTTCATCTGCCACAACTAACCACTTAAAAAATGCACTTAAAAAACCCCAACTTTCTGCATACACCTCGTCTCACTGTACCTTAGCGCTTCCAGGGCAGAGTTATCTTTGGAGGGGCGTGAGTCAGCAGTGGAGGTTTTGAATAGTATTGTGTCAGGGCAGCTGATGACTATCTCCTTCAGGCCAGAGCACTGAGACGGCCTAACCTGGCATGTGTAGTGCAAGGAGGTGCTTTGCTTCTCCTTTCTGTTTGCAAATAAACAGATTTCGGCAGATGACACAGTCATCAGACTTCCTGAGCTAATACAAGGCTGCTGCAGACGATGTCCATTTTGGAGGCTGTCAGTAGAGTTTGTTTCCTAATTTGGTCACAGTGTGCTCAGGGCTGGCCTGCTTTCCTTTCTTCTTTTCCTTTTTTTTTTTTCTTCTTTTTAAAACCACCCATCCTTTTATATCACTGTTGCGGAGGGGAAGCTGTATCGGAGAACCTCCAGCTCCTCTCGCTTCCTCTCTGCAGAGGAAGTGATACTTGAAAGGTCTCTTTGAAAAAGCAATGCAGTTCTGAAGCTGATCTTTCCTTTTGTGTTGGGTTTTTTTTTTTTCCCCTCCTTTGCCACTCTTTCGAGAGCTCATCTCAACGAGCCTGCTGGCTTTTTATCTCTTCTGGGTGGTCATCTGAGCCCTTAGTGCTAGAGAACTTTGGAATAGTTCTCGAGTGACAGAGGGAGCTATGCTGCAGTTAAATAACACTGATAAGCTGATATATTAGAATATATATTGCAAGGGGGAGAGACGTGTGATTTCAGCTAATGGAAAGAGCACGTGCTTTGTCTTGTTTCATACATCACCACTAACAAGAGGCCTGGTACCATGTACGAAGCTGTAAATGCCAAACGCTGGGAGAGAAACAGCGTGGCTGGTCAGCTCTGCCAACTGACCTTTAAAAGTTAGCTCATGTCTTGCAAATCCTCAAGAAAACTAGGGACCACCAACCCCTTTAGAAGATGCCTGCTTTTCAGTGTTGGACCAGAGTCGGCCCCAAACAAGCTGCCTTCCTGGCGTGCAGGAGGCAGTTTAGCCCTTCCACTGTCAGTGCGAGGTTTTCATTCAGCAACGGGAACAGCTGAGGAATCCACACCAAACCTGTAGGCTCTTTTTTTTTCTTTTATTTCTCTGCTGGACTTAGCAGGAAAAGGAGGGGGGGGGGGGGGTGTCCAAAGTGATGCAGTCGAGGATGCAGCTCCAGCAGCTTTATTCAGTGCTGTCGGGAGGCCTGTGTGCCTTAGATGGTGGTGAAGCTATTGCTGTTGAGGGAGCTTCTGTCTGTGCTGGAGAAGACTCCCTGGCCTTGGAAGCACAGGGAGATGCTGGGTTACCTACTCAAATCCAGCACTGTTTTAGGTTCAGAGTGCATGTCACGAACAGCTTCAGCAGAGCCTCAGGTTAAGGTGCACCAGGATCAGCCTGATTTACTGGCATTAAAGGTTTGGCTGTAGATGGGCAGGTACGGGCCGGTCTCTGCAGAAGTTTCTCTGGGGAGAGAGGAGACTTCAGCGTGTGTCGTGTGTTGGATACCAGGTTACTGTTGACCTCTGAAACATGAGTAGCGGAGAAATGGGAACATGAAGTGTTGAGGCAGCAAGTTTAGAGGGGGAAAGGGAAGGTGAAACAGAAGTTTTCTTCTAATTTAGTAAAAATCACCTCTGTGTGTCATTCTTATTTGCATATTATCTTCTAATTAGCTGTGACTGACTCACCCACCACTTCCACCTGAAAGGAATGATATGTTTTGAAGTATATGGCTTATAATCTCAGTAGGCCAGCGTTTCTTCTCTTCCTTCTCCCTCCCCTTCCAGTGTCCCCCAAAATGCATTCTCTTACTGCTTTTAACCTTCAAGCCTCTTTTCTTCTGCTCTCTCTCTGTTAGTACTCTTGCATTATTAATGGGATTGTAGCAATCCAGCCAGAACACTGACATTACTAATTACTACTTGTAGCAGAGGAATGAGGAGCAAGATAGAAACTGGGTCAGGAAATGTTGTCATCATAAAACGATAGCATCAGAACTGGGGAGCAGAACTCTTTGTACGAGCAGGTTTGCACTGGAAACGGCCTCCTTCACCCAGTAGCATACCTGTGCACGTTCACCATGTGCATCCTCCTTGCTTATTTACTGTGTGCAAGTGGGAGGACTGTCACGCACACGCAAAAAGGTTAATGGACCTGTAATTTCCAGGAGCAGAGGAATGGAGTGGTATGTTGTGTTCTGCCTGGTAGCACTTCAAGCATCACAGAATTCACGTGCTCTTCATCGCTGGCGCTGTAGTGGGAAGCCCCTTCCCTTGTTGGTGTCAAAGGCTGAGGAAGCATAAGTGGCTGCGTTTATTTTTGCATTCGGTGAGAGCCTGTCACACTCGATGCGTTCAGATTGTCCTTGGTAGTGCCAAGGGCATCCTATAGCAGCAAACAGCTCGCTATGCTCCGTGTAGGAGAATATGGCTGCTATGAAATCAGAACAAGAACATTATTTTGGGGATGCAGCAATTAACCTGCGAACAGTGGGCTGCTGTAAGCATAAGGAATTGCCTGTTTCTGGTTAATGGAGCTGTGCCTCTTCACTCAATTGGGCAGAGCATCCCTTGGAGGCCTTGCGTGAACAGTTGTGCTGTCGCGTTAGCTTGCTCCTTGAGAGAGGGGCAAGCGTGAAAAGGGAAGTGTCATTTACTGTAAAATGATCAACTCCTATGGTAAGTGACGCTTAGAGAATGTAATCTCTTTCAACGCATGCTGTCTTCTTTGAAATAGTTAAAACAGCTAAAATAAATCAGTAGTAAAACACAAATACAAAATTGATCAGTGTGTGCTGGCAAAAGACTGAAGTCCGTCTCCCAAAAAGATGCTTTTAAAAAAAAGAAAAAAAAAAAAAAAAAGACAAGCTGAAGTCTAATCTCTCCCAGAGGTATAAATTTGCTTGCTAGTGATGAGGGGACGAGAGCGTGTCTCTGGGTGAGACGGCTGGCTCAAGGTGGCAGATGCCTTAGAAGTCTCTTGGAGACAGGGGAAGGGACTGTGTGTTTCCTCCCTCTCTGTGTTGATGGTCCCAGTATGCGTGACCGCCTGCGCGTGCGTCAGTTGGGTGACACCGCTTTTGGATGAATATGGGGAAGCATCAAAGCAATTTGTGCTCAGTCCCTGCTAGGCGGTCGTGCATCCAGATAAACTAGTAGCGTGCTTCATTTATATTCTCGACAAAGCCGGGAGGCCGGCACATGAGCAGCATGACTCCCTCACGAGTCAGATGGTAACTCGCACAAAGCGAGCTGGATATTTAGGCTGGGCAGACTTGACAATATCCCCTTTCAAAGATTATCCTTTAAACTGTCCTAGTCGCACCACCGCCTTTGGCGCCTGCCTGAGCCTTTTGTAAGGACGAACAGTATTTAAAAAAGAGGCTGGCTACTCTAATCTCTTCTCCGTGGGCTGAAAAATCTATCCTGCTGTAGCTAGCCAACTTTATTTCTCTAGCTGATCATAATAAGTGTAGGGCGCTTAAATCCTGGCTCATATTTTATCCGTGGTGTTGGTGGGGCTGTCTGTTATCTCGAAGCGAGCCCAAAGCAGAGCTTTGCTAGTGCAGCTTAGGGCATTTGAGGGAGAGCAGACGTTCCCGTTAAGTGGGAGCTGATGATAGGCAGTAATTTCTACCACGTATTTAATAAAGCCATTGTGGAGCGGGAGAGGTCTAGAGTTTATGACCTCAGCATTCTTTTTTTAAAAGGCAAGTACTGATTTGCCATTAAAACCGACCGTTGTCAGTAAGGCAAATGCTTTCTCGGTCCAAAATTTCATGTGCACGTATTTAATTAAAAGGCGACAGGGTTAATGAAGCTTTGAGTGCGTAAGGCCTCATTCCCTGAATTTAATTTTCTTTAATTGCTCCAGAGATTGAAATTCCCAGCTGTGGTTGTCCCCTAACATGTGAATTAAGGAACTGGAAAGGGACAATTTGAATCGTCTTACTCAGTGCCAGCTTCTTCCTCTTCTGCTGATTTTTCATCTCTTTGGTTGAAAGAGGATTAGATAAAAATGCTTTCTTAAGGCAATGTTTTAGCTTTGTGGTGGAATTGGCAAAGCTGTGAGCTGCCGACACCTTCGACTCTGGGAATGAGGTGAAAAACAGGGAGTGTTTGTGCAGATCATGTCACTCATCCCTAATGTATTACAGAAGATCGAGAGCAAATACGGGTTTTATTCTCTTCCCACCCCAATACCTGCCATCACATTCAGCATCGGTGGGGTTGGGTTGACTGAATTGCCTGCCACAGCCCAAATCAAACCAGCCTTCATTAGCGTGCAGTTAAAACACCCTTTTTTTTTTTTTTTTTTTTAGGGGGTGGATTTCTTGCTTGTTTACAGGGGCATTTGAGTAGTGGTTTTAGTGCCTAAGACCTCTGTGAGAATCAAGGTCTTTTTGTGGTCCTCTCGCGTTAACTGTTGTGTGAGCTCATAGTCCAAGCTCTGCAAAGCTCTGTAAAAGGGCGAAAATCTAAAATGCAGCGAGTCCATGTACCAGCGAAATGATCAGTGATGGAAACAGCCGATCATGTTCCTGACTTCATTATAATAAAAACTTATGACCCTTGCTGAATGTCCCCGTATGTGGCGCACTCTATCTCTATTTGTGACAGATGCTGTCAAATATTCCAAGGCTACTGTGTGTTTTTATGTGTCCTCATGGGCTTGTTAGCAGCTATAGCCTTGACTAGACAAGAAAGCTTCCAGCAGCAGTAGAAGGCATCAAGGGTTAATTTAATGTACATCTAACATTGCAACAATGGGAGCAACAAGCATTTTAGGGTTTTGCCACAGGTTTGACTCCTTTTGGAGGTCTTAGCTGTCAAAAATCCTTGGGAAAATATGTAGTAGCATCCCCTTGATCTGGTGGAGACTTGCTATGACCAGCCGGCACGTGGTACTGATAAATCAGCAGCCCCTGCATGAAGAGGTGTTCCAGAGCTGTCAGGCCTTCCCAGTAAGAAGCTGGTGGCTGCTGGTAAGCTGTGGTGTATAAGGTGGTGCCTGGGGTGCATTTGGGGGCCTGGGGGGATTGTTTTGGACGAGCTGTGCTTTGCTCTCAGGAAGGTACGCTGTCTCCTCCCGTTGCTGCAGGAAGAGCCGCCCCTGCAGGTACCCCTGCCCCGGCGGTGGAGCCAGAGGGGTGCGAGGGTGGGTTTGGCACCCAGCACCCTGGTGATAGGCATTTGGAGAGGTGGCACAGAGAGATGCGCCCTCCACATGTGAGCTCTAACCTGCATTCATCAGCCATATCCATTGAATTTCTGCCTGAACATATGAATCCGTAAAACCATTGGGGTTAAAAAAAATATAATTCTTTTCTGGCATTCTTTAATTCTTCCTTATTTCCAGTCAGCCTGTTCAGCTGGAGTCGGCACAAACACCTCTCTCAAGCTTGCACTTCTGGCCTGAAGGAAACCACCTTCTTTGCTACTACATAACACCTCTCCTGCGCCTCGAGGATGGTTTAAGCGACTTCTGCCCTGCCAAATAACTAATGGCCGGGTCATCGTGCTGGGGGCTGGGAGGTCCAGGGCCTGGCCCATATGCGGCTGCTCCTCCCGTCGTGGGCTCGGGGAGCAGAGGTGATGTTTAAGTGGTCTCCGTGCTGCTACCAGTGTAAACAGAGCAGATGTTTCCCTGAGTCGGGGGAGCATTAATGGAATGCGTTGGCCCTGGCTGATGTAAAACATCGCTGCGAGTTTTGGGGATGAGGTCAGCGGTACTGAAAGCTGATGGGAGTTTAATGTTGAGTCTGCTTCTCTGAGCCGAGGGGTCAACAGAGAAAGCCGCGGCTAATGGAAATGCAAGTACACTTGTCATAAATCAGTGCCAAAATACTGAACAGGTATAGCTGCTGCTGGATCCCGCAGCCAGCAACGTTTCTGTAACCACCCACTAGCTATTCAGTGGCTGCTTTCCTCGCCGGGTGCTCTTAGTGTTAGTGTTTGACTTTAGAAGGGACAAATAGAGGCTGAAAATGGAGGGTTTGGGGAAAGCTTTAGCTCCGTGTGCTGGGAAAGCCCTGCCTGCTTCACCGCCTTCCCCCCGGTGTTTGTGGGGTCCCGTGGTTACTGCGTCCCACCCGTTTGGGGACTGGCAGAAGGGCAGCTGGGATCTTGTTTTAAACAAGTTGTCCTTCTTGGAAAAGGAGATGGATTGTGTTTCTGCCGCGAGGTTGCTAGGAAGTCCCAAGGCATCCAGGAAGGCGTCGACAGGCAGGAGGCAAAGCAGGCTTGGCACTGCTTAGAGATCATATGTTTTTTTTAAAAATAAACAAATCTTGTAAAAAGTAAAGAGCAGCATTTTTCTAGACAATGAAAAGTCAGTTTGCTCTCCAGACCAACCAACATATTTCCCATAAAGCTGGACACTGTAACGTACCATTTGCCAACAAGATAAGGTGGTCGTATTTGTTCAGTGATTTATCCTCTGTGAAGCTAATCTGAAAGAATGCTTTATTGCTCTATTTATTTTTTCAAAAGAAGCTTCTTTGACCTCATTTTTTGTGTTGAGAGCATGCATGCCTTTAAGCTAAAGCTCAAAGCCCAGTCAAAATTGGGGTCTGTCTTCAGGGTTGCTGCTTAAAACACAGTATCTGTGGGCTGTTAGTGGCAGAGATGCCATTCAGAAGCCAAGAGGTGAGCATCTCTCCCCAAGGCTCTTTCTGTATTGAAAAGCCTCGCCACGATATCCAGCCTCATACAAACCGACAAAGACAGTCTGCAGCTAGAAGGGTTTTGGTGGTGGTTTTTTTTTTTTCTTTCCTTTTCTGGGTCCTCCTTAAAGGGCAGAGGTTAAAAGAAAACAGATGCTCTTGGATGGTGTCTCTGCTCTGCTAAGAGGCAGTTGCTGTAAGAGGCCTTGGCTCCTGGCACGTGAAGCGAGGATGCTACCTCCTATTTGCAAGCAGATGTCAGGTTTAATAAAAAAAACAATCTGAAAGAGCCAGATGATCCCCCCCCCCCGAGCAGGGCGAGAGAGGAGTATCGGTGGTGTTATTGCATTACCTCCATCCTAAAGTTTGTGTGTGCAATTATCCATGTAAGTAAAACCCGAAAGTGCCTCCTTATGGCACGTTCTCCCCAAACAAGGGAAGAGATTGCACTATCAGAGCGGCCTGCGAAGAGAAGGATGGATCTTTCAGGTAGCTGGAAGCCGTGCCAGTTTGTGTGTTTGCTGGTAGCCTGCTACTATATTTAGCTTCTCTTGGTCTCCCAGAATGAACGCGTTGTGCCCATCTCCATATCTAGAAAGGTTCAACACCAACCAGCTTGCCAGCTTCTTGGCTTTATAGTTCTTGTTTTCAGCCTTGGTCCTTGCCGTTCCCGTGTTTGGGGTAGTTGGGTGAGGATAGTTAGATGAGGTTACGTGAACGAGAGCTGTTTTTTGTAGCTGTTCTGTCTGCAGATGAAACCTGGGGTATTTTTTAAGAAAAGCTTCTTTTTGGAGTATGTTTTTATCCTGTGACTTTAACCCTTTGTGATGTGTTTCAGGTGTGCAGAGCGAACAACAGGCGCTTTGCAGGGGTCATTAGGAAACTTTTCCCATTTTGTATCACAAACAAGCACACAGATACTTCCAGAGGCGACTTTGTTTTACTGTAAGAGATCCCTGTCTTGAATAATTCTGACCTACCCATGTAATTAAATGAAGTATTTCTTTCTTCCTGGAACTTTATTCTGGTTGCAGCTGTTGTACAAGCTATAGATTTCTAGATTTGTGTCAGAAAACCATGACTTCAGACCACTGGGATTTTTGTGGGTGGGTGAAAGTGATAACAGATTAATGAGTTTTACTTAGCATCTCCATCTGCCAGACTAAACCATGTTCTGCATAGGAGATTTAACACAGCTGTTTTGAGCTGGTCCTCTAAAAGCAAAGCACCCTTTACCTAGTCAAAGCTGACCTGTGATCTAAAAAAACAAGCATTGCTCTTTCGAAAGGCAGTGCCTTATATATATTTACTTTCCTTTTCCTGATCCAAGCACCGTGATGAACTCAAAGTGTGCAAATGAGGAAAAGCGATGATATGGAGAAATACAGGGGGTCCCCTAAGGACCAGGTACAAGCCCCGGGTACTCACCAAACACGTGTATCAGGTTCTTTGTCTGAAATTTGAACTCTTATGTATTGCTGTGACACTTGCAATTGCCTTCCTTATGCTTAACCTCCATAAGCAGATAAATTAAAACGTGTAGTATAAAATCAGTTGTCTCGGTCCCGATGTGGGCGACTCGTACCAGAGGAAAATGACTGGCAAGCGATAGCTGTGCATGGCCGTATGTGTAAAAGTGTACGCGCTTTCTCAAATTGCAGTTGGCTCAAATCTCTGTCGCTGTGAGGGGCAGCCTTAAAATCCAGCTGCGAGCAGAGCCAGGGTGAGGAATGAGATGACCCGATCAGGCAAAAGCTGCTGTGCATTAGCTGTAGCTGTTAGCTTTTCTGTTCCCTCCTGTGAGCTCTGAAAGTTAAATGGGAATGAAGTAGCTGCTGAATAAGGGACACGTTATCCTTTGCCTGCATCCGTTTATATGTAGCAAGTTGCCATGGCTAAGACACCGATGAATTACTGTTATTTTGAAATCGAGGATTGTTCGTCAGCTTTTTTTATAGAAATGGGTATCTGTCATCTCCAGTGTCCAGAAAGCATCTGCAAAAGCGAGTGTTGATGTTAGTGTGCGTGTGTTGTGTGTGTGCCTGCACATACACATTCCCCGGCCGTTCCTGTACGCCCTTTCTCTAATTTTTTCATTGCCTGTGAGACTGGATAAACAGCCCTGACGCTGAGGAGCCCAAAGGCGCTGGGGAGTTGGAGGGTGTGGGGGAAAGGCTGGCTCGGCTGATTTGGCTATGTAAAACTGCAAGGTATTTACTCAACGCATTGGGTGGACTGTTCTTGTATGTAACGAGTTGTGCAACTGCACAGCTGTACCAAAACAGACCGAGGTCCTCTGACTTGTCTCCCACATGGAATCATTACAACTACTTGTCAGGAAGATGCAAAATTCCCGTGATCTGTTTGCATGTGTTACTCTAGATAGCTTTCTGCTCGGAGTGCCTCTCTGGTTGGAGTGCCAGTGGGCCTTCTCGCCGCTTTCTGCGGGCTTCATGACAGATGCTATCCTAAAAATTTGGACTGGGTAGTTCCTCTGAAGTACCTCGCATCACCATGGAGAAGTGAAAGCAAGCAATGCAATTACCAGAAAAGCTGTTGTAGTCCTTGGACTTGCAGGCGGGGGCATGTAGAGTCGGAGAAAGATTGTATTTTCTTTATGTTATGGCGTTAGTGACACCAAGTGTTTTGTTCTTAGTCAAGAATGACAGGAAGCTAGAAGACCCCTAGAAAAAGTTTAAAAGTATTCTCTGCAGTCTAGAAATCCTGCCTTTATGGTAAGATGTTAAAGCTAACTCTTTAAAGAGAAATGTTATGAGATCACTTGATAAGTCTGTAAATGTATACCTTCAGAGATGTATGTAACATCTTAAATGTCACAGGTAATGATAAGATAGTATTAAAAGTCTAAAAGGTAAAGCTGGTTGAAAACCCGTGCTTTGAGTCAGCCTGGAGCTTTTGGATCAAGTTGGATATCTTGACTGAGAAGGAGGAAGGGAGATTTTAGACTTAGTTGTAAATGGAATTTTTGATGTAGGGAATAGAAGCTATTATAGGACCTCCCTACTTTAATGGTCACTTCTGGCTTCATTCTGGTTGAAGCCTATTGCTTTAACATCATTACAGTCTGTAGCCCCACCATTTCAAGCTGTGATTCAGCTAGATTGTCCAGGCTAAGGCAGGCTAGGTGTGAACAGACGCGGCTGGCTGATGGCCATGGAACCGAAGAACTGCAAGAAGTGGTAGCCTGGATTCAATGGGTAATGCTCTCCTGGGGATTGTGTGCTGTGTTAATTAGCACTACCAGGGGAGAGACAACCTTGGAACGTGTGTGATTCAAAGGCCACAGGACAGACTCAAAGAAGAAAAATTTATAGAGAGCCATTAGACGAAGTTACCACCGATGGTGCAGAAAGTCCCTGGCCCACGGAGAGGAGCATGCAGGAGCAGCATGCCTGCCCTGGCCGTAGGATCAGGTCTAGATGGACTTCTAGTGTAAGATACCACACTAGGTCAGGCTAATTTTGCTGGTGGAGAGAGAAAACTAGCACCATCTTGATATTCAGAAGTAAGAGATCTGTATGAAAAGGGCTGTGGGTAATCACTGCATCTAAAACTCCGCTTTTGGCCTGAACTCTGCAAAACAGCCTTCATTTTGGCACGGTGGTTTGTTGAACGGCTGTTGTTCCAGGCTGAAGGTAGTCGTTTCTGTATGTATATACTGAGAGAAAGGTTATGCTGTAAACTAGGGTTCCTTGTTTTCTCCTGCTATTGAACCAATGCACATGGATGTGGGCGTGTGGGAAGGTCCTGCTCTGCGTTCTTCTCTGCATGTTTCTGTTTGCGACTCTCCACTTAGCGTTGAAAACAGATGTTTATGCATATACTTAGAAAAGGCTGGTCTGGAAATAAACTCCTCTTTGCAGCACTCCACCTCCCGCTTCATATTTTAAGACTCTTCATTCTCTCATAGTAATTTTCCAAGTGGATTAGCGCCGGACACCAAGTCATCCACATCAGTAAAATACAGCGAGATGCTACTGTCATCTCCTGAAACACTCCAGCGCTCCACCCCATTGCTTATCAACCCGCACTCCAGTAATCCTAATAGCTATGTCATAGCAAGATTAACAGAAAATCCAGGCAGATATTTATGGTTCCCTTCAAGGTACGTATTAATCCAAGAATGTGAAGTGGGGTAGATGCAGGAGAGCTTGGAAACCTTGCTCACGTGGGCTGAGAAGGGATTCTGCCAGGCTGGGTAAGCTGCTGCTGCTGGCTTGGGGAAGAGACGCGGGGCAGCCGATGCTGCTGCAGTGTTAGTGCGGGTGCAGGAGGGGATGCAGGGGCTGGGCAGCCTCGGTGTGTAGCATCCCCCAGGTAGGGATGGGGAGAGGAGCAGCTGCGGCTCACAAAGGAAAAAGGGGGTATAAGAACCAGCGCCTCAGTTTTCCTCAGTGCTACAGCGGCATCATACAGCAACTCAGTGATGAGAGTAAAGGAGAAGAAACACTAAGGCAAAGCACAGGAAGGAGCATCTTGAGGCTGCAAGAAAAAGAAGCAAAAGAGCTATACAGCAAGGCGGCATCTAACAAATGCCTGGGCAGGCAGTATTGGATGGGAGGTGATAGTTTTAATCATGGAGAAGACGGATTCTTTTTTGTCTCTGGGGCTGTGCAGGTTTCTGGAGACTCGGGAGTAACACGAGAGGGCTGACGAGGTACGGCTTCCTCCCCCAGAGTACAGCTAGTGCAGTCTAGCTAATGGTGAGGATACTCTCCTAGTTTTAAAATCCCTGTGCTCATAAAAAGGTCTAAACTAAGATTTTAATAGCAGCATGTCAACGCACGTGAACCATGCACTTGGGAGCTGCTGCGGAGGAAGACCTAGTGAGGAGCGTGGTGGATGTTGCAGTTCAGCTGAAGTCAGGCAGAGACCAGTCTCGGAAGGAGAGAGCTGGAAAAAGACAAGGCGAGTCTTTCTGGCTGTAGCTCTAAAATCTAGGAGATACTTGTAATGTCGTTAGCGTGCTATAGTCAAAGAATGCTTTGTGCCTGGCAAGGCCGTGGTAATCACTAATGCTTATAAATATTGCCCCTTCTTTCCCGGGGGGGGGGGGGGGGGAAGCAAGATTCCTTGTAGTTTGTGTGGGTTTGGGGAGTGGTTTTATTCTGAATCAGCTGCAGAGCTGTGACACCAGAGGGAGCAAGCGAGCCTGAAATAGTTGCTTTCGACAAAAACCAGCAGCAAATAATCACAGCCTTTGCAAGAGGTAAATTAAAACCATCTCCAGCCTGGGAAACATGCACAGCTCAGCATCTTTCCTCCATAAATATTTCCTTGCTGTTGAATCTTTGTAACCCCTTCGGTGCCCAGCAGCCATGCTCTTCCCTGCTAGCAGCGAGCCACCTCCTCACTGTGTGCTCCCTGAGTGCTGGGCAGAGATTTTTGACCTGTCGATAACTGAGCTCTGTGGCTCTGTTGGACCTTACTGGCCTGGAGAAGTCAAGAAAGGGTTGGTATGAAACCAGTCTAGCCTTCCTGCATGGCACTGGGCAGCCTGACATCCCTGTGGAGCGGTCCTTAGTACTGGAGCAGTAGATTTAGTAATTTCCTTAGCACCCCTCATGCATTTCTATAGCTAAAGCAACACTTTAGCTTTGGAGCAGGTTGGTCTTGCTGTCTTCTGTCACCCCCCCTTAAACATGGAGGTTGTCCAGTTTTTGCACTCTCACCAGGAGCAGTCAAGTAGCTGGAAGCGTGGGTTTTTAACGTTTGTGTTATCAAAGCTCAGTCCCAGCCAGATGATGTGCTTTCCCGCCCTATCTCAACGGCATTTCATCCTTGTCTACGCAGAGATACTATGAGGCATACGTGGGATTTTGCTCCGAGGAAGCTGCGAGCAGGCTGCCATAAGAGGGCTCCAGAGCCCTGTTCTTGAGTACGCTCCTTTGTGGAGCAATCTTCCTCTTTTTCTTTACCAGTATGTCCAAGCTGCCTTAGCAAGCCTCTCGTACACCTGCTCTAAGTTTTGTTTTTTTTTTTTTTTTCCTTGTATTGCTCAGACTGGTTATGAACCTGGTCTTTTTATTTTAACCAGCATAGTTGTACATACATACAAAAATGCCTTGTACTAATAAAGCTTATTTCTTGTCTGAATAGAGAAATTTGACTTAGTAAGGCTCCCTCCCTCCTTCTGTTGCGACTATACCCCGTAGCAGGAGCCGTGTCACCACAGCTGCAGGGAGAGGAGGCCTGAGACCACTTTGAGAGGCGCCGTTCATCTGTATGCAGCGTGCTGCGTGCCTGTCTGCTAACAAACACAATGAGCCTCGGGAATGGGGTTTGGGGTAGGGGAGGGAGTTGTGTTGCCATGACAATACAAATTGCAATGGATGACTCCAGATAAAAGCATCACGTTTTTCAAAGGAGGGGGAAAAAAAAAAAGTAGTGTAAAATAATAGCAGTTGAAATATGGTGTGAATTCTAGCTTCAAGTAGATGTGGCTTGCTAGAAAAACGTGGGGCTGTAGGTGTTAATTCTGGAAACGTTCTTCCCCTTGGGGTGTTGAGGGAGCATTAAGAAGATCATGCAGGAGCCAGGCATCCTATGAGTAAGCGTCCAGCAAGTTTTCCATGCAAATATTTGGACGTGCAGTAATGAGTTCCAGTAATAGCTGACTGCTGACTCGTACCATGGGAGATACTGGGAGAGTAGGGACCACGCACTGATAGCGTGCTTACCAGTGAAGATACAGCTGCCAGTCTGGTACGTCAGGCGCAGTGCAGATGGCTAACTATTTATATTTCTGTTGTGCCTAGAGCAGATTCCTCCGTGTTACCACTGCCTGGGGGAAAGTAAATGTCCCCTGGAAGCCAGAAGCGGTAAAGGATGCATTTACAGGAAAGATAGTGAAGTCCAATAGACCTGGTCCTGCTCCACGGGCTTTTTAGGAATCTCCTTGTTGATCCTGTTTAGGTGGAACATTTCTAATCCTGCTGTGAATCCCTGTTAGAGACTGGTTTTGTTTTCAAAACCAGTCAGTGTAAGATCTGTTTCTACTTTGATCTGGCACCTAGCTGTAAGCTTGCCCCTCTTTAACATAGACTCCAATGACCACAGTAAAACAGGCTTTTTTAAACTGTTGTTCTCCCAAAATTGTTCACAAGGAGAAACTAAATTTATCCAGTTGCCTGTAATTCAAGATGTGCGATGGTTGCACTGGTGAGGCAGCCTGTTGTGTCTTGTTAAGCACAAATAGAAATACCAAGGAAGGATGGGATAATTAGAAGCAATCCAGTGATTCTTGTGACTGTATAAAAATAACAGGACTTTTTAAGGATGAGTTATTTTTAGCAGCCTCATGTCAAAAAAGCTTTGTGAGGTTTTGCATCTGAAAACAGTAAAATGAGGTATTGTACCTGCTTTTTTTTTTTCCTCCCCAAGTATGATGTGTGCTGAGGCTCTTGCTTCATAAAATAAATTGGCTTCGGAAATTGTTGGGGTAGCTAACATAGCCTGCTGGCTTGCTTACAAGGGGACATCAGTGCCAGGTTTAGCAGCGGGACCCACAACCGGCCAAACATTTAGTGGGTAGTAAAGATCTGATGTAAGAAGAATATGTTTCAAACAATACACCCAAAGAAACCTTGCAACCTGAAGCTGTCTGATGTCTATCTGATCTGTATTTAATTCTGGTGGTTTATTGTGTCTTGGGGAGGCTATCTTTTTTCTCTTCGCCTGTCCTGTAATGAGACTCTTCTGTAAGACGAGGTGTTTTTCAGGCTTGTTCTGAAAAGCTGCTCTTCCAATGGAGAGGTTCCAGATTAGCAGCCAAAAACTAAAAGTGAAGTTTTTGTGGGTTTTCTGTTATAGTATATCTTCTTTGGAAAGCCAAGTAGTAGTGTTTATATATATATTTAAAAAAAAGGGGGGGGGGGGGGGGGAGAGGCTTGAGGGTCTCAACACCTGCTCACTCTGGCTGCCAGGCAGCATCTAACCCGCCACACCAAACCATTTCACAAAGGGGCTCGGTTGCAGCGTGTGTGTTACCAAAGGTTAAGCTTATGCACCTGAACAAGGCTAAACAAAATTCAAGATAAACACTGGAAGTGCTTTTGGGTGCTGTGCTGGGGGGACTTTTGCTGGAGAGCAATAGGTGATGTTTGGGAGCTGCACAGAGTGAAGCAGCTTGTCCTAAGGTCTGGCGTGGGACAGAGCAGTGTTTCCTTCGGTATAAAGGGGAAGGATGCAGATCCTTCAGCGTTGTCTGGCTCCCTTCTTGCTGAAAGGCTTCTGGTTTGAGAGGTTGATGCTGGGGAGGGGGAATGCACCACAAGACTCAGCGTGTGGGAAGCACAGCAGGGAAGAAACTTGGAGACATTGCGAGTACAAAATGATGATGCTTTCACTTTCTCTAAAACGCCTTTTTGACATAAAGCTCCAGCTAGGTAGTTTCCCCAGTAATAGCAACCTCTTCCCAAAAAACTATGATAGATGATGTCTTGGGATCTTAACATGCCCTGTGAGCATTACACTGACTTTTCTCCCAAATGCCATTGTGCAGACATCATCTCCCTTAATAAGACTTGACAAACTGAAGCTCGGGTTTGTTTTTAATTCTGGAGTCATAATTGGTTTTGTAGTTTCCACCCAATACTGCTGCATTGTTTTATGTGATTCTGAAAGGGAAACTAGTGCCAAGCGAAAAATGAAATCGTCCTGTCAGTTTTTGTTGTTGATGCATCTGAAATGCAAGGTGTATGGTGCTGATGGCAATCGGCGAGCGATTTTAAGTGCAGGGCCATTTGGCCTTCCTCTTTGTGTAAGTGGGTTTAAGTATGGTTGGGTTCAATGGTGTAAAGGTAAAAGAATACCTTTTCATTTAAAAAAAGCGTAAAAGCAAAGTTACTGTTCCTGAATAAAATCACTTCTGACTGCTCTTATTTTTGGATTGAGCATGTCTGTATTTAAGCTCAGGAATTCGGAATAATATCTGATGGAAGACACTTAGGGGTTGTTAAGCAAACATAAACATGAGCTAACTAAAAGGCCAAATGCCTTCCTGATTTAAAAGAAATTCTTAGCTTGTTAAACATCGTTTTCCAGCAGATGCATAAGTAGGGTTGCGTGGAAAGGAGCATATTGGGTCACCTGGTAGAACGGTGCATCGTGCACGTGAAGTGCCCTCGCAGAGGCTTCCCAGACCACGCACGCACGGGAGCCCAGGGCAGAGCTCCCCGAACGCTGCCCGACTCTGATTGTTTGCTGCCATCTTTTTTTTTTGTTTCCCTCCTCTTTTGTCTTCCCTTAAAACGAGACATCTGTGCTCCTCCATAGTCTGGTGTCATTGCCCATGTGCATCCCTGATGGAAGCAGGAGAAAAACCCTTTAATCCTTCTGAGGGAGATGGCGGTGGCCTCTGGTGTTTCCGGAGTTTTAAGGAAGTCGCTGAAGTTCCTCCTTGTTGACTCCCCTCCGCAGAAATGTGACAGATGGGTCTTTCCCTTTTATGGCCAATAATGCTGGTTTCCCTTTGCAATAAAATCCCGGGTCAGAAGTGGAAGCGAGAAGTCGGGCAGGGGGAAGGGGCTGGTCTTACCAGCTTCGAATGGGTGGGGATGTGATTTACGACATGGTTTATTTTAGCCTAGAATTTACGAAGTTACAACATCTACCCAGAGGTGCTGGTTTTGTTTGCTTGAGGGGTGCCTTAGGTTTCCAGTCCTGTTGCTTAAGACAGCAATTAGGAATTGTGACTCTCCTTAATTTCGTGGGGAGAAGTTATTCTGGTCCAAACCCAGGATGGTTTTCAGATGGTCTGATTGAGTCTAGATAACTCTGATTGAATCTAGGTAAGCACAGGAAGACGATACCCGCCTCTTCTTTACAAATCACCTTCAGTCCTTCACGCCAAGCAAAATGTCTTGGCCTCTTACGGATGTCTCGGAATAGTTTTCTTCCTGGACCCTAAAGAGCCATTTTCTGCAGCAGTTCATGTGGTCTTTGTGCCTGAGGCTTGGCACTGGCTTCACTCATTAGCTGAGAACAGGTAATGTTCCTCTAGGTGGTAATTGCCGGTGGTGTTGGTAAGCCAAAAGCCAGCATTGTCAGCCAATAATGTCTTTTACAAATCATCCGTGGCTGCAAATGGTTCAATGAATTTGAACCTTAAAAGTATTTTTCTAATAAAGTGAATCTCCTGTTTCTTGCTACAAAGTGCTTCATATCCTGTTTCACGACATTAATGCAAATGGATTGTTTAGCAATCGGTTAAACTGCTTGATTTTTAAGTGGTACAGCTCATGTGTCTTCCCTGCAAAACCTGTTGGCTGCCGCTTTAGTTTCGGTTCTTATTCAGCACTTGAGCTCTGAAATTAGAAGGAAAAAAAGGAAAAGAGTAACCGGTTAGGAGAGTCTGTTGTCATGTTCCCGGGACTGTCCATGAGCATCCTTTGCTTCCAGTAGCCGCTGACCTAAAGAGCAATGGTTCATTTATGGGCTCCCCTGCTCTTTCCTCTAGCAGGCAGCTGAAAGACCATTCTTACCCTGGTCCAACTGGTTGTTATTTCCCTGCTTGCACCTTTGAACGAATGAATCGGACGTTCGAAGCGAGAGCGGTGGACATGGGCTCACGCAACCATCTCAATATGCTACGGATCTCGTGTTTAATTCCAGCCACCCCTCACTAGATCACCACTTCCAGTTGTGGGTGTGCAGTTGGGGCTTCTCTTTTGGAGAAAGGTGTTTTGAAGATCTCCATGCCTTGGTGGTTGACTGTAGGAAGGGCAGCGGGGTTTGCTGACATGGAAAGCCTCTTCCCTGGGATTACTAACTGGTCAGTAGGAGCTAAACGCCTGCCCGCGTGTTGGGGAAGCAGTTTGGAAGTGGTTTTCAGTAGCATCCGCATATTCTTCAACTCTGTTTTAATGATGGTGTGTTTGTGATCACACTTTTTTTTTTTCTTCCTTCCTCTCCTTGTCTTTACAATAGAGGTCCTGGGAAAATGAGAACAGGATCTGCAAGCTGCTCTGGGGCTGGGGAAATGGCTGAAACCAGGCCTGTTTCTAAATACTTCACTTGTGCTGCCAAAATTGTTGATTTAATCTTTTGGTATCCCACATTCTGCATTTTTGTCTGTGGTTCGTACCCCTCTGAGGGTATTGTACTTAATCCTTTTAGAGGAACTGCATGTACGGCATAACATAATAATCCATCCTTTTGATAAGGTAACCCCCAAAGCACCAGTCTTGATCCTTACCTACATTCAACCATACCAAAGCACTCCCTACTTGCAGTTCTTTTTAGTTTTTTCTTACTGTATGGGTGTAGGAGGAGGGAGATGGTCTGTGTGCGGTAAAGGTGACCAGTGGACCGCCGCCTTGCAACAGGAGCAGCATTCCTCAGTGGCCCGGGGTGGTAGGATGGCTTTCCTTCTCCCGAACCAGCCAGGATTCTCCCCTCGAAACTGAATTGATGTCAGCGATACAACATGAAATATTCCGGTTTGGTTTTGCCGTTGTGGTTGGGTTGTGGCAGAAATGACTGTTGCTACTTAGGAATGAGCGCTGGGTCTCAAACAGATCCCTGGAGATGAGGTGGCTTGTGCTTTTTTTTTTTTTTTTTTTGGCTTTTACAGAAAACAGGCTTGCAACATCTCTGGTTTGTAGACAAATCGTGCCATGCAAAAAGTTGAACGGTGCGCTTAATTAAACTACTTGTGTGCTCTGCTGAAGCAGGGGGAGAAGAGAGGAACCGGTCTTTCTGATCAGTGTTTGTAAGCGTAACAGAAAGGGAACTGCTTGCCTTGGGATTTCACAACGCCAAGGGTTGCAGCGCGCTCTTCCCATCGCACTTCCATTGCGATGGGCCGTCTTCTGTGCGGCTCTGGGACCTCACAAACGTTTCAGGGTTCAAGGTGTTGTTTTCCGTCTCGTTTTCCCTGCCTCTTGCCTGGTCTCACGTGATTGCGCGGAAGCAAGCCTGTCTTGCTGGATTACCAGCTTTTGCTTCAGAGCTGGTGTGGGTTTAGCTAAACTCAGTTTAGTTTCGATGTCCGCAGATCCGAGGTCGTCTTCCTCTTATTCCGAAGTGTTTCCAAGCCCCAGATTTTTCTGTGACTATTTTAAAAAAAAAAAGTGAATGGAAAGGGATTATATGACTTAAATAAAAACTAAATTACCGATTAAACAACTCATCTAATTAGAAGACAAATGTGTCCTGAGTTACCCTTGTTTGGCAAGATATTGCAGCACCACTGTTATTAACCTGCCCGTCCTCCCTCAGGAGTTAAGGCGGCTGATCGGCTTTGGTCAAGATTAGGCTGGTCTGGGGGTAAGCAGGCACTTTGTGTGATGGCCTCGGATCGCTGTATCCCCTCTGCCACGCTCCTTGCCGGGGCCGGCGGGTTCGCGGGGTGTGCGCTGGGCATTCCTCTGTTATTTCAAAACCTCAAGGCTGGTATGGTCCTGCCTGCAAAATACCCCTGTTCATTCACACGGTGCTGGTGCAGTGAGCTATGGGGATGTGACAGCGTACTCCTGGCAAGGGCTGGAGCTGGTGTTTTCCCCCATTGCAAGGTGTGCTTTGGGTAGGAGACGCTTCTGATCGCTGCAGCCTCTGCCCGATGGTTTTGGACATCGCTTTGCTCACTGCATCTCTTTCCCAGTGTCCCTCTTCTCCCTGCAGCCCTAGGGAGGCATGTTGCATCTACCGAAGCTGCGGGGCCAAACAGCCTTAGCAGGGCTTGAAAAACCACCCCCAAATTGCAGTTTTGAGGCTTCTTTGCCTCCTCTGCACCAAACAGAAACCCAGGCCCAGCTGGCGTTAGGCTGGGCTCGCGAGTGCTTTAGGTTACGCGCAGGAATGGAAGCATCATCTGGGGGGTCAGAAAGAGGAATCAGTGAGTTGCCGGCACATCTATTTCCCTGGTTAGTTGTCAGTACTTTACTCTATTTTGATGCATACTCACTTGCTTGATATCTTTTTTTTTTTTTTTTTAAATTATTATTTTGAGCAGGCATTTGAATAGGTTTTTGTGGTGCGGGAGGAAATCCAGTGAAATCCAGTGCGTGTCTGCACTGGAGCTTCAGGTGTAAACTCTTCCATCACGCTGCACTTCTCGGTGGTTTTGGCTTTGTAAAATCTCGCGCAGCGCTCTTCCTCGCCAGGATGTTTCAGCAGGCTGCTGGTACGGGCCTTCGGCTTTGGTTTTACCACTAGCTTATTTTAGCATAGCAAATGAGCTGCAGATGACTCACTGTCACGTTGGTGAATTTGGAAGGTGGAGGTTTAGCAGTTCAGAGGGCCATTTTCAGTTTATCTGCCGTAAATTCTATAGCTATAAATACTGTAGTTGCAAGGCTGGCTGCTGTGGCTCGTGCGCCGTGTGGCTCGGTTCAGGGGCTGCAAAGCTGTCCTCTTACTGCCTGCGCAGAGCTCCTGCCAGGAGCAGCAGGTACGGGGTAACTGTACCACGTAGGCACTGAAACAATAAATCATCCGAACTTCTGAGATTTCAAGGAGGCCGGGTATCACTTTGCTTTCGTTTTTCTTTATCCTTGCTAGTTCTCCAACACTTTTTATTTATTTTTGTTTTACTATGGCCGGTATAAAGCTAGGAGCGCCTTACTTTTGGAGTTTCCCCTCGTTTGAGTTTAATTTCCCTGGCAAAGCAAGCTGTTTCTGCCCAGTTTCTGAGGGTGTATCTGTACCTAGACTAAAGCTATTTACCAGCGTAGCTTCGCGGCTCAGACAGTTCACCTTTTCTCATCCCTCGCTGGTGGTGTGACGACCTGGAGTGTTAACTTCTGCTGTAGGTCGAGAGTACAGTTAAAAAGGCTCTAAATTGGAAATTAAGTGTGTTAATGCTGCTAAATCGCCATCAAAATTGCCGTATTGCAGAGACTCATTAAAAGTGGTGGTAGGTGCCTTACATAAACCTGGGTCTCCACACGACCGTCGATGGAGGAGAGGACATCTGTAACCGCGTTCCTCGTGCGATCCTTTTGTAATACGATAAAATCTGGGAGGCAGCAGGGGGAGAGGGAACCACGAGAAAAATAGGACGGGTCTGGAGGAGGCTTTCTCTAGTTCCTGCCACCAAAAGCCCTGGGTGTAGGGATTTGTGTCTGGGGTGGGGTGACGGGGGTGTGGGGGGGGATTTGTTTATCATCTGGTGGTGTAAGAGGGAAGTTTCAAAATTAACTTCAGTAACTGTTCCTCCTCTTAGTCTTACAATGCATCGTTAGCAGGTACCTCTGCAAATAAGATAGCTTGCTTTTGTTACGCCTTAACCTTCTTGATGTCATTGGGTGCCAGCCCTTGAGTGACCTTCCAGAGTTATCCTTTAAAAATCAGGTCGCTTGTTTTGAAATCTAAATTTGTTCCTCTCCTAAGGTCTCTATTGTTTCTACCGGTTCCACCCTTGCTGCCACTGTTGTTTAGCCCTGCTAGATTTCATCAGCTAGAGTTCCAGGTGTTGGAAGCAGCATCCCTTTTTGTGTGAGGTTGTGTGTAGGATTAAATGGATAACCTCTTAGATCCCCTCTGCTGAATGGGGTAAGGCAATTTGCATCGGGGGGGGGGGGGAGATGGAAGAGGGTCAGCTGCTGCTGAGTGCTTTGAACTAGTCTGCTCGTATTTAATTATTTACGTTGGCTGGGAAGGTGTATAGCTATTATCTGCAGTCAGTCCAACAGATCTAAAAACTGTGGTTAACAACTACGGATGTGTTTCCAGTAGCACGTACTGAATTTCTCCTAACTTTCTGCCCTGGGAAGGAGCAATATGACCTCAGGTATGCCGATTTCGACATCATCTTCAGCGTGAGGTGCCAGACTGTCTTTAACCTGCCTTTATAAAGCGACCAAGCGGTGGTTTCCTCTGCCTGCGCTGCAGGCTGACTCAGGTTGGTGGGTGACCGCCTCTGGGTAGGTCACAAAGCCAATCCCCGCGGGCCGTATCCAAACTTCCCGGTGGGCTGAGCTGGAGAGATGCTGTGTGCGACATCAGTCTGCTCAGGGCAGGGGACTAGCTTCCGAAAAATGTTATTTTAGGGGGGAAGGCTTATCCTTATGAGAAACACTTATTTCTCAGTTTAGGGGAAGGGATCCTGGTGCGATGAATGTGTGATGCAAATACTCCAGTGCTCGCTTACGCAGCTGACCTGCTGCCTGCAACTTTTGATATATTTCTCACATCTCTGGAGCTTGAGAGGAAGTAGCTTTGAAACAAAAATACTTGCTTCAAAACATCCCAAATAATGAAAAAAAACTTTAAAGTTTTGTACAAGTTCAAATTAAATCATGATCCTTCTCAGTGAAAGAGCTGTTTCTCTTACTCCGACTACACCGCGATAAGCGAGCATGAGATCAGTGAGGAATTTCTCGTGGTAGCACAGTTTCCACTTCTGACCAGCTGTAGGGTGATACTGGCGCTAAGCAGCACTTCTTGCGTGAAGCTGCAGATATTTTTGCTCTATAGGTCTAACCACTGCACCCAAACCAGCAGTTGATCTAGCCTTTTAAAGTCAGGCTCTGGGGAGGGGAAAAGCTTGCTTTGGTTTCGTAGATGTGTTTCGGGAACTTCTGAATTACAGATACGAGATGGTCCTACTGACTTAGGCAAGCGTGGGGTGGGAATTACCACATGTTTCTGGTCCTCGGATTCTAACGCAGATGACCCAAACCTCCGTGGAAACCGGCCTGCCGGTGTGCATTTCTGGAAGCAAAAGGGCATTGCGTATCTCCAGTGCCTTAAAGATGGGGAGGGAGTACAATATGCTTGATTTAACAAGAACATGCAAAACAGGAGGCGTTGGTTGGGGTCATTGTTTTTGGTAACGGGGTTTAATACATGGCCATAAAAGCTTTAACCAACCATCCTGGTGGACGTCGGCTATAAATGCATATTTTCTTTATCCAGCTTTTAACTCTCCCATCACTCGCAGGTCTCCATTGATGTTTATGCCCCGGCACGTTCTTACAGCTTAGTCCAAGGCTTGTGCCTTTGCTTTATTTCTCCCTGCAACCCCTCCCCTCCCAGAATAAATCACGGCTGTGCGAAGGAGAGGGGACTTCAGTTTTTCCTGGGTTTCTCTTAGCTGCTCATCTCCTCCTTTCTGTCCCAGGGCCCGGAGCTGCGGTGTGGCCGGTGGCCGCTGTGCGGCAGCGCTGCCCGGGGAACAACCTTGCTTGGGGACCCGGCACAGCTTCCCCAGGGGGGAGCAGCAAACCCACCCCGCACCGATGTCCTCCCAGCCCCTTGCTCCTTGCCCCCTCGCCTGTCCGAAGCACAGCGTTCGTTTGTCCACGCTGCATGGATTTTGAGTGTTTGGAGTTGGTACCTGCTGCCCATGTCGCCTGTTGCATGCAGCAATGCCGGTGGCTCCGGAACCGGAGAGCTGCTGCAGCAGTTCGTGCTGGAAGGAGCGCTCTCCGTACTGGGAGGTCGGGTACCTGCGGAGCTGAGGTCCTGCATCCCTGCGCTGGGTGTTTGTACATCTCTAAAGAGGGGTCTCTCACCAAAATGGATTGTCTTGGGCTGGATTATAGCCTCTTTATCCCAGCTTAATGTATAGGAAATCCCAGAAACAGCCCTGAAGGAGTTTGCTCATGAGAGCTTATCTGTGCTTAAAGGTTGCATTCGTTTAGCTACTTCTGCATCCATTTTTAATTAAGGTCAGTGCAGCTTTATGGACAGTGGAGACTTTGTGGGGAAGAAGACTGTGCGGTTCTTTTCCCATTAACTCGTCTGGTTGGGGACTGCAGCCCTTTAATTAAACCAGCGCAGTATGGACTGGCCCTGAGGTGCTATTCTAAGACTATTGTATTCACATCTGCTTTTGCCTAAAACTTGGCCTGTTTGAGGTTCGCCTGCACTATTGTGTGTCTAAAAGCAGGAAGAAGCAGAGAATCAATCACTGGGGCTCCGTCCCAGCGAGCGTCGAAGGGATACACAGTCTGTTTTACCCCCCTCTCACTCCTAGCAGGGAGCGCAGCAGCAAATGTCCCCGCGTGTGCAATCGGCAGAGACCGCTGGAGTGTGCAACTCGCCCTTCCTGGGGAACGCGGGGAGTCGCATGGCGCAGCGGCAAAAGGATTTAATTAACCAGCATATGGAGAGCTAAGGCAAGCGCTGGACTCCGCTCAGAGCCACCACTGAGAGCTGGAGGGCAGCGATGACAGCCTAGTCCATCGCCTGCTGTTGTTTAGGTTGGGCTTCCCCTCCTCCCTTTGCATTTTGCTCAATCAGTAAACGGCTTCGTGTAAACTCCTACAGAAGAAGCGGGCACACAGGAATGCCGTGGGCAGTCGGTCAGTGATCTGTGTGTATCATCTGATGTTTTTGTCCATGTGGCATTTGTTTGGGTTGAAACCAGGAAAGCTGGTGCATCTACATTGCCGGCAGTGCATACAACAGCCTGATTGTAGCCAAAAGGACATGGAGACTGGCAGGGAGAAGTTGATTATTTGGGTTTTTCCCCCCACTGATATGTGGGCTGGACCTTGGAGAGTTATTTTTAGTAGATGGCAGAGCGGGGGGAAAAAAAGTTTAGGCTGTGTTTTAAAACTGTAGCATCCACTGCAAGTACCAGTAGAAGTGCTGAGGAAGGTGGTAGGTTCCCATAAAACGCTCCCTTCTACCTTCACTAGGTTCTGGGACAATTAACAAGGATGTTTAAGGATTGCAGTGCCTGTGCTAAAAGCAGACTGGCCACCCTTAGCCAGGCTGGCCCTGAGCACGGAAAGCTGCGTATCCGCACCGCTGACCCTGGGAACAAAAGATCCTCCTGAACCCAAACATGTTTGTGTTAATCCCGGCTGCTTCCTGGCAGCCAGCGAGAGGAAACGGAGCCACTACCTCTAACAGATGTACAGTGAGGAGATTACAGTGTGCGATTAAACACCCTCTCCATCACATCCTCCTCTCCGCCGTCCCAGCCCGGCGCATTAATGGACTGTCCCAGGCTGCCTGCCAAGCTCGGGCAGATGTAACAGGCAGCAGATACTTAATCTCCTGCATCCGTGCCTGGTTTGGAGCTGTTCGTTGATGCCAAGGCTTCTGCAAACACGCTGGCCCTTGCACCAAAAGCGTGAGCTGTGTTAGCTGTACCTGCCTGCGGGGAGGAGTGGGCTGGGGAAGGGCAGGAGAAACATGGAATCGACACCATCCAGAAACAATGAATTTAACTGAAAAGCTGTTAAAACTAAAACGAAACGTGCTTTCCCACATCAGGTACCCTTACGCTAGTAAGCCAGGGTTTGCTAGTGGACAAGACACTGGAGGAAGAGTTGGGCAGGGTCTTGGTTTTAGTGGACTGACTTGCTTCTCGGCTGTTAGGTTTGGAGTAGAAGATTTCAGTGCTGGGAAGGACTTGTTCCCTCTCTGTGTGGGTTTAGGCGCTGCCTTATATTGCGGTAGCCAGTCTTGGTGCCAAGTGCTGCTCTTATAACAGAAATAATCTAGGCTGGTTGCAAAAAATCAGCCATCTTACTGTCTGTTTAGGTTAATTAATATGGTAATGGCAGAGTATATTTCTTTATCAAACAAAAAGCTGTTTCTAAAATAAAAGAACCCCCTGTGGAAATTGTAGAGATCAGAATTGTCATCATGTGAGATGTGCAAAACCCTCAGCAACCAAGCGAGTTGAATTTGAATAAGAGTAAAAATTTTAAAACATCTCTTTTCTTTTCTTGGGCAAGAGCTGTGACCTCAGTTAAGGCCCTGGAGCAGCTGCCTTTCTCTGAACCGTGGGCTTTCTCCCTGCTTTTGTGCAAAGCAGTCCAACACGGGTTCCTGTAATTGCCAACAATGTGCCATTGTATTGGGTACAACAAGGGGAGAAGTCGCATCGAGTTCTGCTAATGGCACATGTATTGTCCATTTTTCCCCTGCCTCTGTTTTGGAGAGGACACGGCTTGGTCAGAAGCAGCACCAGGTGACACTCGGAGTTAGAAAGCCATGGGGACATCTCCTTGACGGGGTGCACTGGAACAGGCAGGCAGAGCTGCCTGTGGGTTTGCAGCTCCCCACGGCCAACACGTCTTGGGAGGGATCCCAAAAATGTGCACAGCTGCGATGGCACTCGCTGTGCAGCGGTCACAGTAACGCGGAGAACTGGATACCTCCTATCTCATGCTATCCCAGTGCATTTGGGAATCCGCATTGCCGTGCCTCTTCCCTTTCTCCTCGCCTGCACAGGAATCCCTTTTCCCGGGTGTAGGAGACAACTGTTTGGCAAATATCGGCAGCCTCAGCTCAAGGGAGAGCATTGTTTTTTAAATAGCTGCAGCATGCAAAGCAAGGATAGTGGCAGTTACAAAAGGCAAAGGGAATGACTTGGTACGAAAGTATAAGCGGCACCATCTGCTTTGGAAGGGCATCGTTTCTAATTCGGCAGCGAAGGAGGCTCCTGGAGTTAAGTAATTGGGAATAGTAGGCTCCTGGCTGGAAAGTGTGCCAACCCTTCTGGCAAAAAGCTGTTAAATCTTTGTTGCTGGCGTGTGAAAGTGGTTCTGTGTGGCAGGGCTCCAAAGACTCTTTTTAACCCTTGATGTATGTTAAAAAAAACCTACGGCACTTTTGATCTTGAAATGGCATGTGGTCGGGTGTCAAGAATAAAAGGGGAAGGTGGGTCCTCATCGAGGTACGTGAACGGCTCCAAGTCTGATCCTCCCATGCCGGTAACAGCCACACCTGGCCTGCCAACAAATGCACACAAAATGGTGCCTGTTTTAACAGCTTTAGCAGGAAAACACAGTGTATGATGAATGATTCATGAGGATCAATAGAACCAAGGCATTTACTGCCCCTTAAAACTAGTGCCTGCCTGCCAAAGGGTGCATTTGCAAGGTGAGTGATCACAAAATCCTCTGCTGAGCTTTTGGGACACAGTCACACGCTTGGCTCTCCTCTTACTACAGCCCTTACCCTGCAGTCTGCAAACGTGTCCGGCTTACCAGCCAGGACGAGGAGCCTTTAATTCTCCAGATGAAAGCACAAGCTGTTACGCATCTCCCAGCAAGCACAAATACAAACAAGTCAACATTTTGCACCCCCTCCTAGGGGTGGCTTCCTTGGAAGCTTTGGTCTTCATCCTGTTTGTCTGATTTGCGATCAAAAGCGTGTTGCTGCCTACGTGCGTCTTTAAGCAGTTACTTCTATCATCTCTCGTATAAACATCCAATTTCTTCATTAAAATGAAGTGAAGGTAATGCAATCAAAAAAGATCTGTCTGCAGTCATCGTCTTTCGCTAGTAGTGCGACCAGAGCTGGGCAAAGCTCTTTTGGGACCTTCTTTGCTGCGGAGGGGAAGAGGATGTTTCACAGCCGTATGGGTTTTCCTGCCAGGGGGAGAAAGTTGGATTTAAAAGCCTGAGCCCCAGCCATCCTGAAGATGAAACAGTTGGATTGCAAAACGTGTACTTTTTCCAAGTTTGATTTGGATGTTTTTTAATCTTCCTCAAATTAAAGGAAAATCTCTTGTTTGACCCAAAACAAAATTATGTTTTCTTTGGCCAGCCAACCGAAAAAAATCAACTCTATCCCCAGTGTTAGTCCAAGTTCCCTTGCCAATAGTCCCTCCACAGCTCTCCTGCTCCATGCAGCTTTACCAGTCCCAGATTAGAGCCTCTTTGCTGAAGAGTTTACAAGAACAGGAGAGTTCAGTCACTTGCTCTAAGTTTAGTTCAGCTATTCTGGTTAAATTCATAAATATTTGTTCATATTCCACCTCTGTTTTATGGACATTTGTCCACATCCTGCCTTTTTAATCTGTTTACTCACATAAACTGCTTTAACTTTGTTTTGCGAGGTTTTACAAAGCATAATATGGATTTGCTTGTATGAGTGGTGAAGCAGAGCTTTTGATGCAGCTGCAAGGTTTCCATCGCCTGCTGAACTAGAAGCCCTTTGTATGAAGGTGAGGGATTTTGGTCAGGAAACAGATAAACTTGATGTCCTTTCGCGCCATGTTTTCATCTCTGCAGTCTCCTCGAGGAAGTAACCAGTGAACCTGGTAGCTGTTCCATGAGTTTTAGGTGAACTGGGATTTACGGACTCATTTAGTACCTGGGTTCTTGTACCTTGAAAACCCCTTGGCTCCTGTTATTGACAGACTCATTCTCGGTGGAGGACAGACCTGCAGACCTCTCTACCGTACTGCCAACCCCATCCTCAGCTGAGAACCTGCAGCGTGATGGGGGAAGAGATGGGAATTTTTCCCATTCCTAGTGCTGTTAGTGGTGTGCTGGGCCTTCTCCTTCTTTAATACTTCTTATCCTCCTCAGGAGACATGTCGGAAGTGCCAGGGGCTGTGGAAGGAGCACATGAACCTCACCTGCGAGCAGCTGGCTGAGAAGGATGACATCAAATACAGGACGTCCATGTAAGTAAACTCCACAACCAGGCAAAAATGGGGGGGTGGATGAACTCGTAATGGCAATACACTAGGCAATACGCTGGTGTGGAGGGGGTGAGAAACCCCTCAGAGACCCTAAAGTTCTGCTGGGTGTCACTGTCTTCCATCGGGGAGGTTCTAGGGATGTCGAAGCTGAGGGGTCAGAAGGCACCAGGGTGGGATTTCTTTCTGTGAAAGATACTTGGCAGCGGATCCAGCTAGTAGTTCGAGGACGTGGGAGAGTTGTCACCCGACCAGCCTGTTCCTCTGGCTAGCCCGGTGTCTCGCAGGCTGGCACCTGGTCCTCCTCAGAGGGGAGAAACACCCATTAGTGTTGCTTTTTTTGGGGGGGGGGGGAGGAAAAGGTGTTGCACAGAGGCAAAGAAGTGTATTGAGTCACAGTAAGTTGTTATTTTATTACCCTTTGAAAATCTAGAGTGGAGACAACGCGTGGTTTGCCCAGCTACTACTTTCTGGCTTCATGGGAGGGGATGTGTTTTCTTACAGGAGCTTGTCTCTGTTTCTGACTGGTTTGTAGGAATTGTTACCGAATGGAGTCATATTTTGAAATACACAGGTGTAAATCCTGAGTGTTTCCCTAAAATCTATTGAAATTTGAGCGCGCTCGTTGCTACAGTAAATGACAAAATCCTCTGCCTTTAGGAAATAAGGGAAGGTTCATCCATGGAGCTGCATGTCTGGTGCAGTCAAATGGGACTTGCCCACGTTGCCCAATCCTTTCCCCTCTGATTTAGAGTCTGTCTGGCATGAGCAGAGGCTGGAAAGCTCCACCACTGGGAGGCTGAATGACTGTTGCTTGCTCATCCCGCAGTCCCTAAGTCAGAACAAAATCTTTACGGATTTGATATGACTTTTTTTCTATGCCACTCCTTTTCCTGTAGGAAAGAGGGGTGAGAGGGAGGAGGAATGAGTTGTCGTGTCCCTAATAAGGAAAAAAAAAAAATGGGTTTCAAAACCTTTAGCAGGAACGTTTCTGTGGATAGATGAGTCTTACTGCCTGATACAATAAAAGCTTCCTTTTGAAGCCCTGCGTAAGGAAAGGGAAGCACAGCTGGAGTTCAGGCCAAACTTCCTGCCTTGCTCAAAGTTTCCAAAAAAAAAAAAAATCTGCATCAGCAGCATCCTGTTGAGTAGCGGAGGGAAGAGCAGCTGCAGCTCAGAGGAGAGGCAGTCTCAAGTTGGTTTGTTTCCCCCCCCCCCCCTCTCTATTCTTGGCGTATCTCCAGATGCCTGGGTGCAGGTCGTACCAGGTGGAACTGCATGGGAGCTTTGGGTAGCTGCAAGACAGCTCAAGTTCCCACCTCGCCATTCCCTGCTCCTGCGGTTGTGCTGACGGAGCGGTTTGTGGGGCTGTGCTGTAGCCTGGTTTGCTGCTGTGATCCTCCTCAAAAATACCTCCCTGTCATCTCCCAAACACATGTTGGCTTTGCAGGTCCACTAAAGGAGCTGGGTGGAGATGCCTGGCTAAGGAACATCATTCCCCACTGCCAGGTCAGCACAGCCAGAGAACTGTGCTTCCCTCAATGAAAACACAGTCTCTTTACTCTTCTGTCATCAGATTTCACTTCTAGGTTGTGAATTAAATTGTAAAGTGATCTCCAGCGGTCAGAAAATTGGCCCTTAGGATGACAACTTATATTCTTAAGTCTTTTAATTAAATGACCGAGGCTTTCCTCCATTTCTCTGCCAAAATAGTATCGCCACGAGCTGAGCCTTTGCACTGGAGCGCGTGTCACTGCCAGGATGTCTCCTGGGGACAGGGGCTGTGCTTTGTCCTGCATTCCCATTTGTGCTCCGTTAGAGTAAAACCCGTCTCTTGAACCTAAAGCAATAACCTCTGGAAAATGTATGTAGGGAATCTTAAGAGAAAGGGGGAAAGCCCAGTCTCTGTGGAGAAAGATGTGATTATTTTTCAGTTACTGATTTAACTTTAACAAAAACCAAATAAATCTGGAGCGTAGCAGCCAGGGTTAAAAAAAAATATCTATGGTCGTGGCAACTTTGTAGCCAGAGCAACAGGCAAACTTAAAACTAGCTAGCAGATGACAGCCAAGGGTTTTCTTTTCCTGAACTTTATCTCCCGGGCTGTATTTCTCCGCAGCCAAGTCAAGCACCCACGTGCCCTTTGGCCCTTCAACTGACGGCTTAAATTCCTCCCAAGCCAGAGACTGCTGCTGCAGCGTTCTGGCTTGCATGGAAACCAGGATTGGGTCTGCAGCATGCAGCCAGTGATTGACTTTCTTTCACTTAATTTGTTCTTGAGTTGTCATGGGTTGGCTCCAAGTGGAGCTGAGCCCAGACCTCCTTGGAACAGCGGTGGACCGTGGGGATGGCGTAGGAGGAAAGAGGAGGGGGTGAGGTGCGCTGGGGAAAGGGGGGTTTAAAGCATTGCTGGGATAGCGTAACAGTAATTTTGCCGCAGGCTGGTGACTGCAAACACCCCTTCTCTAATTCTTCTCCCTCCTCTTGCGTTGCAGAGAAGAGAAAATGACAGCCGCCCGAATTAGAAAATGCCACAAGTGTGGGACTGGCCTAATTAAATCGGAGGGTTGCAACCGCATGTCCTGCCGTTGCGGTGCTCAGATGTGCTACCTCTGCCGGGCTGCCATTAACGGGTACGACCACTTCTGCCAACACCCCCGGTCGCCCGGGGCTCCCTGCCAGGACTGTGCAAAGTGCTCTCTCTGGACAGATCCCACAGTAAGTAACGAAGGACTCTTGTGAATGATTCACACCCTGATTTATTTCAATTACCGTTCCATGCCAGCGCGTTGAAATACATGCCTTCCACCAGAGGAAAACGGCTGTTTTTAGACAGCACAGCTTTTTTCCTTTCCCAAGGCAGCTAAAAAACACACTGGAAGCCTATATCAGCACAGAGTCACATCTGACCGCAACTTGGAAGGAACTGGTGTTGCTTTAGGGAAAAACAGCTCCTGTTAGACGAGGGCTTTGGTTGGAAGTGCTCTGAGCGTTGTCCTGGGGAGTGGGGCTTGTGGAAGGAGCTGGTGGGGAACATGTGCTGGCACCAGGCGCAGCAGCCAGCACTGGGATTACTGGGACTCGTTCCTAGTTTTGCAGCTGAGTTGCAGTTTGGTACAGCTTTGCGTCTGGAGGCAAGGGGAGTCACGTCTCTTTGGTGCCCAGATCATCTGCTCGCTCTGCGAGTCCCTTCGCAGAGATAGAGAAAACTGCCTGCAAGCCAACGGTCCAAAGTTACAGTGGGGTCCGTTCTCACGGCGGTTATCAACAGCTGCAAAGGGAGAACTGAGGCATGGACTGAGCTGTAAGGGAAGCTGTAGTAACTTAATACAGCTTGTAGCTGTGACAAGCGTGGGCAAACTTAGTGCAACATCTCTGTAGATAGAGGTCTTCGATACCAGAAATCCAGAAGGCTTGTAGGTAGGAGCAGGAGTTGAATTCCCTGATTTCAGCAAAGCAGTAGAGCAATGTGAACGTGGATCTGCCTTCCCAGGGCTTGCCTGAGCTTTGTTTGTCCCAACACCTCTTTGTCTCGGGCCGCTGCAGCTTGCCAGAGGCTGCTACCAGCCCCTCTTTCTGCAGGGGATGTGCACGATCCTGCGCCTGCACGGAGCAAAGGAAAAGACACTCTAAATCTCTCCCTTCTACCTGCGGGCTCCTGGGGATCTCCCAGCGGGGTCCCAACCGGCGTAAACTTCCTAGTCCTCTGCTTGCCTGCCTTTATTCCCTGCGTTACCCTATCAATGCGAGGTGTTAAACTGAACACAGACACCTCCTTCTGGGCACCCCTGTAGAGTTTCCGACACCTGGTTATGCGCTCCCTGGATTCCTGTCCCACTCCTCCCCAGTTTCCACCAGGATGCGATGCAGGGTTCAACAGCGCTAGTGTCCTTTGTTCCCGTCAGGCTGCTGATTGTGCTGGGTGATGGCATTTCTTCAGAGCCAGAGAAAACATGAGGCCTCTCAAAAAGCTCGTACTGTACTTTAAAATAAATAAATAAGCAGCACAAAGAGGACACTGTCACCAGGCACTTTCCAGCTCTCTAATTAACCAATATTGTGGCAAAGAAAAATTTCCCACCGTCAGCAAAGGGCTGGCACTGCCTGCTGCTTTTTTTTTTTTTTTTTTTTGGATGACGGCGCACTGGTGGGCTGGGGAGGCGAAGTTGGGTGACTGTCCTCACTGTGGTGCAAAGAATAACGTGAAACTCAATTGTTGGCTTCTAAGACTGAAATGACAGATACCTGTGCGCATTGTCCCCCTTCGTAAGGGGCTTAGTGGCGTTAACCCAGACCCACCTGGGTGATCTGCGCTCTTGTATGGGACGTAAACAGGAGTTAACGTGGTAGGTGTGAAGAGCGGGAACAAATTTGAATCTTGCCATAGAGATACGAAAGAACAAAAGGCCATTGTATCAGTAGTGTCTTGTCCTTTGTCGGGGACGATGTCTATCCAAGGGATTACCTCATCCCGGCTCTGCCGGGTGCTGCACTGGCATCTTCTTGTGCCTTTCTCAGCTCCTCCCTTTCCTCTTTTGACTCAATTTCTTTTATTCTGTTGAAGTCAGTAGACGGCTGGTGCTGCGCCTATGGGAAGTTGTGGGCTTGCGCGTGTTTGCAGCCGTGCTCTGCCTGCGTGCGAGTACTGAGAAGACAAGACCAGGTCATCTCGTCACCTGTGGAATTAGCAGCCCATCGCTTAGGAGCTGGTGCTCCTCTCCCTGGCTTAGGCTTTGCTGCAAAATGGGGAGGGCACATGTGTGGCACCAAAGCTTGGCTTATAGAGGGTGACAGGATGGTTTTTGTTCTGATTTCTGATGCATTCATATACAGCCTCAACTAGAACAGTTTTCGCAGCAGACCGGTGGCATGGTCACAGTACCATGGTCTTGTGCAGACCAGTGGCATGGTCACAGTACCATGGTCTTGTGCAGACCAGTGGCATGGTCACAGTACCATGGTCTTGTGCAGACCGGTGGCGTGGTCACAGTACCATGGTCTTGTCCATTTGTGTTTCACGGACATAGACTTCAGCTTTCTGTCAGACCTGGATGATTTCGTATCTTTGTGAAGGATCTGTTTTGGGTCTAACTCCCCATTATTTACAGCAAAATTCAGGTTTCTTTAAAACGGGGAACCTTTGTTCTTTTCCAAATGTTTAACGTTTTCTGAGTCCGAAATGATTCTTGCGAAAGTATGAGTAAACCTATTCATTAGCTTGGGTTAAAAACAAATTAAAGACAGTCCTCTAGGAACTGCAGCATCTGTTAGTCTTTGTCTCAAATGATCTTGAGAGAGTAAAGCAGACGCTTCAAAATTTGCCATAATAAAAGGTTAGTTAGAATCTTGTCCCTCTGCTGTAATCAGACTTGAGTCTGATTTAAAAGTATTGGTGCAATATTTGCTGGCTCAGAGACAAGCTGCAATCGGGCTGCGGTCAGCAGCTTCCAGGGTGGCAGGCAGTAATCACTTAATCGCTGCATTTCTTCTACAGCTAATCAGTGCCCTGCACCCCTGTAGGATATGAACGCGGGCCAGGAGCTCTTGTCAGTAAGCTGCTTGGCCAAAAGTCCTCGTGTGCCTATTCTGCAGCCCGTCCTAGCTTTGGCTCGGCTCACTGAGACGTTGCTGGCTGCAGGAGGGGCTGATGCAATATTGCCAGAGACAAAGCGCGGGAAGGAGCGGTGAGAACTGGCCCTGCAAACAGCAGGCTCTGGGACTCGGGGACTGTTTTTTTCCCTGATTTCTAAATATCTGTAGCAAACCTGAGGCTGATGTGTGCATTTTAGCCGGTTTGTACAAATCTCGTGATGCAACTTGACTAGGGCATTCTGGCTGTTTTGGTAAACCAGGTTCTGCTCTTGTATGTATTATTTTTAATTTATTACTCATCTTTGGACTATCAGTAATATTGCATAGCGGCGTTTTTGGCTTTAAAGTTTTAAGATGTTTTCAGTAAATGTTTAAAACGCTCCCAAAAGCCCACCATTAAAGTTCAAAGCAGAAGGCTAATCATTAGAAGGTGTTTGCAATTATCCTTCCTTCTAGCGTTATAAAACAGAAGATGTTGAGTGAAGACTCTGTAAAACTTCAAATGCATTAAAGAAATGCATGAAGTACACAGCGCTGCCTTTAGGATTTGGGGAGGGGGGAAGCACCCCTAAATTTAGGCCGGCGGTGGGGTTTGTTTTTTTTTTTTTTTTAAAACGTGCTTTAAACTGCCTTAATCATAAGCATACGGTTAATCGGCGGAATTCACAGAAAGCCATCAATATGGAATGCCTGTTGCTAAAATAACTGCATTTCTCAGACGCCAGCGTGTGCTTCGTCCCCGTCCTGGCCCCCCTTTTCCTGCAGCGCTGCGGATGCCCTGTTCCAGTTACAACACAGCCTGCTTTTATCCCCTGCTTCCTGCTGCATGGAGGAACACGCCGGAGACAGCCGATGCCTGTTCTTGCTCAGGCTCTCCGCAGCCGATCTGGGAATGATTTGAAACAAAACCCCTTAGTCCTTTGGAAGCCTCCGTCATGAAAAATCATTTCAAGTTTATTAGTAACGGCTGCGGCCACACGTACGTGGAAAAAGAAAGCAGTAAAAAGCCAGAAGGGGGGAGGCGGTGGTGGTGAAGGCACTTTCTAAAGACAGGGGAGGGGTTGCGCAGCCCAGAAATAGTTACCAGGTCTCTTGTTTTCCCTCTTTCAGGTGGGCAGCCGCTTTCCCGTGACACATAATAATTAAAGATAACGAGAAGCGCAGTAGATAAAAACAGAGCTTTCAAGAGCTTCATCGGTGGCGCTTTTGTTCTGGACAGAGGAGGTTTTATTTGGGGGGAGGTTGTCTCTCTGTGGCTTGCAGAGCTTTTACCTCCTTTGCTGCTGTATTTTCTTGTTCCCGACGGGCCGTGTGTTTC
Organism: Aptenodytes patagonicus; assembly: GCF_965638725.1. Taxonomy (NCBI): domain Eukaryota; kingdom Metazoa; phylum Chordata; class Aves; order Sphenisciformes; family Spheniscidae; genus Aptenodytes; species Aptenodytes patagonicus. The sequence continues at coordinate 8,167,577 of NC_134961.1, forward strand.
TCCGGCGGCTCTTTCTGCGTGCGTGCAGGGCCCCGCACGGATGCTGGACGCGGCTTCTCTGTACCAGCATTGTTGAAACGGGCCTCCCTGCCATGAAAAGGTGCCTCTCTTAGCAACCCAGCCCAGCTCTTTAGTTAATCCATCCTTTCTGCTGTGATTGGCTCCGTGCTCGCTGCATTCCCTGGATTCAATGGGAGAGGGCTGAAAGGAAAAGCCTCCTCCATGCCGAGATCCTTTTGCAGGTGGGGAATCGCAAGGGCAGGCTCTCAGACTGGCCAGGGACGAACGTTTTTATTTTTATTTTTTTTTAGGCTACAGGACTGGGGATGGTTCCCCCAAAGAGCATCCTGCTGTCGGGTTTGGGGCAAAGCTCGGTCCTGTTTTGCCACTTAAAAATGCAGCTGCTATTAATAACCACGTTTCCTTTCTGCAGTGTTTGCAGACGAGAAAGGGTGAATACACCTCGTAGATCCTTTGCATTTTTCTCTCGGCCACCTCCCTTCTCGCGTGATGCAACGGAGCACGGGGAAGGGCCGCGCTATAGCATTGCCCTGCATTTTCTCTCTCAGGAGGAGAGCCAAGTTACGTCCTTGCTCAAAAAACGTGCGGGCTGGCCAGTGCTGAGACTCCCCCAGGGTTTGGGGTGGTTGCTTTTTGCTTTTTTCTCCCTCCCCACCCCACCCCCCCCTTTTTTTTTTGCTGTAGGCAAGGCAGCTGACAGGAAGATGACTGTTAACTTGACAAGATAAATCCCTTCAATCCACACAGCCTGTGAACAGGCTATTAAAATTATAATCTAATCCTTTATTAAGGGACTTGAACCTGCTCAGGAAAACAGATGCAAGAGGCTTTTGAAATTGTACTGCAGCCTCCGCCCCATGTGACGTTACCACAACAGCCAGCCATAAGTGCGCAAAGGAAAACTTAATTTTTGGTGTGGATGCTTTACCCCTAGATGAATCAGATCGACCCCCTCTCTCCAATTACTGTGGAATCAAAAAACCAGCCTTTGCTTCTCAAAGAATTAGTGGTGGTTTGCAAAAATCACTGCTGTACGTGGTGAATATTTGCAGCACTGAGACTTGTTGGTTTTTTTTTTTAATTCTGACCTGCGCCGAGGCAATAAGTAATAGCTAGAACTTGCGGCATCGGCTTTCCTTCACAAATATCCAATATCCTAAAATTATCTTGCTGTGCACATATCATCAATTTTTTTTTTTTGTTCCAGCTGGGATGTGGATCTTTCCCAAATACTGCAGGTATTGAACTGTGCTGTGTGTTCATCACTCGCCAAATTTAATGTCAGCTCCTTAAGTAGGAAGGTACATATTGTGTAGTATATTTTTATTCTTTCTACATTAATGGATACCAGTTTTTCAGAAATACTCATGCAAAAAAAATTTTAAGCCAAGGCTTGGTATGTGGGATTAAGTATAAATACTTCTTAAAACTGTATTCTCGCATTGGAAGGTTATCAGCAGAGGAGCAACAAAGCTGGTAACTTCTGTTCTTGGCGATGTGGTTTGTTATGCTGCTGCTGCTGCGGTTTGCAGTCGCGGAGCTAGTCGGGAACTCGTCATCCCGATCTGGGTCTGCTCTTGGCATTTTTTTGCATCCAGGGTGTGCTGCAAGGTTTGCCCCCCTCTTGAAGGCCAAGAGGGGATGGGGTTGAGTAGGGATCTCTGGCCGTTGCATTTGAGGTGATGTGGTTTATGTTGTCCTAGCGAGATAGATGTCATTTTGGAGACCTGGCAGATGGGGTTTGCTGTTACGCATTTCCCCGGCGCTCTGGGAGCTGCGGTAATTGAAGCCAGCATCACCTTGGGTGTGCGTGCAGCTGGCTCGCCAGCCCTGGGGGCAGATGGCTTTGTCGATCCGTCATTAGTGTGGAGGTCAGCCGCAGTTTAAACTGCGGGGGTCGAGCAGCCCTCGCTGCAGGAGGATCTTGTAAAGTTGCGTTGTTGACGTGTCCGATTCCCCGGACTTCGGCAGTTCTGACCGGTATCAACAGCGGGGTTTGCAGGAGCTGCAGCATCACGGGTGGTGGTGGCAGGACGGTGGTGACCCTGGAAAGCACTGTTTCAGAGGGTTAATCACAGGCTTAGACTAAAGTAAAAGCTTTTTTTCAGTTAGAAGGGACTTCTGCGTGTTTCTAGGCTTTAAGGCGAGGTTTACGCCTTTGTGTGAGCGAAGGAGATAGGGTGATCTTGTTCAGTTGAGCTTAAAATATGTTTCTTACTTGTCATATAACTAAAAAAACCCCTTCAGGAGCATCTTTTCCAGTAAGCAGTCATAAGATGGGAGAGGTGGCTATCCCCATTTTCCAACAGCACTGCAAAAAAATATTCTGGGAAGGAAAAAAAATTGAAATCTTGAAGCTTTCGGGCCACCCCTTGAGAGCACTGCTTGGGGCAGCAAAGGAGCGGAGGATGTTTGGTTGCCTGTTGCGGAGCATGCCCAGGTGGTTTTCCAGCCGGGGACCGTCGCAATCTGATACTTTGGGGGGTAATTAGAAGTTCTGTATAGGCTCAGAAGAGCCATTCTTCAGCAGTTTTTATGGAGATAGATAGGCTGTAATTAACAGTCCATGGAAGCAGCCTGCTTGGAAAACAAAAAGGCTTGTCCTGGAAAGTCTTAATTTTAACCACTGACTCAGAGAATAATAAAAGGGAGGGAAGTATTGAGTTTGATGGCTTTCTGCAGATTAAGATAACTTCAGTCTCCCAGGGAAACCTTATCTGGTGGCAGGAGGAGGGGACATTTTAGCAAGCTTCCCAGGCGTTGCTGCTAGACATGTGCAGGACCGTGAGATTGGAATTGGGAAGCTGGCTAGACTTAAAATAATTTCAGTGTAGCTGCACACGTGAAGCATATTTCGAATTTAGTCCCAGAGCACTCTTCAAAATAGAGGATATTTTCCACGTTAAGTGTGTTCAGGAAGAAATATATGGGGTTTGGCAGTACTGGAATTAGGATGAATTAAACAAAGCAGTCTTGCACGTTGTGGGGTACGTGGGGGCTTGGGGTTTCCCCCCTGCTCCACCGTTAGCGCTTGCAAAGCAAACCAAATGCTCCTTTGTATGCAGGTAGACCCAGAGGGGCTGATGCCTGATGCAGGTGGCGTGTGTCATCCAACAGCTCCTGTTCTTGGCCTTCTTCCCTAATAACTAACATCAAGAGTACAAGTGCTGTCCAGGAGGCTTAGCTATTCTCATTTGTTTTCTGAAAGTGCCAGGTAGTGTTTCATCCCAACGGACATGAAGCAGCAGCAGAGGCAGCCCTGCAGAGACCAGGAGGACCTCTGTTGCCGTCGCTGCACAAATGGCCAGCGGAAGCATCTGCTGCCTGGCACTGAAAGGCAGTTGTCTCTTTAGTTGTTCGGTGTGATCTTTTGTTACCCTGATAGCTGTTGCATGCTGTGGTGCAGCGAAGAAACTCATTTTTCACAGCCGTTCTTGGGAGCGGGCAGCTGATGCCGAAAGCATGAATTGGGGTGATTCTCTGGTTTCATGCCAACGCTAGCACGGCCTTGTGTAAAGCCTGAGAGCTGCCTGGACCCTATGGCTGTCGGTGCCCGTGACCGTCCCTCCGGGCAAGCCTCTCCTAGCTCAGGAGTTGCACAGGCTTCTTCCAGGACTTTGTCCATCATGCTCCCTTGATCTAATGAAAGGTGGTGTAGATGCCGTCTCTCTGGATACCTGCAACCACCTGAGGCTTCACTGCGTTGTTTGGTCTCACTGCTGCTACTTTGGGTTGAGAAAACTGATGATGGTGAGAGGCAGGACGCTTTCCATTTCTGGCCTGCCCTTGTGTTCTTGTTGAGCAAGCGGGTCTGAATATTCTTGCTATAACCTCTAGATAGACATTAAAGAAACATATTGTGATTTATGCCCTCCTCAGAGTTACAGATAAGTTCTAAATGGCCTCGTCACAGCACCGTTTAGCTACTAGAGCCAGGATTTAAGTTGTGTTAATTCCAGCTGTTGGGCCAAAAACTCTAGAAGTGCTAGCATAATGTAAATATTTAATAGCCTATTGCCATTTAAAAGATTAACAGCTCTCCAGCAACTCTTCAGACGGGCGTAGCTGAGTTGCAGCTCTCTGGTTTCCATCAAGTCAATGAATTTTAGCACTGATCTCCCTGGAAAGCTGATATAAACCTCTTAGTCATACTCCATAGAGTAGGCTTGGCTCTGTGCAAGTTACTTGTGCTGCAGTCCCCCATCGCAGCCTTGCTTTTGACTAAACCTGGGTCAACCCCAAATGAGGACAAGTCAGCCGAATTTACCTTTTTATTCCCAAGCAAATATGGGCTGAAAAGAAAAGCAGCATTGAGAGAATAGAAGGTTGCTGCAGCAGGAATTAGCCCACTGACTCTTGACACCCCTGTGATTTCTAGGAAGATGATGAGAAGATAATCCAGGAGATTCAGAAAGAGGCTGAAGAGGAGCAGAGGAAGAAAAATGGAGGTAAGTCTCAGTCTTTACCTGTGCTTTGAGATCAGACTGAGGACGACAGGAGAGCATAGGGTTCCCAGCTACTGACAAGCCTCTGGATCTTCACTGGATTTTTCCCATGGCCTGGCTGTTTTCAGGCTTCTCCGTGCATTGCTGTGCTGCACCACGCATCACCCAAATCTTGCTCCAGAGAGGAGTGCAAGCCATCACGCTGTTCCTCCTGGGAACCGGTCTAGCTGTAAAGTGCTGTTGCCTGCAGGCTTTAGCTGGGACCGTGGGGAGGCAAAAGGCTTGTGTCCAGCTCTCGCTTGGCGACGGGCGTCGTGGATGCACAGACCTGTCTCCTCTCCGCTTGGCAAAGTAGCTGAAGGGCAGCATAACCTCTGTGCTCTGTGGGGGGGGGCACAGGCAGCAAGGGGCTGCCCCCCCCCCCCGTCCCTGCAAAAGGAGGTGTTCCCCCTTTGTGGTGTGGTATTGATGAAAGGAGCCGACCTGGAAAGCTAGCGCTGTGCTCCACGGTGCCTGGAGCGTGGAAGGAGCAAGCAGTGATGGTGTAGAGAGCATGCTTAAGGAAGATGCTGGGGATGGAGGATGCCGATTGCAAATGTAAGACGATGGACCGAGCTTGGTGAGTTTTCGTTTGTGGGATGACCGGTTCTTTTCTCTCCTCCCTCTGCAGAGAACAGCTTCAAGCGGATCGGCCCTCCTGCGGAAAAGCCCATGGAGAAAATCCAGAGAATTGAAGTCATCCCCAGACCTGTTCCTCAGAACCTCCACCAACCCCGGATGCCCCCTTACCCCTTCGTGCACCCTCCCTTCCCGCTCCCTCCTGTCCGTCCCATGTACAATAACATCCCCCTCAACATCGGCCCTATCCCTGCCCCCTACGTCCCCCCATTGCCTAACATGAGGGTGAACTATGATTTTCCCCAGATCAATGTTCAGCTGGAGCACAACTTGCCTATGCACTTTGGCCCTCAACCTCGACACCGGTTCTGACCTGGTGCAAACAGCACTTGGCGTAGAGTCACTGCAGGGCAAAGCCACCCCAGTAACGTCACCCCCCCCCCCCCCCCCCCGCCCCCCTTCCTGCTCCAGCCCCTCTCGGTTTAGCCAGCTGCGGGGGGACCTGCTCTGACTCACACGCACCTGCACTGCATCCCTCTCTAGAGCTTCTCTGAACCTTTGCAATCAAACATTTCAACCTGTGCTGCAACAGGGCTTGGTGCTGCATTTCCAAGGGGTCTCTTCCGATGTTGGGCATCCAGATACTTTCATTTGACAAAGCCTGTTCAGGCAGCTGTTGGGAGGGGAAAGTGAGACTTTGTGGAGCGCAGGGATGCAGCCGTTCTTCGGGGACTTTCCAAAAAATCCTACCTTCCTGCTGGCCAGAGCAGCTGCCGCACAGTCAAGTGACTCTTGGGGGAAGGGAGGAGGGACTTGGCATCTGAGTAAGACCTTCAGGAACAAGATAACAGGAGTCAGCTGCCCTAGCCTTCTGCCTGCGGAGAGGCACGAGGCTGGGGTTCCCATGTTCTCCAGCATCCCTGTAACCTGCTAGCACCTCCCAGCAGAAATAAATCGTTCAAAACCAAGTCAGTCTAGTGTTTTTAGCATTTCTCGCTCTGCAAGTGGAGTGAGGGGATGCGGCAGCCATCCCGTTGCTGAGATCTCGGTAGGAAACCCGGAGCCGTGTTCTGTCTCAGGGCTTTAGGAAGTAGCAGAAGACTCGGGCACCCTAATCTTTGGCTGAACTGAACTTGCCCCCTTTGAAAGGCTCACGTTGTTTTCCCCCAGAGGTGAGTGCCTCTCAGCTTCCAAAACGTGGCCTTTGCTTTGCTGTTCTTATCTGGCATCCCAAATCTTCCTCTGCCAGCGGTTGTCAAACAGCTGGTAGAAGCACCCGGAGCCTAAGCTGCACCCTTCATTGCAAAAACTGCTTGGGCAAATACCTGGTTAGATGTGTAGGCAGCGGCGTGTGATGTGTGCTGTGGCAGAAAAATTAGGAACTACCCTTGTAGTTGTGCACTCAGGCAGCGGTGAGCCGGGAGCCCCCTTACCCAAACCCCCTGCAACCGGACGGGCAGCTGCAGCCTTGTGCTGCAGGAAGCCGGCCGCTTCCGCGGCGCTTAGTAACTTCTGAAAATGTGTGTTTCGGCTTAATTGGCTTCGGAAAAGCGTGTTGAAAGGCAAACGCGAGTATTGCTGGGCTTAGGAAGCGAGGGTTTAGGAAAAGCGAAACTTCCTTGTGAGAAGCGGGGGGTGCTGGGCTGCGGGAGGAGCGTTGGCACAAAGGCCTTGCCCCACAGCCCTTGGCTGTACTGGCTGGTACAGGCCCCCTTTAGAAAAGAAAATGGTTGGAGTCGGGGGGAGGAAAAAAAAAACCCACCTCCTCCCAGAAATGCTGGGCTAGCTTTTAGCAGCCCAGTTGTGCTGTCGTTCCCCGAGTGGTTTGGTCTGGGCCGCATCCTGCTCTGTCCTGCTGGGATGCTTGCTGCACTGCCCCTCCTGTTATGCCCCCCCCTGTATTTGAGCATCTAGGTGTCTCTTGGTTTTATTTGTTTTTCAGGTAAAACTCCCTGCCTCCGCCTCGCGGCTTCTGCCAAACCCTCGCTTGCGGCTCTCTGTAACTGCTCCCGGCACAGCATCTCCTCGGGCGTGCAGCGAGCGGCGGGCGCGGGGCTGTCAGTGGGCTGCTCCTGGAGAGAGCCAGCCTCCGCCATGGCCCAGGACAGCGTCTGGGGACTGTTGTCCCCAAGAGAGTCTCCCAGAGGGGGCTTCCACGCTTTTTGGAGCTGAGATGGCGATTTCTCCCCTCTCGGGCATTGCCTACGGGTTGAATGTACCCTGCGGCGTGCTCTGCTCCAGCTCCTCGGCGCTGTGGTCTCTCCAGCGTTAATAACCAAGTGGTATTCCCTTGCTGCTATCATTTTCTTTTTTTTATTTTAATTTATTTCTGGAAGTAGTCTGGGGGCTGCGGGAGCTTATCGCTTGCTGCTCGGCTGGGTTTTAGCCAGGTTTAAATCCCAGCTTGCACTGAGTGATTCCTGCGGTAGCCAGGAGCAGGGTGTCCCGTTGGATTTGGGAAGGGCTGTGTTCACAGTGTTAGCGGGTGGCGAGAAGATGGACCCGGGTCAGAGGAAGCGCCAGTTGGCCTCCCTTTGCAGAAAGGGAATCCTGGGGTTTTAATAGCCGAGAGCTCGTGGGCTCAAGAGCCGGCTTGGATGAGCCCCCCAGGCTTTCCGAGGCGTGTGCCTTTCCGTGACGGGGTGGTCACGGTTGTCCTCCAGCGCCTGCCTGTGCAGCTGGGGGGGGGGTCAGGCAGTGGAGGTGGGTCGGGCAGCCAGGGCACAGCTCAGCTGCTGAACCGGTGGCCCAAACGACGAAGCAAACGTGGCGTGACCTCTTCCAGTGTCCCGCGGAGCTGCGTGGCTGGGAGCACTGGCAAAAATTACGGTCCGATCCCATCTTTTAGTGCATGTCTAGAGACGCGTGGGTGTAAAGAGCTAAGCCTTGGCGGAGGGAAGCGCAGAGATATGGAGCAAGAGGGATGGAGGAGCGTCAGGCAGAGGTGGCAAGGGGAGGGGAGGTTGGTGTCCGTGGTCCGTCCTCGTGGTTAGGATGTGAGCGTCTTCCGCTGCTGTGGCGCAATGGTCGAGGTCCTGGAGGAGCCCGGTAGAGGCAGGGGGAGAGAGGACCGCTGTCCCCGTGTCCCCTGCAAAACCACGGGCTTATTTGTGTCTGAGAAGAGAAATGGGTGCTTGCTCTGTGATGCGGGGGTGCACTGCGCCCAGCAGCCCCGAGCGATGGGCTTAGCCCTCCACCCGGCCCGGGGGTGATGCTGGGCTCCCGGCGCTGCTTCTCTCACCAAGGAAACACCCATTTCACCAAAAACTATTCTGCAGCCAAAACACGTGGCTGCTCCTCCCCTCTAACCCAAGAGACCTTGAGGTGTGGTGTCTGATGGCGCTTGGGTCTCTGTTGATGTATTTAAAAAAAAGCAAAAAACCAAAACAAACCCAAAAAACCCCCGAAACTTACTGCACGAGCACCGGAGCCATCCGTGATCCGGTCTCTAACTCCTGCATCCGTCTTCCCTCCCGCCTCGCAGTCCTTGAAACCATTTGTCCTCTGAAAGGCAACAGGGAGGTTGCCGTGCCCAGGCCGATCCCGTAACAGGTACTTCTTATGGTTAATTGCAGTGTCCCATTTTACTTGCCTTAAAGGTGGAGAGAGAAACTTAGTATTTGCACTTAGCAAAACATTATATTAAAAGAAAGAAACCCTGTAAAGATGTGCATGTTCTGCAACTTTGTATAACAATAGCTGAAAATAAATAGGTGGTTTATTAAAAAAAAAAAAAACAAAACAAAACAGAAACAAAAAATATTTTTCTTTACCTTCTGGTAGTAAACCATTCTAATATTCTGTGTGTAAAAAGTTCCTGTATTATATTGTAATTTGAATTTTTTGTAAATAAATTTGTGCACTCTGGCTTTTACCTCTGTGCTTTCATTACAGCCGAAACATTGTCCTTCCATCCCGACTGTGCCGGCATGACGCTGGGGCTAATGACAGGCGGCAGGGGCGAGCAGGCAGGACTGTTTTGCCGGATCTCAGCCTGCGCGGTTGAAAACTCTGCAAGTTGCAAGGCAAAACCCATTTGACCCTCCTGGAAAAGCTTAATACGTTCCACATGCTCCCAAGGAAAAACTGGACAGGATAGAAAATGGTTTCCAGTCGCTCCTTCAAATGGAAACCGGGATGCGTGCATCGTGGGCGGAAAGGCTGGGGGGGGCTTTCCCCCCTTGCGGGAGCGATGGTAAATACAGAATCCGCCCTTAAAAGCAAAAGGAAACGGGGGAGATGGGAAGGGCAAGGGTCCTCCCTGCCGCGGTGCAGCAGCTCCGGGAGCCCCTTTCCCCGGGCGGGGACCCCATGGCTGCGCCAGCAAACCTCCTCCCTGCCTCCTCCCCGGGCCGGGTGTCGTCACGGCCGGGTTTGCTCGTGCACACGTGGATGTCACTGGGGGGGCGAGGGCGAGCGCGTGGCAATCGGAGCTGCTCAGCGTTTCCTGCACAGCCTTAAATTCTCCCTGTTTATAGTGCGGAATGAACATCCTTCCTTCGTTCGGCCCTTGCTGCGGTGCTTAAACCCGTGTCTGAAGCTGAAGGTCCCTCCTGGCAATACCCGCCCCCAGCCCAGCCCCTCTTTCCCCAAATTTGCTTCTAGCAAACCAACTTTAGATTTTAAAAGCCAAACAGGAGCCTGTCGGTGACCTGCAGGTGCCAAGCCGGGCTGCAGGCGATGAAGGCCAGCGAAGGGGCTGGCTGCTCTCGGCCGGGGTGATGGAGTTGGCCCCCAGCCCCTCCATAAGCACGTGCTGCACCCCGTCTTCGTAGCCGAAGCTGAGCTTGGCCCCAGCATCAAATCTGGGTGGGTTGGTTGAGTTTTAGGGCTGGTTTTGGCTGTCTCGGGAGGGCTGGGGGACGCATCACAGCTCCTCCAGCCCGATGCTGTGTTTCGGCCTGGGCTGGTCTGCAGCGGATGGGCTTCCCCCCTCCTGCCTGGCCTTAGCTTTTTTTTTTTTAAAAAAAATCTTCCCCTTCTCCGTATCACTGAGCAGAAGAGGGGGCTTATTGCTGACCCCCCCATGCCATGCACCCGAAACCAGCACCCCCATCGTTCTCCCCTCCAGGCGGGCGCCTCTCCCTCGGGGCCCTTGTATGGGGGGAAATATCTGAGCCAAAGGGAGAAGCAGCAGTTCCTTCGCAGCGCTGCCAGGCTGAAGCGGGGGCACGGCTTCGCTCCCGGCTGCGAGGGCAGGAGAGCTGGTTTGCAGGAGGAAAGATGGTTTGCTGGTGCATCTCCCTGACCCCTGCGTAGCCCACCCATCCTCGGGGTTCCCCGTGGGCTCGGTGGCTTAGGACTGCTCTGAGCATCTCGAGAGGTGACCCAGTCTCCAGCCAGCTTTGGCTTTAAGCCTGCTCGGTGGAGATGAGCCCGTTGGTCACCATTCCCTTCCCACCACCTCATCTGAGCCCTCCAGAGCCAGCTCAATCTTCGTGAAGCAATTTGGCCCCCAAAGGCTCCACCACCCCAAATGCTCCATGCTCAGACTCGTGCCTCTCATTACAAGGCTGTTGCAGCCCCAGCCGCGGTCGCCCCGACAGACCACACGCCGCTGCTTGTATCCGAATGCAGGTTTTATTTTTTATTCATCTTTCTCCATTTGAAGCTATTTTTTTTTAAGTTATACAAATGGCACTTACAAAAAAAATAATAATTAAAAAAAAAAAAACCAAAAAAACGAACAAACCCAAAACTTAAATTTTTGGAGTGAGATGTTTTCAGAGAGTCATGACACCCGATAAGAGGAGACAGGAGAGATGTTGACCTAGTGTCACACAGAAGAAGCCGGAGCGGGAGTTACATGGTTCGAACTGCGACGGGGGACGGGGAGGAGGCGACACGGGGAGGGGGGTGAAGGCCAGCGAAAAGTGTGTGCCAAGTCACAGGGTCACTCAGGGCTTCATCAAGACACTTGGTCCTTCGAGGGGCATCGTGGTCCCTGGGCGGGTGGGCGCGCGGTGCCCGTGCGAGCGCAGGCAGTCCCTGGATGTGAGCGCAGAGCCGAGGTAGAGTCCCAGCCGGGATCCCCTGCGCCGGCGAGGGACCCCCGGCCCGGAGTTGTCCCCCGGCAGGAGACGGGTCGCTCGCTCTCCCAGCTGAGAGTTTAGCACCAAGCTCCTACGGAGGGTTACCCCTCCACATGGCTTTAAGGCTGACGAGCCCCTACCTTGCCTCCGGCAATAGGGACCAGCCCTGTTTTGGCACGGCAGCGATGCCGCGAGCACCCTTGGCGTGGGGTGGGGTGGGGGGGGACCAGCGCTCCCTCCCCAGCGGGGACCCGCGCGGGGAAAAGGCTCCTTGGTGTGTTTGCAGGGAGCAAATACCGGCCCCGGGAAGGCCCCAAAGGATAAAGTGCCTTTCAACACCCTAACGAACACGTCAGCATCACCCGTTACAAACAGCATTATACTCTAATGCAGACCTAGTACAGACAACAGCTGGTAACACAGTGCCATGGAGAGCATATATAAATAGAGACTAACAAAAATACTGTTTTGGTCTTTTTTTTTTTTCTTTTTTTTTTTTTTCTTTTTTTTTCCAGTAGGGTTGCGATGGCATGAGAGCCGAGCCCAGGTGCCCCGGGGGCAGCGGGACCGGGAGCCGCCCTCCTCGGGGGAGCCCGCAGGAACGGGCGCTTCCTAATTCAGCATTAGGTGTTCAGTGATTCGCTTCACTGTTCCAGTATTTTATGAGAAGAAGAAGAAAAAAAAAAAAAAAAAAAAAGGTACTGAGCAAATACCACTGTGCAAAGTTTGCTAAGGAACTTTTCTATTCTGTAAACCAAAATCTGCAGTTCATGCTTCCAGCCACCGCCCGGGGGAGGTTGCATCGGTCAGCCGGGCTCCTGCGGGGACCAAAGCCCACCGGCGCTGGAGGTGGGCTGGATGAAGCCCCCCACCCGGCACAGGCTTGCTCTGCGTCCCCCCCATGCCATCCCTTCCCAGGCACAGCAGCAGGACCAGCCTCGGGGCAGGCGCCTGCCAGGCTGGACCCACCATCGGGGGTCTACGATGCTCCTCCAGAGCCAGAAGCGCAAGGAGGGGCAGAGGGACACAAGGAGCGAGGGGCTCTGCGAGATGAAAGGCTGAGGCTTTCCAGACGGGATCACCCTAAAAAATTATTTCCAGGTGCATGAGGGGGGGTGGAGGGTGGTGGTGGGGGGGGGTCGGCTTGCTGGCCCTACCGCAGGGACACGTGCCGGCACACGCCAGCCCCGTCCCCAGGGATGCTGTGATATGTGAGGTCACCTCTTATGGCTCAGCTGGGGATGAATCCTGCCCCGAAAGCCAGGAGCAGAGAGACGCTGCCGGGAGGAGCCGGCTGAGCCCAGCGCTGTCGCTCTGCCCCTGGCTGGAGCGGGGCGGGATGGGATGGGTGCTCCAGGGGACGCTGGCAGCACAGACCGAGGCGGCGCCAGCGCTGATATGGCAGAAGCAAGCACAGAGGTGATCTTATTCCCTTTTTCAGTCGAGGAGAGGAGAATAAACTACCTAAGGTGACACTCGGGGCCGGGGGGGGGTGTATGGCAGTTTCCAAGCCCAGCAAACCCGGGGGGAGGGGGTGGGGGAGGGTGGATAGAGACAGACCCCTCTACAAAGCTATAGGCAGGCTGCCCCATCACTTTTCCAGTTCTTACAGAGATTTATGGAGACCCACCTCCCACATACCGCACCGACTCTACGGCGGGAGGGAAGGGCAAGCCGGTCTGAAAATCCTTTTACAGAGAGGAGAAACAAAACCCAAAAGAAACAAGGACGGAGGAGGGAAAAGAAAAGTTGGCAATGGGAGGTACGCTAAAGTGCATTAATATTCCCAGAGGGTGGAGGCGTCAATGGCGTCGGCAGATGCCTTGAGGACCCCGGCATGGTCACCCTTCAGGTATTTGCCATTGATTTTGATAGCCACTTTGTTATAGTCGCAGAACTCAAAAAAGAAGTCCACGGGGGCGTCGCTGCTGCTGGTGACGGACGACTCACTCCCCACCATCCAGTACTTCCCGGTGGCATCTGCAGGCAGAGGGAGAGGGGACAAGGTGGCCCCATGAGCCACCACAGGGACCCTAATGGCCATCATCCCCCCAGCCCGTACCCACCCCTGGGGACTCACCCTTAATGTTGTAGGCCCCGTCGTTGAACTCCAGCTGGAAGACGTCGTAGGAGGAGCGGTTGGAGTCCAGGGTGCCGGTCACCTTCCGGCACCCAATGAAGCCATGCTCGCCGCGGAGGACGATGATGGGCCTGTTGATCAGCTTCATCACGAAATGCTCCGTCTCACCTGCGCCGGAGGGGAGAGGGGCCGTGAGAGGGGGTGGGGGGTGGGGAGGGGGCACAGAGCCTGGACCCTGCGGCTGGCAGGCAGCAGTGAGGAGGGTGGGCTGTGCCCCCCACCCATTTCTCACCCACCCCATCTGTCCCTCCATCCCGCAGCACCTGACGTGGTGCAGCCATTAAGAAAAACTTACTGCCTGCATCCCTGAGCATCACTTGGAAGAGGAGTCTGGCTTGGGGAGGAATTGTCCATCCCCTGCCACCCCAGCACGGGGGTCCCTAAGGGGGTCCCTTACCCGCCGTCTCCATGGAGGCCGCCAGCTGCCCGTTCTTCTTTGCCGTCACGTACTTGCCGTTGGCAGCTTTCAGGGTGATGCGCTTGTCGCACCACTCAATGTCAAAATAGCAGCTCGCATTCCTGCGGGGGCAGAGAGGGCGGTCAGTGGGATGCGACGGATGGGGACCCTGCTGGTGCCACCCTGCCGGCTCGGAAAGGGCCACGGCTGGATCGGGAGACCCCGATTCGATCCATTTTTGCGGGATGAGCCACGTCGTGGTGGCCATCCCAACGGGAAGCGCTCGCCCGGCAGGCAGGAGGCAGGCAGGAGGCAGGCAGGCAGCCAAAATGCACTTCTGGGGTTTCCGCCCGTCTCTCAGCTAGCGTAGGGTTGAACTGCAGGGTAAAGCATTTCGACAGCCCCAGCCGGCCGGGAAGGATTACGTGGCCCAAGGGACTTCCCAAGCACCATGGGCGGCAAGCCTCAACCCGGCCCTGGCTCTCTGGGGAATTCACTGCCTTCGCTGGGAATCGTTTTGGGGCAAGTGCCTAGGCTGGAAAATCCCCCTTGGATTTCCCTGCGAGACGCAGAGGGGTCCCCAAAGCCCAGGCATGGCCCAGAGCCGCTGGGCACGGGGGACTCACTTTGTGGAGGCAGTGGACTGGATGCCCCCGTTGGAGGTGAGGGTCCAGTACTTCCCGGTGTAGGTCCTGAAGGCGCATTTCTTGGTGTCCTTGTTGATCTCCAGCTGGTAGGTCTCTTGGTCACCCTCCTCGTCTTGGTTGGCCGAGAGGTCCATCCCTGCGGGGCAGAGGCGGATGGAGTTGGGGGGTGCCGGTGGGGGGGACCCCAACCCACCTTCAGCAGGTCTGGGTGTGGGGGCAGCCCAGGAAACCCAACAGAGAGGGGCTCCTGCTCCCCTGGGTGAGCTTTGGTGACTTCTGAATCCCTCACACGCATCTCCCCTCCGGCATTTTGAGTTGAAATCCAGGTTTTCATTTGGGTGCTCAAGTGTTAAGGCCACAAACAAGGGCTGGACTGAGCTGAGGCAGCCATGAGCTTCAGCTCAGGACTCTCCGGCTCCATCACGATTAAGCACCAAGCAAAAACCAACTTAGATATTTCACACAGAAAAGGGCTGTAGTTTTTTCCCCGAAGGTGACAGCCAGGTTATTCAATCCATTAGCAGAGGCCGCCGCACCACCTATGAATCCCCAGCTCGTGGCATGTTTAGGGACTGTGGCACCGTTTTTCATCCGTAAATTGTCACAGCCCATTGGGGCGGCGAGGTCTGCAGAGAGAGGAGGCTCGGGAAGGCCCTGGGGCAGGCCAAACCTTTCCCTGGCTCCCAAAAAACCATTGGCACCAGCCTGTCCCCCAGCTCTGCCAGCCAGGATGACCCGTCCCTGCACCAAAGGGACCAGAGACAGCATTTGCCCCGGCAGCCTCGGAGGTGGATGCAGCCGGTCCTGGGGCCACGGGCCACAGTCCTGGGGCCACGGCCGCTCCCCCCGGCCACATGCACATCCACCCACAGGCACAGAGCCCAAGCAAACCTGCTTAGTCAGGGCTGGCGGGGCCAAATCCTCTCCAGAGCTCTCCTGCTTGGTGGATTTCTGCCTAAAAATACTTTTGGGATGCGAGTCACCAGCTGTAGCCTGGAGCCAAAGCAAAGCGGCCGAGCTGCCATTCCGGGTTTCGGAGAGGGAGCCGAGGCGCGGTGCTCAGCCCCGCTCCTCCCTGCCTACCTACAGCTGGGACGAGTGGAGACGGGCCCCAGTACCACCAGTGGGGCATGGGTCCGTAACCAGCGAGAGCAGCCCGGGGGGGGGGATGGCGATACGGACTGCAGTTTAGTGGAACCGGGTGAGTTTTTCAGAGCAGAAAGCACCCGCGTCCCTCCCCTGCTGCACGAACTTTCTGCCCAAATCTGCCTTTGCCTGGAGCCAAGAACATGCTCATGGGGCTGGCAATGTGTTCAGCCAAAGGGTGAACCTCCGCGGTGCATTGCCTCCCAGTTTCTCGGCTGCTGGGATTTCGAGTACTGCAATACATGGTCGCTGGGAGGGCTTCAAGGACTGCAGCCTTGGTGGCCCTTCTGCACTGGAAAGCCACCAGCAAGTCCTACCAGCTGCACCCAGCGGGTGCTGACCCACCTGGGGAGGGACCATCTATCTCTCCACGCCAGCTTATGGGCCTTGGAAATGGAGGTGTCTTCCCCCAGATCCCACAGTTGGGGCCGACACAGCTACCTGGCGGCTTCCCATCACCCCATCTGCATCTCCAACCAGGCATCCGCATCCAGTGGCCCCCGGGGAGCGGCCTCTGCTTTGCATATCGGTCTCCCACCTTTCCCAAAGGGATTAGGTTTTGAAGGCTTAGCTTTGTTGGCTGTAATCTCATCTCATCTCCCACGCCCAAACTGTCCTATGACTGCCACACCGCTGCCCGTTCACAGCATCCCTGCTCCCGCCAGGCATCCTCCAGCACCTTCTGCAGCTCCTGATGGACACGCGGCCACCCCGGTGCCTTGCTCCCCGGGGTATTTGGGGCAGCGCGGGGGGCGGAGGGATGCTGCACAGCCACCAACCCCAGCCCCACTGGCCAAGTCCTCAGCTCATGTGGTTGCCCAACTCTCACCGCCTCCCAGGGCTGCCGGGGGCCGAGCCAGCACTCGGAGGAAACATTTGGTTTTGATTTTGCACCCCCGCTGGGAAAGCAGCACTGCGACAGGCTGCTCCAGCCCCTCTCAAGAGCCGTAGGACCGCCCGCTCGCCGGAGCAGAGCCGGAGAGGGGGGAGAGGGGCTCTGCGGGGGTTCACAGAGAGGGATTGGGCTGCAAGAGGGGATGCGGGGGGACACAGCCCGCCATCCAAGCCCGCCTGCACCCCCAAGCCTGCTAGAGCTGCTGCTGTGGTTTGCGTGGGGGGGAAGCGGGCAGAGGCATTTCCTCCTCACCACGCTTTTAGGTGAAGAGGTCCCTGACCTGCAGGCACCACGCAAGCGATGGGGCGACCCTGGGGAGATGCTTTGTGCCACAGAGCAGGATTGGATGGGCTGGAGATGGGACAGCGAGTGCCGGGAGCCTCCCAACACCATCCCTTCTCCCCCAGAGACCCCCACTACAGAGCACAGCGAACCCCACCAGCCTCCCCCCTGCCCCGCCGCCACGCAATTGCCCACGCTCCCGCCATTGTGCAGAGGTTTGGCTTTCCCCGGTGCCTCGCAGGGCCGGGAGGCAGGAGGGTCTCCCACCGCCCCCTTCCCCGAAAGCGGCGCTGGGTTGGATTACACCGACTCAGCAGAAAGGAATGCAATTACAGCTGGGGCAGAAGGAGGCTTCAAAGGGCTGTAACTGAGCTGGAGCAGGAGGTTTGGGGGGTCAGAGGCGGTAGGACCATGGCAGGTCCAAGAAAGATGTCCCCGTGTCCCCGTGGCAGAGGACAGAGGCTGTCCCTCTAGCCACCCCCCGCCACCACCCCTGCTTTTTGCAGCCCAGGGTGGTTGCAGGGAGCTGGTGTCTCCCGCAGCGCCCGGCCGAGCCGCTGCCGCTCCAATCACGCTTTAATTACCGCTCTTGGTAAATTTACAGTCTGGAGCCGGCACGACTCTGCCTGACCTTGACAAAGCTGCTAATTACAGCTGGAGGCAGGAGGGGGGCAAGCACGCCGCAGCAGGGTGGCGCTTCGGGAGGGGCGAGAGCGGAGGCACGCCTGTGCCCTCAAAAATTCCCCGTGTGGGATGGCCTCCGGCTCTGTCTGCAGCACAGGTTTGCTACGGGGGTCTTGGGGAGGATGGAGGTGGGAGCCGGGGTGGGGCTGAGGAGTGTGTCCCCCCAGGGCTTCCTAACACCGAGCCCCCTCCAAACAAAGCCCCTGGGCTGGAGGTCCCCGGAGAGGAGAGCTGGGGAAGGGCGACGGGGAGGAGAGCCAGCACTGGGGCAGGAAAGGGCTTCCCAAGCCCTCAGCTGCTGAGGTTTCCAGCCGCTGCCAACCCCGCGGGTCTGCAGGATCGGATGCCCCAGCCCTCGCTGCTCTCCAGCCCAGGACGGCGGATGCACACGGAGGCCCGTGGCCATCGCAGAGCATGCACGTGCCTTCCCGCACCTCCCAAAGAGACAAGCTTCTCCATCTAAAGGAGCAGCAGTTTGCTGTGGCAGTGCCAATCTCCATGCTGTGAGGGGTTGCAGACCCAGCACGGGGGGGCATTTACAGCATGCAAAAGACTTTCCCTCTATATTAAGTTTGTTCATGCAGAGGGTGTCCTACGAGCCGTCCTGGGATGCTGGTGAGACCCAGTGGGATGTGCTCCATGGAGAGGAGGCCAAGAGCCTGGAGGACCATGGCCAACCGGTGGGACAAGCCAGCTGGAGCAGCCCCCATGCCCGAACCCACGGGGGGGCAGACCCATACATCAGGAGTTGCCTGCGCACGGGCTCTGCTCGCTGCCTTTCTACGGCTGGGAGCTGGCAGGGCCCGCAGGCAGCTGCCAGCCCTGCCCAGCACCGGGAGCAGACAGGAGGCTGCACCTTTCCCATCCTCCAACTCCCCAGAGGCCAAGAGGCTCCCTTCCAAAAACCCCACGGTTATGCCTGAAAAAAAAACCCAAGCCCACCTCCCTCCGAGGGAGCGCCGGCAGCACCCCACAAAGCCCCCAAGCCCTTGTGGGCGGCAGGTCAGGATTTCGGGTCCTCGTGCCCCAGCAGCTGGGGTGGCTGCGCCCAGCTCTGCCTGCGCAGGTCGGGTCCGGTCTCCCTGCAGGGCTCTGGCACCCTCCACCCCACGCTGCAGCCACGTACGTGCCCCGAGACTTGTCTTGTCCCCTCCCGGCTCTTCGGACGGGCTTATGTTGCACCCGTACATAAATCCAAGCATGTTTTTGTCTAAAAGCAAAGCCTGGAGCACCCAGGGCCCATGCAGCTCCTCTGCTGGGGGTGCAGCTCTGCAAGGGGGTCACGGGTGGGGGTGAAACACAGATTTCCCGGAAAATCCACCCCTCCTTCCCTATGGATTTCCTGTGGCTCTGTGGTATCGCCAAGTGCCAACAGGCCATTTGGCACCTCCAGATGAAAACCTGTGGCCAAGCCCAAGTACCCCCAGCCGTGCCCCTGGCCCCGGAGCTGCATCTCCCCACCTCGCTGCGGCACTGAGATGAACCGGGGGGGTGGGGGGGGTGGGGTGGGGGTGGGGGGGTGAACTGGCTGCAGCTGCAGCCGGCACCGACCTGCCCCGTGCTGGGAGGGCTCCTGGCCCCAGAGCAGAGCTCCCCATCGCCAAGCTGGCGTGCCCAGGCGCACTCCCGTCACCACACTGCTCGCTCAGCCCCCTCCCCGGACCCCCATTTCCCAAAATGCCTTGCTCCCAAGTTGGCCCATCCTCTCCCCCCATCATGGTGGGGGAGGCAGGCGGCACATCTCTGCCAGGCGGGGGGGCTGGCAGGGGCCCAGCGGAGCGGGGAGGACGCCAGCGCTCTGCCCCCAGGGACCCTCGCGCCCACAAAGGGCCCTTTGTTGCTGCAGCCGGGGCTAGAAAGGAGCCATTGAGCCGGGGAGGAGGCTGCTTTCTGCTGGCAGCACCCCAGCTCGGCTCTGTTTGAAGGTGCAATGGGGAGATGGGGGGTCTCACAGAGCCCGGGGCTCCCCAGGGATCCTGTCCTTCTGCGGCTGGAGGCAGAGGAGAGGTGCCAGGGCCACCCCCAGCGCTGGTGCAGAGGCAGGGCTGGCACCCACCTCATGCCCCTCCCCGGGATTGCTGGCGTCGTGGTCCCCAGTGCCCTGCATGCAGGGGATGGCAGCGCCGGCCATCCCGGGGACAGGGAGGAGGCTCCAAGCCAGGAGCTGACTCGGCACTTGTGGGACAGCGCTGTCCCAAGGCTGAACCGGCTCCAGCTCCCAGCCAGGGGAGCCACAAAAGCTCCGTGGCCCCATCCCCGCTCCTCCCATGGGGCAAGGGGGGGGACAGCCACTGCCATCCCTGCTCCCTCCCTGACTCCACATGGGGAACGAGCCGCCTTTTCCCAAGAGCCTGCGCCGAGCTGCAGCCGCTCCCTGCCCACATCCCCCATCCCCGGCGGCCTCCGGCACATCTGCCAGCAGCGCGGCGCTTATCAGCTTGGTGGGGGGGAAAGAGCTGTCTGCAACCGCTTCCTCCGACGGCTGTTTTTCGGCTGCCTTCTCGGTAACCTTGGGACAAGGCGCTTTCCCAACAGGAGAAGGGAGGGCGAGCCCCAGAGAGCAGCAGCTCCCAGCCTCTCACTGCTGCCGGGCAGGATAAAGCGGGTGGAAACGGCTTCTCCGGCCAAAACGGACTTAAGCGAGGATGTGCAGCCCCAGCACACAGCTCCCCGCTGTGTTTTGCTTGGAAAAGGGCCGGGCACAGCCCAGAGACCCCTGTTGCTGGGGAGATTTGTGCCCCCCCTCCTTCCCACCCACCCCCCATCCATTCCAAATCACACAAAGCCGGCGGGTCCTCCAGCAGCACTCCCAGCCGCGCCACGGGGTCCCCCGCCACCGTCCCATCTCACTGCGCAGCATCTCACCCCAGCCTGCACCATCTCCCCCCAACATCTGGTTTTCCCATCTCCGGTGACAAAGGGCTGCAGCAGCCCTTCCCCCACGGTGCTGCGGCAGCCTCCCGCCATCCCCATCCTCCTCCCCAGACGCCTGCGCCTGGGCAAATAGTCCCCACTGCCCATCTTTACAGGCTTTTCTTTTTTTTAAGGGGCTGCTTTGCAGCACAGGATTTGCTCTCGGAAAGGAGAAAGGCAGTGAGCTCCCTGCAAGGAGCTGCCCAGGCACAGACGAGGGTTAAGCTGCAACCTCGAAATATTATATATACACACAAAAAAAATTCCCCGCTGCTTGTTGCTCCAGGCTTTGCTGCAGCGAGACATGCTCACACCCATCCCGCGCCCGGCGTGCACCGGCCTGACTTGGCACGCCAGTGATGTGCCCCGGGGCTCCCACACCAGCCCGGCCACGGCAGGCAGCCGTGCACCTCCAGCATCACCCTGCCCGCAGAGCGGGGACCCCAGTCCTCCAGCAAGCACCCCTCAAGCTGGGGGGGGGGACGACAGGATGCAAACTGGGTGCTCGAAGGCAGGCGGGCGGCCATGTGCCCGGGGAGCTGCGCCGTGTGGCCACGGCGCTCGAAGCAGGCGGCGCGGTGGCCTCTCCGGCAAGCGGAGGGGATGGGTGCGGGCAGTGCAGTGGGTGCGGAGGAACGTCGGCCTTTGTGCGGGTGGATGTAGGTCACGGCTCGACGCGGGCATTTTGGCAAAGCCATTTATGTAACGCTGCCAAGGCTGGGGGGGGGTGGGCGGCACCCAGCCCCCCACCCACCGGGGAATGCAGCCCCATGGGGGGGAACTACAGCCCCATGGAGGAACCGCAGGCTCCCAGGGCCCCGCTCTGCAGGGCGCATGGCTCAGCGATGCTCGGGGAAGGAGGGGAAGGGGGAGTTTGGTGGAGGCTTTGTTGGGTGAACAATGAGCTCTGCAGGTAGGAAGGCGACGGCTGGCAGCCCTGCCTCCTTCACGGCAAGGAAAGACCCCATCCACCCTCCCACAGCCCCCCCCCCCCCCTCCCCGTCCATCCCTGCACCCCAGGGCAGGCCCCTCACCAACCCTCCCCCACCCAGGGCGCCCTGCGGAGGCGATGCTGCAGGGATGGGGGTGCTGGAGGTATGGGGGCCCCCAGGCAGGCGATGCTGGAGGGATGCAGGAGGGGGAAGGGAGAGGGATGTGGGAGGGGTGCGGGGGGATGATGATGGAGGGATTGGGGGAGGGACTGCGGGCAGCCATGCTGGAGGGGTGCAGGGGGAAGCCCCTGGAGGGGTGTAGGGACATGTGTGAGAAGGGGTTCAAGCAGGGGGGAGAGACCCTAAAGAGGCGATGGCAGAGGGATGCAGGGGGGCACCCTGTGGGGTTGCTGCTGCAGGAAGGCAGGGGATGCTGGAGGGACGGAGGGGGCTGCCAGGGGGGCAGTGCTGCAGGGGGGGCCACTCCGAGGTGGCGATTCTGGGGTGATGCAGGGGATGCGGAGGAGGTGATGCCCGAGGGATGCAGGGGGGCAGCTGGGGGTGGGCGATGCCCGAGGGCTGATGATGCCGGAGGGATGCAGGGGCGCACCCCGGGGGCGGCGACACCCCAGGGACTTAGGGGCGGCCGAGGTTGTTCCCCCCCCCTCCCCGATCCCCTCGTACCTTGCCGGGTGGAGACATTCCTGTCGTTGCCGGCTCGGAGCACGACCTGCGGGCAGCTCTGCTCGAGGGCGAAGAGCTCATCCTTGCCCACCTTGGCGCTCTTGCCCGCCTTGAGGGTGCCGCTGGGTCCCGAGGGGGCGAGGTAGCGACCCTCCCCGTCGCGGAAGGCCACCTTCCCGCAGCGAAACTCGAGGGTGAAGGCGGTGCCGGGCTCGGCGGCGGGGACCAGGCGGCCGTCGCAGCGCAGCAGGCGGTGGTCGCAGCTCTGCAGGCTGTAACGCTGCTCCACGAAGAGAAGGGTGATGAGGGCGTCCACGCCCCACGGCACGTCGCGGTCCACGGCCAGTTCGTCGCGGCGAGGTCCCAGGTGGGCGTAGCGCTTGCGGGCCAGGCTGTAGAGGTTGGCCTGGGGATGCATGGCCAGGTGGACGCTCCATTTCTCGGTGGCCGAGACGGCAGGGGCGAAGCAGGAGAGACGGTCCTCGGTGCCGCCGAAGAAGCGGCGGTGGGGCTCGGACTGCAGCGACCAGCGCCCGTCGCCGTGAGCCACCACCAAGAAGCGACAGTCGGGACCCGGCTCTTCGCTGTCGCAGCTCACCCGGCCGTCCTTGTCGGCTGCCAGGTACCGGCCCAGGTGGCTTTTGAGCAGCACGGCGCTGGAGTCCTCCCCGTCCTGCTCCAGCGTCCAGATCTGCTTCTTCTTCATGCTGGCGGCCGAGGCGTTCACCTTGAAGCCGAAAGCCTCCGCCGTCAGGTACTTGTTGCTGCAGTTGATGAGCCCGAACTGGATCTGCACCGGCTCCGCCGTCCCGTTCGCCGTCATCCTGCCGCCGCTGCTGCTCCCGCCGCCACCGACCGCCGCCGACGCCGCGCCCGCCCCGACGCCGCCTTTATAACGCCGCCGCCGCGGCGCCGCCCCCCCCCCCCCCCCCCCCGCCCGCCGGGGCCGCCCCCCGCCGCGACCCCCGCCCGCCCCCTCCCTCCCTCCCCGTCGGCTCTCCGGCCGCTCCGACCTCCGCCGCTGCACCCCCGACGCCCCCCGCATCGCCGCAGAGCCCCGCGGCGTGGCAGGACCCCTCCTGGCGTAGCAAGAGCCCCCTTGAATTGCAGGACCACACACACCCCCCACATCCCCCCACCCCCCAATTGCGAGAGTCCACTGCGTTGCAAAGCCCTTCCCTGCATTACAAAAGCCCCCTTGAATTGCAGGACCCCCACATGTTGCAAGACCCCCAGTGCATGGCAAGACCCCTCCCTGCTTTGCAGGAGCCTCCTTGAATTGCAGGACCCACACACACATTGCAAGTCCCCACTGTATGGCAAGAGCTCCCTTGAATTGCAGCCCACCCCCCCTCCCCCCCCCGCCACTGCAAGTCCTTACTGCATTGCAAGAGCCCCCTTGAATTGCAGGCCCCCCTCTCCCCCCCCCCCCCCCCCCGCCATTGCAAGTCCTTACTGCATTGCAAGAGCCCCATTGAATTGCAGGACACCCCACCACCACCACATTGCGAGACCCCACCACATGGCAAGACCCCTCCCTGCATTGCAGGAGCCTCCTTGAATTGCGGCCCCCCCCCCCCCCAACTCAAGTCCCCACTGCATGGCAAGACCCCTTCTGGCATAGCAAGAGACTCCTTGAAATGCAGGACCCCCCCCAGTCGTTGCAAGACCCCTTGGCATGGCAAGACCCTTCCCTGCATTGCAACAGCCCTCTTGAATTGCAGGAAACCCCCTCCATTGCAAGAACACCCCCTGCGTAGCAAGACCCACACCCACATTGCAACACCCCCTATGCATTGCAGGATCCCCCCACATTATAAGACCACCCCCTGCATTGCGAGACACCCCTTTGAATTGACAGTCCCCCTCCTGCACTGCAAGAATCCCCTCTGCATTGCAAGATCCCATTGCAAGACTCCTCCTACATTGCTGGACCCACCATGCACCCCTCTGCCCCTCCCGGGCCGTCGGCCATGCTGCAGGGCTTGCAGGACAGAAGGGGAGAAGGGTGAAAGATGCCATGGCCCCCCGCCACCTCTGAGCCATCCCAGTGCCCTGTGCCAGGCACCAGCAAGGCTGGAGCATCTGCGCCCTGGGGAATCTGAATTCCCCCAGCAAAGCCAGAAGCAAAACACGGGCTCTGCTGTGCAAGGGGGGTATGTCAAGGCCATTTCTCGGGGTGTAGGTGAGCAGTGTCGCTGTGCACGTGCAAGGCCATGCTCCAGTGGGCACGTACGGCAGGGCTGACCCCAGGGCGGGGAGGCATCGCAGCCTGGATGCAGTGCAGGGAGAGCCGCCTGTGCTGCCCAGGGGTGCTGCCCACTGCTCCTTGGGAACAAGGACACTTCCCATGTCTATAACGTGGAAACAAACACAGATAAAGAGGAGCGTGGCTGGGGTGACAGATTTGAAGCCCCCCCTGCTGCACACACGCTCCCGCGCACTTGCAGGGGGGGGCTGGCTGGGGGAAACAAGCTGTTTGCCAGGGAAATGTGCAGAAACAGAAAATCAGAGAAAGAGGGATGGGGGGGACACTGGGGATGGTTTTCAGGTGGATCAGGGAGCTGAACCACCTGCCCTGGCTGAAGCAGGACAAGGGAAGGGCTGGAGCATGGGCACGGGTGGGAGGGTGCGACAGGGTGCACTTGGGGCTGGCTGGCACAAAGATTTTCCCCAGGCTCAGAGGCCCCCCCCGGGGCAGGGCTTCATCCAGCCCCCATCTCCCCAGGCCCTCCAGGCTCCACTGGTTCTGCACTGGTCGTACTGGTTAGAGCCACTGTTCCACCTGTGGGCTGCACCACAACCACCCACCCCTGCCCGTGGAGTCGCTGGCACAACTGCCCCAGGGCAAACCTGCGAGCTCTGGATGGGGTTTGTTTTCCTGCATGCCTCAGCCAGATCTGCTCTGTGCTCGTACTTGCCACACAGTCCTGCAAAGCCGGACAGACAGACAGACCATTTGCAACCAGAACCAACCCCACAGCCTCTCAGCTGGGTTGGAAACAAATCCCCCCCAGCTCCAGCGAGGCAGAGCCACGTTTGTCTCGCAAAGCCATTTTGCTCCTCTTGCTAAAAGCACCCGGGCGTTAGGACCCGGCCGCGAGGCTGAGCAGCTGCCCGGGCCCACAGCTGCCGGGATCTGCCTTCCCCTGCCACAGCAGGCAGATGGTGGCGAGGCTGAGAAAGAAATGGCTTTTCTGCTCGACAAAAAAAAAAAAATAGCAATTATGCAGGGGGAAAAAAAAAAAAACCACCCTGTTTTCTCCCCACCACCCAGCAGCACGGCGTGGATAGCTGGCACTGCCTGGCTCAGCAGGGCCTGCCCTCGCTGAGTGGGCAGCCTGCCTGCACCCGCCCTGCCTGCACCCTCTGCTTGGGGGGGACGGGAGAGCCCCAAATGCTGTCTGAGACATCCCCACAAGTCACTGCGGTGGCAAGGGGTACCAGTGCCCCCCCAGCTTGGGGATGCAGCGGCCAAAACACATCTCCTATGTGCATCCGTGCGTGCTGGGTGCGCTGGAGCAGCAAGAAAAGCGTTGGGTTTCCCTCTATATATTGCATTTCCCATCGTCTTTGCAAGCTGCCATGACTGAACGCTTCTGAGGTCACCCTACCCCTCGCAGCCCTCCCACCGCCACTCCTGCAAGAGACCCAATCCCCAGCGCACGGCATCCATGACAAGGGCTTTCCGGAGCGTGGCCATGTCCCCTCTGGAGGGGCTGTGTGACTCACCCGCTGGGACTTCAACTAAACCCCGGCTCCAAAAAAGAAAAGCAAAGAGAAAAGGAGCCCCGGTCATGGAGTGACCCTTGTCTTGCCTGCCTCAGGCACAGAAACGCCCTCGGATTTTCATGCTTGCCTGGATGCTTTTTGTTGCAGCTCGGCTTCGTTTGCGAGCGGTCCCGGGGCTTTTAGTTGAGCTCATGAAATCGGGCTTGAACGCGGAGCTGGCGGCCAGGGCCACTGCAGGGAGGGCGGGTTGCAGGGCACACCGCCATGGTGCCAATGGCAGGCACAGAGGGGCTTGGAGGGGGGGCAGACGGTAAACGCAGCATATGGCAATGTCTGGTGAAACATTATTGGGGTGCAATGGGCTGTTTCATCCCTGTGTCCCCCAGGCGGGCAGAGGAGCCGTCCCAGAGCAGCGGGAGACATCCCCGGGTGAAGGGGCAGCGTGGAGGCAGAGCCAGCAGCCCGAGGCACAGCAGCCAGGGGATGCTTTAGGCTGCGTCCAGCCCTCTTTTCTTTGGGCACGGCTGTGTCACAGGGTGTCCAGAGCCAGTGCCACGGGGTCACCCCTCAGAGCGCAGCTGTCCTCTGGCTTCAAGCCACATAGCTACCAGCCTGGCCTGAGCCCTCCTTGTCCTTGCTGGAGCAATTTTGGGGGCTCGCTGCAAGGGGGCTGCTCGCAGGTTTTCATTCCAGTGGCACCATGACGGCGCAGGGGACAAGGGCTGGCTTACGGCCGCCTGCTTCCCCCGGGACCCCCGTGCACTGCGAATCCCGTCTCGGTGTCGCTGGCACTTGCAAACAGATGTCCCGGGGGTGTCAATGTCCCTTATGGTGGTGGCAGCGGCTGCGAGATGGCCGAGGCTGGCCTGGGAAGCCCCCCCAGCGCAGGTACCCTCCTCACCCTGCGGAGGGGGCTCAGCAGAGGTTGGGGACCACGTTGCTAGGTGGCCACCATTTCTCCAGCCACCTCTGTCCCTAAGCGAGACAGGGCTTGGTGACAACAGGAGCCCTCGTGCAGGACGGGGTGACCTTGTGCAGCCCAGCGAGCTGTCCTCCAGTGGGATAAAGGGCTTTGCCAAAACCACCCGGCAATTGGGGACCACAAGACCGGGGCCAGGAACAAGCCCCAGGCATGGACCCAACACCCTGACCAGAGGCTGCATCTCCCAGGGGACCCCAATGTGTCCCTTGCTGTGACTGGGGGCCATGGGGGACACCCCGGGGTGCCCGGCTGCCCCGGCCTCGCTGCCATATGCCACCAGGCAGCTCAGCAGAGGTTCTCCGGCGGCTCTCCCGACAGTTGGCAGGCGCCCCGGCCTCATTAAAATTGTATTAGGCAGTATTTAAAAAAAAAGCAGCAGCACCAGGGAAAACAAAGGACAGCCCTAAGAGAGGAGCTGGGAGCGGCAGATCATGCTCCGGGGGAGTTTTCCCATGGGATACTGCCCCGAGGGGGCTTGCTCAGCCCCACGACCTGGGAAGCAAGGGACAGTGGTGGAGCATCGTCGGGGCTCAGACGTGTCCCCGCATCTCGCAGCCGTCGGGAGCGGTCATGGTACAGGTCATGGTGCTTGCTTGGCGCTTTATTAGCTGGGTTTATCCTGTTAGCCTAATTTAATTGCATCCAGAGCGCAATAAGGGATGGAAATGCTTGAAGTGCCCCGTTTCAAGCAGTTTGGGTGTTGGGCATAGGCAAGGCTCAAACAAACGAAGGAAGAAAGTGGACAGGAAAGCACGTATGGCCGGGCAGTCCTGGGCCTGGGCTGGGGACTTAGTCCCTCTCTTCCTGCTCGAGCTTGTTTTCTGGTGTGTTTTTTACATTATCAGAAGCTAAGGCGAAAACCTGCCCCTTCCTCCAGCTCCCCCCGAGGACCCCGCGGAGGTGGGATGGAGGCCGGACCCTGGTTCATCCAGCAGGAGGATGAATTTTATTAGGAAAGCTTAAAAGACCTTTTGTGTAGCAGTTATTAACCTCGGCGGCGGGGATGATGCTCTTTGTCCTGGATCCAGCACCCTGCCTGGTCCCTGGGGGCTCTGCCAGGGCACCCGTAACCCCATGGAAGTGTCCAGGAGCAACAGATGAGAGACGCGCGGCATTTTGTGGGCCAAAATAATCAGGTAGCAGGGGATGCTTTCCAGCCTTTAAAAAAAAAGACCAAAAAAAAAAAGGAAAAAAAAGAAAATAGGGACATGTCCATTCTTTGCTGCCCATCTTGCAGCAAAATGCAGCACATTTTGCAAGTGGAGGGTGTGAGAGCCCTGGGGGCTTTTTGTAGTCCCTTACAGGGGGAAAAATAAGCTGTGTCCGTGTGATGGTGGCAGGTTCCTGCAGTGCCTCTCCAGGCCTCCTGCCCCGACCCGCGGGCAATGTCGCAGTGTGTTTGCCTCTTGCTGGCCACGCATGCGCAGCCCGGCAGTGAATTTTGGCCCCAAAACCACTTCAAAGGAGCGTCCGGCAGCGGGCGATGCTGGCTGCCCTCCTCCCCCAGGCTGCTCCCGGCGCAGAGGTTTTGGCCAGGGTAGGGGTCGGGTCTGTCCGTGGCGGCAGGAGGGTGATGCCAGGGGAAGCCACGGTGGTGCCGCTGCCCAGAGGTGCAACGAGCACACACGTCCTCAGCTCTCGCCTGCAGCTTGCACCCGTCAGCACTTAAGCCGCAGCCACGACCCAAACCAGGAGGCCAAGAGGAAAGACTTCAGTGCCAGCCCCGTTGCCCAGTGCACGTCCCCGCTTTTAATTCCCCACTGCAGCACAGAGTCAGCACGAAGAATTTGCAGGGAAGAAGAAAGTGTGTTATCAGCATCTGCCCACACAGCTCTCCAAAATAACACGGCCCCAGCCGCTCGGCAGCGCCAGGCGGAGCAGGTGACTCAGCTTGCGACAGCAGCTCCTTTCTGCTCTGGTTTTCTCACTCAGTCATGCCCAGATCCACGTTTCCTGCTGCGGCCCATGCACCGTGCCCAATGCATGGCCCCAGCACCGTCTCCGCTCGTGGCCTCATCCGGGGCTGCCAAAGGGTTTGGTGGGCGGAGGAACGGCACTGCCTGAATCCCCAGGGCTCGGCTGCTCTCTCCAAACCCGCAGCGTGCCAAAAAGCTGGTCTGAGCATGGCTGGGATGGCGGTCCCCATCCCCGCACAGCACTGCTGCGATCAGACACAACATGTTGTCTCCATCCTCACCTTGGGATGGTGCACGGCGCATCCCAAGGAGGACATGAGAGGGATGGAGAGCCTTGGAGTGGCTGCAAATGAGTCAGATGGTGGCAGGGAGGGACATCAGGAATGGGGGATAAGGCGAGCAGGCCAGGAGGAAGCCGCCCAGGATGGGGGATGAGGAGGAGGAGGCAGCTCGTGTTTTTGCGTTTGCCATCACCCCAGCATCTCTCTGCAGGCTCGAGGCCAGCTTTGGGGTGGGTGCATGGGCACCCTTTGCATGATGCTGTTGCAGGGGGGCTGGCACCGAGACCCCCGTCCCCTTGGGGGCTGCACCCTGCGGGTGCACGAGTTTGTGTGCAAACCCCTCCAAGCAAGGTGACAGGGCTGAGGCTCAGCCTGGAGAGAAACCAAGGCCAAACCCTAACAGGACCAGGGGGGTTTGCCGGAGACACCCCCAGAGCAGGGGGGCCCATCTCTTTAAGGACAAGGTAGCAGTAATAGGAGCAGTAATAGGAGCCAGCTGGGAAGCCCGGGATCCCTATAAAGGGCTGAGAGGGGCAGGGGGAAGGGTAGTGTTTACAACCTGTGGCTTGGAGGGGGTGAGGTGGTTATTTGACTCCTTGGTGGAGGTGTCAGGGCACCCTGGGGTGGGATGCAGGGCTGCAGCAGTGCATGCACCCACCCACACACACCTGCAGCGGGGAGCACTGGGGCAGGTGGGGGCTGGGATTTTGGCTCAGGGAAGGGGCTGGAGGCAGCAGTTTGAGGAGGGGGGTGGACACAAACCTCCCTGCCCAGGCACGGCCCCCACCAGCTGTGCCTTCCTGGGCCCAGAGATCCCCTTCCAGATGGATAACTCCATTGTTGATGGTGAAAAGAGTCCATTAGTCAGGATTAGGAACAGGGCCTTTGGGGATTAGCCCCACGCCTCCCACCCAGCCCTCTCCTGCCTCCTGTGGGTGCTGGGCTTGGGGGGGCCCATCTCTGCCTCCTTGGGGCACTGTTCCCCCCCTCTGTTTTCGGATGCAGGAGGGAACGGGGCTCCTGTTGAGCTGTGGGGCTGAGAAACGGGGGAGCTGGCGGAAAGAGGTGAATTGGGTCCCCAAGTGACTCAATATCCTGCTCCCCATTGCATTTTCTCATATGCTTGCAACCCCCCCCCAGCAGCAGCAGCCGCCCTCGGATGGGGGGTCTGCAGCCCATAGCACTGCCCGCCCCGGTGGCACTGCTGGCAGCCGGCGCACAGGACCATGCTCCCTCGGCCGCTGACCTGCTGGTGGAGAACAGCTGCTGGAAGGGAGGAGGGAGCCTTTGGGGCAAGCAGAGACTTCCCTGCTCTCACTTGGGGCAGGTTGTGCTTTTGTAGGGCCAGGGGTGCTCCGGGCTGCAGGAGGGAAGGGAGTGTTATCCCAGACCAGGATTTTGGCTCTTGGACAGCCCGGGAGTCCTTGCAGCCCCTCGCTTCTCTCCTTAGGTACATCCATGCCCATCTCCCCTTAGTATCTGGGCTTCCCATGCATCCTTTTAGGGCCCTGGTGAGGCTGGAGGGAGCTTTGCATGTGGGGAAACTGAGGCAGGGGGAGCAAGTATCCGTGCCTGCACAGGCAGGGGGGGCCCAGCTGTGCTCGCCATCCAGCACGTGGAAAACCACATCTGGGATGAAAACAGAGACTGTCCTTCCTGCAGGGTCTGCAAGGAGGGATGGTAGGGCTGGGGTGGGGGACACCCAAAATTTGGAGCCGCTTGTTGAATTGAGCGCGACTTCCCATGTGCTCTGCAAAGAGGTGCCGGATCTGACCTCCGGCTCAGCATACCCGGGGGCTCCTGGTGTGAAACCGGTGGCAATGGGAGCCGGGGGTGGGGGGCTTTCGCCTCCCCCGCCCCTCCATCCCACCGCTGCCTTCGCTTCCCATTACAGGGGCTGTCAAGCCGGCTTTACCCGCGGGCGAAGCACGGCAGGCGGGGAAGGAGCGCGGGGGGGGGGGGCTTCTCGGCAGGCCTGCGGCCGGGCTGGCTGCAGGGAGGCCCCCGGGAAGGCAGGAATGCGGGGCGGGGGGGCCGCCGCTGAAACCCAAAACCTCCGCGCAGGGGCCCCGGGTCTCAGCATCCGGCCCAGCGGCGGCTGCAGCCGGGAGGCCCCTCGGCCCCGGGCCGGGAAGGGGCCGCTGCACCGCCCGGCACGGGGCTCTGCGCCCGCGGGAGGGTGGGGGGGGGCGCTGGCTCGCCTGTGCAGCCCCCCCTGTTTAACGAAGGTGCTGGTAACCCCCTCCTGCGGTCCCTCGTCAGCCGGGGTTAAGCCGTGCAAGAGCTTCCCGGCTGGAAATGGAGGCGAGAAGGAGAATAAACCCTGGATAACATGGGGCTGGGGGTCCAGGGGGAGCAGAGCTGTTCCCCGGTCCTGGGAATGGGCGTGCGCCCAAAAAATTGGGCTGGAGATTGGGTTTCCTGCGCTCTGGGGAAAGCACTGGGTCCACTGTGCAGAGCCGCCCTGAGGGTCACTGGAGGGAGAGGGGATGGGACAGGGACTGCTGTCGTTTTGCAGGGCAAAGCATTTGGAGGGGAGCAAGGACCACGTCAGTGTGGCGGGGCTGGAGCTGGACGAGGTCCTTGGTCAGTGCATGGTCCCACATGCACATAGCATGCACAATCCCACATGCAGTGTGCAGCTTGCTGCAGGCAGTTCCTTGTGCAACATGCATGCTGGTGTGTGTGATCACATGCGCAAGCATGCACTTTGTTGTGTGCATGCCCATGTGCAGTGTGCACCTCAGAGTGTGCAATTTCTTGTGCAACATGCATGTTGGTGTATGCAATCCTGTGCAGAGTGGGCACATTGGTACACGTGATCCCCTGTGCAGTGTGCGCTTTGCTATGTTCAATCCTGCGTGCAGCGTGCACCTCAGAGTGTGCAATCCCATGTGCAGCATGCAAGTTGGTGTGTGCAATCCCATGTGCAGTGTGCACATCGGTACATGCGACTCCATGTGTGTTGGGATCACACACACCAAGGTGCATACGTGCAGACTGCACCTCAGTGCGTGCAATCCTGCATGCAGCGTGCACCTTGGTGTGCATGATCCCGGGTGCAGCGTGCATCTTGGCGCACGCAGTCCTGCATGCAGCATGCGTCTGGGTGTGCGTGGCTCTGCGTGCAGCTCTGCGCAGCGCAGTGTGCATCCCAACACTGCCACCCAGCAGCGTGGCCGTGCTTTGCAGCGGGTCGGATGGGTGTTGCAGCTTGTGGAAATCCTTGGCAGGGTGGACAATATGGAGACGAACAAAGCGGCTAAGGGGAGTGAGCGCAGAGGCTTTGCTGGGGGCCCTCCGGCCTCTGCAGCGCCAGGAGGAGAGAGGGGTGTCTCTGATCCCCTCTGGGGAGGCAGTGTCTTTCCAGGAGCAGATCCCTTGCTGGTGTGCATCACTTGCAAACGCAAACCAGGACTCTTAGCAGTCTGGCTGCTGGTGCTGCAGGATTTGAGCCCAGGGTGGGAGCGAGCATCGCGGCAAGGGGAACTGGGTGCCCCAATGCCAGCCAATTCCTGCCGGTGAAGCCAAAGGCTCGGCGCTGCTGACAGCAGACTCCAACCTGATTGCTTGGGCTGGTTTGTCTTGAGCTGTGATTGCACAAAGTGACGGTGTAACTGCTCACTCTATCATGGCCTGATCCAGATCGTGGTACCCAGCACAGGGACAAGAGAGGCTGTGGGTCCCCCAGTCCCCTACCCCACATGATGCGCTCAGCATCATCCCCGCTGCCGCTCCCCGTGGCTGGTGGGACCTGGGCGGGGACCTGGCCCCAGCACAGACCTGCTCACCCTTCACCAAAGCATGCAGGAAAACTGCACTTAGAAAAGCACAAACTACCCCAAAGCAACCCGGGCCATCCCTCAGGGCTCCCTTCACCCCCAAGGACACCACACACCCCATGGCCCCGCATGCGCCTTTGATGCTGCGGGACGTCACCAGAACATTTCCCCAGTTCTTTATCGCTGGGGTGAATCATTTATTGGGGCGGGCAGGCTGCCCACAAAAGCCTCGTAACAGCCGGTGCCAGCTGAGCACGGCCGGGAGGGGCAGGTCTCGCTCCCCAAGTGAAGCCATGAGCTGAGGGGTCGTCGTCAGTTCCTCTGCCCCGTGCAGGGAACCGGTTGCAAAAGGGGAATTTAGAGGACGGGGCGGATGGTGGGGGGGCTGCCTGTCCGGGGTGGGTTTGTTTAGCCAGGATTTGGGAAAACTCTGGAGTGAGAACCCTATTGAAATCCCGCTGCTGGGGCGATTGCAGGGTTGGCTGTTGCCCCTTAGCTGCTTTGGCCTCCCCATGAGTATTTTGGGGTGTTTGCCTCATCACGCAGGCGGGGATGCCACCACCCTGATCCCCTCCCAGCCCCTTGGTCTGGGGGAAGGCTCCGAACCGCAGGGCAATGCCATGTCCCTGTGGCAAGGTGACAAGGGATGCGCGGGTGACACGGCCACCCGGACCAACAGCCGGGTTGCTTCCCAGGGCGGTGGGAGAAAACTCCGCTTCCTCCCTCGCACCCTGGGGCATTTGCTTCTGTGATGTAATCCTGGGCAAATGCATCAGGCGGGCAATCCCTGGCAGGGATGAGCCGAGCCGTGGCAGCGCTGAGCCCCGGTCGCTTCTCCAGGGCTTGTTAAACCACCCCGGGGCGGAGCGGGCGACCAGCCCTGCTTCCTCCATGGGGAAATGACGGGGCTGGAGGGTGCAGCACGGGGGAGACCCAGGGATGCTGCACATCCCACCCCGGGCATGGCTGGGGAAGGATGGGCCAGCTTGGGGGTCACCCTTGGTGCCAGCCCGGCATCAGGATGGGACCGGGATCCAGTCCCTGTGCTCTGGATGGATTGGAGGTCCTTTATATTTCTGATGGGCTCTGCGATGCCTGTCCCATGGGCAGCGAACGGCTTCGCCCACCAAACTCCAGGTGCTTCAAGATGCTCCCAGGTGCATTTACACTTCCGTGCCTCTAGACCAAATTCTTTTCAGAAAGTGAGATTCTGGTGCCTGACCGACTGCGGTACCACCGCACCAGGTGCCGAGCTTTCTGCTTTCCCCAGGCCTGGCCCCAGGGTGTGCATTTTCCCCCTGGATCTCATGTGGGACCACGGCAGCATCCCCCCAAGCCCGGCGAGTCCAGCAGCGGCCCTCGGCCAAGCCCGGCGCATGGTGGCCGGCGCAGGGTGCTTTCGGCACGGGGCGTTTGCCGAGGCAGAGCCGCTCCTCCCTGTCCCCCCCCCCGCGTGGAGGGGAGCGCGGGGAGGAAATTGCTGCTGACGGAGCTGCGAGCGCTGCCGGACTGGGGATGACTAAGTTTGGCAGTGCTACCTGCCGGCTGTTTTTCCTTTTATGGAGGATTTGAGTGAGCCACTGGAGCAATTCTCTGAGAGAACCCAAAGGGATCCACCCTGACCTTGGGGACAGGCACTGCCGGGTTGGGGACAGGGTGGCTGGGGAGCAGGGTGGGTGGCGAGACACTGGGGCAGCGTGTGGCCGGTGGAGGTGGGGATGGACCCCCCTCTCCCCATCCGGATGGGGCACCCGAATGTTTTCACTTTCTATTTTAAGGAGCTGGGCACTGGCCCTGTGGCCCAGCCCATGGTGCCAGCCGGGGCCACGGCTGCCGGCACCCTCCATGCCACCCACCTTTGAGGCCACCCCTCCGTCCCACGGCCATCCCAGCGTGGTTTTCCCACAGGCTGGGGGTCCTGTGGGCGCTGGGGGGAAGGGGAGAGGGGATGCGGGGGGACGTGTCTCTGCAGGGGGACATGTCACTGCAAGGGGACACCGCTGCAGGGGTGGGAGCATCATCTGCACAGGGACATGTTGCTGCAAGGTGACAGCATTGCAGGGGACACATTGCTGCAAAGGGACACCCCGGGGTGGGGGGGGACACTGCTCTGCACCCCGGGGCTGCTCCACGGGGCTGAGGTGGAAACAGGGCAGCCCAGCCCTGGAAAGTCCCCAGCTGGTGAAAAATGCAGAGAAAGAGAAAGAAAAATAGCACCTTTCCTGCCAGCGGCCGGGGTGGCTTACGGGGCAGGGGCCAGGCTTTGGCCAGGCTCCCCCGGCATGCGGGGCAGCCACCCCCATAGCCCCCAGCCCGCACCGGGGGGCCGGGACTGGGCTCCTCATGTTGTGTCCTGCATTCTTGGCATTATTCTCCTTTTTTCTCCTCCTCCTCCACCCCGGGGACGCGCTCTCAAACCTCTCCATTTATGGACAGGAGGTTAGGTCAAATGGAAGGGTGAGGGGACGCCTGGGTCCCTGGGGAGGGACGGGGGTCCCGCATGGGGGATGGGGGCCACGGCCACCCCTGGGGGTCACAGCAGCGATGGTGTGCGGAAAGTTGGAGGACACCCAGGCATTGTCCCTGGGACCCCCATTTTGATGCCTTGTGCCACTGGGACCCCCAGCCGGGGGTGGTGGTTGGGGTCACCCCTGGCCCCCCCAGGATGCTGGAGCACCCTGAGCTGCTGCAAGCAGCCGGGGAGAAAACAGCCCCTGTGGCTGGGGAGGAGTTTTTCCTCTTGTTTTATCATTTTATTTTGAAGCCAAACACTGCTGGTTTGGGGGCAAGGCTGCAGCAGCTGGCCCGCCTTGGGGGGAGGCTGGATGTGTTCCCCAGCCCCAGGCCACCAAGGAGTCACTGGGGCAGGGTGAGATGACTCTGAAGAGGCTCCGGGTGATGAAATGTCCTGATTCATTTGAATTATTAATATTAAAAAAAAAAAGAGTAAAGAAGAAGTGACTCAGGCAGTGGTACCCTGCCATTTGGTGGTGACGGAGCAGCTGCTTGGGGTTAGGCTTTTGGGGTGGATTTTCACCCGGTCTATAATAACACCTTGGGGTGTTGCTGAAGGCAACAAGCTGGGGTAGAGGCAAATACCCAAGGAAATGTGCTGCTGGGGACAGCCCTCTTGCTCTGCCATGCGAGGCAGGGCTGGGGAGCAAGGATGCTTTAAAGGGCAGCACATGCAAGACCCCCCAGCCACGGGACGTCCCAGGTTGTCCCTTGGCTGGGGAAGGACCTCAGCACCTTCTCGGGAAGGGCGCAATGGATGAGCCTCGGCTGTCCTTTGGTGTATTAACCAGCCCTGCAGCCCCCTGGCCAAAACCAGGGCTGGGGGGCAGAGGGAGGGACCCCAGGGACTCGTCCCTGCATCCAGCAGGGGCCCATCGTCCCCTCCCTGGCTCCTGGCTGACTCAGCCGGACGGGATTCCCACAGTTTCCGTCAGGTGCTGCCTGGAGTAAATGGGGAAGAGGTTTCACAAGCCCCAGTAATTAACGCTAATTACAGAGCAGCAACATGGGAATCATTTCTTCCCCAGGTGTCCTTCCAAAAATGGCTTTCTGCAGGTGTGGCACCATCCTTCGCTTGTCATTAGGCACTGCTCCGCCTCAGAGAAGGTGAAACCTTCGAAGGCTGGGACTGTGGGAACAGCGTGACGGAGGACGGTCCCCGCAGCCCTGCAGGGGCCCAGCCCGGCTGCAGCTGCTGGCAGCTGGGTTTGGCTGGAGGGCAGGGCTCGCTCAACCCTGGGTCAAGACAACCCATGGGGAAAAAAATACCATCCGACCTCCTTGAGCAGCATGACTGCTCCTGGCAGCTGCTGGCAGAAAAATAAAACCATGGAGAAGGGGCTCAGAGTCCTTTTTTTTTTATGGCTTGGTTCTGCTGCCTGCATTGGAGGGACAATGAGGTCCCCGCAGGACCAGGAGCTCATGCCGAGAGGGGCTGAGCTTCTCTGAGGCTTGAAAAAGATAAGGTGAAGGGGTTCAAAAGAACTTTTTCATCTTTGTTTTTCTTCTCCTCACTGAGCTGGTCATGCTCAAACCTCCTGTGTGTGAAATACTAGAAATAAAGCAGGGTAGAGGTGGGCTGGGAGACCTGAGCTCCAGACCCAGCTGTGATGGGCTGGAAAAAGCCTCACCCGCCTTAGAAACGTGCTGAGCATCCCCAGCGCTTGGGCTGCAGGGAATCTCCCCTTCCCCTTATCTGTCTGGAGAAAAGAAGTTAGAGGAGATACAACTGGGCAAGGGGGAGAGGAAGGGACCACCTTGTCCTCCTTGGCCACAGTGACTGGTGGCAGAAATCCTGGGCTGAACCGTCAGCAGCAGAGATGCAGGCTGGAGGTGAGGAAACCCTTCCCATGCAGACTGTGGGGTCTCCGTCTGCGGAGCCTGATTTTATGTGATTTTTCTGCAAGACTGAGCAATGGGAAGCAGCTCGGAGGTGACCCAGTGATGCAGGACAACAGCCAACTGCTGGTGGTGGCATCACCTTTAATGGTGAAAATCAACCACCCTGGACAGCAAAGTGCTGGATGGCTGCAGGGATCGATTACGCTGCTGGTCCCCCACAGCCCGAATTTGTTGGGGCTTAGAATTAAAATTGGGCTTAGAATTACAGGATTTAGGTCTCTACCCAATAGGGTTGGTTGTGTCCTATTTAACTTAAGCCTCAGGACTTTTGTAGCAGAGGGAGATGAAGGGGCTGGTGCTTCCCTATTTGATGAAGAAGAGCGTATCCCATGCTGGAAACATCTCTTATTATTTAGGAGTGGAAACAATTTCAGAAGACTTGGTTGAAGCTCACAGAAGAGGAAATCAGATGGGATTAAATCCACCCAGAGCCAGTTTCCAGGTTGTTTCCATGCTTCTTCTCAAGGAGGAAATGCTCCCAGTCCAGGGGCTGCGGATGCTGCGACTCCCCGGCCCCCGGCCCGCTGGGGTGGGGACCCTGCGACAGAGTGAGGCTGGCGGGTGAAGCTTCATCCCCACCGGGCTGGCGAGCTCGGAAACCAGTCCTGGCACAGGAGAAACCCATCTCCTCTGCAGGCTCAATAGGAGCTGTAGGGAGGCGACTGTCTGTGGTTTTTAAACAATCGTGACTGCTGAGATTGTTTCTTTTTGATGTGTGCAGACTTCTCCCTCTGACTTTCCCTTTGCAGATTTTCCCTTGCAGCAAGGGGAGTTGCTGTGTGTATCCCAACGGACGGGTCTTCTCCCACTGCGTGGTCCTCGCTCCCGTCTGAAGGTGGGAAGGAAAAGGGCAACGCCAAAACCAGAGCTCCTGTGTACAAGCCAGTTCCCCCAAGGACGGTTGCTTTAATGAGATGTCACAGCTAGCGAGTCTGCTGGCAGAGCGCTCATGGAGAAACGTGCTGGGAAATGGTAACGCAGCAAGTCTCGGCATTGGGATCGCGCAGCTTTCCAGGCTGTCTGTCCCATCCCAGAGACGTGAATGCATGGGAGCAGCTGGGCGAAGGACCTTGCTCTCCACCCCAGCATCTGCCAGGAGCAGCTTGCTGACAGCCCGCTACCCGCTCGCTATCAGGATGTGATTAGACCAAGTGTAAGAAATATGTTCATCCAAAAAAAATGGGATGGACAATAAACCGGCCAAAGCAAATATTGGGAGCTCCCGACACGCCGGGCACCAGCGCAGAGTTCATTAGGTGGGACTGGTGATTTATGGGAGGAAATTCATGATGCTGCTGGGCTTGTCCTGCACTGTGAGACCCCCCCTCGCCCACAACCCAATGGAGAGCATCAACCTTGCAGAGGGGCTCAGGCTGCCGGCAGATTGGTGGCTCTCCTTTACGGGCAGCTGGACTCGAGGGGGCACCTAGAAATCTCCAGCTGAGTGAGCATCCAAGCTCCTTTCCATCCCACTACATGGAGACTTCGGGAGCTCAGAAATGTTTTCACTGCTGAGCACGAAGGGTTATCTTGGAAGCAAGCACAGGCCTGCAGCACTTCAGCAACTTGTGTCCCAGCATCTGCTGGATGCTAACACGCAAAACCAGCGACTGGGGGTTGGGGGGGCTCTTGTCCGTTGTTTCTTGAGCTGATGTACGAGGGAGGGGAAACATGGAGACCTTTTTCCTCCCCGTGCCTGCCCAGGGAATCGGGGTGCAGGATGATCCGGGGGCACGGGATGATCCCGGGCACCCATCCCGCAAGAGGACACCCCCGCCATTCGGACGGGGCAGAAGAGGGAGGGGATCATTTCTAAGGTGTATTCCTGGTGAATTTAGGGCTCATGAAGCGATGGAGGGGGGGCGGTGTGCGGCGGGCCTCAGCTGCTCTCTGGTTTCCGGTTTCCGCTGCCTCTTTCTCCGGCTGGTTACGCAGAGACAGGGCCAGGTTTTGCCATTTAAGGCTTATTTACCCAGGCTGGCGGCTGTGCTAAGAGCTGCTGGGTAGGTCGGTCCCTCGGCCACTCTGCATTCATTAAAATGCATGCCCAGAGAGGGGTGGGTACTCGCCATCCCGACCTCCCTCCTTCCCATGTCTCCTCCTTTCGCCGACCTTGGCGGCAGAGGAAGAAGCCAAGGGAAGGGATCTGGGTTTGGCTGTGGAGTGATGTGCCCCTTGATGAATGGGCAGGAGAAAACCTTTCCCGGTCCCAGAGGGTGCAGGGTCCAGGCAGGGGGCTGTGGTCCCCATGGAGCTGGGTGAGCCGCCCCCCTGCCCGCTGAGCCAGCTCTGAGCGAGGGACCCGAGCCGGGTGATGCCGGACTGTCACGAGGACCGAGCCCAGGCTGCGCTGGGGCTAGAGCTGCCCCGTGCTCGGGGCTTCCTCATTCCTGGCACTGTGGCTGGTTGCTGTGTCTTCCTCTTGCTTGTCCCCCCCCCCCCCGAGCTCTTGCAAAACAAGAACAAGGGCTCCCAGCGAGTGAAAGTACCGTGCAGCCATCTCACAGCCACAGGGTGTGGTATTGGGACCAAGGGGGCTCCAGGCTGGGGTTGTCTCCTGCAAAGCCCTGGTAGGAAAATCACTCCCTGGTTTTCTGCTTGCTGGCTTGCCTCTTCCTTGGGCCGAAAAGCTGTAGAGACAGCCACCCTTCATGTCTCAGCCCGTTTTCCATCTGAGCCCCACTGTGGCCTTGGTGGCCCCTGTATCTGCTTGGCTTCCTCTACAGCTCTGCTGCTCCTCCAGCGATGGAGGAGGTCTGGAAGCCACCTCTGCAACCCTGCACGGCTCCGGCTCTGGTGTGGGGAAGGGAAGAGAGCAGGAGCATGGATGTCTTAACCCCATTTATCATTAGGGGCTGGAGGAGGGAGGGGTGTGTTCATACACCATCCTGCACGTGCCAGCATGGGGCCTCTTGGGGTCACCTGGGCCAGGGCAGGCGGGGAGTCCCGAGGGCGGTACCATTGCTTTGGTGAGTGCCACCAGTGAGCCCTCGAGGTTTTAATGGGACTTAAGCGCATTTTTCAAATATTCTCAGAGCTGATAACGCCTCCACCACCCCAGAGGGGCTCAACGCCTGCCCGTGCACACATCACCCACGTGGGACAGTGGAGAGGGCACCCAAGGGTGGCAAAGGGACCCCGGTGCCAGAAGAGAGCAGAGATCTCCTGTCCTCCTCCTCGGGAGCAGGAGGGACCTGACAACTCACAAAACCACCCAAGTCCCTTCACACTTTCTCCTTCTGGATCTCCATCCCACGGACCAGCCCGCAGTGGGATGAACATCGGGGTGTCCTCGCTAGTCCCAGGTCAGAGCTGGTGAGGAGCCGGCAGGGTACCTGAATGCTTAAGGGGAGTGACAGTCAGCACATGGCACCCACGGCTTTTGTTTGCCTGTCTCTTGAGATCTTATCTCCTGCCAGCAGGAATGTGTGAAATGAGCCAAACAAAGCACACAAGGAAATACTGAGTGAAGGATGGAAACTTAGGGGGCAATGGGCTGAGAGGGTAATAAAATGCAGCAGGGATCAGTGCCTCTGCACACAGGCTTTGTGGCGGTGGTTTCCTTTTGTCCCCAGTTTGTATGCGGAGTGGCCTGTGGATGATATTGGAGGGATGATATCGTTGCAAGCTCACCGGCTTGCCCTCGGGTTTGCTGCAGATCTCGGCGGGAGCTGGACCAGAGGGGCTGGTTGAGAGCAGCATCACCCCGCGGAGCACATGGGCTCTCTCCTTCCCCCGCCGACTGCCCGTCGTGAGTGGCATCACCCCGCTGTTATCCCTGCATGGGGACCAGGAACAAGCCTGGTCTGCCTGGCACGGGGTGAAAACCTCCCAGTTCCTCCTCCCCTACACCCGCTCCCTGGCGGCGAGCCAAGGTGGGGGGAGACGGACAGCAGCTGGGTTTCATTTCTGGTGGCTCTGGTGAAAGGGCTGAGTGCTCTGTACAGGCTGAATCACCCCTGAGGGTTTATTTTAACCCGGAGGAGCACGGGGAGTGGATGGGGCATTGACAACAGCAGGACCCACTTCTCCACTGCTGACTCCCTGCCTGGGGCGAGCCGCTTGCATCAGGGCTCAGCACCGGCTGTGCAAACAGAGCCGGGGGCCAGCCTGGGCAGGGATGGGGCTGGGACGTGTGCCTCCACATCCCTCCTTCTAGGAACGGGCAGACCCCACCCTTCCCCGAGCATCCCTGCGACCGCGGGCAGAGGAGCTGAGTGCGGGTCTGGGACCACCAGAGGGGTGGGGGTCCCCGTCTGCAGACACTCAGGACTGCCACAGCAGCACAGCACAGCTGTCTCAGACCCCTCTCTTCCATTAAGCCAACGTGACCCCCGTTGCTGGAGATAAATGGGGATTACACCCCCCAAACCCAAAGCAGAATTGCCTGCAGAGTCAAAAGTGCTTTCTATCACCTGGCATGGGTGGGAGAGCCCTCGCAACCCGGGGGCAATGGGCATCCCCACTCTCTGCACCTCCGTCTCCCACACCGAAAATAAAGTCAGCGCTCTTCCCTTCCCTCTCTGAGGTGGGACAGGTCACCTCTGCCAAAGGCTTGAAGCCCCCAGATGGAAAGTGCCATTAGCCCAGCAGAGATCAAAGTGAATTTCCCGGCGTGCTTGGGTAGCCCAGGATCTGTTTCATTTCCTAGGTACTGTACGAGCAGAAAACTCCATCCAGCTGCCTCCCTGCCTTTATTGTCAGCTACCAAGAAAAATCAATTCTCAAAGTAATTAAGAAGCAGTTGAAATACACCGTATGGCTCAGCATAGTGCCGTGTAACACGTGCGGGAGCCTTTTGGCAGGCCAGGTAACCAAACCCCGGGGAGCATCCTTTGTGGGAAAGTCCCCCCCAGGGCTGCATCACGGTGGAGGGGTCATTCAGTGGTGTTTGGGAGGCGATGCGGGTGGGGTGAGCAGGGCCAGAGGGCTGAGACTTGCAGAGAAAGCCCAGGGAGCATCAGCTTTTTCTCTTCCCCTTCTGTTTTTAGCTGGAGGAAATATCCCCTGAAGCTGACGCCAGGCCTGGCTGGAGGGGCAGGGCTGCTCCACCGCCCTCAATCCCGGCGGGGAAGCTCTCCCCCCGGGGGAAGAGGCCAGCGTAGGGCTTAGCTTATACCCGTCCCATCGCTGTGGGAGAAGCAGACCCCAAAGATGTGCGGGGCGGCCGGGAGGGCTGAGGCTGGGAGCCCGGCTAGCATCGCCCCGGGGGTCTGGCTGTGCCGGTGTAATCATGCTGTGCTGAGGAATGACCTTGGGCGGAAAACAATTCAGCGCTTGGGCCTCATCAGCTCTTGCTGTCAAGGTCAACCAAGACAGCACCAGCAGCACATTCAACCGGTGGGGGAAGGGAGGGCTTTGCTCTGCTCTGACCAAGCCAGCTCAGCCCAGGGAGGGTGGGAGGGCAGCATGGCTGCTGGGGGCCAGGATGGAGCCAGGCAGAGGATGCCCAGCCCTGGCACCGAGTGGTTCCCCCGCCAGTGGAGTGACCATCCGCTTTCCCGGCTGCCTGCAAGGCTGGGAATGAAGCCCTGGTCTCCTGCTGCCTGCGTGGGCTGGGGGACCCTGGGGCCAGTGTCATAATCTGGATATGTTGGCGCAGGGATCAGCCCGGGGGTGTGCAATGAAGGGGCTGGGGAAGGAACGGGGACACGGAGAGTTGAGGCTGGAGGCAGCGAGGACAGGCACGGCTGGGGAAATGGGGGGAGAAAAAACACTGCTCAGAGCTTCAACCCCTCCAGCAAAGTCCTGTTATCAGGGACAGCAGGCTATAAACCGGGCACGTGTCCCCTTCTACCACCTCCGCTGCCTGGGCAGGGCTGTGCCCTTTCCAACAGCTTCAGCAAAACCTGGCACGG
The DNA here is from genome assembly GCF_965638725.1 of Aptenodytes patagonicus. NCBI lineage: Eukaryota > Metazoa > Chordata > Aves > Sphenisciformes > Spheniscidae > Aptenodytes > Aptenodytes patagonicus. The sequence goes on from NC_134961.1 coordinate 8,210,380, forward strand.
AATGTCTATTGGTGGCCCGAAGATGGAAAGCGGTGAATTTATATAGTTTTCCAGCATGATACAATATAATGATTTACATCCGTTGTGGATGGGGGAGATGCTCAATGCACCGCAGACACAGCAGATCGAGGGAGAACGGTCCCTTGCACACAGAGGTCTGCAGAGGAAAAGGCTTTCATCTCTCTCTGCAAAAGGCACTGATAAATCAGAGAAAGCTCAAGGATCAATACAAAGGAGCAGGAACCTCAGGGAGGGATGTACGAGAGTGGGGAGTGATGCTTAAAGGGGGAGAGGAGAGTCTGCAGCTCGTTGGAGATGAGCTAGCATCGGGGATGCAATGCAACGAGTTAGGAAATGTCAGGGGCTGTTTTGCTTCAGGTTTTAATGCTGAACATGTCCCCATAAAGGGAGAGGTGGGGGCTGCGATGAGGCATCGCCATCACCTCCAAAGGCCTGTGCCTGGGGTTCCTGCTTAGATTTTACCTCCTGCAAATTCCTGTTGGAGCTGATGCTGCAAGGAATGAATTGAAAAAGAGGAAGGTGCTGGGATGGTCCCCATGCCTGCAAAATAGGGGATGTGGCCGGCGCCTTTCCCTCTTCCCCTTGGGGAGCAGGAAGGGAGGGGAAAGGCAGCGCTCCAAAAAACCTCCGCGATTTTTACAGGAGCGTGATTTAAAGCGACTGAGCCGGTTTCAGAAGTTTCCACCTTTTTTCTCATTGTCATGACAGCAAGAGGGAGAGAGTGGAGGCCCGAGCACATGGCGAGGGCAGCGATGGAGGAGCTGAAGGGGATGTGCAGAAGTTCAAGCCAGCCCCAAAAGCTGCTGCGATTATTTCCCCCCCCTTGACCTTCCTCTTCCTCTCCCCAAATGTGCAGCAGACCCCGTCCCTGCGTGAGCAAAGGACTTCTGCTCTAGGGGAAGGGCTGGAAGAACCGAGTGGAAAGGAGAGCTCACCTGTCGTCCCACAAATGCAGAAATTCAAGCCCAGCTGTATCAGCCAGTGAAGGGCAGGAGGATCCTCCCCTGGATAGTTTTATCCGGACTCGGGGTGAGCCGAGCGCCAAGGACAAGCAGGGAGAAGTGAAGCAAAACAGGGAAACTTGGGAACCTGCGATGTCTGCCCAAGGGTAACACGACGGCCAGGGACCTCTTTGCTCGGTTCCCCTTTCTCTCCTTTCGGGTCTTGCAACACCCCAGGAGCAGACGGGAGGAGAGCCCTGAGCCGTGGCCAGCGGAGCCGGCTTGGTCCATCACACCGTGCATGGTTTGGGTGGTGAACACGGTGCCTGGCTGGTGGCTTCGCTATCAAAGTGTCTTCAGGCTGGGAGGAAGCGGTGGCACCCAGCCATGTGCTGTGGACCACATCCTGCCATCCCCACCGAGGCCAAATCCTACTGCCCCCGAAAGCCAGGAGATGCGGGGCCGGTGTTTCTGCCTGCCGGATGCTGGTGAATTGATTGCTTTCTGATTCAGTCCAATAATCAAGAGATGCTAATTGCCCGGTAATTCCCCTCCCCACCTAATGGGCTGTCTTGCATCCGTGGCTCCCCAGCCCCGCTCCACCTGACCAGCTCACCAGGATGCAGTGGAACGGAGCATCCCATCCCTCTGATGCAGGCCCCCGTCCATCTGACCGAGACCCCCTTGAGCCATGGTGGCCTCCCCACCTGGTCCTGACCTCCTGCCGACGTTCCCCATCCCAAACCCATCACCCCAGGGCTATTGTAGGACTTTTTCCTCCTGCTGTTTTCTGCAGACCCCTTGTCAGCACGTTCGTGGACCACGCTTTACACCCACAAGGGCCATCAGCTGTACCCATGCCTTGTGGCTCCCCTTATTTGACGTATAATCTTCTAATTAATAATCAGCCTTTTCAAAGTGGAGCACAAACATTAATTAATTCCCCGTGAGGTAGGTAATTAACAGCAATGACTCCCATTTTACTGCAAGGGAAACTGCGATACAGAGATCTTGCACGATCCACCTGAGGTGGCGGGGAAACGACCGTGCAAAGGCAGCTCTGCTCCAGCACGGCCCTGCAGAAACCCCAGCTCGCCTGGGCTGGGTCCCCTTCCACCGAGGGCTTCCCGTGGGGACAGTCCCCGTGTGCTGGAGTATCTCTGCTCCATCACCATGGCCATCTCCAGTGTGGAGGGGATGGCATGGTCTCAAGGTAGCCTGGCAGGCAGGTCCATCATGACGGCCATCTCCAGCGTGGAGGGAACACGCATGGCCACGGTGTGGCCTAGCAGGGCAGGTCCATCACCATGGCCACCTCTGCCCTGAGGGATGAGGCACGGTCCTGGAGTGGCCCAGCAGAGCCCACAGGGCTCCTGTCTCTCCTCTCCACACCATCCCCTCCGGAGCACCCATCTGGGACCAGCCATGGTGCTGGGTTTTGGGGCACCTCCACCAGCTCCTGGACAAGGTGCTCCGGGGGAAGCGGATGCCGTCCCATGAAGAAGGGCTGCTCCTCATGTTCCCATCCATCCCCGGTGTCCCATCTCCTCCAATCCCTGCCCCCCTCCAGGTAATTGCAAATCTCCATCTCAGCGGGCTTTTGCAGGTTCCTCCTGCTGCTCTCCTCCTTTGTTGCTCCCGGCAGGGAGCAATGCTGGGGGGATGATAACACCTGGGTCCCCCCCTCGGCCAGACCCCCTGCTGGGGAGGGCGGCTGGCAGTTTGGAGAGGGGGCCCATCCTCCAGACCCCATCCTCATTCTCATGGTGATCTCTGCAGCTCCCTGGTGACAAAGAGCTTGCCGTCACAGGCTGCAAGACCCCAATGGCAGGGCTGGAGCCCCCAGCCCACCCTCGCGATGGCGGATGAGGGGTGTCCCATGGACAACAGGCATTTTTGGCATTTTTTTTCCCAGATTTTAATTTTTTTTCCCTGTCATTGCTGTTTTCAAACTGCTGAGATTAGACACGCAAGGTCCCCACGCTGAAGTCTGCATGCTTCCAACTGGCAACAGATTGCGAGTGGCTGCTGCTACTTTACTTACAGGGCTGCTTAATTAACTTGATTAATCAGCCCGCGTTCGCACAATGCTCTGGAGACGCGAAGCCCTCTTGTCGCTGCTGCCTGCTGCTCCGCGGACGCTGCCCTCGCCTTTATTTCCAACCAGTATTTGATCCTAACAGCCAAAGAGGGAATTGCAGAAAGGCGGCCCGGGCAGGAGCAGCCACGTCTCCTGCTCTGGCAAGCTTTGGATCAAAGAGGACAGAAACAAGTATTGCCCAAATCTGACCAAATCGCTGCTCCCACGGTGACCCCCGTCAGCCTGGGGCAAGATGGGGAGCGGTTCCAGGGCCCCCCGCTTGACTCAGCGCCCGAGTCAGAGCCGGTGGAGCATTTCCTTCTCCCAGGTATCGCGGCCGCCGTAGGGACACGGCCTTTAACGGTGCCCGGAGGCGGCCGCAACATTGCCTGGGCAGGTTCAAGGGCCGAAGGCCTGGCAGCGGGCTGGCAGCAGCCGTGTCTCCTCTGCCTGCTGACATCAGCAGTGAACTTGGCCCCGCGTCCCGCTCTCGGCTGGGACCCGCCGGGGGGTTACTGGTGTTTGCCCCGCGCCCGGGGGTGCAGGTGATGGGCCCCCCCCCGAGGCCAGGGCGATGGGCAGCACTGCAGGCAGGAGCGGGCTCCTGCAGCACGTTGCCCCCGGCGGTACCCCCTTCCCCTCCTGGGGGGGCTGCAGCTGTCCCCCCGGCTCCCACACAGCCCGGGGGCGAACGGGCCGCCCCCCCCCCCCCCCCGCGCCGCGGGGCTTTGTGTGAGGGTTGCGGCGGTTCCTCTCCGGGGGGTGCGGGTGTTGCACGGGGGCGACCGGACAACCGCGACCCCCGGAGGGGCCGAGCACGGGGGCAACAGGCCCCTTCCCCAGCAAAGCAGAGTGAAACTGAGGGGGTTGCACCCACAACACCACCCCCCGCCCGCACCCCACCCCCCCGATTTGCTTCGCCCCCCCCCAATATTTTTTCTCTTTGCGGGGCGGGGGGCGCTGCCGCGCGCGCCAGGCGGGGCGGGGCGGCGCGCGCACGCCGGGGAGGCGGGGCGGCACGAGGCGGGGAGGCGCGGCGAGGGCCAATCAGAGCGGCGCGCTCCGAAAGTTTCCTTTTATGGCGAGGCGGCGGCGGCGGCGGCCCCATAAAAGGCGGGGCGGGCAGCGGGCGGGAGCCGCTGCGAGCTCTGCCTGCCTCACGCGCGCGCGCGCCCCTCTCCCGCCGCCGCCTCGCGCCGCCCGCCCCGGCTCCGACCGCGCAACTCCCCGAAGGTGAGCGGGACCGGGGGGGCGGGGGCGGCTCCTGTCCGCGCTCCACCGTTAAATCGTTGCTATTATTAATATTTGGTTAATTAAGCTTATTAGAAGATGGCGTGCACGCTCCCGGGGCGCCCTTTGTTTGCCGGGGGCGGTGGGGGGGGCGGTCCGGCCCGCCGTGCGCTGCAGTGTTTTAGGGGATGGGGAAGGAGACGGTGCTTCCACGCGGGTTTCGGATTGCTGGTGCGTGGGGGGAGGTCACCCCCCCCCCGCTGCCCGTGGGGCTAATCCCCCTCCTAAGAGGATTGCTGGCGGCCGCGCGTGGGGCCGGGGGGGAGCGGGCGGCTCGGCTATTGTGTTCCGGGGAGCGGCGGGGGGCGAATGGAGCGCGGGGCTTTGTCTGCTCCGCGCTGCCCTCCTCCCGCAGCCGCCGATGGGGGGGTTTGGGGGGACCCGCGGTGCGGCTGGGCCTGGGGGCGTTGTCCCCCGCTGGGGAGGGGCGCGGTCCCCCCCCCCCCCGCCTGGGCACAGGCGAGCAGCTCCGGTGGCTTTTTCTTGCAGGGGAAGGGGGGCGGCACCCCCTCCCGAGGGCGAGGTTGTTGCATCGGAACAAAAGCTGCATGCGAAGTAGGGGGGAAGAAGGGGAAGAGCCCCCAGTGTGCGCGGGCAGCGGCACTGCAGGCAGGCTGCCCGCTCCGGGCAGCGACTACACTTCCCAGGCTGCCCGGTGCGGGGCTGGCACATGTGCCGGCAGCTGCCACCCCCCCCCCCCTTGTCAGCGGATTAAACCGGCGCCGTCGGAGGTGCCGGAGCCGAGCTCGACCTCCTCGGGGCGGGCGGCAATTGCATAAGACCGTGGCTTTAATCCCACCAGTGCTGCCGCTGTTTGATGGGGCAGAGCCGCGGTCACGCTTGGCTAGCGGGCTGGGCGAGGTGGCTACTGCTCACCCCGCCGCGGCTCCTTGCAATGACTCTCTGGGGCTGCAGGAGCGCGTTTGGGGCGGCGCTGGCTCCCCGAGCTGCTCTGTGCCGGGGCGAGTTCCGTGCGTGACCCGCAGGGGCTGTGCGGAGCCTGGTGAGGCGTCAAGCCCTGCTGGCTGGCACACGGCGGGGTGCTGGGGCGTGGCAGCCGCACCCAGCTGGCTGGGGGGGGAGTGGCAGCCGGTGTCCCCCCAAAAGCTGGCGGCGGGCGAGGCCGGCAAGGCGCGGCGTGCTCCATCCATTGCCTTTTATGGTAATAATGCGAGAGGGCGCAGGGACTTCCTTTGTCCCAAATCCGTGCAGTGCCGAAATCTGGAAGGCGTCGCACCCTCTAGCGGGCGCCGGGCGAAGCGGTGCTGCGCCGGCAGGAAGGAAATGGGTGGGGAAGGCCTTGGCGGCATCGCCTTCCCTTCCCTGCCTGCCGCTGCGAGGACGGGGCTCGGTGGCTGGTGTGTGACCGGTGATGCTCATGTCTCTTTCTCTCCTCTTCTTCCACAGCCAGCCATGGATGACGATATTGCTGCGCTCGTTGTTGACAATGGTTCCGGTATGTGCAAGGCCGGTTTCGCCGGGGATGATGCCCCCCGTGCTGTCTTCCCATCTATTGTGGGTCGCCCCAGACATCAGGTAGGTGGCTGGGGTGCCCCTTATTGGACAAAAGAGAGGAGCTTTTGGTGGAAGCAGTTCCCCTAGAGGCATTGAGCTTCAAGAATCCCTTTTATTTGGCTTTATAACACACAAGAGGCTTCTGCACCGCAACACGACTGGTGGGGAATACAGCCTCCTGCAGAGCTTTTGTGCAGTGTGTCGGACCAGTTGGCTCAATGCCTTTCTTGAAAGAGTGGGGACAGCAGAGGGACAGTAACTGGAGAGCCAGCTTTGGGAAAAGCAGGTTATCTACCCAGTGGGGCTTGCCCTTCAGCTGTGCTTACTCCTTTTTCTTTGTTGTGCAGGGTGTGATGGTTGGTATGGGTCAGAAAGACAGCTATGTTGGTGATGAAGCCCAGAGCAAAAGAGGCATCCTGACCCTGAAGTACCCCATTGAACACGGTATTGTCACCAACTGGGATGACATGGAGAAGATCTGGCACCACACTTTCTACAATGAGCTGAGAGTAGCCCCTGAGGAGCACCCTGTGCTGCTCACAGAGGCTCCCCTGAACCCCAAAGCCAACAGAGAGAAGATGACACAGGTGTGTAAAACTCTGGAGCTTGGAGCTACAGCAGATGTTGCTGCAGGCCAGCTCTCCTCTTCCATGTTGTCCTCTCTCCTCTTTCACCACTATTCTCCCTTTTTGCCATCTTTACAGGGTTTTCCTTTCCTGACCTGAGTCTCCTCTTTGCTGGACCTTGACAGGTTTTGTTTGCTCTTCTAAGCTGGCTTTCTCTGAGACTGAACTAGCAACTTGTCTAACTGCTGTTTCTGACTAGACACACTAATCCATTTACCAGCCTTGAGTGACTGTACTGTAGTTTACTTGGCATTTGTTTTGTTCCTTGCTGTGACATGTGGATGGGTCTGTTGTGGTGGTGTCCCTGCTCAGGCTCTGACCTGGCAGGTGTGGGTGGAGGCCAGGCAAGATAAGCATGGACTTCGAGGGGGAGTGGAGAGAAGTCTCTTATCTAGGGACAAAAGTAAAACCACTTGCATGGACTTGGTCTAGACCTGTAGTGAGAACCCTGGTTTCTGCTGTTGACTCAACCCCTTCTTTTCTCTCCCTAGATCATGTTCGAGACCTTCAACACCCCAGCCATGTATGTAGCCATCCAGGCTGTGTTGTCCCTGTATGCCTCTGGTCGTACCACTGGTATTGTGATGGACTCTGGTGATGGTGTTACCCACACTGTGCCCATCTACGAAGGTTATGCCCTCCCCCATGCCATCCTCCGTCTGGATCTGGCTGGCCGTGACCTGACGGACTACCTCATGAAGATCCTGACAGAGAGAGGCTACAGCTTCACCACCACAGCCGAGAGAGAAATTGTGCGTGACATCAAGGAGAAGCTGTGCTATGTTGCCCTGGATTTTGAGCAGGAGATGGCCACAGCTGCCTCTAGCTCTTCCCTGGAGAAGAGCTATGAACTCCCTGATGGCCAGGTCATCACCATTGGCAATGAGAGGTTCAGGTGCCCTGAGGCCCTGTTCCAGCCATCTTTCTTGGGTAAGTCCAACTCTTCTAGGATACCCTGTGTCCCTCTGTTCCTTTCTGTAAAGGGTGACCTGGAGACCGTGGCAGCCAGTTACCATATTATTGCTGGTCCATAGCAAGGTCTGGGCTGTCCCATCGGTTAGCCTCACTTTCCATACAGCCTAAAGCTGTTTGTGTGAGGGGCTTGGGACAGTGGAACAGGAGGTTGAGCCTGTCAGAGCCATGGCTTTGTAGTGCCTTCCCACTGAAGGGGCTGCTGGTCTCTTGGTTGCCCACAGTAGCTCCTCAGCCTGTGTCTGAGCCCTTGCTGACTTGAGGCTGCTTCTTCCTCACAGGTATGGAGTCCTGTGGTATCCATGAAACTACCTTCAACTCCATCATGAAGTGTGATGTGGATATCCGTAAGGATCTGTATGCCAACACAGTGCTGTCTGGTGGTACCACAATGTACCCTGGCATTGCTGACAGGATGCAGAAGGAGATCACAGCCCTGGCACCCAGCACAATGAAAATCAAGGTAGGATGGAGTCAGGGGAACCTCTTGGCATCCCTGTTAATGCTGAAATGCAGGGGGGGAGGGGGGTAAGCTAAACTCCGACTAGAAAAGATAGAAACCATACTTCTGTATCTGGTGCAGCCTTAATGGCCTTGCTCTGGACAAGATGGCATCTACCCAACCATATGAATAATGGGATTAGTGTAAATACTGGCTGCAAAGGAGGGAGGTGGGTGTATGAGGTTGTCTTAAGCCTGTTTGGACTTCATGGTATCTTGGCCAAGGCTAGATAAGGGAATTAGGCAGCTCTGTCTTGCAGGGCCATGCGTGGGCAGTGAGTGTAGTACGATACTGTGCATCTGACTGATTCCTCCTCTTCCCTGCAGATCATTGCCCCACCTGAGCGCAAGTACTCTGTCTGGATCGGAGGCTCCATCCTGGCCTCCCTGTCCACCTTCCAGCAGATGTGGATCAGCAAGCAGGAGTATGATGAATCCGGACCCTCCATTGTCCACCGCAAATGCTTCTAAACCGGACTGTTACCAACACCCACACCCTTGTGATGAAACGAAACCCATAAATGCGCATAAAACAAGACGAGATTGGCATGGCTTTATTTGTTTTTTTTTTGGCGCTTGACTCAGGATTAAAAAACTGGAACGGTGAAGGTGTCAGCAGTCTTAAAATGAAACATGTTGGAGCGAACGCCCCCAAAGTTCTACAATGCATCTGAGGACTTTGATTGTACATTTGTTTCTTTTTTTAATAGTCATTCCAAATATTGTTATAATGCATTGTTACAGGAAGTTACTCGCCTCTGTGAAGGCAGCAGCCCAGCTTGGAGGGAGCCGATGCCAGTTACTGGTGTTAGGTTATAATTGCTTGTCTGTAAATTATGTAACCCAACAAGTGTCTTTTTGTATCTTTCCGCCTTAAAAACAAAACACACTTGATCCTTTTTCTCTTCGATTTGTCAAGCAAGCGGGCTGTGTTCCCCAGTGATAGATGTGAATGAAGGCTTTACAGTCCCCTGCAGGGTCTAGGAGAAGTGGTGCCAGTATGTGGGGGAGGGAGGGGCTACCTGTACACTGACTTAAGACCAGTTCAAATAAAAGTGCACACCATAGAGGCTTGACTGGTGTTGATTGTTCATTTTTCTTTCTTCTGTGCCACTTCTTGACAGTTACTACATGTTCTGATCTAGCCTTGCCAAGCTGCACAGGTCAGCTATCTGACTGGGGGTGGATGCTGGTGCTGTGGGCTGTCTGGTGTGCAAGCCAGATGGCTCACGGTGATACAGTGGGGAAGAGCTGAGCCTGCCAAACCTGCAGGTCTCCGAGGCTGCCCTGGGCTGTGGAGCTCTCCAGATACTGCCAGTGTGTGCAATAGGGAGGAGCTGGGCTTAGTGGGCATACAACTGCCTCGTGTGTCTCCTTAGCATTGCAGTATGACTAGCTTTGGCCTGATGAAAGCAAGGTGGGGGGTGGTGGTGCCATAAACACCACACCAAAGCGGCTGGCTTCTCCCTTAGCCAAGGCTCCTTTGACTAGTCTGTGGCCTATGGGGCAGTGTCCTGTCTTGTCCCTGCACCAGGTGCCTGAGCTTGTGTGTCCTGCTGCTGGTTTGCCCTGGGAGGGAGGCCTGGGCTCAGGCTGGGAGACTCGTGCTCTCTGCCAAACTGCTTGCTGGGTGGAGCAGCTTTCAGGAGAGGGCAAGAGAAAGTCTTGTGAAGTGGAAAACTGACTTCAGAGAGCTGGGCACTGGGCTGTTACACATGGCTGGGCAGGGGTGGGGCTGGGAAAAGGGTGTGGGGAGAGAGGAAGCTCTTGCATGGTGAGTGATAACTACAGCTACAGGACTCGCTGTGGGCAGTGCAGATACCTGCCTCTAGCCCAGCCTCTGCCAGAAAGCAGGTTTGCATGGCTTCTTGGCTCTGTCCCCATCCTCCGGGCTTCTGAACCTTCTGTGAAGCTTCAGCCTTGTCTGATGGATCAAGTTCTCCAGTTTCACGAAAAGGAGCAGCCACAGCCGGGACCCTCACAAAGCTGTGCTGGGAGCTGAGACCCTGTTGGGCACAGCAAAGCCTGTGAGCCCCAGGAGCTGGAACCACTGCTGTGGAAAGGAGGAGACAGAGAGGACCAAGGCTGCCAGGTCAGGGACCAGGGAGAGTGAAGCCAAGTGACACTCCATATTGCCAACTCAGGCAGACCAGACCTTGGAGCCTCGCTCACGGGCATGCTGGCTTCCCAAGGCTCCTCCAACCTGCCTGTCTTTGAAGAGCTAATGGCTGTGATTGTGTCATGCTCACAGCAGATGAAAGGCAGGGAACAGGCTCCATTGGCTCTTTAATCCTCTGCCTGGCCTGATCCTGCTCCGGCATCATGCTGTATTCAGGGTGGACGTGCCGGTTTCTGCCCTTCATCTCGCCAGCCTCCCTCCCGCAGCCCCGGGTGCAGTAGGAGCCTGGCAGGGCTGTAGGTGCAGACACTGGGCTGGCCAGACAAGTTACTGGAAGCACCAGTTTGCAACGGGCGAGGTGAAACATGTTGGAGCAAGGCCCAAACTGGGCTTATAACCTGGACTCTTGGGGAAATGGGGTGAGGAGGAGGCAATGGCAGCCCCTGGGGAGGGAGCTGGTGGGAGCGGGGCAGGAGAAAAACCAGGAGGCAAGAACAGATGATGGGAAATGGGGCACCAGTCCATGAGTCTGCTCTCCTGCCGTCAGCCCTCCCTGAAACGGCCACTGATCGCTATGGAAAAATGTGTTGAGACATAACAGAAAAGATGATGGTGGCGGTGAGGGAGAAACCACAGAGCAGCAAAATGCCAGGGGCCAAGAGCAGCTCGGATGGGGAGAGGTGCGGGCACAAGGAGAGGGTGAGTGATGGGCTGGTGCAGAGCCACCAGGTGCAGGGGAACCAGGCTGATTTTCATGCTCCAGAGCACAGCAGGCAAAGCTTTCTATCAGTTAACACTTTGCAGGGTGTTTTTTCTCCTTTCTTCCTATTTCACTTGCTGTTCCAGGCAACCAGCCCCCCCAAAAAAACGAGGCTGAGCCTTTCACAGCCCTTCATGATGCCTCTCCGGCGTGAGGCCGCAGCACGCACAGCTACTCTGCTGGCTGCTCCAGCACTGCTCGGTTTATTCCTCCTCTGGGCCATTACATGCTGGAGAAAAGAATGTGGTGCCGGGCAGGGAAGCCTGCGAGCATTACTCACTGCTCCCGACTCCTGCGAGCAGGGGGGAGCCTGGGGTGGTTTCCTCTCTGGAACACCAGGCGCTGGAAGAGGGGGGATTTTTTTTTTTTAACCGCAGTTTCTCCATCATCGCGTTTCAGAGAGCTCAGTTCGCCTCTTGCTGTTTCACAGAGGTGGGGAAATGCCAAGGGGCCTGTCACAGGAAGGGCGGTAGAGGAATCGGTTTAGCCGTGTCCTGGCTCTTGAAGCCACCAGCCATGAGCAAGACTCAAAGGAGATGTCTAGGGAATAATCAGTCCCCTGGCTACTTCCTCCTCCTCTCCAGCACACAAATAGCCAGGGGTTGTGGGGAGACCAGGAGGTTTAAAACGGCCACCCACAGGCCAGGCTGAGTGCATCCCCCCATCTGGCTCAGCCGTAGTGATGTACCAGGATTTCTCAGGCTGCAGAGATGGCAGGATTCAGCCGTAGATCCTTGCAAGCCACCCAGCCCTTTCTCGCCTCCCTTTAGCTGCCCAGGGGGAGCTGGCTCAGCTATAGGGAGCTGAGCAAACACATTTTTACGCCCTTTCTTCCTCCAGAGCTCCCAACTTTCGCTCCTGCTGGAGACAGTCACTGGCACTTCACCTGCAATTAGCTGGTGACCTGGAAAGTCACCTCGCTGAGCTGCTTATGGAATCAAGCTACCGCCAGGAATTAGCGATGTCCTTGGCAAAGGAGACAGTTGCGGCCCTCAGGATTTAGCCCTGAAGAGCCTCATTGTCTCTTAGCTGTGTCAGGGAGTGTTGACCAGAAACGGTCCCTGGCTGGGGCGGGGGGGTCCCGTTCTCTCATTAGTGAGAGTGTGCTGCTTCAAGAGAGGTGCCAGCTGGCTGCATGCAAAAGTCCCAGGAAATCCCAGAGCATTCAAACAAAACTGGCCTCCTTGCAGAAGTCCCCTCCGAGGGTGCAAAGCGTCAGCTTAAGAAAATGGGCTTTCCGAGGTATCAGTTCAGGGATGGGACTGTGGTTATCAGCTGTGCTTGGGGCAGAAGGAGTCCTGGTCTTTGAAGTTGGTCTTTGCAGAATTGCTGACCTGGGGCCTGCCCTGACTTGTATTATACCCATCTGTAATCTACTTTAGCAGGCCTTACTGTGCTAAATCGTATCAAGTATTGAAAATCACTTACAGCAGTGGAGCTAGCAATTCACCCAAGCTTACCAAGTGCTCTGGCCACTGTAGTCCAGCTGGGCTTTAGTCATGCTGACAAAAAGATGAACTGTCCAGACTGTATCAGTCTTAAGAAGAATCAGAGGAGAGAAATGACCCAAGACTTTCCAGAGGTAAAACCATAAAATCCCCAGGTCAGTCTGGCCTTGAATAGTTAAGACATTTTGTCTTATACAGAGCAAAATATCTTGATACTAGCATTAAATTGTTTGTTTTCCTTCCTGGACTGGGACAGCATGGTATGTGCCTGCCTTCTTTGGGCTAAGAAAACATCTTAGACGATCAAAGTCTGCCCTGAGATGGCCCAGCCCTGAACTGAACCCATCTTCACAGAAAGCTCCCAAGTGCCCACATGGAGAAAAGCATTCCTGAAGCGAGGCGCAGCAGGGAGGGTTTCTTCTCTCACCATCTGGCCACCTCCCAGTGACCATCAAGAGAAATGCCAGAGTTCAATGTAGCTGTTCCGTTTCCTTTCTCTTTTACCGTCCATCTGATGTCCTCCTGCTGCCCCGTATTCAACCTCTATGTCTTATCTACACCGCCACATTACTCATTTATTTGGTGGATCATGAGTCCAAGTGCAGCTCCTCTTACTGCAGGCCTGGTTTCTCCTCAGGAGGTTCTTATACCTATCTCTGTTCCCAGCTCTTATTCAGGGTTGTCAACTGCTGTCTGGTCCATGGACGCCACAGGGCTGGAGGGAACCTGCGGCTAGTCCTAATGCAGGCTGCTCCAGCCGATCTGGCTCTCTGGGCAGGATTTTTACTCTGCTTACGGGCCCTGCTGATGATTTTATTTACCATTTGCATTGGAAATGCAGGTCTCCTCCACCCTGGTCTCTGCTTTCCCTGATGACTGCAAATATGGTAGGTTGGTATTTTTCCCAGATGTCAAACAAGTCGGTCTTGACTGAAGGGCCTCCGGATTTAATTTGTCATTACCTTCTATTTAAATATAAACACATGACAAACAAAGCAGGTACAGAGTCTCTTACTGAGGCTCTCCCTCATTTAAGGGCTAAGAGGGGTTTTCCTCTTCAACTCCAGAGCCTTCTCACAGGCCTAGAAGCAAAATAGGTAATCAAGACTTGAGGCACTTGCTATTTCTCAGCGAAACCCCCCAGTCTAGCCCTAATCTAATTCATGGCCTTAAATGGCAACAATCAAGCAGGAAGAAATCAGCAACCTATTCATCTTCCTTTGTGGGTCATCTTCAAAACACATTTTCTATGAACAAAATTCCCGAAGCATACATGTAACTGGAAATTCCAGCGCTCCAGTCCTGTCTGTACTTGAGATTTGGGATGAGGAGCTAATAGTAACAGTGCTGAGCCAGCTGCTCCCCTCGGATGTTGCTGTGTGCAGTGGCTGTGCTCACAGCAGCCCTGTATGACTTCTGCATGGCCCTCTGTGTGTCAGCGAAGCAAAGGATCATATCTCACACCTGCAGCCAAACCTAGAATATTTAGCCTGGTTAGAGCCCAGTTTGATGTTCAGTGCTCACGGGAAGACCTGTCTTCCATGTCCCAGCTGCTTCCAGCCCACAGCATGAACCGGGAGAGGATTCTTCTCCCAAATGCTCTGCAGCTTCTCCAGAAAACAAGGGTGCTAACCCAGCAAGAGCCCTGGGGGCTGCAGAACGGCCCGGCGGGGGTGTCCCGCAAAGCCGGTGGGGCTCCCTCTGCCCTCCACTCGCCCGCTGAGTCACCGCTGCGCCCTGTGGCTCCTTAGGGTGGATTTACATTTTCGGAGCCGACTCAGGGCTTTGCGGGGCGCTGGCCCGGTGTGAGTCAGCTGCCAGGGTGGCAGAGGGCCCGTGGCTGGGAGCCACCGAAGGCGGAGGAGGCCGAGCTGTCTCTGATGCCTCAGCACCGGTGGCCTTGAGGCAGAGGTGAGGGAGCGAGGTGCTCTGAACAAGCAGGATTTCGCCTCTGCACCCGCTCGGGGCAGAGAGCTGCCGCCCTCAAGATGAGGGCGGCCTCAGAGACGGCTAAACTGTGAGGGGGCGGCACAACTGAGGCGGGCGTCCCAACATGGACCCGCCACTCCCATCATGGCGGCGCCGCTCTCAAGATGGCGCCGAGCAACGGCTGGCACCTCCCCTCCCTCACCGCTGCATGCCGGGCCACGCTCAAGATGGCGGCGCGGGGCGGCCGAGGGGGCGGCGGGGGTGTGGCGAGCCGCGGAAGCCGGGTCATGGCAGCGCCGGAAGAACCGTGCGGCGGCCGGGCCGGCGAGGAGCCAGGCAGCGACGCGGCCGGTTTGAGCGGTGCCCGGGGGAGGCGGCGGCGGCGGGACCGCGCGGCCGCTGCCATGTTCCACTGTGGAGAGGTGAGCCGGGGCGGGGGGGGGGGGGGGGGCTCTTCCCGCCCTCCGCTCCGGCCCCTCGGAGGGCCGTTAACCGGGGCTGTAGCGGGGCTCGTCCTCCGCCGCCGTCTCCCTGGGCTGGGGTTGGGGGGCGTCGGGTCCCCCTCAGGGATGGGGGCGAGGCGAGAGGGGCTGGAGCCGGCCCCGGGGACGGTGGGGGGGCTCAAATGGCGGCGGCGGGGCCGGGAGGTGCCGGCGACCGCGCTCCCCGTGGGGCTCGGCCTGGGCTACCCGGCGGCGTGAGGAGGCCCCGGGGACCCGGTTCCTGAGGCGAGCCTGCTGCCGTGTAACGGGGCTGGGTACGGGCGCCGAAAACTCCCTCCTCTGGGTGCCTCTGTGGGGGGGTTTACAGGGGCTGTGAGGTGGGACCAGCTCTCCCCTTCCCTTTAGGGGATGCCATGGCATTAATGCCAATTTGAGTTTTATTAAAGATGGTGCCAAAGTCCCAGCCACCCCCCGAAACTGCCATCATCACGGTGGGGTGGGCTGGGGGCCGTGTCCAGTCCTTGCACCACACAAGGCAGTGCGCACCCCGTTGCCTTCTTGTCAGGTGGTCCCGGCGGGTTTGGGGTGCGGTTGCTGGGGTGTCTCTTGTCATCTGAGTGTCCAAGGAAGGCAGCTTGGGGTGGAGGAGCAAAGGGGCTCTCGTGTCCCCTTTGGAGCCCAGCTGTCAGTCATGTGGCTTTGTACGCTTAAGGTGTAAGCATGTTGCAGAGAGCTATGGTGATCTGATGCTAGACTGCAGTTTTTTGTATATATATATATACACACACATATGGTTATGTAACTCTTAAGGCTATTGAAATGGATGGCACTTACTTAGAGGAAAGATGTAGAAAGAGACTGCTGCATTATATTTAGAAAGAATCAGAGACGGTCACTTTCCAATTGCAAAGTAAGTGGCAAAAGTGGAATGAATGTAAACTTTTTTTTCCTCATTCTAAAGCAGCCAACAGCAAAAGAGCGAGTGAAGGTACTGTGGCTTTGTGTGAAGTTTTGCACTACCTCCATATTGTCTTCTAAGGGAAAGCTTTTGGTTTCTTCATGCAGATGGAAGTACTTAAAGATTCAAGTGTTTCTGTTTTGTCTCACTTTATAAATCCTTATGAGACTCGGGGTATCTGTTTTCTCACAAGCTTTGCTGAAGTTTCTGAGCTAGTAGCTTTTCTTTTTTTCTTTTTTCTTTTTCTCCCCCCCCCCCCCCCCCCCCCCCAGGAGATCGTAAGTGGGGAGAGCGAGGAGGAAAGTAATGGCGTCAACTTGATGGAGTTCTCAGATGAAATCCTTTTGCACATCCTCAGCTATGTCCCTTGCACAGACCTTGTCCTGAACGTCAGGAGAACCTGCAGGAAACTCGCAACGCTTTGCCTTGACAAGAGTCTAACCCATACAGTTTTACTTCAGAAAGACTATAAGGTGGGGAGAGTAGCTTGCTTCTTCTGTTAGCTATGAAGACAAATCTGACTTCTGAAAAAATGCCAAGAAATAGAACTTTCCAATGTGTCTGCATAAATGAACTGCTCTTGAACTCTGAAATCAAATAAACAATAAACTGTTTTATAAAAGCATTTGTTTTCCAGAATGCTTTGTTAGAACAGCTCTGTGCTCCCTTAGTTTTCACTGACGGTATTTTATATAACTATCTTCTCTGTGTTTCTGGAAGCTAAAATGAAAGTAAATGTGACTTTCCATTTGTAGCTGTGGTTGTGTAAAGTTACCATTTTCTCAAAATACATTTTCCATGTTGTTGTGCAAAAAAATCATGTGCATATTGCTGTCAGGCATGCAGTCAGCTAAGCCAGAAATTGTGTATGCATTATAACAAAAATAAAGCTTGGGAATGAAGGGTGATACATTTTATGAGGACTGTATCACCAAGTTCAGGCAAGGGGAAGCCTCTCTTACTCATTGCCAAAAGAGGAAACTGGATGAAGGAGAATGGAAACATTCTCCTTTCAATTTGAGTTTCAGTTCTGCTGAAATAGCTTTACTGTTAGAAAATGGAGATTGTCCTCCATTCCACTATCGGTTGCTGAACAGATTTGGCCTCACAGTCAGTAATGCAGAACTGCACAGACTAAGAAGCTAAAGGAAGTGTAATCTTAGAGTCCAAAGCATGGCAGACTAAGCCAGCTACCAGCAGTATAATAATTCTTAGACTGTGCTAGTGTCCTGAGACCTTTGGATGAGCCACATAATCTAAGTGCTAACCACTGTTATCCCCATCTTCAGATGGGAAACTGAGTCAGTACACACCATTGCCATATATCTCATTGAATCTGGTTTTGTTTGAGTACAGGTAAACAAAGACAAAGTGAAGCAACTGATGAGGGATATCGGAAAAGAGATTTACCAGCTGAACATGGCTGGGTGCTATTGGCTGCCCAGCTCCACTATTGATCACGTAACACGATGCAAGAACCTGGTAAAACTGAACTTGTCTGGGTGCCACGTCACCTCTCTCCGTCTCTCAAAGATGCTGTCCACGCTCCAGCACCTGCGCTCCCTGGCGATAGATGTAAATCCAGGTTTTGATGCCAGTCAGCTAAGCAGCGAGTGTAAAGCCACTCTTAGCCGTGTCTTGGAATTGAAGCAAACCCTTTATACGCCGTCATATGGTGTCGTTCCATGCTGCACTAGCCTTGAGAAACTGCTGCTTTATTTTGAGATCCTTGATCGCTCGCGAGAAGGTTTTATGCTCTCTGGGCAGCTAATGGTAGGTGAGAGCAATGTGCCCCATTACCAGAACCTCCGTGTCTTCTATGCCAGGCTGGCTCCTGGCTACGTTAATCAGGAGGTGGTGAGGCTGTACTTGGCAGTGCTAAGTGATCGGACACCTGAGAACCTTCACGCCTTCCTTATTTCTGCCCCAGGTAGCTTTGCGGAGACGGGAGCCACTAAAAACCTCCTGGACTCTATGGCCCGAAATGTACGTCTGGATGCTTTACAATTGCCCAAAGCCTGGATTAACGGCTCTGGGCTCCTGCAACACTTGAAGTTCAACAACCCTTTCTACTTCAGCTTTAGCCGATGCACCTTATCTGGTGGTCACCTGATCCAGAGGGTTATTAATGGTGGGAAGGATCTTAAAAGCTTGACCAGTTTGAATCTCAGTGGCTGCGTTCACTGTCTGGCTCCAGAGTCCTTGTTTCGAAAAGCGGAAGATGACATTGACAGTAGCATTCTGGAAAACCTGGTAGTGTCTTGCTGCAACCTGAGACACCTCAACCTCTCTGCAGCTCACCATCACAGCTCAGAAAGCATAGGGAGTCACTTGTGCCAGCTTCTGTCCAGGCTAAAGCACCTGCTCTCATTAGCACTACCAGTTTGCTCCATCACAGATGTTGCTGCAAATGTGGAAAAGCCTCCCACGGCATCTAATTTGGTGCCCCAAACATTTGGAAGGAAAGTTCGGATTGGGATACAGACATATCCAAGGAACTTAGCGGACCAGGCAAATCAGAAGATAGAGTCTTCGGTATTCTGGGCTCTAATGGGAAGCCTACGATTTTTGGAAACCTTGGAAGTAATTGGGTCCAGTTTTTCCTCTGCCATGCCTCGCAACGAGCCAGCAATTCGGAACTCGTTGCCTCCTTGTGTCCGGGCACAAAGCGTGGGGGATTCAGAGGTGGCTGCCATTAGCCAACTGACTTACTTGCAGAGCCTCACCTTAGCACAGCTGCCTAATATTCTTACTGGCTCTGGGCTTATTAACATTGGATTGCAGTGCCAGCATTTGCGGACTCTTTCGTTGGCCAACCTGGGCATGATGGGGAAGGTGGTCTATATGTCTGCTCTCATGGACATGCTGAAACACTGCAAGTGTTTGAGAGATCTCAGGTGAGGGGCTGCTGTTGAACATCTCCATTTTGTTTCTGGATCTCCAGAAATGTAGCGCGTGGTTTGTTGTGGCTAGTGTTAAAACGATGAGCGTTCCTGTTCGGGTCAAAAGTAGCTGCAATGGCTTGAAAACTGGGTGTTTTCCTTCCTGACTTGTGGAGAACGGGAAGGCATCGCATGCTGTCCTTGAGGGCTCCGGATATGCCCTTTAACCAGTGTTTTAAGAGCAAAAAGTCTCTATGTAACTGCCTTCCTTTTAGATAAGGAAGAGTGGATGCTGCATATTTGGGAGCTAGCAGCTTGTCAGGGCTGGGTTAAATACTACGTGCCTTTGCTGACTTTTTGGCTTTGTGTACACGTACATCTCTTAAATTTCCAGGAAGGAAGGGACTCCTACAATGTCTAGATAATGTAGGGTTCTCCTTAGGTTTCCCAATGAGATATTTTTCTGCCTTTGGTTTGTATTAAAATCTTGCCTCTTTATTTTTTTGTTTCTTTTTCTTTCCTTGACAATATATTGAAAACATTCCACATTTAGAGTTTGTCCTGTTGGTGTTCCTCTCCTGGTAGGATTTAAAGGATCCTACCAAGGATCTGATCCTGAAGGGTGCATAAAGGAGCTTCACAGTAGCCAAAATGTGCTTATGAAAGCAAAGGGCACGAACTGTGATGGTTTCCTTGCACTAGTCCATATGAACATAAATGTTATTACTTTAAAAAGATGCTTTTTTTCTTCTTTTTTCCCTAAATCAGCTTCTGTTGGTGAAACTGTTAGACCTGTCAGTCTCGTTGTCATGCTCTGTTCACAAAATGGGTCTAAAATGCCTCACAGTAGTAACAGCAAGGTCAGTCCTGTGATCACAAAAGCAGTTAGTGTGATTAAAATTATTGCTCATCAGCTGAGACTAGTGTTTGTGTGCATGTTCCTGATCCATTGCAACAGTGAAGGGAGCCAGGATGGCTAAAAGACCTCAGGAGGTTTTTCATTTTCCACCACTTCCCATTTATAACAGGCAAGGAGTGTGTTGGTCTCTCATCCAAGGGATGGCAGCTGTTGGAAATTCAGTTGCTTAATGGCTTGGGTCATGTGAATGTATCTTTAACCTTCAGGAGACTAAATAGCCATGGAATAACTAAGATCTGGGGAAGGAGGTTTGGGTGTGCCGTGTTGCTTCACTCAGTTTAGGCCCTGTAGTTTCCAGAGACTTTGAAATGGAGGCCAAGAGTGATAAAGATGAGAGGCAGCGTAGAGCCTTGAATAAAGGACAAACAAGGGTGTCTCCTTGTAACAGCCAGGCGTTTCAATGTAAGCTGTCATTGTTCTTTCTTGAGTAAAGTCTAAGGTTTTATATAGGTTTAAGAGGATTTTAGTCTTTAGCACTTCCTCCTGATAATGTAGTTTCCTTTTCATTTGAGTAATTCTCTGCTGCTTCTACCTTCTTTTCCCCTCCCCGTTTTCCAGGCTGAGATGCTAGTTTAAGGGGCTATTTCAAAGCAACATTGTCATCTAGCGAGTGAAAAGCAGTATTGCAAGTATGGCTGTCGCATCACAGAGATTAACCTAGAAATCTGCTGTGAGGTTGCAGGGGCTTCTGTGCTTTTTGTCCTAAACTTATAAGGGACCAATAATGCTGCTGAAAAATTGGGGAGGCTTCCCATTTCCTTAATATTAATTTTAAGCTATTACCCAAAGCGCTCGTGGGCTGTAAGGATCTCTTCAGGCAATGCTACCTGACAGCAGTTGCAGGCTGAGACTCTAAAACAGAATTTATCAATTAACACGATTAAGTGGCTGAGATACCCCTGTGTACTACAAAAGCCTGTGCAGAGATTATCCAGATCAGGTTGGGACTGACAGCTTGTTATCACCTAATGGATTAATCTTCTTGGAGCTCTTGGCCTTGCTGACCCAATGACTGGGGTTCCCAAGTGCTCTGAGGCCCTGTAGTAGATCTGCACTAAGCAGACGTAGTCTCCTGGTGACACCGGCCCTGAGCAGGTTCTGCTTCCTGCAGATTGGTTTCTGTGAGGGAGTCATCCAGTTATACTGCTAGTGAAAACATGGACCCCTTGTTGGTCAGGTATGGCTTCACCATGTCATTTTGTTGTCCTGCTCTGGGCTGTGACGTAAGATTGTGGATAGCCATGATAGAGGATCCTGTCTCTCTTCTCTGGGCCAAGTGTTTAAGATAAAGGTTGAATTGATGATGGTTCTTCTTCCTGTGGGAGAGCGGTAGCTTTGATTCTTTGCCATCCTCTGACTGGGGAGGGCTGGTTGTGGTCACTCTGTTGGCTCAGAGGCCCACGTTCTGCATCACCATGTGTGCACTGTGAATTTTTCACGCCTGCTTCTCTCTAGGCAGTAAACTGAAGGTGACCGGTTTGATCATGTTTGGTGCACTGGAGCAGTAAGTCCCTAAATCCACATGAACTGCGCAGTGGATGTCAGGTAGCAAAAGCCAGGCTGTGCTTGTCATAAGACCAGAATGGATCTGCTGGTCGGATCTAAGGCCCATCTTACCCAACACGCTTTCTGGAAAACTTGCAAAACCAGGGTTACTCCCTGTGGGCGCTGGAATTCTTCAGTTTAGGGCCTTTCTGCCTATTTGTGTCCTTGTCCTTTAGCACACACCGTTCAAGAGTAACTAGCAAGCAAGAGGTCTGAGCTTGCATGTCGGGTTTGTTATGCCATACCGCTGGCACAAGCAGGTAGAAGGTTATCGCATGTGTAACTGAAACAGGCGGTGGGGGACACTGGTTGCTCCATTTGCCAGCTCCCCATGAATGTGCTGTCTTCCCTCTTGTCTGAAAGCGGCCCAAGCATGAATTGCCCATTGACTTGTTTTTGTTTATTCTTGCAGGCTGGAACAGCCGTACTTCTGTGCGGGTGCCCAGTTCTTCCAGGCACTGAGTCATTGCTCCAGTCTCCAGCGGCTTTGCATCGTCTCCCGGAGTGGGACTCTGCAGTCTGATGCAGTGATGTCATTCATGGCCAACTGCCTTGAGGTCATCATGTGCCACATGTTTATGGGAGAATCTCTTACTGTTTGCAAAAACCTCCAGCAATCTATTGTCCGGAGGTGAGTGCGGAAAGGGGTTGATGTGGGATTTCTGGAGCTGTTGAAGATTTATCTCCATTTCCATGCTTGCCAAGGTTTATATGGCTTGAAGCACTTGTTCCAAGAAGCTAATAGGTACTGTGTAACCGCTTGGCACATGAACTAGCCTCTTATTTTAATAAGAGTGAATCAGTGAAATATTTGAAGGTATTATATGAATTTTTGATTCCATTCCCACCCATGTTCTCTGCAGTTCCGTTGGCTGAGTTGAAGTTCTGGATGTAAAGCTACATCATAAATCAAATGACATTTTTCGTGTAAACAAAACATCTGCCGATATTTTAAGTACCGAGAGATTTGACCTTGAAGCTTTCCTCCTTTCCCACAAGTGACTAAGATAATTCTTCGTCCTCTAATCACTTGTAAATGTCACTTACTGATAATCCCCTGGCAGCGCAATTCAAAGCCTTTAAAGGGTTGTTGTGAAGGGTTTTTCTTTGGGGGGTGTGTGTGTGGGAGAATTGGTACAAACTGCCTTTGCACGTTTGGCAGATCTTAAATGCATTTTGCTTGGCCCCTTGCAGTGTTCTGAGGCTCACGTGGTGGGAAACGTTTGTGCGTGAGCCGTGAACTGCATTTGAAAAGAGAGCTTTTAATTACGCTTGGCATTTTGAAATCGTCTAATAGTGGCAGTCATCTTACAAAATATTTCCCATGCAACAGGCTTTCCATTATTTTTTTTTTTCTATAAGGCTTTTTCTCTGCCTTCAGTCTGTTTTCTTTGTCACCTACTGTTGCTTTGCCCTGTTAAGATCTAATAAAAATTTCAAATCACACGGCATTATTACTGCATCCTAAAGGGTGCTCCTCCCCCCCCAGCTTTTCTCCAGCTTCAAACTGACTTATTACACTCGGCTTGTTTCTGTGGATCAAATCCAGAAGAGCCTATGACTCTATTAGCTACCTACCAAACTGCACACGAGATTGTTTGTTACAGCCTGTAAAAGGCTCCGTGTCCTTCTGGGATAGTGATTGTTGGAAACATCTAAGTAAATTCCTTGTGATGTGACAAGGTTTCTTTGAGTTTGTTTTTCACAGGGCTTCATATCTGTAAAAACATTTCTTGGTGGATTTCAGTTGTGCTTTGGGGATCCTTAGAAAGAACCAAGAATCCGCAGTTCCCGTTTTTTATTTTGCCTTCCCCTCTGAGATGCCATTGCAGCACTGGCCAAAATTTTAATGTCTGCTTACTGAGCTGAAATATGCTGTTCGGCAGTCTTTTCTCCCTCTTTTTCTCTGTTGTGGATGGATTCGCACTACATTCTGTACCTCTTAATAATTTAAACCCTGGGAACTTTCCAAAGAGCAGTTGATGCCTCGTGGAAATGTTAAAAACTATTTTTATATTTAGCAACAGTTTTGGCTGTCATACTGGTTTTCTTCTTTTGTATTTTATTAATAGAGACATTTGTATGAAAACAGGATTTTTGAAGTGTTTTGTGTTTTGTTTTTTTTTTTTCCTCTGAAGAGAGCATCTGCTCCCACTGCAAATTCTCCACCTGAAGTCATAATCCTCTATGACATTGTAATTGGTGGCTCTGGAAACGATTTTGATGTCACGTAAGATTATGACTTCAGGAGGAGGATAAGCAGTGGGAGCAGATGCTCTCCTAAGCAACAAAGATCCCATTCTCATGCAACTGTCTCTAGTAATAAAATGGAAGGAACAAAATACAGAAAATGATGTGTAAGCAAAGCCTGGAGTCTTCCATGAGCCATCAGTGAGTCTTCCACGTGACTCTTCCAGTGATCCCGTTCTCATCCTTGCACAAATGTGCCTTCAGATGGGGTCAGGAATTGACTTTCTTTTGACTGCATTTTGTCTACTGCTCCAAGGGCAAAGGGACATGCAGTAAAATCCGTGTGTGAGCTAGATCATTGCTTAAATCTGTGGATAAGGCCCTAATTCACACAGCATGGCTTCCTCTAAAAATGTGCTGCTAGTGTCTCTTTAATCCAAATTTTAAATTGGAAGAGCCCATTGAGCAGCAAGTTTGAAGTTATATATGCTTGTGCCAGAATGAAATAAGGTGATTTATTCTTTTTGGTTTGTTTTTTTGTTTTTTTTTGTTTGGAATGTGTGCAGATGCTGTGTGTGTGGGGAAAACATGAAGAGTGGGTGGGAAGGAGGAGGCGAGGGCAGGGAAGGCAAGGCTGTGAGCCTTCCTTTGTTTGCTCCCTTTCTTGAGCTGGGGGAATTGATACATATTCCTCGGGTCCCGTTAAGGGTTAGAGTTCCTGTTTTAGGGCTATGGAGATGGTCTTGTTTAGGCTGAGAGCAGCCAAGTGATTGCTGTTTTTGAACAGGGAGATGGGGCCAAAGTGATTCCCATTCTCCCAATGCCTCTTAAAAAGAGAAGAAATGTGAGTGGGAACTGTAAAGGCCTAGGGCTGGGCATGCACCAGTAGTTTGCTGCAGGTGGTAGAACTGGGAGGGCTTGAAAATGTGATCTAGTGCAGTGCAATCCTTTTTCAGACGTGGATGCACAGGAGGGTTTGGATCACAGAAGAGGCTAGGACCGATTTGGGGAGAACAGACTGGTTTCAGCTGCGGAGTTGTACTGGAAGATGATGTATATACAGGGTGTGGTGATGGGAGCTTGGGTATTAAATCTCCTGCATCATACCAATGGCTTAAAGCCTGAGCTGGTGCTCAGACTCTTCCCTTTGACTGTAAAATAAGGTTAGTATTATGTGTTTCTCTTCTACTGGCCCCAAAAGAGAGTTGTTCTCATGTCTGTTAGTCTTGTGACAGCTCTAAACCAGGGGTGTCCAGCTTTCTTGTGGGCAGTTTTGAAGTTTGCTGCTATTTGGGACAAATTAGTTTACGTATTTAAGTCATTAAAAGGCTCTGATTCAGTTCTGCCTCTTTTGCAATGAAACACAGTAAGCAGAACAGCATTCATCTGGAGCCCTCATCAGCAAACAAGAGGCTTGCAAGGGCAAGGTCTCCTCTGAGCTTTAGAGAAGACCGTTTCCCTCTGGGCAGATAAATCATTGCAGTGTTTTTCTTTATTCTTTTTTCTTCTGTGTGAATGGGAGGGGTAATCTCCTTTATGGTTCAGGGAGATGCTCTGTGCACATAAGAAGGGCTTAGTGGTTACAGTGGGAGATGTGGCTTGAGTGATCCATATCCACTTCCCTGATCTTCCTCAGATTTCACATGTGACAGTGGTCTAGTCTCAGTTTCTCTGTAAAATGACATTTATTTTTTTCCTATCACGTGGTGCTCGGCTGCTGCCACACTTCAGATAGTAGCAGATCTAACGAACACAATGTTTTCCCTTTTATGCTTGGACCCTAACTTTGCCAGAGTGCTTAGCTCCAAGCGCGTGTTGTCTTTGTTTAAATAACTCTTCTGTTAAAACCACTGCAGCGGTAATTCCAGAAACACTAAAATACCACAATTCGAGGACCCACGGTTGTAGGTTCAAGCGTGACCCTAGACCTGTTGCTATGCAAAGAGGCTTCTTTGCAGAAAATGAATATTTGCTTCTCCCTTTTGGGCTGAGTTGCTGTGCTGGGATTCTTTCTAAATGCTTGCAAAGAGCCGTGTGTGTCCAAAGCCCGGTCCGAGGGGACGAGGCTTGCTTCGAACAGCTTTCCCCGAGGGTTTCCACACTGTTATTTTGTGAACTAGCCAGTAGATGGAGCTGTGACCTATGGAAGGTGTCCCACTGCTTGCTGATGTGTTGCATGCTAAATAATCCTATTTATACGCCTGCATTTCTCTGCCCCAGAAATCTTGCGGGCAAGGAATTTGGATGACTTCAGGGTTGCAAAGCTACATGGCATGGTTAGTGGGCACTTCACAAATGTGCTGGAGAATTTGCTTTCCTGGTGAAGCTTACCAGCAGAAAACAGGCTGGAAGAGGGGATGGGAAATGCTTTGGCAAATATCCCCTTGGCCTCAAGGACAGATTTTATTTTCCAGTGTGTTCCTTTAGAATTTTGTAGGTTTTAGCTTAAGTGTTTAGATAGCTCCTATCATTGTAATGATTTCAAGGACTCTACGCCACCAGACAATACGAGCCTGTGAAAAGTCCTTGAAAAAACACCTTGGAAAAGATCAAGAAAGCAACAGTAAAAAAAAAAAAACCCAAAGCAAAACAAAAAATCTCTGAGAGCGCAATGTCACTAGGGATTCTTCATACATAGGGGGAAAGTGTCAAGGCATAGAGGCGAGTTGTGATTTATAGAAATGCAATCCAAGTTAAGCCATGGTAGAGAGCGTGGTCAGGAAGCGAAAGATTGTGGTGCAGCTGAAGTGCGTTTTGGGGAGGTGGGTGGGTAGCTGGGCTCAGCTGCTCACGTCTCCCAAAAGTGCTGTTGTCATCTCCTGGGGTCTGATAGCTGTTGGGAGAAGGTGCAGAGGGCTGGGGCTGGCTGGGGTCCTGGTGCAGCATCCCCCAAGAGCTGCGGGGTGGAGAGTGGGGGGCTGGCAGTCCTAGCTCAAGCCCTCTGCCCCTGTTCCCCTAACCACGCTGGCTACGGATCTCCAGCAAATGCCTTTGCAAAGCGAGTGTGTGACTGAGGTGACTCTGAGGGTTAACCAGTGCTGGGAAGTGCAGAGAATTTTACTGGTTTAGGACAATCTGCCTGTTCTGGGGATCCAAGACCCAGAGAGAGAGAAACACTAACTTAACCTTCCTTCCTTCTCCCTGTGTCAGGTACGATCACCGCTTAGTTTGAAGTGACTTTCACAATAGGACTCCTGCCACTTTCCAGGAATAGCTATTTCAGTCTGAATTAGATCTTACTATTCAAGCTTCTGTAGCATCACCTAAATTTTCCCCTGCTTGTTATTGTCCTTTTTTAACATGAAACCCTTGGCTGAATCTTACCTTTTCTTAAACTGCTGACTCCAGTGGCCCTGTGTGGCTGTGAGAGCCATGGTGCTCGCTGAAGGGATGAAGCACCCTCCTGGTATTCCGTTGCAGAAATAGGGCTTCCAGGTGGGAGCATGAGGATGAAACTGAGTATTTGGAAAGTGCTGAGTGAGCCAGTCCCTCTTCTGGCGTTTGGCACAGGACTGAACGATCACAAATGAATTTTTGCTCACCTCAGAGCTAAGCGTTCCCCGCTCCCTTGTTGCTATTGCCCCGGATATCCCTGCAGTATTCCTCTTGCCTGGATTCTCATTGTGGGCTCAGCCTCAGAAAAGCCCTTTTGGGTAATCCTTTTTACTGTTAGATTGGGTGGGAGGGGGCTGTTAAGGCAGTAAGCGAGTGCAAGATCATCTTTGAATTCAGCAGAGTCCTCCCAGCATCCCTCCTGCACTGCCCACCTGACCGGTGCAATTGTACTGACACTGCAAAAAGCTGATATTACCACCCAGGGCTTATTTGAGATTGTCAAGGTGGTTTTGCATCCCTCCACCACCTTCTCTTCCTTCTGACCTTGAAAAAGTCCCTCTCAGTACACTGCTGGCTTTCCTGGATCCCAGAGCCAGCACGGTAGCTACCAGTCCCACTCCGCTAGCCTAAGCATGTTGTGGGCTCGGGCCCTGTGTCTGATTGCAGAAGACTTAATGTATTGCTAGGCTGGTGTAGTGAATCATTAGCATCCTGTTCCAGCTTTCATTGTCTGTTTCATTTCCTGCTCTTAGAAACCCCTGAATCATTCTGTCACAGACTGAATAACAAACTGCATCCTTGTCAGCTTGCGTTACCCGAGAATTCGTTGGCGGGCTTGGCGAAGGCTGACTCTGCTTGAGGTGTGGCCCAGACACCTTTTCTTCTACCAGGGATGTTGTTTATGGGTGGGTTCAAATACTTTACAAGCCAGCACGGCTTGTGGGACCATCCCAAATTTGGCATATTAATGTATCTTCTTTTGGGGGTACTAACATACCCTTTTCTTAAATGCATTCCTGTGGTTGACCCAAATGGCTTGTTCTAACTGCTAGCTCATGTGTTTTGAAGGGAATTCAGTCCTGAAACCTTCCTTAGAGGGTAGATTGGTTTGTGCATGAAATAGGTTTCAAGGAGTGTCCTCCTCTCTCTCTTGGCTGAGAAATAATATTGGAATATACTGTCGTGCTTTCTCTTCGTGAGGGTGTAAAAGGCTGAACGGAAGCATTAACTGCAGCTTTAAAGCATTTCCATAGTAAAATAAATCTAATTGAGCAGTTATTGCAGTAGCTTTTTAATTTGTGGAAGAGATTAGGAAATAACTTTCAGCTTGCTCTGCAGAGCACTCCCCTAGGACATGTCCTGGGCGCTCTGGCATCGCTCTTTGGGTTCTTATTCCCTCCCTCTCTAGTTGTCCGGTCACATTTGACTGATGCAGAGTTCAGCTGGCAAAATAATGTAAGAACCTCAATCTGCGAGCATGTTTGATATAAACCTCAGTTCACAGGAGAAGTAGCGGAGTGTCATTCATGCCTTACAGAGAGAAACCACAGTAGAGAGATGTAATTTGCCTCTACTCGGGATAAGTCTGACGTGTATTGCTCCTTCCCCGTGACGCGATGCAGTGGCAGAGGATGCTGCATTGAAGATAATGGGAGAGTTGGCAGTGTTGTGTGCGAATGACTTCCAGAGTCCCATCTACGCCCCTTCGTCTCAGGTTGGAGGCTGTAGTGATGGGACTTAAGGTGAGGGGAAATCGCAGGCCTTGGGAGAGTGCCAGTTTGTCTGTGTAGACATGAGGGGATGGAAGACACCCTTAAAGGAAAACACTTTATGGAGGAAATATCTCATTGTGTGGAGCTAAGAGCAACCTGAGGAATCACAACAGCTTTCCCCAGGAACTTTTGAAGTCTGTTTCTGAGGTTAGAAAACGAAGCCTGCTCAGCGCTGGTACTCTGGCAGGGTTGGAAGTGAGAATGGCACTAAGGAATGGGTCTGCTTTAGAGTCAGTGTGTGGAGGCTTTGGACCCCTCTTGACAGGCTTCTTGACAGACCCCTCTTGAAGGACTAAATTGAATTGACTCATTCCGGGGGATGAGTGGGGGGCAAGGGTCCTCCCTGCTCACAGAGGAAGGGGCCTGGGGAAATCCCACCCGCAGTTTCTTTGGCGTGGTTGGAAGATGCTCTGGAGAAGCTTTGTTTTATGCTATTGGCAGTCACTGTAAGCAAGGAGAGCTTTTGCAGTTCCCTGGTACTGAGTTCAGGACACGGCCAGTGGAACAAATTTTAAGTGTATGTCCGGCCTTCCCTGAAAAGATGAGAAAAGTGCGTGTATGTATGTTGGGTCATGCTACTTGTCAGCTTCTCCAGCTTGTCCTGGCACTTCCTCCGTTCCACTGTGCCATGCTTCAGGGATGGGAGTTTCCAGCCTGGCTCAGGTACGCTGGCTGAAGCTTTCAAGACACATGCCACATTTGAACTTTCAGCTGTGAGCATGTCTTCCAGTGAAAACAGACTTATGCTGTGCCTGGCAGAGGATTAACAGGGTTTTTGTGCATGTAGGTGAAAGAGCTGCGTACAGGGCAAAAAGTGAGTTGGTCTGAATTCTCTTCTCTTGGGAAAGTTGTGCCTCTCCAGAAGCAGCTCACCAGCCTGTGGGGGAAGTGTAAATGGAGGGAGAAGAAGGTGTGCGACTGCAGCAGAGATTGCTCTGCTCTGGCCCCGCTGTGCTCTGTTCCCCCCAAATCAAGCTTCTCCCGGTTTCCTTCCTTACTTTCCTTCTCACTAGAGCCTCTTTTCCCATAAGCTCATCTCAGTTTGTGGAGTTCAAAAATCTGGCCTTGATCCACTCCTGATACACCGTATTTCCTTGTTTTATCTGGTGTGTGCTGCTTTTGTTGCCAGTGCTTGATTATACCACCTTGTGTGCCCTTATTCCTGCTTGCCAGCTTTTGTGAAGTAGGATGTGCTGAAATGTGTGAATTTGGCGTGGGGTTTTTCTTAAGTTTCTCTGGAAATCTCAGGGGGAAATACATTCTTCAGTCCCAAATACTGCCTTAACCTTTCCTTACAAGTAAGAGGAGGTAAGTTTGAGCAGCACCTAACGCAGTGGAGCTGTCATCTTCTGGGGTCTGTGGTGCAGAGAGTTGCAGGGGCGCGTAATCCATCGTTACAGGCTGGCTGGTGAGATTCTCCTGTGGCTTTGGGCTGCCCTTTAGCTCTATCAGCAGGTGGAGTCCTGGGGACTCACTGGCCTCTCTGGAGAGGTATGTCTGAAAACACACACTGAGAGTGTTTGCCAGGAGATAACTGCATTCCAGGGAGTGACTCTTTTGTCTTGCTAAAATCGAGGAAATCTGATCAAAGTGCAGCCTTGCTTTAGACTTTTTCTCTTTCTTTTTGACTTTGTCCCTGACCTACATATTGGATCCTGCCACGCTGGTTGGAAGTAATTGAGACTGTAGTGTTAGGCTATTTACCAAGCTGTTCACTTGAAAATAACCTTACTGTGTCCAGTCCACACCTGTTCTGGGATAATTTTGAAGGCAAATAACAAAGCCCCATTAACCCTTTCAGCTACATGCAACCTGTTCAAGATGTAACTGTAGAGTGAGGTAAGACCTCTGCTGATACCAGGAGGAATTTGTGACACAGGGTGTGCTTTGCTGTTCGTTTCCCGGCTCCATGGATGATTCCAGCCAGCTGCTGAAGCCAGGCCCACTATGTGTCCACATCCAAATGAGGACACTTCAGAGACCTCCTTGTAAAAGTTCCCACTGGGTGGTTGTTGGTTTGGTGTCGAGTCTGCTGGACCAGAGGTTATGCTGGAAAATACGTGTGTGAGGGGGTATTTTCTTTGTTATCCCAGTGGTTGTTTCTGATTAAAGGATCTGTTTTGAAGGGGCTGCTAGTCAGTTGCCTAGAAAACTTGCTTTCATTTAATTAATCATGATGAGTTTAGTCTGGAGGTTTTGTAGGAGAGAGCAAGCAAGCATATCCTTGGCTTCTTTCCCTTGGAAAAAAAAGCAGGGTTTCATGTCTGAAACTGCAGCTCTTTTGTCTCCCCAGGTTGACATCCTCCTCTGTCCTTCGGGTTTTAATTTTACAAGCCATGCGCTTGCAGAGGTAGATCCAGTTTGAAGTCCATCCAGGTGTGGAATGAGGAAAGAACCGTCAAGAAGATTACAGGAGCTATTCTGCAACTCATTAACTCAATCTCTTCCCCTTCTTGTTATCTCCTCCCCGTGCCTGGGGCCTTTTGAACTAGTGCTCTAAGTGCTTCTCACTTAATCTAGCCCACCTGGACAGGTGTATGAAGAAAGGAATTGCCTTCCGGGGAAGGACTAAAGGAGCATAGATTGCAGAGGGAGTCTGCTTTTGGGAACTGCTAATCCCAGTTTAACATTATGACAGCTGCTCGTTAAAATCAGGGTGTTTTTTAACAGGCAGTTAAAGGAGAGGCTTTGCACGCACATTTAGCTGAGAATAATAGTGAACCATGTGCATTTGATTTTTTTTTTTTCTTAAATCACGCAAATTGTACATGGAAAGAATTCTCCGGCGTCAACTTGCTGGGGTATGGAATTTACAAGGTTTGCAGTAACATACAGTTTCCTGTTGAGGCGGGGAGAAAATTACAAAGCTTTCTTTTTTCTTCTTTTTCTTTTTTTTTTTTTTTTTTTTAAATCAAGTTCAAACCTTTCGTATAAATCCAGCCTCTTTGGAAGGTATATTTACTGTATTGGGGTTTTTCAGTTGTCTTGGTGGCAGATTGTCATGTAAACTTGTCTAGGTTCTCATTTTTATAGCTACATGTAAAGGCTGCTTATAAACTACAATTTTGTATATGGTGAGAAGGCAGCATGCAGATCTAATTTGGGAGAGTCTATATACAAAGAAAGAAGCAGAGGTTTCTTTGCCTTGGGGAGATGGCTGTTTCTTCCTAGTTGAACTTCAGTAAACTTGGTCTATTAACATGATTTTCTCTGCAGGACTGTGGTGTTGGATAAGAAACATGAAGAGCTGAGGCAGAGGAGGGACTATCAAAGAGACATTTGCTGTATTTTATGTAATTTCACTGCAGACTTTACCAACTGCCTCCCAGATCAGCAGTTAGTTGCTGGTTGATTTCTTGTAGGCAGTGCTGTGGAAGTAAGAAACTGCGCAGCTCCTACATAAGCCCCCAGATCCACTCAAGGAGCTGTGTCCTTTTCTGCCCGCCCTCGGGCATGAGGCATGAAGGGCAGGTCTGTGATGCAGAAAGATATAAAATTGCCCTGGGTAGTTTTGTTGCTGGAAATCCTTACTCCTGCAGCTACTTAGGTTCAGGCAAATTAATTTAACCCACCAGGACTGAGCAACTAGCCTCAGAATGGGAGTTTCTCTGCTACATTTTTGGCAGCTCTACTCCAAGTCATTTGTGGATGGGAACATCCTTTCTGTCTCCCTGGGAAATGCCAGTCTCTTGTGGCCTTTTCTTCAGCTGGCTGTATTGCTACCTGGGATTTTCACGTGTGTTTCCAGCAGCCGAATCTCCATCCGTTCCCTCTCTGTTTGACAGAAATCTGGCCGTTTCAGAGCTAGAGATGAGCTGGGAATTTTCCAGACACACATCTGTATAAGAGAAGTTTGTTGAGCAGTGAACTCTTTTGACCCAACACAACTTGGTTCAGCCTCAAGGGACTGATGCTGCCGGTTTGACTCTGCCTCCTTTAGAGTGATAATGAACTGGCCCTTGTCACACGGTTCGGAGGAAGCATCTTGGTGGCATGGGGCTAATAGTCACAAGTCTTTTAAGGGTGTAACTATTAAGCTATAGCATAACTTCCCTTTACCTCCCAGCTTTAAAAGGCTGAACTCTTGTTATGCTACACTGACTAATACTCTTTCTCTTCCCCCATGTTCTCTTACTCACCAGGTTGCTATCATGTAGAGTACTTGCGATGGGCATTTGGACTCTTTTTGTATAGCTCTTTTTACATCGTATAAATGGCTTTAACTTTTGCTGATCTCTTCCTCTGCTCTGTAGTTACAACCCTGCTGCTCCTCTCTCATGTTGTCGTATCAGGCCTCGCGCTTGCAAGGTCTGGGATGTGTGGTGGAAGGCAGACCCAGTGGTGTGATGTTGGCAGGAAGAGCTGGGAGTGCAGGATGAGAATGCAGATTTCTCTAAGAGGGGACCAGAAGGCTAAGGCTGTAGATTCAGAAACTGGAACCCAAAATTCAAGTGGCAAACAGGGATACTTGTGTGCGTTTCTGTTAGGGCAAATTCCTGTGGTGCCAAGACAGATTTTCTGCAACTTCGATTAAACAGGAGGCTGCAGCACGCGTGTGTGTGCGCGCGCACGGGCACACTTAAATGCTTATCTGCAGATCTGAGCTTTCTAAACTTGCTTGTGCTCTAATTGCAGAGTGTAGACTCTGCATGCAGAACAATCCCAGGCTCAGCCCCGAGGGAATGCCTGGCACTGCTCTGGCCTGATTTTCTTAATGGCTCTGCAACTTGCCACTGGTTCGTAGGTGGTTTAAGTTATTATCTCTGAGCACCTTGCCCGGCTTGGGCAGAGCTCTTAGGATCTCTGGTCCTCTAAGAATACCTGTATGTTACGATTTATTTATTTATTAAAACTTCTTCCTCCCTCCCCATGTTAGGCCCAGTTTGCGCTTGTATCAGCTCAACAGACTCACTGAAAAGGGGTGCAAGCCCAGCCTGCGCTCCTCACTGACACGCCGGAGAGTGGGAGACCTTGACTTCCAGCTGCGCCCCTTGCCTCCTCTGAACAATCTTCCTTGCCCCCACCGCTGCATGATCTATATCCATGCAATCCCCTTCTCTTGCACTGGAGAATTAGTGTTTCTCCTCGGCTAATAACCTGTGTCTCATTTAGTTTCCAGGCGGACCGCCCTGCGTTAAATGTCGTCATTTTCCCTCTGCTTCATGAGGACTTGACAGAGGTCATCAGGGATGTCCCCATGCGGCACTTGGATGAAATTACCTTGTTTAAAAGCAGAGTGGCTGAGGAACCTCCCAACTTGTGGTGGTGACTGTCACAGCATGGAAAGGACAGTCAGCGTGAACACATGAAATAGCTTCTTGTTGGCCTGGATTTCCCATCTTCAGCTCCTGGCCACCTCACTGGATGCTGTACAATCACTTCAAATAGGTGCAATTGCAAAATAAAAAAAGCCGGCCCTTTGCAGTGGGGAAACATCTATTGGATATTGCTTGCATCTGAATATCCTGTCTCAAAGGCTTCTGGAATCTGATGAGTATTTCCTTGCGGTTAATATGAATTGCTTTGTTGTTTTACTGAAGTTAAAGGTAAGAGAAACTGACTTAATGATGCTCTTTCCCCTGTGTCGCCTGTATTTCCTAAGGGCCCCTGTGTACTTTGGCAGTGTGCTTTGTGATATTGGTGGAACTCATTCTTTGCTTCGGTCGATTTTTGGCAAGGTAGAAAGCCTAAGCCAGCTAAGAGGCACAAAAATGTGTTGCTCGGTTGAAGTGCATCACATCTTTTCTATGTTACAAATATGCATCTGTAGTCACACACATGCAATCACAGATATTTAAAGGTTGTTTTTGATTGAGAAGTACCACAAGGACTCTTTTTTATTTTTGAATAACAAATTAAGGTCATGAGCGCCTCGACCATGGTATGTTCTTGCTGATGCTGTTTCCATCAGTTGGTCTGGTGGAAGTAGTTCTTGGCTCTTTTGGAAATCCTTGTCCTAGGGTAGATGGTGCCTACAGTGAATAAGTTGAGGCTCAGATTGATTTAAATGCAGTCTGTCTTGCAGTGTAGATGGGAATGTAGTGTTCCAGTTCTGTCCTTAGATCCCATGCCTTGAGCTCATGCTAATTTTAGAGATGTTATGAAGTATTTTCACAGTGTGATTTCAGTCAGCTTCTCTGCTCCACAGAACTTCCTCAGGCATCAGTAGTGGTCTGGATCACTTTCATATTGCCTTATTTACTGAGCACTTTTGAAAGCATCAGACAGCTGTACCAAAAGCTGAGTTATGTATTCCTGGAGTGATGTTTCTGGGTGGCAGTCGGATTTCCCTTTTGCTGGAGTATTTTGTGGTAGTGCACTTGGGTCTGTCTTCTGCAAAACAGCTATCAACCAGAGCTCTCTAACTTCTCCACCTGTAATTTCCTAAACACTCCCTAATGTGTTGAGCAGCGCTTTTCTGGGAGACCCAGTGTCATCCAAAGATGACGTCCCCATCTCCTTGTCAGCATTTCCTACACAAGAAGCCATCTTCCAAACGCTGTTCTGGCATCAGTGGTTCATAGGAAGCCTGGTCTGATGGGATAGATTTTGGAGTAAAATGCACCCCACAGCTTTGGAGGACTTTCCCTCCTTACTTTCCCATCAGTCAGGTGTGAACCTGCCTGGAAATCTGTCTTGCTGGTGTAAATCTTGAGCCAGACTGTGGTAACCCTTGTGCTCGGATAGGTTACGGTGTTAACGAGCAGGTTAATGTTAGCATTCTACTAGCACAAGTCTGTGCGTTGCTAAAACTAACCCCTGCATGCTTTTGCTGTCTGCCCTGAGTTTCTCTCCCTTCCCCGCTCAGGACAGGGTGCCAGCAGCGGTCTCTTGGTTTGCAGCCGGTAACAAGGTGGTGAGGCCGGCTCGTGCTCCTCTGAGAACGGCTGCAGCTGAGCTGCGAGTGCTCCTGAAGCATTTGAGACTCTGCCTCAGGTTAGACACCGTGCGGGTGAGTGCGAGGAGCTGGTGCCCTGTTCTTGGCATCCTGCCACTGTTTTCTCTCCCGCTCTCCCGGCGAGGTCATTCTTTCTACCTCTTGTCATATTGCTTGCCTGTTTGAATCCCTCTCTCCCTCTCCAACATCTTTCTTCCCTCCTCCTCCCTCACTTCAGCAAATCAGATGTACTTTTTGGCAGAAACAGGAGCCACTGCTCTGTCCAGTTCAAGCCACTTCAACTCTGCCTAGCTTTTGTCCGTGTTTCTTTCCTAGAATAAATGGTGAGTGTTAGGCAGGGAGCTGTTTGAAGCGTTAGCAAAGCTGCTTTCTCCTCCTTGTGCCTCTAGCCTCAGGTCAGGGTAGAGGGAAGGCTGAGGGTATGGAGCCAGCTCTCTAATGCTTAATGTTGTGTCCTGTGGAGGAATCCCGATGCCTGGTATGTGCTGTAGGAGCGAGGCCATTCCCACCCTCAGCAGAGATTTCAGCTCCACATACACGCTGTGGCACCGGCAAGAGTTTGGCAGAACTGCTAGCTCTCCTGTTCCCGTCCCGCTGGAAAACCTGGGTTTGGGGGACAGTGATATGCAGAAAACACCTGTTGCTTAATGGTGATGTTAACCCTTTGGTCTTGGGGGTTAGAGTAACCTGATGAAATATGCTGTACCTTTTGCTTGGCAAAGTGATACCCATCTGCCTCGTGTCTTGCTAGATCGGGGCAGGCGATCAGGCATGTTTTATAACGCCGTTATTCTGTTGCCTGGAGTATGATGTTTAGACATCTGTATTCACGCAAGTGGGTCAGAAGTCCTGATGCAAATGCTACCAGTTATAATCGGGGCTAGGAACGGTCACCCACAGGTAATAGAGATAGCACCACAAACAGTGATAAAGAGCTAAAAACTCCTTCCACCCCCGACTCCCCAACTCCAGGCCAATGCTCGATATCTCTACTACAAATCCTCTTATGGTGAGTGAGAATTTCCGCTGCTTCTGCACTCCGGGCAGGATTCACCAGATGTTAATAATGTGCTTATTTTCTCTAAGTGCTATTTTGGCATCGGTGTTAATTACAATTTATATTCTGCAACATTTACACTGGGAAAAGAACCCACCCTAATAGTCCCCAATTGGCAGAGCCGGGCTATTAAACATAGCACCATATGTTCTGAGCAGAGCAATATATGGGACTCGGAGCCCACTCAGCGCTGAGACTCCGGCATGCAGCGTTAGAGGAGGAGAGGAGAACGGAGGGACAGGTGTTTTGTTCCTAGCTTTTGTTTAATATGAAATCCCCCCTCCTTTTCTCTGGTCTCTGTCCCCATCTCTCTAGAAATCTCTCTCCTGCTCTCTGTGAGCATCTAATGAGGTGATCTCTGAGCCTGCTGATGCCACTGTCCGTAGTCTAAAATAAATGAATTCAATTACAGAAGGTGCCCTTCTCATAGGGGCTGCCTCTGCAGGATTCCCAGTCCCTGCTGGCGTGTTTCTTGCTGCGTTCCAAATCACACCTCTGATCTTTGGAGACTGCAGACGAAATCTTTGCTTTGACCACCAATGAGGTGTCCGCGCTTCTTTGGGAGAAGGATATTCTGGGACAAGTGCCATTAGTGGGTAAAATGAGAAGTTGTTTGCTGCTCTGCTAATGTCCAAAGTCTTGTGTAGCAACATGGCATTTGGTTCCTGCGGGCTGGGAGGGTCTAGACCTGAAGAGTGACAGTGGTTTTGGTGTGGGGAATTTGGTGGGGCTAAGTCATCAGTGTTTCGGTAGGTTTCTTAGAAGGACTGTAGGTTAAAGGATTGCTTCCTCAGCCGTTTTGCAACGGTGATTTCATGGTCTCATTAGAAAATGGCAGTGTATCCACTGCTCAGTTTGGAAAGGCGGCTGTGTGGCAACGGCCTCTCCCTTCAGGAGAGCTTGGATTGTAGTTGCTTCTCTGTCAGGGAGATGGTTCGCCCGGAGGAGAAGAGATGGGAGTGAGAGGAGGCTGGGCAGGAGTGTGATGTGGACCTCGAACTGGAAGTCAGACACACACTGTGAGGCTTGGCCTCAGTTTCCCCACTTGTGAAAGGAGAGGAGGGCTCACCCGCCTTGTGCAAGGGAGCTTGCAGGAGTGCAAAACGCTCTCCCCCTCCCCAGGCGAGGTGGTGCTCCTTTGAGAGGAGAGGGCAGGGCTGGGGTTGTTAATGCAGGTAGCAGAGCAGTGACCCTGCTCGCTTTAATTCACATGACTACCTCCTCCTCTGCCGAGGCATGTGAGACTCCCAGGGGAGCAGAGCAGGATCTGTCCCTTCGCCTTGCTGATCATCAGAGGCATGAAAGTCCTGGGGCGACGTACAGGAACGGGACTGTGCATTGTGAGGTGCAGGGTGCTTTCTCCCAGCAGCCCTTTTTTAGGATGGGGTATCCCCCCATGGCCGCAGAACTGTGGGGCTTTTCTGTTTGTGGAGTTAATTGGTGCAGAAGGGTTGTTTTGTCTGCTTAAGGGAGATGCAATCCCCCTTTGGCCGGTCCCACGGGAGAGTGTCCAGCCAAAGCTCCTCGCCCCTGTCTGCAGGGAGACCTGTGCAGGGAGCCACGTGAGCCATGCTGGGTATTGCAGAGGCAAATCTCCTTCCATTGCAGCTCTCCTGCCTCTTTGATTAGATGCGCAGGCAGCCGGGGTACTCTAGCAGGAGAATCATTTCCATAGAAACCAATTGGGATGTTGTACGGGGAATAATGATTAATAGTGAAGGGATGTTGCCTCAGGCCCTTTTCATTTTTTAGGGGGCAGCAAGGGACAAACTGGAGCACAGGTTGGGGGACAGGCAGGCTCGAAAACTAATGGAAACCATCCCTTCCACTAATTTCCAGGGCAGCTTCCCCTCTTCTCCTCCTGCCCTGCCCCCCACTGCTGCTTCCCAGCTTTCGTCAAATTTTCAAAATGGCTAACCTGGTTAAAAATAATCATAATAATAAAAAAGGATGGATGAGGTCTGACTACTAACATTGTTGCTGTTAGCAGCAGGATTTCAGCCATAAAACATGAAGCAAGGGAGGCATTGACCTTTCCGCTGTTTGAAATGAATGGAGACATCAATATCTATTGTTTTGTGGCATTGACCTCTGACGCTCTCGTTTTGCCCTCCCCTTTCTTTTTTTTTAATTTCCCCCTGACACTCGAGGAAAGGGGTCAGTTTGTACCATCTATTGATCCCGATCTTACTTGGTGATAGGGAAATAATTAGAATTTTAAAGATCTCTGCTACATGCTGGCAAAATACATACACAGACGTGCATGCTAAGACCCCGCTTCCTGCATTGCGTTCTCCCCCTTTCCTTGCGGAGATTCAAAGCTCTGAGATCTGAAGGAAGACAGATCAATATAGGTTTAATCATGATGGGGTTTTTATTTCAGTTTTTTAAATGGTAAAGTGTAATGTTTTATGTTAATGTTGTCGGAGTCTGGCTGCCTGGTGCCTTGTTTTATTTATTGTTTTAAGTAGCCCCTTCTTTTGTGAACTTCATCTATGTACAGAGAATGTGAAATCAGGCATTGCTAATTAGCTGTATGACAATTAAGTAATGTAGCACAAAACCATTAGGACACTGGATTTGTTTTTGAAGTTTGTCCTTTGAAGTGGAAGCTGCAACTCCCTGCCCAAGGCTGCTGGGGAAAATGTTTTTCTATCAAAACTTTCTTTGAAAATAAAATGTCAGTGTAAGAGTCCCTATTTCTGTCATCTCTCCCTATAAACAGCGGGTGGAAATTGTTTCTCATTGTAAAAATGGCTGGCATTGATAGAAAGGGGAATTCAGAAAAGCATTAAATGGGCAGTTGGTCTCCAAACACCCTTGGTTCTGGCAGAGATGTTACCAAAACTGCTTGTTTAGCCTGTTGAAAGAGAACGGTGCTGCCTTGGGAGAGAAGACCCAGGTCACAACCAACGCCCTGGAGATGGCAAAGGGAGGTGGCCCTCAAAACTGCGGGTTAGCCTCTGATGCCTGAAGTGCCATCGGGATGCGGCGCAGCCTGGTCACAAAGACCGACAAGCTCCTCGGTTCAGGCTCCTCCATCTTGCACTCGTTTGACACTTGTGTTTGCATCTGGCCCTTTGTTCTAGTAGTGAGTCGAATTCTGAATGTGCAACTTTCATGTACGCTGGTGGCATGTAAAACTTCAAATAAAGAGTGAAACTGATTTTGAACCAGGTCTCTCTCGTTGCCTCCTGCCTCTTATTTCCCTTTCAAACCAAAGCCCAAAGCCGTCCTCCTAGGAGGCATGCTTTGGTGTTGCATCTTAAGTTTAAGCGATGTGAGGTGAGTCGCTGTGGCGAGGTGTGTGTGGGCAGGGATGTGCCTGGCTGTAGCCCCAGTCTGGACTGGGAGCTGTGGAAGTGTCACCTGCTGGGAGTGCTGGGGTGAGCGGTGCTAAATGGGGTTTACAGCCCTGTTCCCCCAGGTCTGAGGTCCGCGGATGCTGCTCTGTGCACCTTGGTGCTTGTGGCCATGGGCTTAGCTGCACGTTAAAGAAGGAGCTACTTTGTGTTCAGGAAATGCTTTTCCTCCGTGGATCTCTGAGCACTTAACCACTGAGCCGTGTTGCTGTGGGACAAAGCAACCGTTATCCCTGGATAAGCGAACCAAAGTGACTTGCAGAAGGTCCATCACTCCGAGAAGCCCCAGGCTACAACCTACACCTGGCTCCGACCACTCCAACCCTCGGGCAGCAAGCTGGAACTGCACCTCTTCTTTGCATGAAGCCAAGGGCTGAAATCAAGGGTCTGGTTAAATGTGAACTGGGGTGGCCAAAATCCTATTAATGCCACCATGACTGCGTGGATGTAGTTGAGTTGGGATGGCTGAGTCTGTGGGAAGGAGAAGCCGGTATGGTGGAAGCAGGCAGCACGGGCTGCTCGTGGTGAAGGAAACTCTGCAGGCATTAACCTGCCCTGGCAGCAGCGGTTCTGCCCTTGCAGCCGCGTGGTCCCTGGATCCTGGGGGCCTGCGGTGGTGGCTGAAAGCGTATTGCCACCAAATATTGAAAGGATGGAGAGGGGTGGGATGGATGTGCTGGACCACAGCTCTGTGCACGCTACAG
This sequence comes from Aptenodytes patagonicus, assembly GCF_965638725.1. NCBI lineage: Eukaryota > Metazoa > Chordata > Aves > Sphenisciformes > Spheniscidae > Aptenodytes > Aptenodytes patagonicus. The sequence continues at coordinate 8,250,648 of NC_134961.1, forward strand.
CTGGAGCAGCGCCAGCCGCTGGGCTTGCCTGCGTGGTAAGGCTGGTCAATGCTAAAGAAAATATACATCCTACTGAGCTGTCTCTTGTGTTGCTGTTCCTAGGGCGCAGGATAGTGATACAGGGGGAAGCTGGGCTTCAGGAACAGCTTGGCGGAAAACAGTGCAGCTCATGTACCCACGTGCTTAAATCAACTCACCCCAGGTAGGTGAAGCACTAGGAGATCACTCAAAATTGATGTGTGATCAGTTTTTAAAAGGTGAGTGAGTCCATGAATGACTTCTGGTGGGACTGCAGGAGAGCACGTGTGCTGCGGTCTCTCCCTGCAGTGATCCAAGGTCCTGCACCAGGTTTCATTTCAGAGGGGATCACGGGCTCTCCTCTGTTGTTTTTCTGTTCTGGCAGGTCTGCTCACAAGGGCACGGAGCGGAGACCCTCCCTCCATCCCTCCTGCGCTCGTGTTTGAGTTATGGATTTTATTGTTCCAATAACTTTTATCTAAACGTGGTTTTGGGGGAGGGAGGAAAGAGATAAGCAGGGAGGAGGCTGAGGAAGGAATGTGCTTTTGGACTCTGCTAAGCCTCCAACTTATCACTGGGGCTTGCCGCGGGGTTTTGGTATTAACGATCCCAGAAGAGGACTTAAAGGGGAAATGGCTGAAAGGGCCGTGGTCGATATGATATGCTGGTGGATGGAAACCAGGGGAAGGCCCATGTGGAGCAGCCCAGTTCCCATTCGGTACTGATCTTGTGCCCTCTGCCAGCTTATCTGTTGGCAAGGAGGGACGTGATTTGGTTTCCGGGAGGGGGAACTGGAGTGGAGGTACGAAAGGGTTGAGTGGTGGAGAGCTCAGCTTGGCAGGGGGAGAGATCTCCCATGACCTCTTGGATGTCTCGATACGTTTCTGGTTTTGCCCTCATCTATATAGCCAGTATTTGGGCAAATAGGGTATTGATCTCTGTGAGGGGGAGACAGGGTGAGAGGCACTTCTGCTTGCTGTGGGGACGGAGGAGGCTGGGCAAGTGCCTCAAACCAGATCATGGCAATCCGAGATGTGTTTAAAGAGAAGAAAAAATAAAACTGGGAAGGCTACTGGCTTGCCGTGTGGGTTTTCTCTCTCCTTTCCTGCCTGTCTCCCAGTGCGGGTGGGTGACTGCAGGGCTGGAGCCCTGCATCTCCACAGATGCTCGATAGTCCCTGGGCTGTCAGAGGGCTTTGGGCTAGCGGCAGCGTGTGGATGTGCAGACAGTTCCCAGATCCTCATTGTCCTCCAGACCCAGCTGCGTGAAGAGCGTAGGGTGGGACCTGCTGGTGGAGAACAAGGCTGTGCCTGCCTTTGTTTGCCATGTGAAGGGGAAAGGAGACCTTGTATGTGCAGATCTGGGTTGTTAATGATTTCCCGCGCCTGCCGAAGTGCCACGCAGTGGGGCAGTGGCTGTCCCTTGCTCCCTTCCCCACCTCTCTGCCTCCATTTTCTGCCCAACTGGCTTTTTTGCTGCCTGGTTTAACTGGGCTTGTTGGGCAGCAAGTACCAGCCTGCTGGGAAAGCAGCAGGTTGTGGCTAACGCTGCAGCTCTGCAGTCTGCGCGTGTCGGGCAGAGGAAGGTCAGTGTGGGGAGCTGAAGCACTTAGGGTGTGAAGAAGTCCTGGAGATTCAGCGAGGAGGCAGGGGCGAAGCATCTTTAACGATACCTCTAGCCATGGAAAGAAGCTGGCTGGTAATTGTAGTTAAGGGTTTAGGGAGGACATTTAAACGGACCAGATGATCCAGTTCTCTTCTGCCTGGAGATCTGGTCCTTTTCTCACTTCACAGAGTCTCTTGCTACTGGATACCTGAGCAATGCAGGTCAAAATGGGAAGCGTGGGCGAGCACTAATGCTGCTCTCTGGGCTGGTCCACCTGATCTATTTTTCATAGCCCTTATCTCCTACCAGCTGCTCTTCAGCATTCGATGTGTCTTGGGTGAGAGCGCCTCGGAGGGGGCAGGTCTGCAGGGTGCTGGCTAAAACACCTCCCAGACCCTCACTCGCAGCCTACAGCAGCGAACGCTTGTTCTTCCATCTGCTGGGACTTTGGGAGGTCTCTAGGCCTGGGATGGCAGGAGGAGAGGTCCTCCGGCTCTGTGCTCTGCGTGCCGCTTCTCACCCCCTGGATCAATTTGGGGGAGCAGCTTGCGCATCGCTGGCTCCGAGGTGGAGGCAGGGGAGAAGGGAGTGTGGAGGAGAGAGGCCAAATTGCTTCATCTCCCAAAGGCTTTGTCTATGGCCGCAGGATGTAGCTGACAATTTCCAAGGTGCTAATTTTGTGCTTCCTACTTCTCAGGCCCCAGAGACAGCCTCTCCCTGGGGGCTGACAGGCTAGGCTGAGGTGGAGGACGCATGCACGAGTGAGAACCTCTGTGTGAGCAAGGTTCTGATGCTGGGATAGGTGGAAAGTCTTGGGAGGGACCAGAAAGAGAGGAGAAATGGTGTTGTCAGGGCATGGACAAGCTGTAGCCCCCATGATCCAGCCATTTTTGTGCTGTCCCGTGAGACACGTGATGGTTCTCATGGTGGTGTGGACTGTCCCATCAAGCAGAGATTTGGAGTGGGGTGGCCCTGTAGTGCCACCATTTGGGGATGGGGGCCATGGTGCCTTTCTGGTTGGCATCAGTGGGGACTCCAGTGTCCCATTCCCAGTTCACTGTGCTTGAATTTTCTTTCTGGTGTGCCAGTGAAGACCTGCAGGGAGTGGGAGAGCCACAGCGAGTGGAGGAGGAGAAGGATGAGCTTTCTCCTCCTATGAAGCACGGACTGATGGAGTATTTCTGAACAAACAAGTCTCTCGCCCCTGTCTCCTGGAAGCTGCGTTATCAGAGTACCATCGCTGTCCTCTCTTCTCCTTCCCCCCAATGAACAGGAATTAAAAATACAACTAATAAAACCCTTTTACTTTCTCCAGAAGGAGAGAAAAAAAAGCCTTGAAAATGCTAAAGGACATAAAGGGCATTCATGAAAGAGTTGGATGGTGGTTATTGCAGCAGGGGGAAAAACAACATTATTTCACTGTGCAGATAAAAGGAAGTGGAAAAGCAGCATATTTATAGCTAGGGAGCCTGGATTCCTTGTTAAGCCGCTATTATCAAATTAATGTCAAAATGCATCAAACAGGCATGAGTGTTCTGGGCCCCTTATGCAAAGTGCTTGCAAATTGGTTACAAATACATTTGTTTACAGGGTACGAGGCAGGAGTGAGCTAATTAGTCATTGTAGCAGGGTTGTTTTGTGTCTTTTTTTTAAAATTTTTTTGGCAATTACACAAACAAGCTGTTTTGAAGTATAAATACGCGCTGCGTTACAGCCCCTTTTAAAAGAGAATCAAATAGAGATCGCGGGTTGCGGAGGGCTTGACGTGAGCGGCGTGGAGCATCGTTGCCTCTCCTCCCCGGCCTCCGTGCGGACACAGCAACCCTCGCTGGGAGCTCGGCTCCGGGAAGCAGCGTGAAAACCCATCTGAGAGCGTCAGGAGGATGATACGTGGGTGGAAAGGGAACAGCTTGTGTTTTCGGGTCCTCTGGGGGGGCTGATAGCTGCCCCTCGTGTGGGGCACGGTGCCAGGATGGGGATGGCTGTAGCTGCTCCAGCTAGCCGAGTGCTTTGGATGCCACAAGGTTGCAGCCACGTCCCATGCTGGGGACTGGCCCTTTTGATACGGGACCTGTTAAGGTTTCAGCTGCCCACCACTATCGTGGGAATTTACTTTGGGCCTGGGATGTTTTGGGGTGCTTTGGCTATCAGCAGCACCAGCTGCCAACTCAGGTTATGAAGCAGCTTGTGCCCAGCTTAGTGGGTGCCAACACCGTTTCGGGGGATGCTTGGGCTTAGAGAGCATCCCATGGATGGGTGATGGCATCCACTTTGCATGAAGAAAGGAGTCTGGTGTGAGCTCCCCCAGGTGAACGTGTCTTTGGGGGCTTCTTTAACCAAACCACGAGCTGCGCCTCTTAAACCTGTTAATGAGGAAGCGAAGCAGGAAAGCTTGTCTGGTCCTCAGTGGTGGGAATGGCTGGGGAGGGGAATTTCATTGGGGGGCAAATGGAAATTTCCCACTGCCCTACATCTTAATGCATCCCGTTCTGGGAGTAAATCACACCTCTGCCACTCAGGGAAGCTGCTAATTGAATCTGCTCTGATGGGGGAGAGTAAAGCCAAGGGGAGTTTACTACCATTATTATTATTTTTAATTTACTAGGAAAAAGAAAGGAGAGAGGAAGAAACAAGTTGTTGCCCCTCTCGTGCTGGAGGCCCCAGCGTTTCTTGGCAGGTGTGCAAACAGCCCCGCGGCTGCTTCTCTGTTTGGATTAGTTTCTGGTAAATCTGCCCTTCAGGCTGGAATAACCCTTCTGAGCAGGTCCTGCGCTACCAGAGGTGCTGGGAACATTGAGTTTAATGCCGTTGTAAAACCCTGCTGTGGTTTCCATTCCCTCGAGGGGGGCAGTGACCACGCAGGACGGCTGTGCTCAGCATGGCTTTTGTACCCGCACTTCCCAGCCAGTGAAGCCTGGGGTGCATCAGATCCAGCCATGGGGTGGATGGAGCTGGGTGGCTTCCTGAGGTCCCTTCTGGGATCAGAGCTTTCTTCTCAGAAGCTCATGCATGGGCTTGGTGCAGCTGAAGGGACATGAGTCCGGTTGAGCTCCACAAACCACGTTCATGATGGTAGTTGATAGTCCCAAGCGTGATGAAGAGGTATTTTGTGTCTCCAGCCTCTCAGCTCTTGCATGGTTTGCAGATGTTGGGTGCAGCACATCACTAAGCTCATCTGGGTGGGAAGTAAGGACCACCAAGCATGGTGGGAGAGGGTAGGGCTTTCACCAGCCTCCTGCAGAAGCTCTGATGTTTGCACCAGGTTTTATTCTTTTAAAACTCAGGGTAACGTTTCTCTGTACCTAAGACCTGCTTTTCAGTGGTACCTTCAAACTCCAAATCTCTCATTACCATTTTCTTGTCCTGTTGACTTTTGCAGGCTCATTTGCCATGGGGATGGTGACTGACTCCGTCAGGATCAGGGTGTATGATTTTGAGGAATGTTCCCATTTCCAGCGTAATCCTACCGCTGCCCTACAAGCTCCGCAGGAGCACGGCTCAGCTGGTCAACAAATGTGTGAGCAGCCTATTGCAATCAGGCTTTAACTAGGCACCCAGTTGTTTCAATCAGAATGTGTCTCACTTCATTTATAGCATGGTTAAGGCTCTGATTTGACTGTCGTCTCCTGTTATTGCTGGCGACCATGTCAGGGGAACGGATCCTGCTCTGTTTTGAGCAGTTGGGTGTTTCACGCCTGCTTTTCTTATGCAGGGGTGTGTCAGCATCTCCTTGCTCTGATGGTTGGGAGCAGACTTCAAATTCCCATCCTCTTTAAGTTATGCTGGTTTGTACCCTTCTTCTTGGATCAGTGCTCACCTTCAGCTGGATGAGGTCTTCTGTCCTTCTCAAGATTTTACTCCCCTTGAAATATTTACCTTTCAGATGAAGTTCCCCCAGTGTCTGGTCTAATGGCGCTTGTATTCCTCTGCCTTTACTGAAAACACTTCTCAAATTTAAAATTGCATTTGCCTTTTCACCCATCAGTGGCTCTCGATCAGCTCCTGATGTCCCAACACACCTGGGTCCATCCCTGCCTCAAGGCTGCCTTCTTATACCCAAAATTTGTCCTTGCTGAATGTGTTGCCTTCCCCATCGTGCTGCTGGTGGCCACTTCCCTTCCATCGTGCAGCTCCTCAAGGCCACCCAGTTCCCAGGGGAAACTGGCTCCTCCCAGAGCTGCTGCCACAGACTTTTCCTTTTGTGCCAGGATTAGTTGTGATCCCAGGACTGATCTTCCTTTCTCAAGAAAGTCAGGTAAAGCAGGGCAAATCCAATATGATCTTACTCTCTTTAGGTGTAGGTGACAAAATGTTGGTCCCACGTATATTTTTGCTTTACACAGCGTCTCTCTAAATGGGTGTTAGAGCTTCAATTTACTACTGACGTTGGCCTAGTCTTTCATTCCTCCCTTGAGTTGCTTTCCCCTTTCCTAATGATGGGGACAGCGTTTGCCCTCTTCCTGTGCTGTGACGCCACTCACATCTTGCTAATGCTGTCTATCAAAATCCTGCAGTTCCTTGAGCCACCTCCTTCGACGTTCTGGGCTGGAGGTGGAGGTGGTCAGATCTTCTGCACTTCTTCTGATTCTCTCCCCCATCCCACCGGGGAGGAGTGAGCGAGTGGCTGTGTGGTGCTCAGTTGCTGAGTGGGGTTAAACCACGACAGTCCCTTACTGAGGAGGGTCCGTACAGACCTTCTGGGTCCGTACCACCTTCCCTGGGCTGCAAGATGGACACAGTAAGAGCCAGCCACTCCTGATGGCCAATGTGCAACTTGCAGCTCACCCCAGTGGGTGATGTGGAGGTGGTGGCGACTGGATGATGCTGTGGAGCTGTGTAGCAGGTGGGCTCACTGCTAATCCAGCGGACCCTGCGCTGGATTAACCACAGGAATCCAGCTCCGTTTGCAGTCTTGGATTAAAACAAGAAATCATTAGAAGACTTGAAGAAAGCTTTAAGTGTACGTGACTCAAAGGGCTTACAAGTTACAGCAGACAGGAGCGAAGGTGGTGCAGGCAGCCATCCTCGCCTCTCGGCAGTAGGACACAATCTCTCCTTATGTTGCTAAGAGCTGCTTCTTTTTTAAGAAGACCAAGATGCTCAGGGTCTCCCCACTGCGCTGGTCCTCTGGGAATGCCACATGACTCCCAGTTCGCTTTATCCTTCCCTGCTGCAGCCCTGCCGACACCAGCATCGCCCAGTGCCTGGATCGGGCCAGCTCAAGAATGGTGAACGGCCGGGCGGTGGTGAGCCCTGTGTGCTGGTGCTGGTCAGGGCAGCGGGGAGAGCTGGGCTGGAGGGATGCGCTGCGGTGCGTGGAGTATCGCTTGGTCTCCTGGATGCTGCACCAGGCAGGTCTGGGCATTTGCAAGTGCTCTGTGGTGATGCTGATGGTGATGTTTCTTCGGTGAGGGAAAGCACGAACCACCTTGGGATCACAGACCCACGGCCAAATCAGTGCTCTCCGCTCTCGGGGCAAGATGCCGTCTTTGATGCAAACACCCAGCAAAACCTTGATTTACACCGAAATGAGCCGGTGGCTTTAACCCGGGGCTTCTGCGTTGGCGTGTTGAAGGGTGCGTGTACACACACGCAGGCACTTTCCTGCCTCTGGGCAAGGATGAGAGAGCAAACGTGACAGATGTTAGTCACTGCTGGCGGTGGTGATGCTGCGGTGATGAGCACACCAGGAGGACCTGAGCAGAATAGCACCCGGGTAATGAGCGTGGGAGGGAGGATGGGAGCGGAGACAAGGGGAGAAGTGTTTCAGAGCGGATGAATTTTTGTTGCTTTCTGGTGAAACCTGTGGATTCCCTGGGATGGGGAAGTTCATGACCTGGGCAGCTGGAGCTGCAGAGCCTGATGGTTTTGCCTCAGTGGGATGGGACGATGGGGCAGGGCACAGACCCGTGCTCAATTTTTCTTCTCCGCTGTTAGCAAAGGTGAAGCCTTTCTTGCAGAGGCAGGAGCTGGTAGTGTGAGCACAGATCAGTGTGGCAGTAACTTCCAGGCTGCCTTGTGAACTGAAACCCCTCAGTTTCCACACGTGCCCAAAATACCCAAGGACCATACTTGCTATGTCCTTGGATGTGCTCCTTGATGGCCTCCTCTCCCATGTCCAGAGGGGATTGCAGCGCTGCCCTTTGGTTCTGGCTCCTGTACCCACCAGAGAACAGGAGGTTCCTGTAGGATTGAGGTGTCCAAGGTTTCTTAAACTCTTGCAACAAAGAGGGAAACATCACAATTGTCTGGTCCTTGTGCTTGTTGAGTCAAAGGATGAAGAGGTTTCCTCCAGGCTGAGGGACTGGGCTTGGGTCCCGGTCATCGTCAACCTGGGTGGCAGGAAGGGTGCGTAGGTGTGGGGACAGACACAATACTGGGGCTGAGGGACAGCACGGGCATGGAGGGAGCTTGGGGATGTGCCAAGGGTTTGCTCAGCTCGGTTCATGACCCGGAGTCATCGTCCATCTCCGGCATCCACCCGTCTCACCCCACAGCTCAGCTCTGGGACCAGCGGTTCCCTTACGGGGGGCCGTGGAGGCGGCGATTACCCTGAGCTTGGGAGCGAGCGGTGGGGTGGGGTGAAGCTCGGCAGATGCAGGGTACCTGCTGCCTGTCCGATAAGGCTGCGAGTGCTGCTGGCAGTTAATATTAACCGAGCATCCTCTTCCTCTCCCCGGGGAGGTGTGGGAGGGCAGAGGGGACCCACGTGGCCAGCACGAGGGCTGAGCCGGGCTGGGGTGGCGATGTGGCCTCTCCCAGTAAACCACTCCAGTTTCTGCTCCTGCAGATTTACAGCCGGGGAGCGGGGAGGTGGGTGCCGCGCTTTTTGGTGCAGTGATTTATAGCAGCTCAGGGCGGCAGCTGCTTTCCTCTCCGGCAAGGTCTTGGCGATTGCACCAGGTTTTATGGCTGCTGAGACTAAGCCGTGGGCGAGTTAAATGCTCAGCCAAGGTCACCGCATGGCAGGACACAGGCAGGAGCAGGTCCCTTTCAGCCGTGGCTTGGAGAACATCCCCATCTCGGTGTGGGGAGGGCTGGGACCGTCAGCCTCCCCAGGGAGGGGGCTGCCTTGGCTCTGCCGCTGTGAAGGGCTGGTTTCATGGCAGCGGGGATGATTTCAGCCCTCTGATCCCTGACCCTGCATGCTGGAGCCTGCTGAAGACACAAGTGAGATGAGTTTGAGGTTCTCAGCTCTCAGACCCATGTGGGAGGTGAGACCCCCCCCAGGAGCATCAACGGCCCCACTAAGCAATGCCTGCACTGCCCTATTGCTTTTCCATGTGTCCCTTTGATGCAGACTAAGCAATGTCAGGAGGGATGGGCTGCAACAGGCGAGGAGGAGGAGGAGGAAGGAAAGGCCAGACGCCATCACTGCGTTCCCTTCCACGCGCCAGCTCCTGCCTGGGTGAGCTTCCCAGCTCTTCTGTTTTGTTTTAGAGGCAGCGCGGGGGCCCCACAGCCCTGCAAACCCTTCGCGCTCGGGGTTTTATTGGCATGTGGAAATAGTTTTGTCTGGTTTCGGATCTGGCTGATCACTAACCTTGCCGCCACCCTCCCCCTGAAAAGGGCTGACAACCGCGGGCGACTCAACTGCGCTCATCTTCCTCCCTCTTTCATTTTTCTCCCCACATTGTTCTCCAAAATCCCAGCTGCTGCTTTTCTCCCCCCTCCCTTTTCTATCCTTGCACATCGGCTGGGATGGAAGTATCTGTTTTTTGTATAAAAGCTCTTTTTTTTTTTGTTTGTACTTCTCCCCCCATCCTGGGGGTCTCAGGGTGCCTTGCTGTGTATCATTCTCCTCCTCAGGGCTATGCAGGGACCAGAGCAAGAAGGCAGCTCTGGGCACCCTCGTTGTCACCCCTGGGCTGGTGGTGGCGGAGGGTGAGCCTTGGCAGGGGCGAGGGTGCCAGCATCGCCAGAGCCCTCGTTTTTCCTCTCCGATGGAGAAGGCTGGCAGATCCTGGGGGCCAGAGCCGCCACATTCCTCCCTTATTTATTGCTGGCGAAGCGCTGACGCGGGATGTTCCTGGTGAACCGGCTGCCGCAGGATAGGATGGGACGGGATGGGATGGGGCAGGTCCCCTCGTGGCTGTGGGCTGCTCTCTGATACACCGCAGGCTCCTTCCAGGACAGTGTATTTACGTGCCGGTGCCTGGCTGCAGCTCCTGCGCTCAGCAGAAGAGCTGCCGGGTGCCAACCCCCATCCCAGCTGCATCCAGGTGGCCGAGCAGATCCCCTGGGATCCCCTGGCATCGATGGGAGCCTCCACCCTAGAGGGGTCTGCAGGGGGGACCCCAGCCCCGGGAAAGGGCTGAGCCTGCCCCTGGCTCAGGTGGTGAGGTGATGCGGTGGATGCTGAGGCTGCTTCTGTGGTTGCTTTGGGTCTTGTCCCCTGACCCTCTCCCCAGGGAGATGTCCCCACTACCACAGCTTGTGACACTGCTTTGTCCTCGCTCCCGGGCAGCCTTCCTGGCAGCCAGCGACCTTCACAGAGCCAGCATTGGAGCAAAACAACCAACCCTCCAGGTGGGGTTCAGGTGAAGTTGTTCAGACCCTGGGCTCAGGCTCCCTGGGCTGATGTTGCAGCCCTGGTGGGTGCCAGGAGCCTCTGCAGGTGCAATGGGAGCCTTGCAGAGAGGAAGAGGAGGAATGGTAGTTTTGGAGAAGAGGTGGATCATGTTTGGGTAGTGGAGGAAGGAAGAGTTGGTAAGTGGGAAGGACCCTGAGCAAGTGTGATCTGCGTGGGACGGAGCTAGGAGGACTCTTTGGAAATGGTTATCCATCATCTTGCTGTTAGGAAAGCCTCCTCCTGCCATCTGCCTGGAAAGTCCTGCTGGGTGCACGGGTTGACCACGTGCTTTGGGCCTTCCCACTTTGTCAGCAGTAGATACGTAGGACACTGAGCTCTGGACACCCACTTGGTTTGGTAGGACATGATCTTAGGAGCTGGTGGCCATCGTACGGGATGACACGCCAGGAAAGATGGAGGCCCCTGCTCATCCCGCAGTGGGCTCCGGTAAGGAAGACTAGTGAGATAAATCCATTCTGATGCCTTCTTTGTCCTTCAAAGAGTACCCTGGGGAAAGGGGATACAGCCCAGGCAGTGGACAGTGAGACCAAGCAAGTACCGGAGAGGCATGACCCAATGACCCACCTGATAACTGAAGTACGAAGCTTGGTCTGAGCTGGTCAGGGTGTCCCCAGTGTCCCCAACCACCCTTCCTGGCCGCTGGCTCCCCTTCCCAGTGCTCAACGGCTTTTTCTACCTCCAGTCTTCCCATCCAGCCTCTGCCCCACGTAGGCACCTGGGCAGCTTCAGCACGGAGGAGGAAGCTTTCCTGGACTTCCAGCCTGAGCCCTGGGGTCGTTCCCTGTGCCCAAACCTCTGCCCGTGTCTCCCCTCCTGCCAGGGATGCTGGTTGCCGCTCCTGCCTGCTTACTGCCACCACTGCCAGTTTGCAGCATGTAATAAATCGCTCCCTCATCAAATTTAGGCAAAATCGCATGGATTAACTCATGAAGACCATCTGTCCGGGCTGTCCCAGCTGAGATGGAGATGGCTGCAGGCTGAGGACCACTTGTCTGAACGTCCTGGGAGCTGGCAGGAGCCAGGTGAGGAGTGAGAAGTGGAGGAAGGCAGCATGTAATACCTGCGAGTGAGTCCCTTCTAGAATCATAGAATCATTCAGGTTGGAAAAGACCTCTAAGATCATTGAGTCGACCCAACACCACCATGCCCACTAAACCATGTCCCTAAGTGCCTCATCTACACGTCTTTTAAATACCTCCAGGGATGGGGACTCAACCACTTCCCTGGGCAGCCTGGTCCAATGTTTAAACACTCTTTCAGTACAGAAATTTTTCCTCACGTCCAATCTAAACCTCCCCTGGCGCAACTTGAGGCCATTTCCTCTCGTCCTATCGCTTGTTACTTGGGAGAAGAGACCGACACCCACCTCGCTACAACCTCCTTTCAGGTAGTTGTAGAGAGCGATGAGGTCTCCCCTGAGCCTCCTTTTCTCCAGGCTAAACAACCCCAGTTCCCTCAGCCGCTCCTCATCAGACTTGTTCTCCAGACCCCTCACCAGCCTCGTTGTCCTTCTCTGGACACGCTCCAGCACCTCAACGTCCTTCTTGTAGTGAGGGGCCCAAAACTGAACACAGTATTCGAGGTGCGGCCTCACCAGGGCTGAGTACAGGGGCACGATCACTTCCCTGCTCCTGCTGGCCACACTATTTCTGATACAGGCCAGGATGCCATTGGCCTTCTAGTCAGAGGGAAAACCCTCCTGTGGGCTTCGTCCTCCTTTGGGTGGGCTCCGGCAGCCCAGAAAGCAGCTTGCATTGGTCCGGTACCTCCTTCCCCATATGCCTCTCCACGGGACCGTGCCTCCGAGTTAGCATCTCCCTAGGTGATTTTTTTTTTTTAATTTTATTTTATTTTTTTTTTTAAGAATTTTAAATGCATGACCGGCAATTCAAGAGAAAATAGAAGAAACGCTTATTATTGCTGAGGATCTCAGCCCAGCCGGAGGAGATGTGTTCCTTTTGTGTAATGAAACATCCGTCAAGGAACAGTCATGCAAATTTCTTTCGCTTTTCTTCTTTTTACCTATTTCATTGATCCGGAGCCTGTAGCAGTTGGCTCATGGAGAGAGAGGTTCGTTAATTCAAGAGTCTTGCAAAGCCTCGGTCGGTGGAGGACGGGAGTTTGCTAAAGCTCCTGGCTCGGGGGGGGGATGCTTTGTGCCACGAGTGGGGACCGTGGCAGCGTGGGCTGGGACACCAGCCCTCCGAGGGAGCTGGGAGATGTGTTTGCTCTGGTCCCTGGGCACCGTGTGGTGCCCGGAGTGGCCCTGGGAAGGCAGAAAAACGGTCGCCAGCTCTGCCAAAGCTGCCCTCCACCACGGGAAGGGACAAGGACCCTTGGTCACGCTGCTGGGACAGTCACCACCAGCCCTGGGGGTGCTGGGTCGCTAGCCCTGAGGAGCCAGTAAATGTGAGTTAAACCCTTAAAATCACAAGATGGGCTTAAAAAAATCCAACTATGAGATTGTATTTGTTATTATTATTAGACTCTTTAGTATGCCTGGGTGTTTTCAGGAGTCACCTGCCAAGCCTTTCTCTGCATTTGGGAGTTTTAGGGTCCTGCAGCCTGCAGTGGGGTGGGTTACTGCTGTTTCTTGTTGAAGAAAGGCGATTCCAGCCCGACCGCTAACTGAGCATCCAGGGCTGTGTCTCGGGAAAGGTGGCAGGCTGCCTTGCATGGTATGAGTCTTCTCCTTCACCAGTCTCTTCTTCTGGGAACGGGGCCAGCTGCCCCCATTCCCAATGGGGAAAGCTGCCTGGGCAAGGGCCAGAAGCTGGTGCTTTCGCTGCTGTGGAGGATCTTCTGCTCCGGTCAAGGAAAGAGCCAAACCTCCCCGGGAGCAGGAGCAGGTCCAGCAGCCGGAGCCCGAGAAGCCACAGCACGAGGTCGTTGCTGCTGATTGTTGCCGCTTTTCTGCTGGAGGCATTGCTTTGTCCTTCAAGAAAATTTCTTTTTCACTTGAATTGAGTATATTGGGCTTTTTTCCCCCCAAAGCCCATCTCCGTGTGTCTTTGCAGGCCAGCTCTGGTTTGCATGCGGGAGGCAAGGACCAAGCCCTCGGGCTGATGACTCTGGATGAGTTAAGACGCGTGTGGGTGTCCCCACCACGTGGGCTTGTGTGGCTGTAGAAGAGTCACCGAGCAGCGCTGCTGCTGAACGAACCAGGGAGACACCTCATTAAAACAATGTTGGAGATACTAATGCAAACAGAAATGTGAATTTATTTCGCTTGCGCTGTCTTTCCTTCAGCATCCTCTTCTACAAATCTCCCATCAGATGAATTTGCTGGTAGGAAGCAGAAAACCTGGGGATGTCCAGGGGCTCTTGGCTGGAAGCGAAGCTGGGTGGTGGAAATCCAGTGATCCGGTGCCTCCTCTGTATCCATCCGCTCACTGCTGCATCGCCTCCGGGGCCTGTTGCAGCTCTGGGTATTTCTTGCACTACAGATGCTTAAATAATCATAACACCACCGTGTCTTCCCAAGCCTCAGACTCATCCTGACGATGATTTTTCCTGTCGTTTCAGGTATCGCCTCCTTTCCCCGGGCTTTTCCTCAGCCCGGCAACGACTTGTCTGAATAATTCAACTAAAAATTCAGGATCGCAAATAAATACAGGATAATTGCTAACAGCTCGCAGACAATCCACTGCCAGAGGAAGGCTAAACTCCTGGTGAATTATTTATCCGCTATGAATTATTCGCTCGGCCCTGTTATGGAAGAAAAGCTCCTTCCCAACCTTTGCCTGCCAAATGGTCTGGCTGGGGGCGACTCTCCTGGTGCTGACTCAGCCCTTTCCCCGTGGCTCCCGCTGCCTGCTGGCCTGCCTGCAGCTCCCGCTGCTTGCACTGCTCGGCAGAGAAGAGGCTCTGGGGAGCTGACTCCCGCCCTGCGCCGTACCTCGGCCCCTCCGTGGACCCACGGGTGTGGGGCAGAGGAGTCCGTGTGCCAAGCCCTGGGGTTGTCGGGACCTGACCCCTCTTTTTCAGCTGCTCTGGAGCCGTCCCGCTTCCCCGTGGTGTGGCCAAGCCCTGGCGCGAGTCCCATCAGGAGGTGAAAGGCATCTTTCTGATGGGCTCTTGCACCCTGTGTCTTGCGTCCTGTGCAGAGAGGGGTCCCTCCGAAGCAGGCTGCCTGCAGGATCAGTGCCCTCGTTACAGCCCCTGCCCGCAGGCTCTGTCTGCACCTTAGGGAGAAGGTCTGGAAAGCATCAAGTCCTTGGGGAAAAAAGCAGCTCGGCTCTGGAGCGCTGCAGCCGATGGCTGAGCCGGATCCCATCCTCCGGTGGTAGCACCAAGGAGGGTCTTCGTCTCTGTGTCTGGTGTCACGGTGCCACTGAGTGTTTTCAGTGTGTGGAGAAGCTCTGAGCAAGCGTCTCTCTTTCAGGGGGCAATGTGGGGGTACCCCAAGGCAGCTCCAGCCATGCTGCTGGGTGCCTGGGTGGCTCCTAAAGCTTTGGGTTGCACTTGTATCCTTCAGGGCGGGTACGAGGGTCTTACTCCCAAACCATCCCATGGCTACAGAAATACATCTCTCCACGGCAATCGGATGCTGCCTTACAATATGAGCCTGAGCAGCTCTAGCTGGGGGAGATGGAAAGGGCTCCCTGGGTGCTCTTCCCACCTATGAGCCCTGGAAAGAGCAGCCGGTGTGGAGATGGAGTCAGGGATGGAGTCAGAACAGGGATGCAGGCTGGGGGGGTGGTCCTGCGAGATGCTCGCTAGCTTAAATGCGGTAACGCTGCGAAACGGTCCACAACGATGTCTCTCAGCCCGCTCCGCAGCAAGCGCCTCTGGGCTGAACCAGGTGCCTGGGAGCTCTCCCTTGGCCACAGGCGATGGCCTCTGCAGAGCAGGACTCATGGGCATCCTGCTGCTCATTCCTCCCCCTGGGAACACAGGTAGAAATTGCCCTCGGAGGTGAGGAGCCGCCTGCCTGGGCTCATCAATCTCCATTTGCATCTCTAAAGAAGAAAAGAAAAAAAGATTTAGGAGAAATATCAATATTCTAAGAGCCTTTTTTTTTTTTTTTTACATGCTCCTCTGGGGGTGGGAAACTCGAGGCAGGTACGGGGAATAAATCCTCCCGGCTACCTTGATGTAAATCAGGAAGAAGATGATGGATTTATGGGAGTCGCGCCTGATTTATGCTCCTGTGTCTGGTCCCTGCAGGTCGGTGCGTGCCCCTGGGGAGGCAAAGGGCCGGATGGGGACCGGAGCTGCCGCCGCACCTCCTGCCACCGGCCCCCCGCGCCGGCATCCTGCTGCAGCCAAGGTGGGACTGGGGCTGGTGTGGTGTGTCTGGGTGAATTTTCTTTGCTTTCTAAGCCCAGTTCAGGCAATTTAGGTATTTTTTTGCTTTGCCCCTTTCTGCTGGTGTTCAGCAAAGCACCTCCGCTCAGACAGCAGTCCTAAAGCGTAGCGATGCCCTGCTGGGGGCTGACTTTCTGACTCGGTGGAGAAAAAGGCTTTCAAGTCGCTCCCAGTGATGCTCTCCCCCTCCATCCTTCCTTCTCTCCCATCCCGAGAGCCAGTGAGGATTTGCTGCTGGCGGGGTTGGTGTCTCCATGGAAGAGGAGGAGACTCTTCCTTGGGAAAGCCCTTCTCCGAGGGCTTTGAAAGGCCCCGGGAGTGGCGATGGGGGGGCTTGTCCCGGCTCTGGGGCTCCCCTTACCGAACCATCCTGGGTTCTCGGTCGTGGCGGGCATGGAGCCGGTGCAGGAGAGCTGTTGTTATTCCTCTCATGTAGCAGGAAGGATTTCTGCGAGTGCCATAAACCCGTCACGTGGGCAGAGCCTGGGTGAGCTCTAATTGCTTCTATTTGCATAATGAGGCGAGGCTCAGCATCCTGCTGATATCTGAAAGAAGAAAATCAAAATCAGCTCTAGATAAACAACACTCCTCCCCCCCATCCCTACCCCCACTCCTAATTTGCGCATTTTCTCCCTTAATGCAGGTTTTTCAGGTCTTTGGTCTTCTCAGGAGCACCGCGACCCTCCCTGGGACCCCTCCCCAGGGAGCCTGGGTGCTGGGGGGGGTGCTGCCCTCTCCCCTGGCTGCAGAGGTTTGGGGGCTTTGCCCGGAGCTGGTGGTGGGGGACGTGGTGTGGAGGTGTCTGAACAGGAGCTGGAGAGGATCAGGGTGGTCTTGTGTAGGGTTGGGACTAGAGACACGGAGCCCCGGCCGGAGCCGGGAGCCCTCGGGCTCTGCGTGGGAGCGGGGCCTGGTCACGGCGTGGGGCTGCGCGGTGCTGGAGGGTCTGTGGCCATCCCCGGGGCCGGAGGGTTTCCCCGAGCGGGAGCCCAGCAGATGTCACTGCAGCCTGTGCGGGGACCGTCCCGCCTGGGGGACACGGGCCAGCCGGGGCACAGCCCTGCTCATGCACCCCGTGCCGGCCCCGAGTGTCCTGTCGGCTTCTGGGGACAGAGATGGGATGGGATGGGATGGGATGGGATGGGATGGGATGGGACAGGACCCCTCCTCACCTGTGAGGCCCCCGGGGTGGGAGGAAGGGCTTCGCTTGCTCCTGCCCTGGGGCCCTCAGTGGACCTGGAAGAAGGTCCAGAAGGACCCGGAAAAGGGGATGGTATCCCCTGGCCGGGCTATGACACCAGCCTGTGTCCCCAGGTGTGCTGCCCCTCTGTAAGTCCTTTTCCCCGCTCACCCACAGCCCAGGGGACCAGGAGCACCCCTGCTCCTCCTGTCCCCTAGGGTCCCCAAGGTCCTTCCCAGCAGCCAAACCCGGGTGTCCCCTTGGCCCTGGGGGGACCTCGGGCATCGCCAAGACTTGCTTGGTGCCCACGGCTTTTGGGACCTGGAGGGGCTGTTCTCCTGGTCGGGGTGCCAGAGGGGGTTGCCCCCTTCGCCCCAGGGTGGGACAGTGCCTTGCTCACTTGAGGCCAAGTAGCAAACACCAAACAGAAACATGCCATGTCCCTTCCCCAGGGGACCGGGCAAATCGGCTCCTTTCTCCTCCTCTTCCTCCCCGGCGCGAGTGCTGGTATCCTCTGAACCCTTCGCTGCCCTTCAGGGGAGAAGTGCTGACTCCAGATGTTTCCCTAAATGAGAACCTTCTGCAAACAGTGCTGGTTTATTTTCATATTGAAAGAAAATGAAAGGGCTGTTATGATGACGATTATTAACATTTTTGCAGCCCGTGCCGGTAGGAGAGTGGATAGACAGACGGACGGATGCGTGGGGAAGCCGTGTCCCCCCTCCACCCCCTGCTCTCCGGGTGCATCATTGTGCTGGTTTGCTCTGGCCGGCTCCATCTTATCCCGACCCTCTGGGTTGGGGATGGGCAGCAAGTGCCCCGTGCCCATGGTCTCCCCTCCCTTCCCCAGCCCCGGTGGTCCAGGGCTGAGCTGGGGGAGATGAGAGTGGGACCCCTGGGAGCGGGGGCTGCAGCTTGGCAGCACTGGGAGCACGAAGTGCCCGGGTTCAGAGATGCGCAAGGGTAAAAGGACAGGGGCAAGAGAAGAAATCTCTGTGTATGGGTGTTACCGAGAGCGAGCCCTCGTCTGAACGGCTCCCGTGCCCCTGCCGGCGCTTGGCCACCCGCTCCAGGTGTGACCGAGGAGCCCTGAATTGCTGCTGCGGCCCAGGGCCCTGCCTGGTATGGAAAGGCAGCACCAGCCCCCTCCTGAGCCAGCTCCTGTTTCTGTCTAAGCCCCGTCTCTTGCTGGGATGCTCTTGCTGCTCCGGTGGTCCCCTCCAACACGAGCTGTTTCCTTCCCCTGACTCCTGCAGTGGGCTACAAGGACAGGGGGAGAGCCGGCTGCCAACGCTCGCTGCTCCCTCTGCTCTCCTGCCCACGCCAAACCTGCGCCGGGGCTGCTGCCCACATCCCCATCCCGGACTGCGAAGATCCCCCCTTCCCTTGGCCCATGGTGTGCGAAAGGCCCTCCTCGGGCCGGCGTGCCAAACAGGAGGGGAGCAGCAGTGCTTCCCCCCAGCCCCTCCTCATCCTCCGGCCCCTGGGGAAGCCGAGCAGGGCAGGATGGAGAAAAGGAGGAGTACCCTCAAAGGTGGAAAGAAATCCCCCCGGCAGCTCTTAATGAGGGGGGGAGAGAGGGAACAAGATGGGAGGAGAGGTTGCGAGCATGAGATAGCTGGTGCTTGCAGCAAGCGAGCGGGTGTGTGTATGCACGCCAGCTTTCCATCAGGCTGATGATGAAAGGACTGGGAGCTCTTGAAGCCGAAGCCAAGGCAAGTAACCTGTGGCTGTCCCGGGGGCGGCGGGGGGGGGGGGGGAAGGCCTGTTTACTCAAGAGCAGCAGGGATGCTCTGCCAGGAGCCAGGGCGGTCGGCTCTGTGGCGGTAACAGCTTGCCGATGAAGGGTTGGGTTTCAGCATCCCAGCCCGTGCCTCGAGGAGGGACGCCAGTCGGGCAGCTCCGCCATCAGTCCCCAAATCGGTGGTCTGGGGGGACGCATCGGCTGGGGGTGCGGGATGGATGGGGGTCTGCCTCCTCCCCAGGTCCCTGTGGCTGAGCAGGGGGTGCTGGGGCTGGTCCCCGCCGTGGTGGGGCTCCCCAGGGCTTCGGTGGAGCCCAGACACCAGCTGGGAAGCGGTGGCTTCGTGCTGGCCTGGGCGAGGGGTCTCTGGCACCTCCTACCCCAGCAGCGAGAGGGTTTTTCCTCCTCCCATGCAGACAAGAAGCTCCCGTTGCCGTTGCACAGCTCTTTTTGCCCTGCCCGGGGTCTTGCTTGCACCGCACCCGCAAATTTCCAAGGGCTTCCTGAGCTCCCTTGTCAACCCCCATGTCGTGTTCAGGATTTGTATTTAATTCTTATTTATTTCTTCGTAGGTTTGTCCCTGTCATTGCTGCTGTTCCCGGCCCGGCTTTCCAGCAGGTTTGCTCTGCAGAGAGCTGCAGGTTGGCTATGAAATATGACAAAGTGTTCATTTAAATGCACACCATGATGTCGGCGAGTCCATTAGGGGAATTAATTTGAATGGTTGGCATTTAATAAACAGCCTCGTCCCGCCTCTCCCCCCCCTGCCGCCATCTCGGAAGGGTTAAAAAGAAACCACATGTGGATATTGGAGGGAGGGGGGAGCAGGTATCTGAGCTGGGGGGGGGAATAATAAAAGAAAGCTGGTGTTATAAGAGGAATTGCAGTTTGTTTTGTTCACGGTAAAAAAAAGCACATGTGGAAGGGGGGCGAGCCGAGCAGTTTGGGTTCACGGGGTGTTTGGTGTGTGTAGAAAATAGGGGGATGAAAAGGTGGTGGGGCCGGGGAGGACACGCTCTGGCCGGGGGGTCCCAGCCTGACTCCAAACACGCCGGGCTGGGGGAAGGCGAGGGGGTTCGAAGGACGTTTCTCCCCATATGGTGTGTATTACAAGCTCCTTTCTAGTTGTAAAGATTAATTTAAAGCCTTTCTCACCTCCCCCCCATCCCTCTTTCATTGACAAATGAACATCTGGGCTGAATGCTGCCCAGATCCTAATCAAAGCATTTTTTCAGGGCCGTTGTCTGCCTTTATGGCTATCTGCTTTTCGGATTCTCTGCAGTTTCAATGCACTTGGTAATTCAGCCTGTAAATACTCCTCTCCGGGATTTATGATTCGGTCTAATGTGATTTTTCTCTTTGCCTCTTGATTCGTTTGTTTGGTTTAGTTTAACGACATTTTCTTGTCCGTGCATAAGTTAGGGCACGAAGGGATTTTTTTTTTTCTTCTTCCCCTCTTTGCAGTGGGTTATTAACGATGAGCAAAAATGGCTTTTTTGGGGGGCTACGCTGCTGGTGGGGGCACCGGGGAGCCAAAGCCAGCCCCGAATCCCTGACGAGCATCCCCCGGTCATCCTAAACCATCTATTTTTTTTACGGAAAGCTTGTTTTCTGAGGTTTTGCCGAGAAAGCAGCTTTCCACCAAAGCGAAGCCAAGCCCTTTCCATGATGCTCAAGGGCTTCTCTGGCAGGGAGAGGCAGCGCGAGCTGCAGCCCAGTATGGAAAAGCCATTCGCTCCCTGAAACGATGCTCGAGCAGCTGACCGAGATGCCTGAAAAATAGGAAGTGCTGTGGTTGGGATCCCATTCCCCTCAGACTTGATTTTTTCGCCTGCAAGCTCCAGTCTGGGAGTTAAAAGATCAATATTTAAAACCTAGCTGGGATGGTGAATAACATCTGTCATGTCCCGGGTGCTATAGGGAAGGACGGTGCTTGAGCCTGTAGCCAGGGCAAAAAGGCAGAAAAGTCCCTTTAGGGCAAATACAGGGACTCGCAGGGGACACGGCGCGGGGTCCTCAGCGTGGGTCCCCGTCCCTGAATGAGAAGAGAGCTGGGAAACACGAAGACGACGTTTTTGGGGGTATATTCAGAGCATATTCGTTCCTGCAGCAAACCTGCCTCCTTGCTGTGGGCTTCCCCTTCCCTCTGGCACAACGGCAAGGCCGGTTATTTACCCCGACGGATGCCTTAATTAACGTGTGTGATTTCAGGCCATTTAAACCATCAAGGAGAGGTCTTGTTTATACAGCAAGTGCACGGGGTAATGGCGATATTAATTAAAAATGTTCTCCTAAGTGAGAGAAAAAATCACCGCGGTGGAAAGCGCTTTGCTGCTCCTCCTTGACTCTCCAGGACAAGGGGTAACCCGAATCCCGGAGCCTCCTCCGGTGATGCGGGGATGGGTACCATCCATCACTGGGGCCCCCCTCCACCCGGGGATGTTGCTGGGGAAGCTGAGCCTTTGCTGGGAAACCGGGACGGGTTGGGAACGGTGGTGGTTTACACCGATTTCCAGCTTGAAGCTGGTGTGGCTGTTCCCACGTGCAGCCTAAACTGCAGCTCGGGTATTGCAGGGAAAGCTGCGGATGGGGCGAGCATCCTCATGCCGGGGGGGGGAGCAGTTCTGAGCAGATACAGGTAATCCCCCGTCACGGGCACTGGGCCTGTTTTTCCCAAAAAACTCTGAATTTCCCGTGAATACGATGAACCAGGACGCAGCAAGCAGGTCCCTGGAAGTGGATTTGAGGGCATGAAGGGCCAGAGCCGGACTCCCGATGGGTATGGGGCCAGGATGGCCCCAGCACTGACCCTGGATGAGGACGGCTGCCCGTGCAGAGCTCCGGAGGTAGGGAAGCATATTCCTGAGCATCTGGAGGAGGCTCTGGGGTGGCTTTTAATTTCTTGGCATCTTTTCTGTTGATTTTCACAGCGCTCGGCACCTCCTGCCTCTTTTTCACCCCCTTCCTCCTCAATACCCCCAAAATGAACAGCAAGCAGGGCTGCCGACCATGGGTCTTCCTAGCAATGCCACCGCCGCCCCGTCAATCTCAAGGTCAGGGTGAAGCCTGGCGTCGGTCTGCAGCTGAGCCAGCACATCCGCGGGGCGAGAGAGGCCACCGGCAGCCCCGGGGCGAAGGTGAGGTGGATTTATGGGGTTTCATATTGGCGCATCGATTGTCGGGGCTGTCTCGGCGGGGGGAAGTGGGATGCAGGGTTGGATATTGAGGTGCATTGCGTCCGAGGAGGCTTTTTGAGGAGGGGGAGGAGGGAGGCGGTGGTGTCCGGGGGTGCTGGGGAGCCCTCCCCGATGCCCCCATGGAGGGGGATGCAATACCTGGCAGCCACGTCTCCAACCTCATCCCTAACCCCGTGCGTCGGGAGGAGCAGGAGAGAGAAGACGCGGCCGCTGCCCCGCTCCGAGCTGCCGCCGAGCAGAGATTTGCAGCTGAACTCTGCTCAGAAAGTCACTCTCAGCCTTTTCTCATTTCTTTCTGGATTTAAGGCAGCTTCCAAATTCCTGCGCAGCCAAATCCTGGCTGGGGCTGCCAGGAAACCCGGCCAGAAACAAGTACGTGCCGTTTCTGTACCCACAACACAGCCAGTATTGCTGTTACTCTGCGGGTGACGATGACGGGACGAAGCTCCAGCCCTCCCGAGGATGCGATCCCGTCCCTTCTGGGGCTGCAGCCAGCACCCTGCCCTGGGTGCTGCGCTGGGGAGGGCGGTCGGGGCTGTGGCGTTCCCTCCCCTTTATCGCTGCCTTTTTATAAACAAAAAAAAAAAAAACCCAACCCCACCCCAGATTCCCTAAACTTTACCCGCCCGCCCTCCCCGTAACCTCCCGCTTTCCCAGCGCATGGAAGCACATCAGCTTTATCCGCTCCCGATGGGATTTACGATCCCCGGGACTTCCTGCGCTGCCTTTCAACGCGCTCACCTCCTTCCCGCCACCGATAAATCAAACCTGTTTGTTTTGGGTTTGGAAACGGGCTCCTTCCCCGTTTCTTTCTTTATTTTTATTTCTCCCCCTGCCTCCCTCGGTCCCCGAGGGTTTTGGGGGACACCGGAGGCGCAGGGGACAGTGGTGGAGCAAGTGAAGCAGCCCTGAGGCCACGGTTGGGTCTCCATGTGAAATGCCGGGGGCTGGGAAAAGGGGGGGGGGGGCCGGGAAAATCCTGCACCTCTGGTAAAGACTAAACACCGCTCCCCATGTCTAAACACCACCAGGATGCGGCCCCGCGCCCAGAGGCCCTCAACACTTAGGGCTTTCCGTTGAATCCATCCCAGCGTGATCCCAAAGCAATTTTACTGGCAGCATCGGGAACCCCCCCCTGGCGGGGTCCGGCTTCCCGAGCCAGCCCGGGGCCGAGAGCAGCGCAGCGAAGGTGCCCGGGGCTGCACACGCAGCGTCTCCCAGCCGAGCAGCCTCCCGGCCGTGGCGGGGACGGGGAGCCGGCTCGGGCTGAGCCCACCCGCGGGATGCCTGATCTGGTCTTTCCACTGGTGACTCACGGAAAAATATTTGTTTTGCAGCGGCCGCTCGGCATGATGGGTGTTTCTGTCTCCATGCCTCGCTCTGCTTTTTTTTTTTTTATTTTATTAAAGATCTTTGGTATGAAAACATCTGGGATCCTGACCTTCCCGCGGAGCTTGCCTCACCTGAAGGCATTTTTTTCCCCCTGCATGTGTGCAGGGCTGGCTGTGCAAACCACGCTCTTGTCGGCCGCCTGGGAAGCAGCCTGGTCGCGCTCCCAGGGTTGAATTTTTGGGGGATTATTATTTTTGAGCGGCTCTTATACAACGGCAGAGGAAGCTTGGAGGGTTTCCACTGCCCCACGCCAGCTCCTTGTGTGCTGGTTTCAGCACGCCTGCCAGCGCCGCCGGCTGCACGGGGCCCTCCCGAAACCTCTCGGCAAGGTTTGCGGCACAACCTGGGGTGACGGCACTGGGGATGGGGTGTAAGTCAACCCGGGTGTTTCTGGATGTCCCTGCTGTCCCCAAGGCTGAGCAGGATGGGACGAAGTGGGACCTCGCCACGCAGTTCAGCTCCTTGTTGCCTTGTAGGGAGCAAGCTGGATCCCCTTTTTTTTCCCCAGCGTCCTTCTAGAGGGCAGGGATGGAGCACGGCCCCTTCCCGGTGGGACCAGCCCGTCCCACCCCTGGCTGGTCGCAGAAGGAGCCCGGGGCAGCTCTATATTTAACTGGATTGGCTTTTTTTACATGTTTTTTTCTTGGAAATGGGCATGGAGAGGGATGCTTCTCGGTGCTCGCTGGTGTGAGCTTTCCCACCTGACTTTTCCCACCTTCACCCTTTTCTCGCAGAGCACCGCCCCCGCCACTGCTCTCTGGAAAGCGGATTAGCTTTTTTTTTTTTTGGGGGGGGGGGTGGTGGTGGTTTAATTTGGAAGCCAGGATGGAAAATTATTTCCAACTCCCAAATTAGAAACAGAATAATAATAAAGCGCCTTATTTTGGAGGGGGCGGTGTGTGTCATCCCGCAGCAATGAGAAGCTCGTGCTGAAGAAAAGCAGAGAGCTGTGGTTTATTTTTTTAACGCTCCCCAAAGGACTGACTTGGCTCTGGGATGCTGCTTTCGCTCCCTCGGTACCCGTCGATGGGGACGGCTGAGCCACCGTGGGCAGGGGACACCCACGGGTGGGTGCCCTTCCAGTGCCGGGGGGGGGGGACTGTATCACCCAATTTAGTTCTCCTTACACTTGGTTTTGCGGAGAAAAAAGGGGATTGTGCCGTGCGGTTTTCTGCCCTGCTCTTCCTGAGGGGGTTGGGATGGAGAGCCGACGTTAAGTGATGGGACGGGAGCCAATATTTTGCCGTGCCGGAGTGGAGGGAGGCGTGCGCAGGCGATGGTTTCCCCTCGGGATTTTTTTTTTTGTTCAATGCGGTGGATTAGAGCAATCTCACTGTGGGTTGCTCTCTCTACGGTCCCTGTCCCCCAAAAAAACATCAGGTCCTACAAAAACTGGGTTGGACTCTTAAAAAAAGAAGTCGTACCTGGTAGCTGGTCCTGCCTGGGATGAGCTCGTCCCTGTGGTCACCAGCCACCGCGGCATTGCCAGAAAAACCCTTAAAAATAATATATTTTAGAAAAATTGCAAGGGATTCTCCCCATGCGCGGGACCAGTGGCTGCTCAGGTACTCAAACACTTGATTTAAAGGCTGAGTTCCCGCTGCAGAGGAGCCTTCACCCTGCTATATTTCTCTCTCCGTTGGGTATAACACACTGTGCACCCAAAAGCGGTGCCCGAGCTGGGTGTCCCCGGGGCGGGTTTTGGGGGGAGCGGTCTGCGTGGAGCCGGTCGCTGCGATTTAATAAGACACTTATTGTATGTTAAATATCAACAGCTGATAGGAAACATGTGTCCCGAGGATTAACAGCCGTGTAAAAGATAAAGCAGTGAGTTAAACCTCCAAACAGCGTGTTTCAAATGACCCACCGCTGCTGCAATATGTAATAACCGGGGTAATAAGGAGTGGGGTGGGGAAGGTAAAACGCGTATCGCAGATCACCATGTCCCGATAACCTCGGGACGGGGCTGGGGACAGGTTTTCTCCCAGCAAGGTGATGCCCAGGGATGCCGGATGGCACGGGAGCAACGTCGGCTCCTTCTTCCCCCATTTCTTCCTCCCTTTCTACCTCTCCCCCTTCTTTTTTTTTTTTCCTTTTCCCAGGCCCCAATTTCTCCCCTGTCGAGGCAAACGCTTTGGCTAATTAGCAAAATGTGTCAAAGAAAATGATTAATGTCCCGGGAGGAGGTTTAGCTGCCTTTGTGCTGGCATTGCCTGACTTCTGCTCTTAAAGGTTTTATTAAAAGATAAGGGAGCTCGTGACGGGCGAGCGAAGCATGTGCTCTCCTGGGTGTTAAAGGGTCGGAGAAGGGGGGGACGTGGGGCGGATCGGGGTCACCCTCGGAGGGAGAGGCAAGGGCTCGTGTTTCTCCGCCTCTGTGCGCGACCGTCACCGTGGTGTCTGGCCTTGGCAGGGGAAAAGACGTTAAAAAAATGGCTGAATGCCTCCTTTATTCTTCCAGGGGCAGGTAATTTAATCTCATCGGCCAGGTTATGAATGTTTCTGTGTTAGGGTTTTGCGTGGGTGCGTGCTCCGGGAGCAATGCTTTAGGGGGTCTCGGGGAGGGGATGCTTGGGATGGGCGCCCCAGGTCGGTGCTGAGTCCAACGCGTGGGAGCGGGGGCGGGGAGGGGGCACAGCCGGGCTCCTGTCCCTCATGCCGAGGGCAGCGGTGACAGCAGGGACAGAGGTGTTCAGGCACGGGTTTGCCAGACCCTGTGGCCACAGGGGTGCCCGTGGTCGGGCTCGAGCCCCGTGCAACATCCCTGATGGATGTTGCTGTGGGCTGAAACCCTCGACCCCAGCTCCATGCTGGGGGCTCCTGGGGCTGGGCGGGCAGCAGAGGTGCGGGCAGGGAAACTGAGGCACGGTCCCGCCAGGACCACCATACGCAGCATCCAACTGTCCTCATCTCTTGCAGGTTCGGGCACGTTTCCAGCAATCCCCAAAGCACAACCAATTCAGCAACCCCTAAAATGCGTACTCCCCGCAACCCAAACCCCTGCAAACCCCCCGAAAACCAGCAGCCTTTGCAGCGGGGTCTTGCAAAAAGCAACAACTACCCAGCGACTGCCGCTGAGGGATCACACGAACCAGAGCCGGCAGTACTGTGGTACCCCTGTGCCGTGCCGAAATCCTAGCCGGGACATCAACCATGGGAGCAGGGAGAGGATGAGGGCAGTGGGAGCTCCATCACCAGCACACTTATCTTTTTAAATCATGAGCGACTCCAAAATCTGGCAAACACCGATGTCTGTACCCGCAGAGGCCTGAGACACTCAATGCATGTCAGAGGGGCCAGGGGGGGCCGGCTGGCAGGAGCCTCGGTGGGGGCTGCAGGGGCTGCTCAGCGAGGTTTTCCTCCGGCAAACAGACCTCTGGGCTTAATAAGCTATTTGTAAAACTCACTCTGGATAAACAAGAGGCCGTGTGTCAGGCTGAAGGCGGCCTCGCAGGGCTCCGCCGCGTGGGGTGGGACCTCAGCGCAGAAATATTTTCAAGATAAACAGAGGAAAATGAGTCCTGGAGGAGGCCAGAGCCGCTGGCAGCGGCACGCTGCTCCTCTCACAGATATTTCGGGGCAGGAACTTGGCTTTCTGTGCGCCGCGGCTTAAAGATGCTTTCTTTTTTTTTTTTCCTCTAAAGGGAACCTCGCGCGCTTCTGATTCAAAAATAAACCTGAGGAGCGGTTGGTAGTGAAGCCAGCGGTGGGGAGAGGTGCAAAGCCCAGGGCTTGCAGGGGACTTTTGGGGTGAGGGAGAAGAGCCGGGACGCACAGCTGCTCATACAGGACCCCTCGGGCAGAGCTGCCCTCCCTGGAGAACACCCATGGGGCAGCGCCCTGGGCCGAGGTGGCGACAGGGGGCAATATGGGCAATATTGGCAGCAGAGACGCCTTGCCTGTCTGCTGGTGCCTCCTGCCCTCCGTCGGCTCCTCCGCTCCCCCACACAGGTAGAGGCAACGTAGCGGTGCCCGGGGCAGGATACGGGCATTGCCCTGCCCTCTGCCCGGCCCAGGCTGGAGCTCAGGAAATGGGCTGGGCTCCATCCTTCCATCCCCTCCATCTCTCCATCCCTCCATCCCCTCTATCCCTCCATCTCTCCATCCCTCTGTCCCCACAATCCCTCTATCCCGATCATCCCCCCATCCCCATCATCCCCACCGTCCGCTCCATCCCTCCATCTCACCATCCCTCCACCCCCTCCATCCCACCATCCCTCCATCCGTCCCTGCCCATCTGGAGCAGCAGCAGCAGCAGAGGTGATGATCTGGCGAGGTGGGACGGGGGACAGGATGAGTGCCCTGGGGTCCGGTGGGCTCTCACTGCAGCATCTCCGCATCCCGACAGCGACGGCCAAAACGCAGCATCCACGCTTGAGGTCGGGGACGGCCCAGCGGTGGCTGGGGCAGCGCAGTCCTGTCTGAACGGTGGCAATCTGGCCCCCTGGGAACGCTAAACTGGGCAAACTGGGGCGGGGGATGCTGTCCCTTCCCCTTGCTCTACAACCTTGCAAACCTCCCCACCTTGGCCGTGGGGCTGGGTGGTGGTTTCCTTCTCCCCTGTTACGTGCCTGGTCTGGAAACTCTGCAACCGCGGGGTGATGCCCGGCTTGGGGCACCGCGGCTGGGACCCGCCGGCAGCCGAGATCTCCCAGAGTATCTCTCCCTCTCTTCCCCGCCCCCAGCAAATTTAATTAAAAGTCATTCAGATTCCTTTGAAAGAAAATGTCATCCGTCGACACAATTACACTTTAACTAACCAAAGCTGTTACAGTTCCTATATATATTGGAATCAGGCTGTCGTTATTAGTTCTAAGTAAGTAATTTATTCCCATTATTGTGTTCAAATTACAGGATATTACCCCCTGGGGAAATAATCCTGTTATTTGAAATGTAAAAAAGAATTCACATGGACAACAATAGATTCCTAAATGAACCCAACAACAGTCCCCAATCCAAGTGTGGCATCACTTGCCTCGGATAAGAAAATATAAAGTTGCTTTTAAAAATGCTCTTTTCCCCTCTCTTTTCCTCCTCCCACCCCAACGGAGGTAAATAGGGCTCCTCCTCTTCTTCAAAAGCCTCTATTTATTGAGGGAGTCCTGGATCTGCAGGAATTTGGTAGGGAGCATGGAAGAGCCAGCTGTATACGTGTGTCCCCCCTTATTGCGGCGGTGGGAGGGGAGCCCCGCGATGGTGGGATGCGAGTGCCCGGCACAGCCCGGGGGGGTTCTGCCGGAGCTGGGAACCGGCGGCTTTCTCTGGCAAAGAGCTGCCGAGGCTCTTCGGAAACGTTGTTCCCTTGATCAAGATCTTGGGTGAAGCCAAATAACAGCTTGTCTCTGCAACACCCAAACATACGCAACTAATTTGGACCACCGAAAGGAAAAAGGGGGGGGGGGAGAGGGAAAGACACGAAAAGAAAAGAAAGAGAAAGAGGAGGAAGAGGGAGGGGAGGGAAGAAAATCAGATACACTTGTAACCTGATTACAACAGCCAGCTATGTGTGCAAAATCACAATGCAGCTCTATAATTAAATCTCTCTTTCCCCCTCCTGCCGAGCTCTTTCCTCTAACAGGCATGGTACAAAAACAGTCGTTAGGACATCAAATTCCAGCTCCGACAAGAGGGGACTTTTTTTGTCTATAGCTGCTCGGCTCGTCTTTAAGGAAATAATAATTATAAGCCCAGTGCTGCTGGCTGGCGAGCTTTGTGGAGCAGAAAGGGCTCGTCTTGTCCAACTGCTCCTTCCCCCTTGGCTCCACTCGGGGCTGTGCAGAGGATTGGGGTGATGGGAAAAGAGAGGGGATAGCCCCGGGAGCCAGCCATGGACACCCCCTCCTTGGGTTGGCGTTTGGGATGAGAGGAAACACTGGGGTCTAACAAGATGCTCAAGGGCTTGGAACCGCAGGTGTTTCTTCCCCTCTTGCCCCGCTGAATCCATCTCACGTGTTTTAGCATCAGCGGTTTGGTACCCGGCGTAGGCTGCGGCAGGGGACTCCCAGGCGGGTGTGATCGTTTGGCGGGTGCATAAAATACCCACGAGGGATGCGAGGAGCCGGCGGCTTCCTAGATACAGGGAAGACTGCTGCCGCAGTATTTTCCCAAGGGTTTCTCCCCTGCCTGGCGCTCGGCTTCTCCGTACGGCAGTCCCAGATCCCGGGCTGCGAGGTGACGGAGAGTTGCTGCGGATGGGACCGGCTCGACGGACCCCAAAGGGAGCGGGGAAAGGAGCCCCCAGCGCGGCGGCTGCAGGGGGGGCAGGGCTGGCAGCCTTCCCCCCATCCCTGCCTGTTAATGACTCTGATTTACTCCGCGTTCGTCACAGCGGGTTATTCCCATCCCTGTGACACCCAGCACGTGCTTTTGCTG
Source organism: Aptenodytes patagonicus (assembly GCF_965638725.1). Taxonomy (NCBI): domain Eukaryota; kingdom Metazoa; phylum Chordata; class Aves; order Sphenisciformes; family Spheniscidae; genus Aptenodytes; species Aptenodytes patagonicus. The sequence continues at coordinate 8,280,059 of NC_134961.1, forward strand.
GCAGCTGCAGGCCGGATTCAGCCTTAGGGACCCATTTCCTCGCGGGCAGGTTCCTGCTTGCTGCTTCGGGGTATTTTTGGGAACAGGTTTTGCATCCCATCTTCTTTTCTGCTAGCAAGTCCGGGGGGGGTGTTTGAGTTTCTTGCAATGATGGCACGTCTGGTGTGATGATTTGCAGCACGGTGGGGAGGGCGAAGGAGAAAGCCTGGCATCAGGGGACCCAAAAATGGGTCCCAGTATGCAAGATAAGTACCACTGAGGTAGGATTTAGCGATCGCACCTCGTCGTGACAGGCTGGCATGTGCAAGAAAGCAAGACCGAGCACACACGCAGGCTTTGCAACACGCGGCGTGCGACACGGAAATTCAGGTGCTGTTCCAATAAAGCTGTGGATGTTTGGTTTTAATGGCAATTAACAGCTGTTAAAAGGCGAAAGATCTATTCTAATAATACCTAGAGCTTCTGGTGCCTTTCATGAAGGGATTTGAAAATACATTTGTGAGTGTTAATTTTAAGCCATGATGATGTACCCCGGGGAGGTGGATGGGTTTACCTTGTTTTCAGGCGGGGAAGCCGAAGCAGGCCAGGGCACGGTGCGGGGACGAGCGTTTAACGCCGGCAGCGGTGGTGAAATCCGTGCCTGCCTCTGGAAGAGGGATGGGACCAAGCCGGGGACCAGCCGGCAACATCGGGGCGGTTTTTGCAGGCATTCCCCCCGGTCTTTTATTTGGGGGGAGATTAACTTGGTGCAAAACCATCAGCAACTCGCGAGTTTAACCTTCAGCAGGACCCTTGTGCTGGAGGGGCACGTAGGAAATCGTCCTTCCCTGGGAGATGCTGCAAATCTGGATTTTCCAGTTCCTGGAGGGCTCTGCTTGTTTAAATTAGAAGCAGATAGGAGAGGTGAATTTTAAGAAGGACAGAGCAAAGGCACGCAAGTATGCAGTTAACTTCTAAACTTCTTTCTCTGGATCTCCCGCTGAGTAAATGCTTTAGGAGCTTCAAACCACAGCTTTTAATATCTCCTTAACATGCCCTGCGATTCCTTCCCCCCTGTCAAAACGGCAAGAGCAGCTGTGAATATTTTCCATTTTAAAATGTTTTGTATGCATACGAAAGTACCTGCAGCTCCTGTGGGCCGGGCTACGGAGAAATGCTGAAGCCAAGGGTGTCTATTTTATACCAAACCTCAAAATAGCACATGCTACTCCCTCTCGCTCGCTCGTGTCCCGCATCCAGGATGGTATTTTTGATTTAACTGACAGATCAAGGGAAAAATCCCCAATTCACCCTGTTGATGTAGAAGATCTTGTCGTTCGGAGCTCAGCATTCCCATTCACCTGGACGTAGGATTGTTTTAAACTCACAAATGCAGAACCTGTAATACTGGGGTGTTATACGGGGATTGCAGATTTGGAGAGGTTCCCCATGCACGTTTCTCCACTAAACCACATTTTTTCCGCTGAAAGGTGTAACTGCCGTTTCCGCGCCTTACACCCAATTTAGCAGCCGGTCCATAGCCGAAAAACGCAGGCAGTAATTACAGCTTTGGGATTCACGCTCCTCTCAAAGCTCTCTATGGGTTGTGCATGTCAGGCCTCCTCCCTGCCTATTTTTTTTTTCCCGATCTTGGACGAAAAAAGCTTATTATTGGGTAAAAGGGAAAAAAAAAAAGAAAATAAAACCACCCTGATCTATCAAAGATCCAGGCTAGCTGTGACAAAAGCCCGGTAATAGGGGCTTCGTGGAGGGTGTGAGAAGCACGGGGCACCCGGCGCGGGGCAGGTCCTGACATGGGGGGGTCCCAGCTTGGGGTTTGGGGGGGCAAGCAAGCGTGCAGGTGGCAGAGCGGGAAAGCAGGGTGGTTTTGTGCATACACACCCGCCCTCCCGTGCCGGGCAGGGAAAAAAAACCAGCAGGCTTTATTTGGACTTGAAAACCAGACTGCGGTTTGGGAGACGTTTGGCTTTACAAACCCCGGAGCTGTGGGATCGAACTGCTGTGAATGGTTGGGGGGGGGGGGGGGGGGGGGCGGGCACCACCCGTGTCCCTGTGTTGCCCCCGGCCCTTCTCCCACGCTGGCGGGGCAATGGGTCAGCGGAGCTGGGATGGGGCGAGGATGCTGCAGCCTCCAGCCGCTCCCGGGCGTTGGGTACAGCCCCTGGGGGGGGTGTTTCTCGGGCTCCCCCCCCCAGTCCATGCACAGCCCGCAGCCAGGCTGAGCGCAGGGTTTATAATCAGCCAGGATTTATGGAGAAAAACGAAATTCCGGGCTGTTCTGGTCATTAATCAGGAATTCTTCACTCGGTTCCCAAGCTGTTTCCTGGGGCTCTCCTCATCGGGACCCCCCACCCCACAGCCCCCTCCCCATGGACAGCAGCTCTTTTCTTGCAGGCGAGGGGGCTGGGGTGGGGAGGGACCCCAGGCTTTTAAATTAACCACCCCCCCATCGATGAACAAATCCCCCAGGATTCATCGGAATAAATCCCAGCAGGGACCCCTTGCCTTCAAATCCCACCTCTGCCCCCGTAAGTTTTTATTTGGGGGGGGACGGGACGCTGCTGTCGGACTCGGTTCTGCTTTTAAGACTGGGGGGGGGGGGAAATCAGGGCAAAGCTTTGCCGCCGCGTTGGGATCGTCGCCGTCTGTGCTTTAATGTGATTTATGCCTGGTTTTCTAAATCCAGCCACTGACTGCACGCTTTAAATATAGCTCCAAAAACACCCTGAAAACGTGTAGTAAGCACATTAAAAACGCCGGGCGAAAGGGATGCACAGCACCCCCACCGCTGGGGATACGTGTGGATGGAGATCACGGGGGGATTTATTGGGGGGGGGTAGGGGGGGTCCCAGCAGATGGCCTGGGATGGGATGGGGTTCCAGCGGGGCCTGCTCCCAGCCGGCGGGTGCAAATTCGAGCACTGGGCTTGCAATGAACGGGTGAGCCGTCCGCCCCCCAACCTTGGCAGCCCCCCAAAACGGGGGAAGATGCATTGGGGGGGGGGGGCATCAGTTTGCTTTGCCTCCCACATCTCCAGACAGGTTCCCCCCCATCCCAGCCCCTCCGCCCCCCCATCCCCCCCCCCCCCGTCCTACCTGCATCCCCGGGGGGGCAATGCCCGGTGTGGGGCTGGGGGCTGTGAGCTCCGCACCGCTCCGCCGGCTCCTGCCTGCTCCCCTCCGCGGGGACGGGGGGAGGAAGGGCCGGCCCGGAGAGAATTTCGTGTTCGACTCGGGGGGGGGGGGGGACTGGGAAAAAAGGAGGAGAAAAGAAAAAAAAAAGGAAAAAAAAAAGGAAAAATGGGAGAAAAAGAGAAAAAAGAAAGAAAAAAGGGAAAATAAAGAAAACTAAAGGAAAAGAACAGAAGGGGAGAGATGGAGGGCGAGGACCCGGGCTCGCAGGGCAGGCGGGGGTGCCCCCTCCCCGGGGCGGGGGGCGGCCCGGGGGCGGGCGGCACCGTGGGAACCTGCCGGGAGCCCCGGGGGGGGGGGGGGGGGGCAACGCGGTGCTGAGCAATCGGCTGGTGGCGGCCCCCCGCCCAATATTTTTTTAATAAAAATCGAGGTTTTTTGCAGAAAGCGGTGTTTGCGGTAAAGCTTTGCGGGGAAAACGTGAGAGCGGCCGTCACCCCCCAACTTCCCGGGACGTTCGCGGCCTCTAGCCCGGCCCCCCCCCCCCCCATCGCGGTGCCCCCCCGCTCCGGGGGGGGGGGGGCGGCTGCAGCGGGGGTGGGGGTGTCCCCCTATTTGGGGAAATAACCGGGAAAAAAGGGGGAGGGGGGGCGTTAATGTGGAAAATGGTGGGAAATGGTGCCCGCTCCCAGGGCAGCCGCAGCACCGCGCCTCGAAGGGAAAAGTAATAATAACAATAATAAAAATAAAAAAATGTGTATATATAGATATATATGGGGGGGCATTTTTTGGGAAGGGGGGGCGACTCGGTGCTTTGCAGCGGCGCTGCTCCAGCCCGGAGCCGCTGCTACAAGATGGCTCCCGGCCGGGAGAGGAAGAGGAGGAGGAGGAGGAGGAGGAGGAGGAGGAGGAGGAAGGGCCGGAGCCGCGGGGGGGGGGGAGCCCGGGGAGGGGGGGCCCGCCCCCCCCCCCCCGCCACGCCCGGGCCGGGGTTTTTATTAGCATTTTCCTGATTTATGGCATGCCAACCCACCGTCCCGGGGACAGCGGCGGGGAGGTCCGGGCGTGAAGGCATTAAACATTTATAAAATATGCTTTTAAAGCCACATAAAAGCGATTAAGCCATTAATATCTCTTCCCCCCCCCCCCCGCAATTCCCCCTTTTTGGTTTACTAAAGGAGACGGGAAAAATAGCCCTCCCCCTGGAAGCATGGGGGTTTGAGCCCTCGCCTCTGACGCAGCCGGGTTTTGCTCTTAAGATATAAATAAAACCACATATTATTATATTTTTTTTCGCGTTAAACACAGCGCCTTTTGGAGCGTGAGAGCTTTTCGAGGAACGCGGCGCTGCTTGTTTTTTTAAACCGATTAAAAATAAGCAGGAGAGTGCCGAGGGGGGTGGGGGTGTCGCGGGGGGGGGGGGTTCCTCGGGGGGGGGGGGGGGGGCGCTCCGCCCCCGCGGGGCTCCGGCCTCCGCTTTTGGGGCTGTTTCTCCCGTTTTCTGGCCGCTGCCCCGGCGGCCGAGGGCGCTTCGAAACTCTCCCGCCCAGGCGTCCGGGGGGGGGGGGGGGGGGCTTTATTATTATTATTTTTTAATTTATACCGGGATTAAATTAGATTTTCCCCTCTCCCCCCTCTTTCGTTATAAAAGCCGATTTTTAAAAATTAAATAAGAAAGCGGGGCGGTGGATTGGGAGGCTCTGGGGGAGGGGGGCGGGCCGTTGGCAGCGATGGGGTGTCCGTCCGTCCGTCCGTGTGTCCCCCCCCCGCCCCGGGGGCGCTCGTCGCTGCACAGGGCAGGGTGTAGAAAGAAAAAATAAATTATTAAAAAAAAAAAAGAAAAGAAAAGTAAAAGTTGGGCTGGACGGCGGGGAAGAACCCGAGCCCGGGCGGGCAGCGCTGGAGGGGGGCCGTGCCCCCCCCCCCCCCCGCGGGCAGCGCGGCTTCTCCCGCCCGTTTCTCGCGCCCAGCTAGTAAAAAACGGAGTTTTGGTTAAATCGGGGAGGGGGGGTGTCTCCTCCCCCGCCCCGCGGCCTTCCTTTTCACCCTATTTTTAAATTTTTTGGGGGGGCGGGGCTGGCAGGGAGGGAAGGGGACCCTCCCCCTCTCCCTGAAAGGCCGCTTTGTCCGCGGCGGGGCCGTGGGAGAGAGCCCGCCGGCACTTCCCCCTCAGCCCTTCCCGGGGTGGGGGGCCCTCACGTCCCTCAGCCCGGGCCCGCCGGGGGGGCGTGCGGGGAGAAGGATTTAAACCCCACAGATAATAAACGGTAGGGGGGTCGTAGGGCGGACCCCCCTCTCCCCCTCACACCCCCGGCAGCTTCCCCAGAGCGGGGGGAACCCGAGGCCGCTTCCCCCGAGCGGATCGCGGCGCCGCGGCCGCCAACCGCCGCCTGCTCCGAGCGGGAGAGTGACGGGGGGGCCTGGAAACGGCGGCGGGAGCGCCTCACCGCGGGGGAGGGGGGGGGGGGGGGGAGCGGGGGGAGAGCGGGGAGCCTGGAAACCGCCGCCTGTTTACCCGCCGGTGAGTGGCAGGCCGGCCGACCAATGGGACGGCGCGGGCGGCGGCGGGCCCGCCCCGGTCGCGCCGAGAACAATGCGTGTTTCATGGCCCCGGCGCCGCCGTTTTTCCCCCCCACCGTTTTTTTTTCCCCTCCCTCCCGCCCCGCGCTCGCGCTCCCCCTTTTTTTAATTTTTTTTTTTTTTTTTTTACTTTTTTTTTTTTTCCTCCTTTTTTTTAAGCGCCGCCGAGCCGCGCGCGGGGCCGGCCAGGGGGGTGGAGGCGATGCTGCAGCTCGGCGGGGCCCCGCCGCTCCATGGCGCGGCCGCCGCGTCGCTCCCGCGCTGCCCCTGAGGAGCGGAGCGGAGCGGAGCCGGGCGGCGGGCAGGGCGGCGAGCCGGCACCCCCCGCCCCAGCCCCGCACCGCCGCCATGCCCCGCGACCAGGCGGCCTGACCGCGCCGAGGTAGGACCCGGCCCCCTCCCCCGGAGCGGCCCGGCCGGGGCGGGGGCGTCGCGTCCCCCCCCCCTCGCCTCGCTCCGGCCCACCCCCCCCCCCCCCCCGCCCCATCCCGGGGTGCTTTTTGCCCCTTTTTAGCCAATTTTCTCCTCTCTTTTTAGTAGTTACAAGCCGGGATCCGGCCGCTCCCGCAGCCCCGGGGGTGAGACTCGCCCCGCTCAGCCACGCAGGCAGGATTTAATTACATTTTTAAATTTCCCCCAAATAAGTTAAAAAAAAAAAAAAGGACAAAAACAAGGCGGTGGGATTTTTCGTGTGATTTTGCATTTTTCCCCCCTCTTCCCCCCCCCCCCCCCTTCTTTCGTTAATCATTTCTTGGCCCGGCAGCACCCCCCCTCCCCCGCGCTGGCAGCGGCCGGCGAGGAGCCGGGAAGGGCGGCGGAGCCGGGGCGGAGCGGAGCGGCGGCTCCCGGGGCTCCGGGAGCGTTGGGGGGGGGGGGGGGGAGAGAAAAACCCACTTTATTCCCCGCAGTGTTTATTATTTCTCGCTATCCCGGTGCAAAACCCGACGGGCGGGGGGGGATCATTTCATCAGCCTGCAAGTACAAATATATATGTTTTTTTTTTTTTAATGTGTTTTTTTTTTTTTCACTCTGTCGGGAAATAATAATACGTGTTTTGTTTTTCCCGAGCGGGAGCTGCGCTGGGAAAAACGGGAGGGAAAAAAAATCCCAGGCGGCGGTTCGGAGGCCTGGGAATGGGGGAAAAGAGGCGAGAAACGGGGCTGGCGGAGCGATGCCGCCGCCGGAGCCCCTTCCCCGGCGGGCGCTGCCGCCCGCTGCCGGGGCGGCTTTCGGCGGGGTAAAGCAGCCCCGCGGGGGGGGACGAAAAAAAGAAAAAAAAGGAAAATTACGGGTTTTTTTGTTGGTTTTGGGGTTTTTTTTTTTTTTTTGGGTGTTTGTTCTCCTGCGCTCCGGGGAGAAACGCAGTGCCGCTTCCCCGCCGCCCGTTCCATGCCGGGTCGGTCCCGCCGGAGCCGGGCTGCGGGCGCTGCGGCGGGGGCGCTCCCCGGCCCGGCTTTGGCTTCGGGGGTGACAAATTTAACACTCTTTTTAAAAAAAAAAAAAAAATTAAAATACTTCTTAAATTTTTTTCCCGCCGTTTGCCACAGGTTTTCCTCGGATTATCCCCCCCACACACACCCCCCGCCCCGGTCGGGAAGGTGAGGGTGGGTTTTTGGGGTGGTTTTATTGGGGGTGGCTGGGAGCAGGAGGGGGGTCGGGCAGCAGGTTGGCTCACCGCACCCCCTTCTCTCTTGCAGGCAGCGCCGAGACCGCCGCGCCGGGGCTGGCTCCCTGCACCGCGCCATGGGACGCTTGGACGCCTTATTTTTGAAAACCATCATCTGATTTTTTTGGGGAGGAGGAGGAGGAGGAGGGGGGGTGGGGGGCGGGGGGGGGGGGGGGAAGGCGGTGGCGGGCACCGACAGCGATCCGGGAGACTCCTTGAAGCCGGCGAGTGGATGATGGATGGCCGAGATTTCGGGCCCCCCCGCTCGGTGCACGGCCCCCCTCCGCTGCTCTCCGGGCTGGCCATGGAGAGCCACCGCCTGGGAGCCACCGGCCGCCTGGCCCCCGCCGCCGGTCCCATGGCCGCCGGGCTCCCCGCCGCTCTCCAGCCCGGCAAGTTCCTCGCATCGGGCATCAGCCTCCACTCCCACCCGGGTAAGGCTCCGCGGACCCCCCCCGGCAGCTCCCCCCCCCCCGCCTTCCTTCCCCTGCGGGCAGCGGCGGGTGCTGCGGACCCCCGGGGCCGGCAGCCGGCGGGGCTTTTAAGCGCAAAAAAATTTATAATTTCATATATATATATATATATATATATGTGTGTGTGTGTGTGTATGCTTGCAGCTCTTTCGCGTGTTTTCCCCAAGGGTTTTCTGCCTTGCCTGGCTTTGATTTGGAGGAAAAAAAAAAAAAAAAAGGCGGGGGGGAAATAGGGGAATGGGGGGAAAAAAAAGGGGAATGGGGGGGAAAAAATCCCCCCCTCCCTCAGCGCGCGGTTTTGTTGGCAGCGAGGAAAATCCCCGCCGAGGCGGCTGCGGGTGTTCTGTGGAGTAAATCCGGGGAATAAATCCGATTTTTGGGAAAGCTGGGAGAGAGGCGGATCGGGGTGCGGAGGGGAAGGGGCTGCCCTGTCCCGCCGGCTGCTCCAGGGCCGGGCAAAAAACCACCCTCGGGCTGGGAAAAGAGGCAAAACGGGGCAGTTTTGGTGACTTCCCTCCGGGGCGGCGGGCGGTGCAGCCCGAGCCCGGCCGCGGTCCCTGCCACCCCCGGGCAGCGCTGCCGGCAGTGCGGGTTTTGGTGTTTTTTAGGTTTTTTTTTTTTTACTTGGTAATTATTTTTTTTTTTAAACCTGCAAACAAAACTTCCATGCAGGGGCTGCTCTCTCCTTATATTTTTTTCCCCCTTTCTCGATGCGCTCCATCCTCGGGCAACCCTACAGCCGTACAGCCTCTCCATTAAAAAAGAGGGAAAAAAAAAAAAAAGCAGACATTGAAACGTACGGGATTCCCCCCCCCCCCCCCGCTTTTTATTTATTTGCTTAAATTACGGGTTTTTTTCGGAGGCATTTTTATTTTTCCTCCCTCTCCGAGCTCCCTTTCCCAGCGACTCGCAGGGTGGGATAACGCGGGGTCCGGCAGCCGCTGGGAGGACGCTGCCTGCACCCTCCTGCCCACACTCCTGCCCGCTGTTTTGCCGGGCTGCTGCCGAGCTTGCCCTGGGAGGACGCGAGGGATTTCTGACCGTTTGATTTCCCTCTCTGGCTCTATTTTTTTTTTTTTTTTTTTTTCCCCTTTCTTTCCCCTGGGCGTGGAGAGGTGACTCGGAGTTTACTTTAGGCGTTGGGAGGGTGACAGGTTTTGCAATAATAAACCTGCTTTTCTCCCAGCCGCCCGGGATGAATGACTTTGAAATTTGCAAACCTGATTGCCAACATCTGCAGAGAAGGAAGCAGCCCGAATCGAGGGAAAAAGATTTATTAGTTCTAGACTAGGTGGCAGTGCCAATTTCCCAGGTGCTAAGAGGAGAGGTGTAAAGCGAACGGCTATGAAGCCAAGCACATGGGCAAACACCTTTTTTCTTTCCCTTTTGTCTTTTTTTTTTTTTCCCTCCCTTTTTTTGTCCTCGGTATTTTTTTTTTTCCCCCTCCTCCACCTCCTGCTAAAGCAGAATACGATCTCTGCAAAAATTCGTCTGGACAATCTCAAGCCAAACCGAGTGCGGGTTGTTGTTTCTTTTTTTTTTCTTGGTTGATTTTTTTTTTAATTGGGTGATTTTTTTTTTCTTTTTTTTCTTTTTTGTTTTCTTTTATTTCTCCTCCCAAAGTTTCCTTTTCTGGTGCTTCCCTGAAATCCAGGCAGCCCGGGAGGGAGGCGCCGAGCTCCGGCTGAGCTGAGCTGACAAAAGCGTTGCTCCCTGCCGCCGTCCGCGAGCTTTCCCACTGTGCCGCAAGCCCTTGGGCTGGGAGCGAGCCTCAGATTTGGGGCCCCTCACAGAGGGAATAGGTTTTGTGATCCCTCCAATTTTTTTTTTTTTAATGTTTTCTTACTATTTTTATTTTCCTTTCTCTGAAGTCTTTAGAAAATCCCCCCCCATTCCTCCCTGCACCTCCGTGGTGCCCGGCTCTCCTCCTTGCGCTCCCCGCGATGAGCTCGCAAAGCTCGCTCTGAGATTGGCTTCGGCACGGCAATTCAAACCAGGTTAAACTGCATTAAAAAGATACGTACAATTAACAGTCGAAACTTCCATTACACCACGGCAGTGGGATGGGCAGGGATTTTTATTTTTTTTTTTTTTTTTTTACGGCTTTAACAATATCGTTTGAAATGATGATTGCTTCCTGCTACAGAGGGGCCCTTTGTAGGTTTGCGTTTGCAGTGTTGATGTTGGGGGGTGTGTGTGTTGTTTTTTTTTTTTTGTTGTGTGTTTTTTGGTTTGGTTTGTTTTTAGGAGGGGTGGAAAGCAAAGGCTTGTGCAAGGGGTTAAGAAAAGCGGGCAGGAGGCGAAGCCTTTAAATAGAGCCAGTTCAAACCGATCTTTAAATACCGCCGGGCTGAAGAAAGAGACTGTTGAATCTGTCCCAGCGTCCTCCTAAAATAAATACGCCCCTGTAAAAATAGCGTGATTGGCCATATTTGAGGATCCAGTTATCGCTGGCACTGACTTCTTATTTTTCTCGTAGCCTCTGCTCCTTAGAGCAGTCCGGGCTCTGCTGCAGCACCAAAATACGGGTGCCTGGGCTGCGTCCAGTGACCCCCAGGCCCTTGGCTCTTCTCTGGGGGGGGGGGTTCTATTCTGTGGTAACGTTTCGGCCGCCGCCGCCGTGCAGGCCGGGGGGACGGGGACAGAAGCCCCTTTGTTGGAAGCGCACGGAGGGAGGAGGGAGCTGGAGGCTGAGGTGGGAGGTGAGCTAGCCCTCGGCTGCGGGGCTGCCATCCCGCGTCCCCCCCTGCTCTCGGGCATCGCCATGTCCCCGTCCCTGGGGAGGGCAGGGGGGTTATGGGGGCCGGGGAGCAGCGGGGTTGCTCCCCGACGGGCCCCGCCGAGGGCCGGGGGAGGAAGGTGACTGTTCGCAATGGAATTTCATCCCTGGCAGCGGCCGAGCTTGCCGGGAAGACCTTGCATAAAAAGAGGCTGCAATTGATGGGGTCGGGCAGCCGAGTCCATTAAAGCAGTAGCTTGCTCTGCTCTGTGGCCCGCGGCTCAAAATATGGGGGGTTTATAGTTTTGCTCTTTCCCTACCCCACTGTCTTCGGGTTCAAGAGAGTGTCCTGGTCTCGGCTCCATCCCGCGGCGGGTGCGTTGTTCTTGGCAGCTTCTGTGTTTTGGGGGAGGTGGAAAAGGCTCCCTCGGATGCAATTGCTAAGGGCTGCTGTGGGACCACGTCCCTGCCAGGCAGCGGGGCTTCCTGCGAGCAAATATCATCCACATGCAAAAAAGACTCTCCGAGTTTAAAATAATAATAATAAAAATCTGCTTTTTGCCATGTACTGAGGTATCCTTTTTTGGGTGGGATGCGTATGGGGGGGCTACCTGAACAGATCCATGTTTGTATAAAAGGATGCCCAGCCTCTTCCATTAAAATATGCTTCAGAAACACTTTCCAGTGCCTGGGAAAAAGGACACACCTGTACGAACAGAGCTGACTTTGTGTTAAATCCAGCTCGAGAGCTGTGGCTGAAAGGAAAGCGGTCAGGCGGAGGGGAGAGATTTTGGTTTGCTTGCTTTAATACTTCCACATTAGCATGTGCATTCAAATGCAGGGATTTGAGGCGGATTGGAAACCATCCATGCTTCCAGGCTTGCTGTGCCCAGGGAGAAGTTTTCCAGACAGCTGGGCCAGGTAGGAGCGTAGGGGGGGGAAAAAAAAAAAAATCCTCCCCCCAGGATAGCTTTGCTGTGCCAGCAAAATCCCACTGTAGCCATCCTTATAATGGCAAAACTGTGCTGCTGCTGAGCCCGCTGATTTTGCAGAGGAGGCCTTGCTGTCGGCGGTGCCAGCAGAAGCACAATTTGCTCATCTAAACTGCATCCACGCTAAAATCACTTCGCTGATAGGAGACGCCAGGATAGCACCGATGCGGTGCTGGACCGAGCCGTGCCCGGCTCCTCCCCGTAGCTGGGCTGGGGGGCTCCCGGGCCAGCGGTGGGATTTTGGCTGCGGTTCGGCGCGGCTCTTTTTGGTCACGTTTTGATGCTGCAAGGAAAATACCATCGGTGTTTAATGGCCCTTGAAATCACGGTTCCCCCTCCCTGCCCGCCCAGGGGGTGGTGCGAGGGGCTGAGCGCGGGGGGCTCCCTGGGGCAGGGGCTTGCAGTGTAACACCGGGAGGAATGCGGACCGTCCGGAGACCTGCCTGGGGAGATGTTTCTCCTCCCTTGAGGCCCTGGTGAAATTAGATGCTTTTTGATACGTGTTTTCAGGCAGAGCAGCGAGCGTGCTTGTCCCGGTAGGGCTCGGGGAGGTGATGCTGGCCTGCGCCGGGCAGGGACGTTGTGCTCAGACCCGTCGTGCTCTCCTGTTTACACCCGGCATCCCCGGGGGCGGAGGAAGCGTTTGGCCATTAAGTGATGCCCCTGCAGCTCCCTCGGGCCTGTGGCCAACTCTGTGAGCGAGGCAGGAGTGGTCTCTTTGGTTTTGCACTGGGGATGAAATGGGGGGGGGGGAAAAAGGGGCTTCTGCGTTTTTGGGAGTCTCCCATCATGCGCTCCTGGGGACGCATTTCCCTGATGTCCCCGTGGTTTCCCCGAGGTCCTGGTGGTCGGGTGGGATGTGGGGTGGCATCTCCATCCTTCAGGAGGGGTGGGAAGGACTGTCCACCCTGTCCTCCAGCCCCCCCGTTGAAGTTCCCCTCCCAAGTGGCGGTAGCTGGCGGTAGGGACACTGGGCTCGGACTGCGGACGAGAGCCCAAGGGCCAATGTGGTGACGTAAACTTGCTCTGAGCAGGGTCCTGCAGGATCCTCCGCTGTGTTAGGGTTTCTAATACCTTCCCCAGCTGAACGGGCAGGAGCCTGGCCCTGCCTCTGGTACATGGTGCTGGCAAAGATGTGCTTTATTAGCATGGTTTCTAGCAGCCCTTCTCCGACCCCCAGCGAGCCTTGCCCCCCACCCGGCACCAAGTCTCCTTGGCGGGGTTGGACAGCACTGGTCCCAGCCCCGACTGATGGTGTGCCGGTGAAAATTTGATCCAGAGGATGTGCCGGTGCTAGAAATCCTAGCCTGGGATGGAATGGGGCACCGGGTAGGTCCCTGGCATTGGGGACAGGCTCCTGCTCTTTCCCAGCACAGCAGCTGTTGGAGAAATGGAAATTGCCGGGAATTAATCTCACTGCAGACGTGGTTAGCAGAGCAGGGCTTTCGTAAGGGAAATTTTAGATCTCCTTCCTAGGATAACCCAGGGTAAAGCTGAAATTGGTTTATAATTATATAGTAAATAACCCCCCATCTTGTCATTTCACCATCTTCTGATGAATATGGAAATGAACATTGTTAAGGGGAATTAACGTCATTACGGCAGCCTTCCAGGTGAGCGCCTTGTGGCTTGGCCGCGGCTGCGACCGGCGGGAGGGTGTCAGATCACCTCCTTTAGCTGGGGTTAGCGCCCGACGAGTTGAAACAAGGCTCCGTGTGTTTTCAGCGTGTACTAAACTGGTCCAGTTAAAGCTTCGGGCGGGAGGTGGTGCAGGGAATCGGGGCCAGCCTGACATGTGCTGACACGAAAGCTGCCTTGCTGGGATGAGGAGATGTTGGTCTGGGTTAGGTAACGTGATCCAGCATCGCTTGCTTGAGGTGCCGAGGACAAGGGCGCGCTTTGTTCTGCCTCGCTGCTGAAACGGAGAACATGGTGGGCCCTGAACCGACCCGAAAATGCAGGCGGGGTCGGGGAAGGGGGTCGGGGAGCGGAGGGCAGCCCCGAGCTCCCTGCCTGCAGGGCCGGGGTAAGGGAGCAGTGCTGCATCCAGCTGCGGCAGCCCCTCGCTGGCTTTTCCAGCTGGGGATGCTCTTTAAAAAGCAAAGTTTGGGAGGGGAGGGCTCCAGCGCGGCCACCCTGCAGGGTGCTGCCTCTCCCTGACCATGAGGATTCGGGGGTTTCCTTCTCCCCATGTTTCTTCCCAGCCCTGCTTTTCTGGCTGGCTTCACGCTGGGATAGCACAGCTGGATGTCTGCAGGCATCGCGACGCACCCACCGGCTGGGGAAAACCACCGTCTCTCTCTGCTGTTTATTTGCTTTGCTTATTGTTCGCTTCTCTCCAGCTCTTAAACACCAAGGGGATGGCAACCGCACAAACCCTTTATACCCATCCCCGTCCACGCTGGCTGGGGAGGACGGTGCGGCAGGAGCCCTTGCCGTACGGCAGCGCCACGGCGGTGACAGTCGGGCTCTCTCCCCACGCCACGAGGATCAGCTTTTGGGTGCACAATATGCTCCGGTTTTCCTCTCCAGCTGTTGTCGCTGACGGTTATGGGAAGCGAAAGGTAGTTGAGAGTTTGGTATCTCTAAATCAGGGAGGTGATGGGCAGATAGGAGAGGTTGAGGGAGGGCTCAGTATATCTGAGGCTGGTTTTTGTTTAAATCCAGCAGGGCTTGAAATAGTGGCAAAAGAGTGAAATGACCTTGGGAATAAATTTTATCGCCAACGTAGCAGTGGCCAAAGAGCCATTTTGAGGGAGCTGGATGCCGGCAGGCAAGCCGAACATGGTGGGCTCGGAGCAAGGGAAGGAGCAACATGGTATGTTCGGGAGAGAATGTGCCTTTTTAGGGGAATAAGGGAGATTTTAAGGCACTCAACCCCGTCTCTCTGGATCTGTATCCCCGGCAACTTCTGCAAAGGTTGCTCTTGCTTTCTGCCGCCATCCATCTTACCCTGCTGCGTTACTGCGAGCAAAGATCCCTTTTTATGTTTGGTGGTTAGATATATTGCCCCTGCTTCCCTTTCTGCCCCTGATCCCTTCTCAGCAGAATCTCCCTGTGGCTTGAATATGCTTTTAATACATTTGGTTTAATTGCTTTTAATTTAAAAAAAAAAAAAAAAAATTTGAAATGGCCAGCGTGCTTGGGAGGAAGGGTTTTGAAGGGATTCAGCTCTTTGCTGCTTGCAAGCAGTGCCGGTAGCGGTGCGTGAATGAAACAGCCCCCGTGTTACCACCGTGCAGCGTGTGTAATTCTGGTGTTTTGTGTCCTGATCTGCTAGGTGGGGAGGCATCCCACATGCCGTGTCACACGCAAGCCAAGCGGATAATAATCCAGCGAGTAAAGGTCCGGGCAGGCGAGTAAAGATGGGTGCAGGAGCCCTCCCGGGGTGCCGGTGAAAGCCCAGCACACCTTTCACCTGGCCCCGCTCCGCCGGGCAGGCACACCGCGCCGGGCTCCCGGCGTGTGCAGCATGCTGGGGTTTCCCTTTGCAATGCCAGTGCTACAGCGGGACTTTCTCCCTAATGAGATTAGCGACACAAAGCGGTGATTCTTCTGCTGCTTTTAATGGATGTTCGGGGTTTGTGTGGGATCGGAAATTCCTACTTTCATCAGATGAGCCCTCTCTGTGACTATTTTGTGGACAGATCTTCCTTTCCTTGGCTTCAGGGCTGACATTCATATTGGCACAAGCTTTTTAGGCTTTCCCCTCCTGCCCCTCTCTGCCTCCCCTCCTTCCCAGCCCCAGCCATGGTGAATTTTATCTTCTTTCCTGTTTTGAATCTCGCTGTCAACCCAAGCCGCTTCCACCTTGTGGAGGACATGAAAGCTCGGTGTCCTTCCCTGGTCAGGCTAAACACAGCTGAGAGGAAGGAGAAATGCAAAAGTCGCTCTTGGATCGTTCTTGCAGGTGCTCCTTGGTCTCCCTAGTTGAGATGTGCAAACACATATGTGTGCGTATATATACATATATAGGGCATCCATCTAGTGCTTCACCTGACGGAGGGCTGGCTGTCCCTGCCTTGTGGCATCGGGGCCAGGTTGGCAATTCGTCAAGAGCCCAAGGGCTGTGCTTCAGTTTGAATACGGATTTGCATAATTCATCAGGAATTAAACCGCACTGCCATAATATTTGCCTCTGCGTTTATCTCCCGTTATCAGCGGCGGGGAAGCGTGAGGTGTTGGGCGTTTGCCGGCCGCAGAGACCCCTTTGCTTCACGGTTCAGCACTTTTTCAGTGCAGAAAAGGTGACGTGGGCTGATGTTCAGGAGGATGCGGGGAGGGCAGGAGCCTCTGGAAGGAAAAAGGGCTGAACGTGGGGTCGGGGGGAGAGGCTGGGCATAGGCTGAGCTTTTGAGCCTGGTTTCCTAAGGAAAAGAAGCTTATGGGATCGTGCTCCATCTGTGGGTGTCATTCTTCCACCCCCAGATTCAGCCCGTGGCTGGATTTCTCCCGGGGTGGTTTTGGTCCCTGCAGATGCTGTGGAGGTCAGTGCTGGGCTCTGGGAGAGGGATGCGTTTGCCCCCGTGGCACACGGAGCAGTACAGGCAGGCGCCTCCGGCTTCACCACACACTTGCCCTGTCCTGGCCGAGCGGGAGACATGAAGCTGGAGCCGATTGGACTCAGTTGGGTCATCAGCGATGCCCTCGCTCCAGCCCTGGGATGTTTCTTGGAGCCGGTCCCCTCTCGCTGCCCGGACCCCCGTGTCATGAGGTGGTTGCTGGCTGTTTGTGTTGGGGTTGCGGCGTTCAGGCCTGATCGGGGTGCCGTGCCACTCTATGCCTCAGTTTCCCCTTGCAGTGCCACCCCTCTTTGCAAGGCACCCCGAGAAGCGCTGAGCCACAGCAGCCGCTTTGCAAACAAGGTTTAAAATAAGCAGCGTTGGAGGCTGCATCTCCCAGGGCTTTGAGTCATCCCGGCTCGTGCTGACTGCGCCTGGCAGGGGCCTGGGAGGCAAAACAAACCCGCATCCAGCTGCTGCCTCCCCACTAGATGTTAGTGGCGGGATGACTGGTTGGGTTTCGGTGGTGGCCCTCCCGCAAAGCGGATTGAGCTGCCGTGGGGAGATGCCACCTCTCTGGTGGCTCTGGTGAAACCTGTGGCTTGGGGCAATCCCCAGCTTGGGGACTTGCAGTTGGGCCACCTGATTTCTGGAGGAAGGGGCGAGATGAGCAGCCCCGGTTTGGCACCGTGTGGGCTTGGATTTGCAGAATGGGGGGTGCTGAGGCTCCTTCCAGCACGCCTGGGCTTGAGCATGGTGGGGACCGTTCTGGCTGCGACCCCTCACTGTGCTGGATTGGAGGACAGGCAGGGACGAACCCGGGGGCGATCCCGCGGTGGCCCCCACCCACCACCCCACGCAGAGAGAAGGCAGCCAGGGCAGCGGGCGGCCACGGCTGGCGACGGGAAGCCGAGGGGAGGAGAGGGCAGGTGGCATTTACCTTTTGGTGGGTGCCCCGGCGTGCATCCGCGGGGCTGGCTGCTGCCCATCACGCAGCGGTGTTTAATTTCTCAATGGGAGGGCAGGGAGATAATGCTGCACAGTCCCATTTAACCTGCTGGTGACCTGGTCTTAAGTCATTGTGGCTGAAAATAGACCGTGTTCCCTCCAGGGCATGGCTAATGGTGCTGGGAAAGCTGGGATCTCTCTTTGAAGGCTGATTTAATTGCTGCTGGCAGGCACTCGGTGCAGGTGATGTGGGGACCGGCACCCGTGCCATCCTGCAATAACCTCCCCCCACCGAGCGCCTGTAGATCTCCCGGCTCTGGCAGCGAAGGGTAACGAGCTCTTTTCTAACGAAGGCACGGGACAGCGGCTCAGAGCCGGCGCGTGGGTGTCGCTGGGTTAATTGCATGGGCAGGGCTCGGCCAGCGGGGAGCGGGGACTGGCCTGTTCACATTGCATCTTCTGCACCGAGTTTGGGTAATATGAAAAAAAAAAAAAAAAAAAAAAAGGGGGTGGGTTAAATTTCTGTGCTTAGGAAGGAGGGAAAGCACCTGCAATGAAGGTGTGTGCCCGGTACCGGGAGCAGAGTCAGCCCTAGGGCCCCCGTGCCAGCCACCAGTGGCTGGAGGGTCTTCACTGTGATGAAGGATGGGCCAGAGCAAAGACGTTTTGATGCTGTCCTAGAAAATCAGAAGAGGAAGGCAAGACTACAATCTAGCAGCCAGGTTCTGCATTCCTGGGGATTCTGCTAATCAGTTTGAGAGTTAAAATTACTATTTTTTAATTTCCATACAGCATCTTAGTAAGTGTGGAGCTGAAAAGCCCATCAGGTTGCTCCTTGCTATTTGAGGAAAGCTGTGTGGTTGTATAGTGAGAGCCTGGAGGTTTTGGTGGACCCCTGTTGGGGTGTGAGGTTTAATTACGCCAGCGGAAAAGGAGAGATATCCAACGTGGTGGGGGATTTCGGGCTGGGGACGCAGAGGAGAAGCTTCTGCTGTAGCAGCCAGCAGTGACCTGGCAGCATTGACACTGGCTTGAGTGTTTGTGTGTCAGGATTAACGTGGGACCGGGTTGGTGCTTCCCAGACCGCGTGTTTCAGGCTGTGCAGACTGGCTGCACATCATGTCAAGGGTCCCAGTGGGATGGTTTCCATCCTGGCCCCTCCAGCAGGAGGAAAAGCCACCTTCCTTCTGCCAGAGGGATTTGTGTCTCCACCTGGGTGGCTTCTTGCTGCCCCCCATGAAGACGCTGTCAACAGGGAGCTGGTGGGTGACCTCGCAGGAGATCTTCAGGGCGTCTCATCGGTGTCCTTGTCCTGTGGCCCCAAGCCCTGAAGCACCGGTAGACCTCGGATTGCATTTGCTTTGTTGCACAGTGGAAACTGAGGCACGGGATGAGTCTGTAGGACACCCGGGGCAGAGCCAGAGCGTGAGCACTGATCCCTTGAGCCCTTGCAGCCGCTTCTCCCCATTTTCTCCTTCTCCGCCACCTCCAGGGTGTTGGGGCTGTTCCAGCTCCTGGGTGAGGAGGAGGTGAGCGGTAGGGCTCAACCTGATGATACTTATTTCCAGGGAGGCAGGGAACCCCTCCGTGCCCTGTGCATGCACCCTGCCCTTTGGTGTGCCTTGGCTGCGGGGGGGGCCCGGCAGGTGGTGATTCACCGCGAGGGTAGCACGGCAGTAAAATCATGGCACGGCATTGGCACGGGGTAATGGCTGCGGGAGGGCTTGTCGGAAACCCGGTGGGAGTGCGTGCTGTTCCTCTGCTGACGCAGTTGCGAGCAATAGTAAATATTGAGCAAGAGCCACTTAAAAATAAAGCAGCCTGGACACAGACTCCCACATGGAATAAAATAAAATTAAAAGAAACAATAGAGAGCTGCACTGAGCTGGGGGGGGAACTTGCCTTGGCTTTTAAAGTAGTGATTTTTGCAGCTGAAGGAAAGCAGCGCGGTGGTGTTCAAGCTGGCAAAGGCCGGGAGCGTGGACTCCCCACCAGAGGATGCTGTCTCCGAGCTCACCGGGGCCCTTAGAAGATTAAACGGGGAGTTAAATTTACCTGGCTGTTCTGGATCCAGGGGATGAGATCGAAGGCCTTCAGGGGACGCAGAGAATCGAGGCTGTAAATTAAGGCTTTGAAGCAACTGCCAGCCCCGTGGCACAGGGTATAAGTACAGCAGGGTCGGGTTTTGGGGCAGAGGGCGGTTGGTTGCGACGGCGGCAGCGGCTTGGGGCTGCGGGGACGGGGACAGGGACCGGCCACCGCTGTGGTCCAGGTGCATCTGATCCGGGGGCTTTGGTTTCAGCCCGGCGTGTTCGGGGGCTCGTATTGCTGGCGTCTCGTGTGTGGCATGGAGTCAAGGTGGCTCCGGTGCCTTGGGTGTCACTAGAGCTGCCCTGGCAGACAGGGGAGGAGGCGGCAAAGATTTACACTGTCAGCGCTCCTGGCTCTCAGCTGTTCGCAGCCACAAATATGTGCATGAGAAATAGCTGCGGCCATGCCTCGCCATGCTGCGTGCCCCTGTGTCGTGGGGCAGAGATGGGGAGGTGTGTGCTGAAGGGGGGGGGGCCTAAAAGAGTCTCCCCCCGGGAAGCTGCTGCTTCTGCAGGAAGAGTATCAGGGATGCACCGATGATGGTGAGCACAGGCAGCTGGTGCTGGTACGGTGGCTGTCCCACCGGCGGTGGGAGGGGTTCCCACGGGGGCTGGCGGCCGGCAGGTACTCGCTGTGCTTGGACTTCTCCCGGTTCCCCTCCCTCCCTGCTGGGGAAAGGGAACTCATGAGGACGTAAGCTTTTATCCAGCTGTTTGTGGCATGGTCTGGTGTCCCAGTTGGCTGCCTGTGAGGTGCTGCGAGCTGGACTGGGGAAGAGGTGACTGTGCTCCTGGCCAAGGGCGGCTGCGGCTCCTGCTCCGTGCCAGAGCCCAGCAGCCAGCTGAGATCCTGACTGCAACAGGGCTGCAAATCTCCCTGGGGTGCCCAGAGCTGAAAACTTCCCATGGAAATAAACCCAAAGCCTTGCCGCTGGGTTTCCCAGCCCCTCTGGGCTCAGACTGGAGGGACCACGGGGCCAGGCTTTTCGGCTCGGGCTCTGCTGTGGCCACGGTCCCTTGCACAGTGCTGCGTGGTGCCAGCCTGCTTCCTGGCAGTGTGTCCATCCATCACGGCCCAGGGAGGATGGGGCGAGATGCCGGTGGTTGGAAATATTTCATAAGTGGCAGAAACCCATAACGGGCAGATGGGGCCGATGGGGGAGAGTTACTTCACTTCTCCCGGGGTGCTGGGGGCTGCCGGTCTTCCGGTGACAGGGCTGTGGCTTCTCGGGCAAAGATGGCTCGTGCCTTGGGCTCAGCTTCAGGGTGCGCTTTGCAGCCGGCATCGCACGTGGCCGCCTGCTTGCCTGTCCAGGCCACTGGGGCTATCACACAGCTGCATCCTGTTGTGTGATTCCCTTCGAGGCGACAGCAGGGACCGGAGAGCCATCCCCGGGCATGGATAGAGGCTTTGTGGATGCTGCTTCTCCCTGGTGCATGGGTGCTGCCGGCTGGTTTGGAAAACTGGACCAGGGGAGTGAATTCCCCATTGAGTGGTGTCTCAAGCTCCTGCTTGCTGTCCTTGACCCTTTGTGGGTGCTTGAGTGAACTGTCGCCTCTGCGCCGGATCGGCAGCTGGCATGGAGGGCAGCGTGGGGATGCCATGAAGGTGCCGGCTGGTCGCCTGCAACCGGGCTGGGGTGGAGCAGCTTTCCCAGCGCTGGCACACACGTGTTGCATCAGACCTGTA
The DNA here is from genome assembly GCF_965638725.1 of Aptenodytes patagonicus. NCBI lineage: Eukaryota > Metazoa > Chordata > Aves > Sphenisciformes > Spheniscidae > Aptenodytes > Aptenodytes patagonicus. Next base: position 8,300,850 of record NC_134961.1, read on the forward strand.
GGCTGGCTCATCGGCTGGAGCCGTGTCCGCGGGGGAGATGCATTCAGCTCTAGCGTGTCCCCCTCCTGCCCTGCTCTTTCACAACCCAGGCTTGTCCGACTCTTCCAGCTGGAGCTGAATTTCAGGCCTGGGGACTGGGGGGGCCAAGATGGAGAGAGCCTGCAGGTTAAAAACTCTGGGCGACCGGTGGCATGCGGCAGCCCGCTCTGCTGCAGGCACGTCCGCCCGCCTGCCTTCACCACCTCGGCCAGGCAATGTTTTCTGGTGGCTCCCTCCTCCTGGGGAGCTTTGGGCAAATCCCGAGTGGGCTGAGCACGTGGGGCCCGTTTCCCTCTCGCTTCCTCCGGCGCGACCTCTGGCCTCCAAACGTTGGTGTGCGGTTTGTGCGGTCGCTGGTATCTCATCTCCCCATCAGTCACATCCCCTCTCGGTGGTGAGTCACCCGGCCATACCTCTCCCCCCCATTCCCCCCGCCGTTTTGGAGAGCTGAGCAAAGATGAAGATGTTTTCAACTGGACTAACATATCTGCACCCACCAAGTTCTTCTAATAACAGCCCTTAGTGATTTATGTCTCAGTCGTGCAAAACAGGTACATTTTACCAGCTCATCTTGCAGCTGGGAAGGAGGGGACGGGCGCGCGTCCTGGCTCCGTGCCCATCCACTACACCCACTGAAGCATCGCAGGGGGGAGCTGAGCAGGGATGTGATTTTGGCTGCCGGCTGTCACCTTCCTGCAGGGTTAAGGTGGCTTGAGGGATGATCTCTGTGCCCCTTAAACCCTTTTACTTTCTGAGCCGGGCTGCTTTGGATCATGTGTGCCCATGCTACCCCCTTTCCCAGGTGGCCAGAGGCTGTGCTGATGGGCACGCGCGTTTGGCGTGGCGTGGCAGGGAAGGGAAGGGGGGCACAGCTGGTCTGGTGCTGGCAGTGCTACTGACTCGCACTTCCCTGCCTGCACCGTGGTGCCAGCCCGCCGCTGGGTGAGCAGTCGGCTGGAGGAGCGTGGCTCAGCCTGCCGAGACCTGTCGGCATGTCCCTGGGCGAAAAGGATCTTGCGCTGGTTCAGCAAACGCTCTGGCCCCGGGCAGATGGAAATGGTTGTGGTTTCCCCCTTTCCCCTCCCTTTCCCCTGGCAGAAGCCCATGGTTGGGGTGAGCTGTGCGTTGCTCACTGCGGTAGAGTTTCTTCCCTTGGCATCGCTTTCTGGCGCGGAGATCCAAGGAGGGAGCAACTTGCCCGTGGCTGCCTCCTGCAAATGCAGCTACTTAGCGCATGAAGGAGCAGCTTCACCTCCAGGTCCTGCCCGGGGGAGCAGGGCAGCAGGTTTCGGGCTGTGTGCGAGTCTTACGCCTGCCCATCAGCATTGCTGCTGGAGGGCTGTATGGAGGAAGGGATGCTCTGGCAGTGCCTCGGAGTTGGATTTGCATTGGGTTCATCCCCAGGAAGGCTGTGGCTTGGATCCCTCCTCCCTGCCCCAGCTCTGGTTCCTGGCAGGGAATGGGCTGCCTGGTGCAGGGTGGCTTTGGGGCTTGGCTAGTGGCATCAGCTCGGTTCTGCTGCTGCTTGCCAGCTGGGGTGGTAACACTGCCCTGCAGGGTCCCCAACCTGTCCACCTGAACCTGTCCCTAGTTCGGACTGCACATGAAGCCGCTTGTCATCACTCTGCTCCCTGCTCTAGCACAGCGGCTAGAAAACCTCTGTGACAGCTTGTCTTACGTTGGGCAGCTGGAGGGGATTTCATCTGCCCTTCAGCCACTGTCATCCCACAGTTCCTCATCCCCTTGTTCTTTCGGCCGACCTTCCCACTCCTCTTCCTCCTCCTGCAGCCCCGGGCTGAGTCGGGATCCCAGCGGTGGGAAGTGATAATGCTGATTGCGGAGGAAGCCCCAGAGTGTTTGGGGCTGGGGCTGACCCTGTGTTATCCCTGGGTAGGATAAGATTCCACAGGCAGGGACCTGCCCCAGTAGGACCAGGAGTGTAACTGGTGCCAAAATGCCTCTTTGGGTACCAGTAGCTTAAGCTGTGTGCAGACGTCCCTGTGCTGGATGACAGGGCTGGATCATGTCCCCTTCCTGGAGCTCTGCAGGTGCCTTCATGTCCTTGCACCATGTGCAAATGGGGACGTGCCATGGGCACCTGCACGTGGCAGTGTCTGCAGCGTGGGATGTGTCTTGCCGCAATCTCCATGCTGGTGCTCTCTCCTGCTGGAGCGCCTGCAGCTGAGATCGAGGTCTGGCTGGGAGAAGGGGCTTATGTGGGGATGTCTGGGGCTGGAGCCGCTGGGCTAGCGTGGCATGGGGTGCTCCAGGGGGTTTGCTGTGCTGCAACCATGTGCTCTGCCAGATGGGACTTGCGTTCCCTCGGAAATGTGTCGCTCCTGCTCCAGACGCTGGCTCGTCGCCAGCCCAGCCGTGCCAGAGCGGCGTGGCGGAGGTGGCGCGGCCGAGGCAAACATGCTGTGGAGTGGAGCTGCTCACAGCTAACCCCAGGGTAGGTGCCCCTGGGTGCTACCCAGCATTCTCCAGCCCTGGAATAAGAAAGCATGTTTGGAAATGCTCCAGTATGAAGGTTTTGGGGTTACCAAGGAGAGGTGTGAATGTGTGTGCACACTCAGTGCCTTTACAGCACCCTGCACAAGATCAAATGGCAAGTTTTACCTGCTGGGAACGGGCTCTGTGTTGAATTTCATGGGCACAGCAGCTCCCCTGGTCCTGCCACTGGAGGGTTGGCGTGTGCGGGTGATGCCGCTGGGAGCTGTCGGGCGATGGATCTGGGCCAGGAGCTGTGCGGAGCACCGTGTCGGTGAAGCACATGTGCCGGGATGCAAACATGTATGCGAAAGAGATCCCGGCTGTCTAAATAATGTGAAATATTGACTAGCTCTCACAGATGGTGCTCCACGTGCAGCTTCGGGGACTGAACTTACGTCTCCTGTTGGGTTTTGATGTGATGTTGTTTTGATCCAGTTGAGTGCTGAACTCTTGACAAACTCATTGCCTGCTTGCTTTTAGTGGGATTGCTGAATTTTGGGGAGGTTCGTTGCTAATGGGGTCTGAGGGGGAGGGAGGAGGCTTGCAGGGGGCTTGACTGGCTCCTTCAGACTCTCCTGATGGCTTTTAATCCGTTTTTAAATGATGGCACCAACTGGGAAGCTGGTTCTCGCAGAGCGTTGCGGTTTGTAGTATTGCACGGGTGCCATTTGGTGGCAGTGTTGCAGAGGAATTGCTGCCTGTAGCCAAGAGCTTGTGTTATTACCACTATTATGGTGATTGTATTCACTGATGAAATGCTGCTGATGATTATTTGCATGAGCACGTTGCTGGGGGGCCCACTCTTGGAGGAGGCCCCAGTGTCCAGGATATAATCCAGATTGCTGGCAGCTGGGCCTTGGGGACACTCTGCCTTTGTATCAGCTCGTGGGGAGGCAGCAGGTTTTCTCCTCTGTTTTGCCTTCCTTGGAGATAAGATGCTGGTTTTGGGTATGTGAAGCTATGCTTTGTGTGAGCTGCTGTGGAGGATGCTCTCACACTTTCCCCAAAGCCTGCACCCGGTGTGGTGCGGCTGCAGCGGGGACGGGCTGTGTTGGCAAAGCTGTGCTGGCAAGAGAGTCTTATCGCTGCTCGGGAAGCGTGTTGGGGAGTGCCCTCACCCACAGGTCACTGTACTTGTGATAAAACAGCTTATCGGCCAGGTGGTTTGGTCATTTAGCCTGCAGATTTAAGGCTCTGCTCAGAAAGCAGCACGCTCCATTTGCAGCCCACCGGCTGCAAAGTTAGAGCCTCGCAGAGGTGCAAGGGGCGAGCTGGGGGACCTGCAGAGGGGGGTCAGTACCTAAAGCAGGGGTCCCGAGCAGCGCTCCCCACTGTGGGCTGTGTGAGGTGTGCGTTACCGCACGCGTCCTTGCAGCCGCTGCTACTGGCGCGTGAGGGACCGACAGCCACAACAGTCTGTGCTCCTGCGGGGCTCGTTCCAAGGCGGCGTGCTGCTCGGGCTGAAACATGTTTCCCTCTTCTGTTTCCTATTTTCTGCAGGCTTTTCCCATCTGCCTAACGGGCTCTACCCGTCGTACATTCCCCTGAGCCACCTCGAGCCCCCCAGCGCCGGCAGTCCTCTCCTGGCCCAGCTGGGTCAGCACAGCCTTTTTGAGTCACAAAAAGGTGAGTCTGGGTCCCCACGCACCCTTCCCCTTCATCATCCCTGGCGTGCTAACCCTGTCCTTAGGGCTTGCTTGGCTGCTGGAGCTGCTGGATGCTGGGATGATGAGGGGGAAGGGCAGGAACCCCCTTGGGTTATCATCCAGGGATGTCTTAGTAATACCAACGTCTTGGATGTGGCTGTGTGTAGGGAACCTGGCCAGATCCCTCCTTGAAGCCCCAACTTGCTGCTGCATCGCAAGTCTCAGTGTGCATCAGAGACAGGGCTGTCCTGCGTCCCCACCTAGGCCATGTGGAGGTACCTGCCAGGTCTTCTCTGCCTTGGTCCTTCCTGGCCATGTCTGAGACATCCTTGAAACCTGTTCCCTCCTGGTTTGCCACCTCTCATCTGTCTCTGTGTAGGACTGAAGGGGTTGGAGGCCCGTGGTAATTTTGTTTGCTTTTGCTCTGCAGATGGGTTCTACCTGTCCGGCCACGCGGGCCAGTCCGCTTTGCACCCGCAGCCTCCCCTGTCGAGGACCGCGGGCAACCACACGCCGAGCACTCTGCTCCGGGAGAAGGACCTTGGGCAGCTGCATAAGAGCTCAAAAGAAGGCCTGAAAGACCCCAGCGGGAAGGAGCGGGCATGCCGGAGCGATCTGTCCCTGCCCTTTGCCAAGAAGGAGGGCAAGCCGAAGGAGGAGCCCCGGCCCCGCAGCGTGGTAGACCTCACACAGGACACCAAGCCCGACAGCGACCGGAAAGTGAGTGTGGTGGAGAAGGCAGTGAAGGTCGGTGAGCGTCTCTCACCGTTCCTGGCTGAGCACATGCCAAATCGGGGCGCGGGTGGCGGGGAACCCAAGTCCAAGAACCCTCTGCAGAGCTCTTCCCTCAGCAACTGCAACGGAGGCGGGGATCCCATGCTGAAGGTCCTGGGTGCCGAGCAGGATCGCTGTGCCAAGGATCCCGCTCGGCACGATGAGAACATGAGGCCTTCTGCGCACGCCCACGCTGAGCGGCTGAAGCGGGGGGAGCCCCTCCTGCCCTCTGTGGGCGCTTTGCACGTCTCCTGCAGCTGCCCGTCCCCACACCCCTCGCAGCCGGGGAAGATGACGCCGGCCACGACATTCCCTCCGCAGCCCGTCCATTCCAGCATGTACACCATCTTCCCGCCGGCCAAGGAGCTGGGGAGGGAGCACAAAGTCATCGCCCCCACCTTTGTGCCTTCGGTCGAAGCCTACGATGAGAGGAGTGGACCCATCCAAATTGCCTCGCAGGCCCGTGACAACAAGGCAAAAGACAAGGACCTCGGCAAGGTAGGGGTGCTGCAGTCACCCACAGAGCGGTGCCTTGCGGACACCTCCCGCACGCTCTTGTCCCAGGACTTTTCTTGCCACAGCGATGCCAAAAGGATGGAGGCTCTGAGGGAGAAGGGCTCGGTGATCAGGGCGAACTCCATGGCACTGAAGAGACAGGTCACTTCGGAGCCCTTCCTCAACCGGCCGGGGCTGGGCTCTCCGGAGAGCAGGGAGTTCCTGGCCTCCAAGGACTTGCTGAAGCCGAGTCCGGAGGCAGAGCATCGCCCCTGCGAGCGGGACCGCTTCCAGCGATCCAGCTCCAAAGAAGCAGCGAAGGTTTATGGCACTTTGGACTCTTCCCGGCAGCACCTGGACCACGGTCAGCTGAAACCGCCCGAGCAGAAGTGGAAGCCCTTTGAGATGGGCAACTTTGCCACCACACAGATGGCGGTGCTGGCTGCGCAGCACAACCATGTCACCCGGGCGGAGGAGGAAGCCAAGAAGGTCTACCTTGACCCCAGTGGCTTGCCGCGGTCCTCGGTGGTGGGCTCACGGGGCGCCACGGATGTCCTCCACCCCGCCTCCCATGGCGAAGGGTCAGCCATGCAGAGCCTCATCAAGTACAGTGGCAGCTTTGCCAAGGAGACCGCGTCCCGGCAGAGCTGTGGCAAGAAGAGCCCCTTCGGTGGCTTGGGCAACATGAAGTTGGACTCTTCACAGCTGGGTGCCTCCAAAGTGCAGCAGCTGCTGTCGCAGCAGCCAGCGAAGCAGCTGAAGAGGGACCCTGAGAGACCCGAGAGTGCCAAATCCTTTGGCCGTGAGAGCATTGGCTCCCAGGGCGAGGTGGAGGTGAGGCACTTGCCCGTTGGCATCGCCGTGGCCGTGGCCCGGCAGAAGGACAACAGCAGCAGCAGCAGCAGCAAACTGGGGCCCAGCTTGGCGGACCGGGATCGCTCGCTGTCTCTCAGCAGCATCAAAGGTAAGTTCCCCAGACCTGTCTCGGGACTCCCCTGTGGGATCTGTTCCCTGGGGAGAGCAGCCACCCAGTGCAGGCTGTGTGGCATGAGCTGAGTTTCGCATCCTCAGCTCCCTCTGCCTCCTGTTCTCAGCCAAGGGCACGTTGTAGACTACAGCAGGGAGCAGGACTCCCCATGCAAGAAGGAGTCCCCTTTCCCCCATGCCATCCCCTCTGTTCATCTCTGAGGACAACCCTTCTCCACGTGTTTGATCCCTGTTAGTGAAGGCAGTGACAGAGAAACCCCTTAATCCACCTTTGTGCTGGTGTTTTAGTCTCATGGTTTTGATTTAAGCCATGGTGCTGGTAGGAGGGGGATGGCTCCAACGAGTGTTTTGGTGCTCTGCTTGGCTTGTGTAGCAAGGGGAGAGCTCGGCTCTGGTGTGCCAAGGTGCGATGCCAAAGCTGGCGAGAAATGGTTGGGTTTCCATTTTTAGCCTTTGCTTTTCCCATTTTTCTGCCTTCGCCCCCTTCTCCCAAACCTCAGTGGCGAGAGGCGGTTTCTCCTGGCCCCTGTCCCCGTTCCCATCGCCTCCCGTCGCCCTCCCCACGGCCGGGCAGGAGCTGACCAAGGACCTCGTGGGCAGCACAGGGAGCTGTTTGTTCAGCCGTTCAATCGTCCCAGACCCTCCCAGCTTGCGTTAAATGTAATTTACTGAGCCGAACTAAAAGGCTGCAAACAAGGGTTGAATTCTGGCAGGCCTCTGGGCTCGTTGCTAAGTGATGCAGTTGGCTTTCAGACAGAAAACAAGACTGCTTTTCTCCTCCTCTCGCCCCCCAAATGCTGCCCCCCCTTTGTGTGCCAGGAGATACTCGTCTAATAACATTAGCTTGCTTGCGCTGAGTGGACGGTGCTTGAATGTTTAGACCTTTTAAGAAGGAGAAAGCAGGCTTTAGTTGGCTAATCTGTAGTATTTGGCAAGTAAAATGCAAGTATTTAGTGCTGGGCATTGGTTGTCAAGGAAACGGACCTAAGCCTTTCCTCCATGCATAACTGATTGAATTTTTCTATGCGGTCCGTGCGTCATGTTCATATATATAGACAAAATGATCATTCACTGTCCGGACAATCATCAGTCTGTACAGAAAAGGGACCGTCCTGTTGGCGGGGTGGGGGCTAGGCGGGAATTAGGGAAATAAGAAAGTGTGTGTGTGTTCAGATGGGGGATGAGAATAAGATGATAAACCTGTCTATAAATAACGGAGCGCAAGTAATGTAGATCAGAGAGGGAGGAGCAGAGATAAAATAACAAAATAATGTGTTTCTAATAAAAGGCTTGGGGCGGGGGTCAGCTCACCTGGTGCCAAGGAAGAGAGGGAGGCTGCGAGTTAACCAAGGGCTTGCTCCATATTGCTGACACTGAAGAGGCAATTTGGCATTGATTGGGGAAAAGAAATAGGAAAAGGGGCTCCAAGGGGGGAAAACCTGGGCTAGGGGGTGGAAGGGGATTTGTGTGTGAGTGGGGATGCTGGTGGAGAGGCAGGGAGGGATGCTGGGGCTCCGGAGGGATTCGTGACCTCCTGTGCCTCTTGCCATGGAGGCTGGGTAGTAAAACTGAGCAACGGAGGCTGCATAGGGCATCATTCAGCAAGTCGAGGAGGGGCTGGTTGGGGACAGCCACTGCACGCAGTGTCCTGGCACGCTGCAAGGGAAATGTGGTGACCCTGGAAAGTCCTTCAGGAGGGAGAGGTGTGTGCCAGGTTTTAAAGCATCTTTGCTTTCTGCCTGAAGCCCATGGAAGGAGCCTTAGGGAGAGGAGCCGGGAGAGATGTTGTCTTGTTCCTGGATTCCTTCTGACAGTAAAGGCTGAGGGAATTGGAGACTTGACAGCAAAAAAACCACGGGCTGTCCAGGTTTGTGGAAATACACAGCAGAGCTCTCCTTGAAAAGACTGCCTGTCAGCAAAATAGACTTGATGTTCCTGAGATGCTTTCCCGTGTGCCAAACTTTATCCAGATGGGAGAGCGAGGACCCTGGAAAGGGCTGCCAGGAGCCAGGGTGCAGCTGTGTGAGGCTGTGCTGTGCCGCTGAGCCCTGCGGGGTACAGAGCATCGCCTGGGCAGGGGATGTGCTGACAGGGTGCACTGAGAGCTGGGGGGAAGTAAACACCTTCCTTCTGGCCCCGTTAGACGTGGCCAGCGGCTTCCTGTGAGCAGGGCTGGGATTTAGGGGCGGGTCACGTCACCAAAGCATAACATGGACGGGGCAACAGGGAATTATGGAAAAAATGCATATGCAAGAAAGAAGCTAGGGAAAAAAACAGGGAAAAGCAAGCCTAAAATCAGGCAGCTGGGGTGAAGACCTTGGATAAAATAAGGGAAGGGTGGCCCCAATACCTGGTCCTGGCAGGGCCAGCGAGGAGCTGCTGTTCACTCCTGTGAAGGTGCTTCCTAACCTCTCGCAGACGCGGCTGCTACCGTGCCAAGCTGTATTTGCAAGAGCTGTTCTGATTCTGGATGAGCCGTTTCTCGAGCCAAACATCCAGACCCCCTTTTTGGACTCTTGCCCTCCTCTGCCATATGTGCCCCTGCCTCACCAGACCCCTTCTTGTTGCATGGCTTGGAGGCGGATGCAGATTCCCGCTAACAGGTTGAATTACAGAGTGGAGAACTCTGGTTTTGTGAGGGTCCATAGTGTTGGTTCTGCCTGTTGCAGAAGGACAGGGCTTCAGAGCATACCCACTGCTCCCAGACTGGTTTACAAGAGCAGAAGGTGCTTCAGAAGGTGCAGAGATAAAATGCCCCCCTGTGAGATGTGCTAAGCAGGACTGTGTGGTTTGATGCAGGGATTTAGCTGGGCCTTGTCTCCTTCTGAGATGGGAAATCTGCCACTGTCCTTCAGCAAAAATGGTCCCGTTGGTCCTGCTGCTCCCAGGCTGGTGGCTGTCCTGTCCTGGTGAGTGGGTCCCTCGATGGCTTGAAGACACGGACCTCAAACCACATGCACCTGGGTGCTACCAGGAGCCACCTTAGTGAGAATATCTTGATCACATAGACAGCCTTGCCCTGTCCTTTAGGGCTTGAACCTGATACAGTCTTGGGGACAGTGGCATTTGGGTGTGCTGGCTTCCAGGGTACTGCCTCTCCATGCCCAGAGGAGAGGGGACAGCTTTCCCCACACTGTTTCTCGTGTCTGATGGTGCTGGGCTGTCTCTTAGGGCATGGACGCTCGGAAGATGATTGCGGGGATGAGAGGAGCCGCCACCGGGACAGCCACCTCCTGGCAGGGCGCTTGGAGCGGGATCAGGAGAAGCTGCTCAGGTGAGGGCCAGAGGGGGACAGGGTCTCTTGCCACAGTGCCACAAGCCATGCTTGGGGACGGCCTGTCTGGAGGAGGGACAGGATTGCATCCATCCTGGTGAAGCTGCTGGCACCAGCCTTGCTGGTGCGGAGAGGAGTGCTGAGTGGGGTACCATGGGGTTACGGGCAGATCCTGAATCTGCAGCAGGGCAATCCTAATAGACTGCTGCAAATCCATCCCTGCTCCAAAGAGATGGAGAGATGGGATGTTTTATTCTGGACGTGACGTTAACCACCTCCATCACAGCTCTCCTTGAGCATCTGACCCTAGTTTGCAAACACACTTGCCTGGCAGACTGGTCCATACCCCTGGGCTCCTCCAGCCGCGCAGTAACCTGCAGCACTCGGACCCTCTCTCACTCTCTCTCTTGCCTCCCTCATGACCAGAGAGAGCAAGGAGCTGGCAGATTTTGCCCGGATACACCCCTCCGGCTGTGCCACGAATGGCTTGAACTCCAACCTCATGGTGACGGGAGGCCCAGCCTTGACGGGCTCCGGGCGCTGGTCTGCAGACCCGGCTTCGCACTTGGCAGCCCACCCCTGGCTCCCCAGGACAGGGAGCCCCTCCATGTGGCTGGCTAGCCATCCCTACGGTGAGTGCCCTGGGAGGGAGCAATGTGTCCATGGGGTGTTCACACCGATGCAGTCCAGGGAGAGGTGTTGCTAAGTGCCCAGTGAGGCTGCTGTCTGATCACAGGGGAAAGGGAAGGAGGTATTTTAGAGCAGTCAAGTGGTAGATGACTCACGTGGGTAGGAGCTACCTGCATCCCCTGAGTTGTGACTGTGGTGTTTCTTCTTCCAGGACTTGGTCACCCTTCCCTGCACCAGGGCATGACTCCAGGCTTCCCCCCTGCCATGGGGGGAGCCCTCCCTTCTGCCTACCAGTTTGCCAGAGACCCGCAGTCGGGGCAGCTTGTTGTGATCCCCAGCGAGCACTTGCCACACTTCGGTAAGGATGTCCCTGAGGACCATGCTTTGACAGCTGTGGAGGAAACAGGCTTTGGAGAGGCTAGATAGGAGCGTACGTACCCGTGGAGACCAGCAGCCACAGCTCTAGGGTGGGCGTGAGCTGGCCTCTTGTTAGGTTTGTTTCAGAGATGGAAATGTGTAATCTTCAGCAGTGGCTCCTCATCCCCTGTAGGACCCCATAGACTTTGGGTCCTTGGTTAGGAGAAACTACTTGTGGGCTCAGCCAGGGACAGTCAAACCAAGGGTGGGTGGAGAGCAAAGCAAGTCAGACAGGCCCCAGGACCCATGGGGGTGGTGGGAGTGGGGCTGCTGAGGGAAAGACAGCACCCTTTCCCCTCTGCATTTCTGGTTGCATTTCTGCATAGCCCAATGTTTGGCATCCCCCACACCCTGGGATTGGGGTAGAGACAGGTGCCCTGCGTGATCCTGAATCCTCTAGCCATCCCCATCCTCCTGCCTCCCTGACTGCATCTCTGCTCATTCCCCAGCGGAGCTGATGGACCGGGCACCCCCACTGTGGCCCGCTATGTACCCCCCGACCAGGAGCTCCCTCCAGCATGCTCACCAGCTCCAGCTCCTCTCCCATCAGCAGCTGCTGCGGCAGCACGAGCTGTACATTCTGCAGCAGCAAGCGGCCCATGCCATGGAGCTACAGAGGAGCGCCCAGCTCGTGGTACGTTTTCCGGAGCTTCTTGCTCGGACATGAAATGAGCCTGAAGTTGGAGTGTCTGGGGGGAAAAAGCAGCTGTGCCGGTGTTGCAAGTGTGTCTCAAGGGGACGGATGCATTGAGCGATCCTATCCTGGTCCCTGGGATACGAGGCATTCAGTGCATCCTGCACTGTTGGGGTGGGTTTTGGAGGGGTTTGGTGTAGAGCTGTGGAGCAGTGCTGTCAGGAGAGCTGCCCAGCAGCAGCGTGACCTTGATTCCTTCCCTAGGGATGTCTCTGTTTAGTTGGGTGGTTTCATCCCTGGTCACCTCCAAACAAACCTCCTGAGTGACTCAGAGAAGCCAGCTGCAATACTGGCAGCAATCACACTGGGTCCTGGAGCCAGCTCCCATTCACCAAATTATTTTGGAAGTCGTGAGCTTTCATTTGGGTGTTTTACACCCATTTAATTTTTATAGTGGTCATCTGGTTTTCAGCCTTCATTTTACATGTGTACTTACTAGGCTGGAGACGTAGAAATAGAAGTGGTTTGCTTTGGTTGCAAGTGAAAGTTGAGACACCCTTGACATGACTCCTGGAGCTGGCAATTTGTGAAGAAAGCTATCACAGATCAGTGTCGCCCTCCATCAGATTGGCCTTAAAATGGTGTTGCAGAGGAACATGTGTTTTATTCCAGTCCATGTTTGATAAGACCATATTTTGGTCTTGTTTGGTGGTAGATCTATGCTTTCCAGGAGCAGGTAGAGATGTCGTGCTGAGTTTTGCTTTGTTCTTGTCACAGGAGAGGTTGAAGGCGAACGAGCAGCGGGCAGATATGGAAGAGAAGGTGACGAAACGGAACCTGGACAGTGCCAAATCAGGCCTTTCCTCCTCTGCCCCAGGACTGGTGCACCGAAAACCACCCGTGCTGTCTCCCAGCGCCTCCACGTCCTACAGCAAGGCTGTGAGTCCACCTCCCCTCTCTCCCAGGGCCTCACCCGTGTCTGTGCTCAAAGCTGAGGTGATCCAAAAGATGGAGGAGCCACCTTCGCAGCCAGCCTACTCCTACCCCGCCACCCCCAGCTCCCATCCTTCCAGCCCGCCCCCTGCCTCTCCACCCCCTGCCCCTGCCATCCCTCCAAAGGAAGAGGTGCCCGAGACCGTGGAGAAGAAAGACCTGGAGCTGGAAAAAGAGGCTGCTGGTCCATATCAGGCCTTGTTCCCAGGTAAGAGCGCCCTGCTTTGGCAGAGTCCCGTTGTGTTTGTGCCTGCCTCCCTTTTTCTCCTCAGCTCTTTCCTGCTTCCATCCCTTCCTCTAGAGAAAACCACGTAGCTCCTCTAAAAGACAGGGGAGAGGCAAGGACCAGGGGTGGTGTGATGGACTTGGATTGATGCCCGGGTCTTAGGGGCACCTGGGGCTGTAGGCTGTCTTCTTCCCTTGGGTCGAGCCTGGGTTGGTTCCTCCAGGGCTGAAGTCTCAGTGGGAGAAGTATGTAGGAGGCAGATGTCTTTCCAGTTGCAGGAAAGTGCTGGAAAGGTGCAGAAGGGACCTCTGGGGTGCTGATGCCTGTGGCAGCTTGGCCAGGAGAGAGGTGCCCAAAGCAGCCACTGCTTGAGAATAGGAAGAGATGAGAGATGAAGGGAACCCATCTCTATGCCTTAGTGAGAGAGGTGCTTTAGAGACCCGGCCTTTACACAGCCTGTCCCTTCTGATGTCTTGCAGAGATCCCCCCAGGATATCCATTCCAGTCCCTGCCTCCCTCCTTTGGAAGACACTATCCCTACCTCCTCCAGCCCACCGCAGCATCTGACGCAGATGGCCTGGCTCCTGATGTCCCGCTGCCTGCTGAAGGCTCTGAGCACATGGAGCTTTCCCCAGAGGTCAAGCCCATCCACCTGTCTCCGTCCAAAATGCTAGAGCCCATCCAAGCAGCAGCAGAAGAGGAGTCCTTGGAAGAGAGGGTGAAATCAGAAGTGCAGATGGAGGAAAGCCAAGACGGCATCTGTGAGCAGGACATGGGGACTCTGAACATCACCACCTCTGCAGCCGTCCCAGTGCAGAATGTGGACAATTGCAATCTCCTGTTGCATCAAGGTGAAGCCCTGGGTGCTATGGAGCAGGACCAGGAAGACCTCCAGAGCTGCCCACCTCCTTACCAGGTTGTGGCCTGCCCTGCAGAAGCAGAGGCTCAGGCAGAGACTGGGAGTGGAGCAGAAACCTGCTCTGTGCACATGGACTATGACGGTTCGCTTGTGCATGCGGAGAACGAACCGCCTGAGATGGACTTGACGCCCCAGCGGGAGGAGGCCTCTGTAGCCATGGATCTGCAGAGCGCCGATGTGCCCCGGGGGAGGGAGTTTGCCAACCTGCCCCCTGAGGAGGGGGAGCAGGGGCCAGAGATCCCTTCCTACACGGAAGAGGCAATCTCTTGCCAAATCCCAGCTCTGGACATCAAGCCAGGCGACCCGCTGGCAGGGATGAACGCTTTGGTGGCTGCCACAGAAATGCCTCAGGCTTGTTCCTTGTTGACTACTGCCAGCGTCACTCCATCCCAGATGAAGGTGGAGGTGTTACCTGACCAGGCCTTGGAGCACTCCTTCTTGCAAGGGATCACTTTGCTCAGTGAAATTGCAGAGATGGAGCTGGAGAAAAGGAAGCAAGAAATACAAAGTAAGTTGTGAGTGGGGAGTCTGGCCAGCCTTGGGCTAGGTTGGGTCCCCCTGCATATGGCCCTGGCGCTCTCTGTGCGGGCAGAGGGGCAGAGGCACAGGTTGGGATCTCTTGCAACCTCAGCCAGGCAGCAAGGAGAGCATTGCCCTGAGTTGCAGGAGCGGCTGGTACTTTGGATGGCGTTGGAGCAGGGTTTTTGTTGCAGTAGGCTGAGCTACGTGTGGCTTTTGTACTGCTCTCCCCTTCCAAAGGCCCTCGCCATGTCTAGACAGTTTGTGGTATGTGTAGCGGAAATGGAGCCCCACTTGCCGAGAGCTGCCAGGGTAACACCCTTCTGGCAGGCACTGAGTCTGCAGTCTGTCGGGGTTTGGCACAAGAGGCCCCAGTAGCTCCAGATGATGCTTTCCAAGAGCTTGGCAGGTCCTGAAAAGATCTCACCTTCCAGTAACTTCCTGAGGCGAGACGTGATGGGAACTGCTAGTTACACCATGGCTGGGCACAACAGGAGATCTCAAGTGGGGGCCAAGGGTGGCTGGGAGGCTCCTTGAGCTGCCATGGTCCGGAAAGGGACATCAGCCTCTCCTTGTGCCTGCTGGAGGAGCAGTCTTGGAGAGAGTGAACCTCTATAGCTTTTTTTTCTGTCCTCAGCAGGTCCAGAGAGTTTCCCTGTCCGGCCAACGCTGGAGAGTTTGCTGGCTGCCAGCACCCACATGCTCATGGAAGTACTTTCCACCCCCTTTATGGAAAGTCTGAAAACCATCCGGCTGCCTCGAGAGCTGAATCCCAACAAAAAGTACAGCTGGATGCAGAAGAAAGATGAACCTGTAAGTAGCTCTTAGTGTGGCTGAGCCTGAAAAGCCACGGTGCATCCACTCACCACAGCTTGCTCTTCCAGCCACAGTTTGCCACCCGGCTTGTGTTGCCCTTCTGCATTCAGCAAAGCGAGCCAGCGTTTCCCTCGCGTCGCGTTCGTAGCTGCGCAGGAGTCGGTGTGATGCAATTTAGCTTCCTCCCTTGTTTGTGAATCAACACCATTGATCTCAGCAGGACCCTCGGCAGCCCTAGAAGCGGTGTTTGTAATACAAAGCCAGCAGGAACTCCTATGTTACTGCTTTGGCAGGGGGGATAAATAAAGATAGTGGCAGGAGGGTTTTTCCTGTTTTTTCTTTGCTGACTCTTCCCCATGGGAGAGACTGACAAATTATTTTGTACCTGGCAAGTAAGTGTTCCAAGACAGGGAATATTTTGATCTGTCTTTTTAAATAAGGGAAAAGAGGCTCCATGGGTGTATTTTATCCTTCAGGTTCTTTCTGAGGGTTGCTCTCCCTCAAAGCTGATACCATCCCATGCATAAGCCACAGAACATCTTTGCTTGGCTGGTTTTGCTCGGGTACCGCTCTAGGGCTGTGCTTGTTGTGGGTGAGGGTGCTCTGCTCCACTGGAGCCCATGGAGGGCTTCCCTGCCAGGCTGCAGATCTTGGCCATTGCAAGGGCACCCCAGTGTGCACCACCCCTGGCTAGGTGGGGGCCTGGACACGTCCTGATCTTCTTGCCCCCTCTTGCCTCCCCACCCCAGATGTACTCCATCAAATCGGCCATTGAGAACATGGATGCAATGGAGCTGGACTACAGGATGAGGCTGGCGGAGCTGCAGCGCCGGTACAAGGAGAAGCAGCGGGAGCTGGTGAAGCTGCAGCGCCGCAGGGACTCCGAGTAAGTCACAGGCTGCTCACTCGGTCTTTTTTTTTCCAGCTGGGCACTTTCACTGCCTCTCGGTCTGGGAGAGAAAACAGCCCTCCATCCCCCCCCCGTCTTCTCTCCTCTCCTCCTGGTATGGTCCGCCAGAGCTTTGCACAACACACTCCTAGGCTGTGTGACACGACAACCTGATCACTGGTGAATGCAGCTGGGAGACCGTATTAGAGACAACCTTGGCTTCAGCAGCTCAGTTTAGCAGTTTGGTGACAGGCGAAGGTTCTGGGTTGGCTCCCGTTCTTGCTTGCTTTCTTTTAATTTTTTTCCCTTTTTCTTCTTTTTTGGATTTATTTGCTTTATTTTTTTTTCCTGTTTGTTTTGCTTTTTGGTTGCAAAATTTGATTTTGCTTTTTTTTCTTTGCCTTTTTTTTTGTTGCCTTGGTTAACAGTGAAGCGTGTGGTTTTTTTAAAGGGAAAAGCATGACGAGAAAAGTAGAAGCTTGGCAAGAAGAGGCCCTGGAAGGCCCAGGAAGAGGAAACTTGGATCAAGCGCTCTGTCACCCATTAAGGAGAGAGGGAAGAGTGACAGCAAGAGTGGAAAGTAAGGCTGGAATTTGGGGAAGATGGGAAAATGGCAGGGTCGCTGCACCAGGGTCTTACTTGGGGAGAGCATCTCGGATGCAGCGGGGGCTCGCCGTGGCGTTGTGTTGGCAGGCCGGTCTCTGGCAGCAGTGGTGTTGTGGAAGCGTGTGCATTTAACGTGAGTGTGTCCTTGCGGTGGGAATACAGTGCCAGCCTCCTCCCTCCCCGCTGGTAGAGCACGTGTCTGTGGTGGTGCGTGCAAGCGGGACAGGCTGAGTTGAGCGGCGGTGAGGTGATACGGAGCAGCTGACTGGGCAGGGACCTGTAAGTGAGCTCTTGGTGTCGGGGACCACGTCCTCGTGTGTTTTCAGGAGAGCGGACGGTGCAAGCGGGTGCTGTAGAGCTAATTGATGCTGATGTCAAAAACGGGAAGGACAGGACTGTTCCAGGTTATCTACTTTGCAGGGCCTTTCTGCTGTGTTTCTGCTGTCTTCATATCCTATTCCCTTTATCAGTGGGAGTTGGTTTCACCTGACCTCTCTCTTTCAGGTGTCTGGATCATTCTGTCTTCTGCTTTCTTCTCTTTTGCAAGTCCAGTTGCTCTTGTTTGGATGCCTGGATCCCACCACTGTTGGCCATCTAAACATCCATAGATGGCCAAGTCCCTGCAATGGGAAGGCACCTTCGAGCTATCTCCCTGTGTGCTATGTATTTTTGCAAATGTGCTTTCAAGGCTACAAATTAGATTCAGGTGCCCAGCTCCCACTGACCGTGTGCTTCTGAAAATCTGTCCTCTTGATGGCTTTGTGTTTTGCTCCTCGTTTGGGTGGCTGGACAGGCTGGAGGCATCCAGAGGTGGCTGGAGTTGTGCATGTGTGTGTGCATGATTGTGTTTCGTGTGCATGTCCCCACATCCCAGGAATGCTTGAGCAACCTGGCGTGGGAGATGGAGATGCACCCTCAGCCAACGTCCAGGGCCTGAGGTGTTGGTTTAGCTGTCTGCGGAGGTCAGCAGAGAGGCTGGAGGGGATGGGAAATGTGTGGAAGCTGAGGAGGCTGCCCCATGTCACTGGCTTTGTGGTGGTGGTATGACCTGGGCCAGCAGGCTTAGCGTGAAGGAGGCGGCATATGAGAGCTTTTAATGGAGGTTTGGTAGAGGTCTTGAGGTGTTGACTGATCATCCATCAGATAGTTACTGGAGACAGCTGGGGAGCAGTGAAAGATGTGCTTATAGTCTCACCTACTTTTTTTTTTTGTTGTTGTTTTTTTTATCATTTATTTACCCTCTCCTTTCCCCCCCAAATCCCGAAGCGAGACTGAAGACGCAGATCACAAATGCCTCTCGCAGAGGGGCCGGGCTTGTAAAGTGGATTGCCTGTCCTTTGAGCAAGCCAGCCCCTGCAGTGCCCTTGTCCCTCTATACCACCCTGTGTGGCAGTTCCTTACCACCTCCTTGCTCATACCCAAGCAACCAGAGCAAGTGTCTGGGCAGTGAGGCACCTCCCTGGGCCTCAGGAATGTCTCTTTGCACCTATAGAGTCTATCAAAGTAGAGGTGGGAAAAGACCTACAGGGCCAGCTCAGCTGTCTATCCTTCTCTCTGCTGCTCTGTACCAAATCAGGCACTTCTCGGTGGCTGTTACTCAAGACACCAAATACTTCCTTTCAGAGACCACCTTGCAGGTCTCTGATTTCAGGCACCCTCATCTGTGCTGGTGGCCAAGAGCATGCAAGAAGGGCTCCTTGGCTCTCCTGTTTGGTGGAAAACCTTGTCCAAACTGCTGTGTCTTCATAGTGGACTTGGCTCCTGTTGAGGATCCCCACTGTCCTAGGAGGCATTTCACCTCACTTTTGATCTTGGTGGGGATCACAGGGAGGAAAGCCCCCCACCTTGACCCATGCTGTGCTTGGCTTGCAGACTGAGCAAGTCCTTGTTGCTCTCCGAAGACTCTGAGACTGGCGAGGGCATGAAGAAGAGGCACAAAGGGGCCCTCCCGGAGGAGGACGAGGATGTGGAGAGCAGCAGTGGCAAGATGAAAGGGAGGAACCAGAGCTGGGAAGAGCATGATGTGGCTCCCAGCTTCTCAAACGAGGTCAGTGCCCTCATGGGGAACATGGAGCCATGGGCCAAAAGCAGATCTCTTTCCTGCTTTGCTAGTGTTGGCTTGCACTGGATAACTCCTCCTGATCTTAGAGTGTCTGCTCTCAGTTCACGTGGGTTTAGAAGCTCTTCATGAGAGGACTGTCTGTGCAGCGGAGGGGTGTTTGCGAAGGCTAACGTTGGCTTATGGAGGTTGGACCTCTTTGGTAGGCAGAGCAGAGAGGCAAGCGCCTTCGAGCCAGCCAGAGCATTGCAGTGTTGCACTAGCTCTGAATCCAGAGCAGTGCTTGTCTTACCCCTTTGCCTGTCGAGATAGTGGAGGGGAATGGACTTCCCGAAGCGAGGGAGGAAAGGGAGCGCAACATTGCTATTTTAAATGCAGGGTTTTCTTCTGCTCCTGTTGAGGCAATGAGATACTTACTGGAGCTTTAAGCTGCTGATGAAATCCAGAATGCATACGGGCTAAGTACTGGGTTACAGCTGCTGTTATCTAGCTGTAGCACATGTAAAGTATATTTACTTTTTTCAAGAAGCAAGAAAATACTGAAAAGGGTGTAACAACCCTGGCTGTAATGCAGTGGTGCTGATGCTCTTGCTGAGAGGTATTTGGGTATTTTTGGCATCCCAGCCTCTGGAGCTCGTTGATTATGTGGAAATCCGTATTTATTTGGCTGGGGTTTTGGGTAAAGAAGATTTTTAATCCTCGTGATTTGGAGAAAAACTTGTAAAACCAACCCAAACATATCCTAAAAACCAGACGGTGTTGAGAAAATAGAACTCCAAAACATGGTGTTCTATGGACATACTTCTTTTGGAAGAAAATACATTTTTTCTAAGTTAATCTTGCGATTTTGTAGTGCTTGATAAGGGTAAAGCTGTGCTGTTTGCTGACATCTTCCTCTTCTTCCTCCCTAGCACCGTGGTGGGTTATGGCAACTGGGGCTTAAGACCATCATTTTGAGGCCTTATTAACTAGCGTGCGTGAGAGACTGTTACGAGGGTTAGTAAAATCCCTCAGGTCTGCCATGATATCTGCTCTGTATTTACCTGTCTCTCTTCCTTTCACCTTGGCAGTTAAAGCTCAAGAAGAAGAAGGTGCCATCAGATCAGGAGCAGCTGGCCAGCAAGCTTGACAAGGCCCTGTCACTCACCAAACAAGACAAGCTCAAATCCCCCTTCAAGTTTGTCGACAGCGCAGGGGGAAAGCCGAAAACTAGTGGAGGTGGCAGCAGGTACCTCCCACCCCACGAGGCTCTGCCAAGCAAGGAGGAGAAGAAGAGCCTGGCCAAGAACCTGGGCCTGTCACTGAAAACCACCAAGGAAGGTAAAAACAAAGTGGCTGCCAAAATGAAGAAGATGGAGGTGGGGTTAAAAGTCAAAAATCAGCTCAAGGTTTCCCATTCACCAGCAATATCTGAAGTTAGCAGCTACTCCTATAGTAAGTAACCCCTCATTTATCTCTTCTTATGGTGTAATCTGTTGTGGGGGCTTGTGGGGGGGGTTTCTGGCCTAATGGAAGGGGTCTTGGAGATGGGTCTGGTTTTGCTCATGAGTGAAAGGTGACTTCTTCCCTGGCTAATCAATGCTGCTGCATCTTTGGGGTGAGCATGAGTTGTCCACCCAACCTGCCATCCAAGAGGTAGCCGACATGAGTGCATCTCTTCCTGGCCTGTGTTGTACTGATCATCAATGGGGAAAAATGCTTTAAAAAGAGAAGTTGACCCACGTCCTTGCTTTTGGTGGGAGTAGACGCTCTCCATCTACCTGTCAGATGAGGACTCGTAGCCGCTGCTCCAGGAGGTGGTTAACGGCTGACTTTTGAGGTCCTTGGTGAGTTGCGTAGGAATGGTCTTAGGATTATGCCATGGAGTCAGTTGGAGAAGGCAAAGGCTGCCAGGGGGCACTGATGTTCATAAGCATCCTCCTGCCCTTCAGCGTTGTGGCTTGGTTCCTGGCTGACTGTGCTCAGCCTTCCCATCTGCCTCATCAGTGTTCATCTCCACCCCCACGTCCTGCGTACGGACTGCCATTTCTGAACCCAAAGTACACCCGAGGCAAAGGTTCCTGCAACCCAACAGAGCTAGGGACCCCTGTTACAGAAGGAAAAAGCTGAATTGCAGATAGTGTTGGGAAGACAGTAGAACCAGAGGTAGAAGAGTCTTTTATAGTTCAGGCAGACAATGGGGCAGAGAGCATGTGAGGCACTTGTGGAGTTTATGGTCAGAGGCCTGGTTGTGTGACTGTCTTAGCTCACTTGTATACGCATGTTTTCCTTTGCTTGCAGCTATTTAAGTCCATGTTAAAACTCTTACGGGGTGTTTGTATGCATAACAAACGTATCTCTTGGTGCAACACCGGTTTAGAAATGTCACTAATGGGAAAGATGATGAGCTAGTGATTCTCCAACTGAACAAATGTTTGGCATGAAGTTAGCCATTTACATGGCAAAATAGGAGCCATTGCATCCACTGGACTTGAACACAGCCTTTGGCTGGCCGTGCTGTACACACCACCCAACAGTTCTGCTCTTGAATGTGCTTCACCCCTAAGGACAGACACATGGCTCCTACGCTGGGAGCTCAGGAGCTAATGGGAAGAGGAGGCACGGGCTATTGCTGGAGCAAAAAGCCTTGGCTTATGGCAAAGGGAGCTTTTGCAGTGCCCTGGCACTTGGTATTGTGGTTTCATGAACAAAACCTCCCTCCCAGACCTAAGGGAGCTACTGTTTCACCCCTCTCCTCTCCAGCAAGTCTCCTGGTGTAGGAATGTGCCCCTTCGCCACACAAATCTCAGCGCAGGAGGATTGTTGTCAGTGAGGAACCAACTCTGAAACAGCTCAGCTTTGGTGTGTGATTTTTCAGCTGTGTGCAGGTTCAAGGAAAGGGCTTTAGCCTGTCATTTGGTCACTCAAGTGTGATGGATTTGGGGAGGCAGGTCGAGCATATGGCAGCACCTCCCATGACTGGTGGGCTGCTCTTGTGTAGGAGGAGAAGCGGGACTGGTGCCAAGTCCTTCTGTCTCCTAACCTCATGATTTTCTAGCTGGAGTCCTGAAAACCTTGGGCATAGATCCAAAGGGCGGGCTGAGCAGCCTATTCCCACAGATTTTAACAGAAGTCAGATGCCCAAAATAATTTGCATATTTGGGCTTTGGGCCTCCTAAACCTGCTATCCCTCGTTCCTTCATCTCCACAACCAACGCAATGGAGGTGGGGAGTGATGCCCGACCTGGGCTGACAATCGAGAGCATCTGCTGCTGCTCACAGGCTGGAACGGTCCCCGCCGCAATGTCCATAACATTGTAGAGCTGACGGTGTGTTCATGAGCCAGGAGGTGACAATTCATACCTGCTTTTATTGCGTCCGGGGTACCATATACTTCTCGTTCCACTCATCAGATGCCAGAGGGGACCACTGGATAACTTCTCACCGCCCACGGCGCTTGGCAGCTTTGTAAAGCCACAGTTCACAGACTGAGGAGCGGCTTGGTCCATGCTCCGTTTCGGTGTCCTTTATATTGCACACTGCAGAGCATCTCGGGTGGCACGTTTGGAGTTAGACATTTGGAGTTAGATGTGTTGCGTGCTTGGCAGCTGGGCTCGCTCCTGCTGCCCGTGTCGAAAACCCTCTGGGAGAGTTGGTTCATGTAGAAAAGGAGATTTGGGTCAGAGTGTTGAACATAACCATGGTTAAGACTAATTCAGGTTGATGGCCCGGTTGTTGGTGTCGCTGCACCTTCGGTGGACATCTTCATAGCAGAAATGTCTACCACAGTTTTCTGCTCCTGAGCTGAAAACACCCCTTGGATCCTGTCTCAAGGGAGGACAGGAGTCATTTGGCCTAGATGGAGAGTGTCTATTTCTGACGAAAGAAGGAAATACATCTTTATTTGGCTTCCGCTTGCTGAGCCCAAGACTTGTGATGGAGGGACCTGGCAGGGGTGGAAAATGTTGGCACACGGCCCCTCCTGCAGCCGCTTTTCCCTCCTGGTTTACAGCCTCTTCACAAAGAAACGTGCCAAAGCACCCCCCAAAAAGACCCACCCAAAAAAACCCAAATCCCCATTCTCTGATGTAACGCTCTTCCCACCCACTTTGACCGCAGATACGGACTCGGAGGAAGAGGAGGAGGGATCTCTGAGGGATGAGTGGCCAGCGCAGCCCCCGTCCGCCCCCAAGCCGCGGCCGCCTGGTCTCTACAGTGCGGCAGCCAGGAAGGGTGGCCGGGCGGCCAGTGGCCCCAAGGTGGCCCCCCGCAGCGCGGCGGCCGGGCGGCCGCTGAAGCCGAAGGCGGCGGCGGGCCGGAAGCAGCCCTTCTGCCTGCTGCTGCGGGAGGCTGAGGCAGGATCTTCCTTCAGCGACTCCTCGGAGGACTCGTTCGATCAAGGTTACTAGCTTATAGCAAATGCAACCCCAAACGCACCCCTCTGCCATGTCTGTGTGGGAGCGGGCAGGGCGGGGGGCGAGGGTGAGTGTGGAGCCTGGTGGGCTGGGGTCAGCCATTTTGATGGTCGGAGCCAGGGCGGCCATCTTTGTTCTTGGCAGCGTAGCCTGCTTTATCAGCCCGACGTTTATTTTTTATCCTTTTTGTACCTGTATCATTGTGATATTATTACTGGCTGGCTCTTTTAGAGCTTTTATATCAACTGGGTTTTAGTGTCCCTCTCCCTGCTTTCCTGTTCCCTTCCTCCCTTCAGTTTTTCCCTCACTTTCTTCCTTGCTGCCACCACCACCATTATATTATTATTATTACTATTATTATTATTATTTTATTTCTTATTATTTTATTTTGGCATGAGCCTTGTAGAGGTTTGGAAGGAGCTTTTTTTTTTAATTACTTTCCTTTTTTTTTCCTTTTTCCTTTTTCTTTTTCCTTTTTTTTTTAATACCGGGATACTGTTGTGTGGCCGTGTGACTTGATGTTTGTACTGCGATTTGGTATACCAAGCTTTATTAAACATATCGAGTTCATTTTTAACTAAACCTGTGTACCTTGTCTCTCTTGCTGTGTCTCTTATCAGGCGATTAGGTTGCCGCTTCACTTCATCCTGCTCTGCATCCCCCTCCTGCTCCCACTCCCCATGAGTAGAACTGGAATTAACCTAGTCTGGGATACTCTCTATTATTCAAATATCCCTGCTGCCTTTGTCCAGATAAAGGCTAGGCCTTTCCCCCTGACCCCTTTAATTTAATTTTTATTTTGTTCACCCAGTTTTGTTTTTTTCTTTTTCAGTTTATTTCGTCTGTTGATAGTCTCTCTCGAGGCAGGCAGATAAAACATGGAGGCACTTGGTCCTTGTTGCTGCTGCAGGAGGGTGCTGGGTGTAAGGTCCCCATTATTTAACAGCCAGAAATTTTTCTTTTTCACTTTTTAAAATGTATATGGCAAGTTTTTGCAACTCTTTTTGGGTGGTAGTTTTTTTCAGATGCCCCGTTGTAGCCCACGGTGTTCAAGGATGTGGCAATTACTGCATTAAATTTGACTCTGCAGTTTCCCTCCCTCACCCTCACCCCAATTTTTTTCTTGCAGCTTTTTTTTTGTCAGCCTGTCATTAGTACTTCAGTGGGAAAAGAGATTACTTGAGACTTTTCCTCCAGAGACACAAGGGGTTTCTGTTTTAGAGCGCACTCATTAAATAATAATCATGGGGAAAGGTCATTTTAATGAGCCCTCAGCTCCCAAAAGAAAGTAGCTCGTCTGGGCTGAATGCTAAGCAAGAGCATCCCCAGTTGTTATCATCTAAGTTACACGGCAGATCTGGATGTAGCACAGCAAAAGCCTTTTAGTATTTCATGCTGCTCAGACGGCTGTTAATTGAAAACAGGGCTGGATAGTTTTGCTTTTGTTTTGTTTTTTCTTAGTTTTTTGATGTTAATTTCCTCCATGCACCTGTTTGTTTTTTCTTCCCTCCAAATCAACCTCCAAAGAAAGATAATTTAAGCTAAAAAAAATTATCAAACACAACAGACAGATACAGAACGCTGATTTGGTTTGATGTGGCTCTGGGTTGGACCCACCAATGCATTCAAAGAAAACCCAAAAGAGAGAAATATATGTTTTAAAAAAAAAATAAATTCTTTAGAGAACCCACAAAGTCCTGGGGATAGTGGATTTTATGTAAGGGTGAGATTGCCACATTTCCATGAAGAGTCTGCGTTAACTTCCATTCTTCCCTTCCCTGTTCCTTCCTGCCTCTTTTCTTTGTTTATTTTGCTGCTGTTGGAAATTTTGAGGATATCAATCCCTTTTAGGTGCCAAGTTCTTGAGGGTTTTTTGGGTTTGCTTTTTGGTTTTGCTCCAAGGTAAGCAGATAGGTAACTTGTCCCTAATTGGCTTTGTCTATTTTTCAAGTAACCTGTCTGCTTTAAAAAAAAAAAAAATAAATCCCAGTTTTATGGGATAAAGTCTGGGGAGGGGAGGGGATATGGGAGGAGGTTGGGGAATCTGGAACAAATGGGGAAATGCATTGTAAATCCCTCTGGGGTGTCATTTGAAGGTGGGGAAACCAAAGATGCAAAACCTCCTGGGGTGGGAGGTGGGCATGGAGGGGGAGGCGGGGAGGGATTATTGGTTACAGTTTTGGTTTTTTTCTGCAAATGATTTTTTTTTTGGTTGTTCTTTCTCAGAAGCATTACTTGAAGGGATATTTGGGTAATAGGGTTTCTAATGGCTTTCCCTGATACTAAACCGATTAATAACCTCAGCTTTTCTAGAAGTGCTCGCTTTCTCCTTGCAGCTGCTTGACCAACCCTTTCACCCCTGCCCCTATCCATGATGCTTTGAATGTCTGTGTCGGTCTCTTGCATTTGCTCTCACGCTGCACTAAAGAAGCAAAGTGGTTGGCTGGTTGTAGGGCAGACACTTCTCAGCGAGGGTCACTAGCCATGAACCCGAACCTTGACCATTGTTATGTAGGTAGGCAAAATAACTTTTCTTTATGTCATCTGTCAGCCTCAGATGTTTCGATGTTACCTCCATGAATAATGACACGTAGCTCTTTGCATTCTCTTGGTTATTTTAATTTTGAAGATGATTGCTGTCCACTTTTGACTTTCCTCTGTCCATGAAGAGTCTTGCATGGAAGGTTTGCTTGTGTGTCTGTGTTTGAGGACTCCAGAAATGCTTTACTGTTCGCAGACCTTTTGGAGAACCCCTTAACCCAGCAAAGGGAAGGATTTGCAGATGGGTCCAAGATGAGAAGCCACGGCGCTGCCTGCAAAGGCTCTGCCACTGTGCTTAAAGGTTTCTGGGCCACGATGCAGACTGTCCTAGTATCAGGGTAATTGGCTGGCCATGGTCCTGCCAATATCTATGTCAGAGGTAGGAGTAGCTACAGGAAGACCTATTTTCATCTGGTTTGAGATACAAGAGGTAGGGACGTGCTGCTTTCTTGCAGACCAAACACCACGTTGCCATTCTGATAACAGGCAAAGCTTGTGGTTTTTCATCCAGTGACCTTTGAGAGGAAACTGCTAATGTGGGCCAAAGCCACATGGGACCTTTGAAAACCATCAGATAAGTAATACCATGAGCTTTCTGAAGCCGAAGACCGATACTTCCTCCTCTATACTCTGTTTTCCTTGAAAAATTACTAAGAAATTGGTACTAAGAAATGAGTACCTTCTTCCCTGCTCTCCTTTCCCTGCCTTGGAGGATGATTTTATCCCAATGAAAAAAAAAACAGTGAGGGTTAACCAGTTCCCTACACAGTCATTCCCATGTGATAGTTGTAATATTTTTATTTTTTTATAAGTACTTCTGGAGTCGGCAGCACAGCACATATGGGGGGGCGGGGGGGGAAATCTTCCAATGATGAGAATTGGCTTGTTTGACAAAAAAAAAGGTACAATCTTAAATTGGACATTCAAAAATAAGTAACCTCCAGAATTTGGACAGATCACACAAATCAGATGTCAATGACCCAGTAGCTGTCTAAAGTCTGCCTGTACTTAGCCTGCTTTGTGTGCTGTAGGCCTGCTTGGTGTTATGAGAAAATCATGCTATTTTTTTTACAATGTGAAATGACTCTTTTAAGTGTGTGTTTTTACTCCCCCCTTCCCAAGCCTTTCCTCTACACATCTCCCTCAATCCGCCTTGTTACATCAGTCTTTAAAAACCAAATTGCTTAACCAATTTCTGTTCATCATTAACAAATCTTCATTTACTGCTCTCCTACAGTAAAATACCACGGCAGCTTAGCTGTTAAAAGCAATGAGAAAGTTTAGTATTTTTAATTGGGTTGGTTTTCAATTTAATGCAGGTAAAAATTTTAGGAAAAAATCTTCTTTGGCTCCAGTTTATCTGACATCAGTAGCATTTAAATATGAATTTATTGTTTGTTTTGGCTGTAGAGTTGTATGTACACGTGTATATACATATATGTACACACATATACATGCTCTTAAAAATGTCAATTAGAAAAGATATTTTTAACTTTGAATATTTTTTCCCTTACCCTTGCTCAGTGTTAACAGAATTACTGTTGAAGGAAGACATGATTTTTTAAAGTCTTTTTCCCCATTGTTAACTAAAAATCACCTTTTCAGGAGAAAAAATTAAGGCTTCAGTTGTGTTAAGGCATCTGTGCATACTTAATTTTAAGCCCACACATAATTTGGGTACAGTAGGAGTAAAA
Source organism: Aptenodytes patagonicus (assembly GCF_965638725.1). Lineage (NCBI taxonomy): Eukaryota > Metazoa > Chordata > Aves > Sphenisciformes > Spheniscidae > Aptenodytes > Aptenodytes patagonicus. Next base: position 8,327,895 of record NC_134961.1, read on the forward strand.
CTCCCGCTTCACATTAAATACAGGCATAATGAGTCTCTCCAAGAAGCCGTGCAGATGGCCATAGAGCACCAGCAGCTTATTTGCCACCATGACCATAAATTTGGGGACTTAGTTTCGAAGCATGTGGGTTTAGAGCAGAGCCCCAAATGTGTTATTTTTGTTTCATTTGTTAGTTTTTGTCCCTTGGGAAATCAGGAGCAGGGATTGTGCTGTGCATGTAAAGTGGAGTTAGCAAGATCTGCCCTCGCCATGAGAGGTGGAGGAGGATAGATCTGTGCTGTGAATATGTTAAAATGTGTTTATTTTCAGGCTGAAAATTGAATCTCATGCAGATAAAAATATAAGTGTTTTGGTAAAAATGGTGACAAGAGACTATCTTCAGTTGTCTTTCCATAGTGTGACACCGTATATTTGAAAGAGGTTAGAATAACTGCCAGGTACGTTACCGTATCGTACGTTTTCTGTAGCGTGAGTAATAGCCGCTTTCATCCTGGCTTTTAAATCTGTTTTACCTTGGTGCATCTGAAATACTGTAGCTGCTGGGCACCCTTGTGCCCTCGCACATGCAGAATCTTTTAAGTGCCGAAGGAGTGGTGCTGCCCGTGCTCGGCACAACCCCTGGGCAGTCGGTGCGGCTGAGCCAAGGGTGCTGCGGGGGATTTGCACAGGACAGGTCACGGAGGGATTTTCCTGCAAACTTTCCCCTTTTTTGGCCTGTTTTCCTTCCCAGCTGCTCAGCGAGCTGCGCTCTGCTCGGCCGGCTCTCTAGGTCTGGCAGGAGGGGCTGTACGGGTTGATTTTTTTCAAATTTTTTCTGGTTTTGCTGAGAATTACTGAATTTTGAAGCCAAATGGGATGTGTGGAGGGGGTCTCAATACCCCATGGTGTGTCATTGAACTCAGGCACGGTTTTGCTGCTTTTCAGACAGGTGGTTTCTGCGTCTCAGAGTAGCTGAGTTCATCTGGATTTGTTTTCTTTTTGGCAAAACGTTGTAGAAAAACAGCATTTGTGCCCCCTTTTCTAGTAGGGGAAGGAATCTGATCCTAATTTGCTGTGGATTTTTTTTTGCAAGTGGTTTTTATGCAAGGAGTGAGCAGGGCTGTGGATTTCTTGGTATTTACTGCAGGACTGTAGGTTTAGTAGCATTTTTATATCACAAGGAACCGGCCCGAGCAACTGAAATGGGGAAGGGATTTTTATGCAGTTGGAAATTAGTATTCTGTGACTATCTGATGTATGCTACGGAGAAAAGCTCTCCTTGTTAAACAAAAATAAATAAAACCAATAGCTGGCCATTACTTCAGCTGATAAAATGCAAGGATGAGAACACTGTTTTCTGATATTCCTGGTTTTTTTAATATCACGGAAAAATAATCCGAAGTGGAAAAATAACACTTGTGTTACTGGTTGTTTTAAAAAAAACCAACCAAGTGTTGCGGACGTTTTTATCTATCCCAGAGGGCATACGTGAAAAGAAAAGGATTTTCATGTTCATTCCAGCTCATTTTGGAGGGATCTGGTTTCTCATTTGGCTGGCTTTCAGACGCAGGGATAGTGGCTGGCGGGGAGCTGGCGAGTGGGCTCAGGCGGGGAGAGCAGGGCTCCTGCTAGTGGTGGAAATTTTCCAGCAACCTTAAAGATCCTACTTAAGCCCACAACTTCAAGAGAAATGAAATATCTTTTCCAGACCCACATTTTGCAGTTAGATATATATATTTCTATGTGCTCATATATGTGTGTGTATATGTATGTGTGTGGTATATGTGCATTTGTGTAGTGACTCTCGCTCACCAGCACTAACTGGATGAGATGCTGTTAAAGTTAATTGCCTTTGAGCTGATGACAGACTCTTGGGAAGTGCTGTAGGAAGGGAGAGGTGCCGCTCTCAGAGCATCTACCCCCAAAATACCTGCTGTATATACACACCGCAAAGGAAAACCCCAGCCTTCTGCTCTCTGCGGGTGTCAGCTGAGGCAGGCAGCAAGGCTGATTTCTTTGCCAGAATTCAATTTTGGGCTGTGGGCAGCTCTTCCTGCCTGTTGCTGAGCTGGGCTTCCCTAGCCTGAGCTGTAGAGAGGGAAATGAAAGGCATGGAGAGTTTTGAGGCAGAGCGTTTAAACACTCCTCCTTCTCTCCAACACTACCTGCACTTTCACCCCTTACGCATTCCAAATCCATTGCTTTCAAATTATTATTTCCCTCCCCACCTTTGCATTTTTGCCTCCTGCCCCTTCTCCTCTCTGTGTCCTCCTTGCCTCCCACCATGGCACAGGCTGATCTCTGGTATTCCCCTTCCATGCTGATCTCTGATTCTGATTACGCTAATGGATTTCGTTATGGAGGAAGAGGTGGTGGGTGGGAGGGGAATCCCACAGCTCCGAGGTTGGGATTTTCAAAGGAATTAAGCTTTTAATTCCTCCTGAAAGCTGCAGGGAAGGGGTGCGTGGCATCCTTTTCAAATCTCTGCCAACACCCTGCTCTTCCCTCCCTCGCCTTGAATGGGTCCTCTTTGCCGTACCCTGTATTGCTGTGTCCTTCAAGGGTGGTGGTACGTAGGGTGATAACGGCTATATGGCTGCAAAGACACGTGTGTGTCCGTGGCCAACATCTTCTGGCTCAGCTCATGGGTGGCTCAGTGCTACTTACGTGAGCACAGAGCAGCAGGAGAGTTATCGGTTTGGGGTGGAAATGTGGCTGATGCACAACTCCATGAGATTTGTAATGGGCTCCCTCTTTTCTGCGTGCTAGATTCTAGCTCAGAGGAAGAGGAAGAGGAGGACGAAGAGGAAGAGGAGGAAGCAGAGGACTATGGGACGGATGGCACTGACAGGCTTTCATCGCCTGCCCTTGACGAGAGCGGCCTGGGCCTTCTAGCAAGGTTTGCTGCCAGCGCAATGCCTAGCCCCATCGTTCCCCCTCCGCTTTCCATCATCCAGCTGGAGGCCAAGCAGAAGGCGAAGAAGAAGGAGGAGCGGCAGAGCTTGATGGGTGAGTTGCATGGTTAGGGTTGGTGCCATGGGGGCAAGGTAGAAGGTTGAGGAGGTCCTACTGTGCTGCAAGAGAGCAGGATGTTACCCAGACACTGTCTTGCCCTTTCTTTGCTTTTGGCTGCTTGGTCCTGATGCTGAAGGTGGGGGGAATCGCCTGGCAAGAAAACAAGTACCAGTCACAGGTATGGCGGGTTTAGCAGCTGCAGCCATGGCTTCCCTAGGGGCAGCTGCCTGTGGCTTTCTCAAAGTTTCCTCTTTTCCTACCTGGCGAATCCTTAACAGTCATGCTGCAAAGGCAAGCGATGGGATACCGTGTCCCCTTGGACAGAGTGCTGAAGGCAGTGAAGTGCTGTTACATTTTAGGGAAGGAAGCATGTGCTAAGTGCAGCTGATCTTAGATACCCAAGAGAAAGAGAGACACCCAAGCAGAAGAAAAACCCCTTCAATCAGCCCATCCCATCAGCTTCCTCATAGAAATTGGCCAGTGAGACTTGAAACAAGCATTCCTTCCTCTACTCGTGTTTGCAGTGCCAGACCCTGCGTTTCTGTCCCCGTCTCTGTCTCAGTTTCAGTGTGTTACACATAATTGGCAGTTTCATTGCTTCCTCTCCCCATGCCCTGCTGCACAAGTGCCCATTGGTTACATCGTTCCCAGTCAGACAGATCTATATGGGCTCCATTTATAAATTCTCTATTAATATTTATTAAGCGATAATGGAATTTATAGCATGCTTCAGAATGGAAAATTATGTCTTCCTTGGGAGCCCGGCTTGTTTTAGCACTGTTTCCATGCTATATTAGGCTTTTGCCAACTTGTTCCAACAGCCTCTGTTAAGAATTTATCGTCTTGTAACCTGCCCTCCTTGAAACTGGAAGCATCTAGAAATTGTCTCATGCGGCAGTGAGAGAGGAGAAGGGGTGTTGCAATTTCCAATGGGCTTTTCATTTTTGAGCCTTGCCAGCTTTGATTTTGACAGGCTTGCTCTTTTCCTGCTCGTGCCCCCCTGTCTCAGGGGAAGAGGTTTGGCTAGAAGATGAGAGCAGGTTCCTGCAGACTGAATTTACCCAGGAAAGTGAGCATATTTGAGAGAGAAGGACTGAGAGAAGATGCTCTCCATGCTCGTGCCTCGTATGTTTTCATTTACCCACATGAATGTTGTTCGGTCCTGTATGTCCTTTCTCGAGGGTCTTCTGCAAGCAATGGTTATCACAGCAGGGGCCGTTCACTGTTGGGTTTGAGAAGAGATTCTGCCAGGTGAGGCCTTATTTCAGACCTTGTTGGTCTGAAGGCAGAGTCACGCAAATGAGAGTGCAGAGAAGGCAGATCCACAGCAGGTTGGAGGAGGATACAAGAGAGACCTTTGGCTGATGCTCTTTTTTGGAGAGGGAGAACCAGGTTCTGCTGATGTTTCTACACATCTTCAGAGGTGCTGTGCCATCCCATGAGGTCCAGTGCCCTGGGAAATAAGTGTATTTAGAAGATCTGGGCGGTGTCTCTTGTTCCAACATAGACTTACTGCATGACCTCGGGCAAGTTTCTTCCTGGCTGTTTGTATCCCTCTGATGGCACAGCGCCTGTGCAGCCACAGTGCTTTGCCTACTGTCGTGGTTTAATCTCAGTCGGCAACTAAGCACCATGCAGCCGCTCGCTCACTCCCCCCCACCCGGTGGGATGGGGGAGAGAATTGGAAGAGCACAAGTGAGAAAAAAACTTGTGGGTTGAGATAAAAAACAGTTTAATAATTGAAATAAAATGATAATAATAATACTATGATAATAATAATAATACACAAAGCAAGTGATGCACAGTGCAATTGTTCACCACCCGCCGACCGATGCCCAGCCAGTCCCCGAGCAGCGGCCCCCCCGGCCAGCTTTCCCCAGTTTATGTACTGAGCATGACGTCCCATGGTATGGAATGTCCCTTTGGCCAGTTTGGCTGTGCCCCCTCCCAGCTTCTTGTGCACCTTCAGCCTTCTCAGTCAGTAGAGCATGGGAAACTAAAAAGTCCTTGGCTAGTGTAAGCATTACCTAGCAACAACTAAAACATCGGTGCGTTATCAACTTTGTTCTCATCCTAAATCCAAAACACTGTACCAGCTACTAGAAAGGAAATTAACTCTATTCCTGCCGAAACCAGGACACCTACCCTCCTGCCCATGTTGCTGGGTAGGTGCTGCCTCAGTTTCCCTTCTGCCCATGGAAACGTATGATCTTGCTCTCCTTTATCAGGTTCTGGGGAACACACTGAAGGTGGTGAACATCTTGGCATTACTACAATATTTCAGGCGTCTGGGTACTGCTGTGCCTGTGATGCTAATCAGAGGCCAATGTGAGGGGATTTCCATTTGTCCCAGAGAAAAGATCATTTACCTCTCTTGACTTTAAGGTGATTACCTGAGCCAATAAAAAGATCTGTGGTGTCTGATGGCCAGTGGGAAAAAATAAGCTGAAAACTGGGTTTATTCAATTCATTAAAGAGATCGTTCTGAAACTGAAGGTGAGACTGGAGAGGACTCCCACCAGGAGGGGAGGAAGGCTCAGTATGTGGGGTTCATGCTTTGCTTCAGCTGAGGAACTCCTTTTTGTGGAGGGGCAAATGTTAGAGGATGTTTTGTCCTACGAGCTTCCCTGCAGGGTTTTGGTTGTGGGAGAAGGTGGACTCTGGTTTGGGGCAGGGGAGACTTATTTTCAGGGAAATCAGTGTTTTACGGGGTGGAAATGCACATCTGAGGGATGCGAGGATTGGAAAGGGGAGCACCAAGGGCTCTGTTGAACTGGCACGGCATCTCCCATGGAGCCCAAAAGCTTCCAGCAGGACGTGGACCCTCTTGGCTCAGCCAGAGCTTTGAGTGATGGTTAAATCCTTTGCACCTAGGGACGGAGTTTGAATACACTGACTCGGAGAGTGAGATCAAGATCAGGAAGAAGTCGCCTTCAGGGCTGCTGCGGGGAAAGAAGGGGCCACTGGAGGCAAGCAGCATCCCACCAAGCCAGGCCCCCAGCAGCCTTGACTCCGGATCTGGGAGCGCTGACAAGGCCAAGCTTGGGTCTGAGAAAGGCCGCAAGCTGAAGAAATTCAAGTCCCCCAAGGACTTGAGCTTTGAGTTTGGGCTGGAGGCCAGCGATGATGACCTGTGGAACCGGCGCCGGAGTGAGCGGATCTTCCTCCACGACGCCACCACGTCCTCGGCAATGCTGACCCCCGCAGCGCCTGCCAGCTCCACTCCTGTCTCCAAGCCTGGGCGCTGTGGCAAGGGGGCACCCATGAGCCCCAAAAAGGAGGGCAGCAAGGGGAAGGAGAGGAAGGAGCTAAGCAAGGTGAGGAATGCGCTGGCAGAATTGGTGTGGGACCCTTGGGAGCTGAGGGGGTGGGGAAGGTGATTAACTCTGCTAGGGCAGAGGAGAGTTGAGTCCTGTTTCAGCAGTTGTCCCAGTGCTGTTTGGTTGCCCCTTGTCACCCCTGCCAGCCCCACGTACGCCCAGAGGAGCTGTCAGGCTTGAATCTGACTCGCAGGGAGTAAAAGCCTGTTGTGTTTGAACAGGGCAGGTTACTTGTGTCACCCTCCGTGTCCCAAATCCATCCTGCTTGGGTTGGCCAGAGTGGACCTGCATTAAAACATCTGTGAAATCTCTCTCCCACTCTCTGCACGACTTTATCTGCTTGCTGAGCTGTGGCCCCCATGCTGGCCTTTAAGCTGTTCACCTTTTATATGGTGTCTTCTGAGGGCTGTCCCTGGCTGGTGGTGGCAGTGATCTCTGGGTTGCTGGCTCTTCATCTTGGCTGAAAGCTCGTCTCCCTCCGGCTCCGGTTCAGTTCATGGCGGTGTTATGGAGGAGCACTGATTGTGGGGAGAGTTAGACAAGTTAGTTGTGACATGAGGCCAGCTGGGATCGTCTTGGAGCTCTTTGGGGAAGGTTTGATGGGCAGGAATTGCTCTCTAGGGTAATGAAAGCTCTTCCCAAAATGTGTGAAGCTTGAAAGCAGAGCTGGGAGATGTAGGATGCGGTGTGATCAGTGAACTAACTGCTGGGTGAACGTCATCCTACCTGTGCACAGCCTGCTTTGCTCCACCTTTCCCCTCTCCCTGGGCCCAGATCTTTACCAATCCTCTCTTTACTGATGGGAGTGTTTTCTTTTTATTTTTAGCAGCGGAAGAAGGGTAAAGAAACACCCTGCTGCTCCTCCTCATCATCCATGTCTCCTCCTGGCATCCCTAGCTCCCCATCTGATGTTCGTGTCAGCCTGGCGAATGCCCTGGGCTCCACCAAGAAGAGCAAAGCCAAGGTGAAAGCCAAGGAGGTGAAAAAAGAGGTGAGGGGCTGGTTCTAGTCTGGGTGAACTGGAGGGTGGCTGGCAGAGCCCTGCTCTTTTCCTGGACTGTTGCAGTGTGAGGGAGGGAAAACAGACATGCAGGTTTTGCTGGGTGTGTTACAGGCAAAATGCTGGTTTGAGAAGCCTAAAATCCAAGGATGACTATCAGGTAGTACCTGCTGCTACCATCTGGCGTTGGTTTGCCTTCATCCCCCAAATTAATGAGCAGGCAGGATTTTCTCTAAGGCCACCACAGGGTGGAGGGAAAGCCTTCATGGATAGCAAGGACCAAAGAGATGGTGATGGAGTTGCCTTGCTCAGCACTGGGTGAGCCAGGTCACAACTGGTTTCTGCTCCATTGCTCTAGCCTGTCTTCTCTCAACACACATTACTGCATCTTCTTACATGATTTCTGAGTGTAATGCTTATGGTCTGTGTGTAACAGCAAGAAACGGATCGTGGGGCTTTGAGAAGAAATAGGAACAGTGCCTCCTGCCTGTTTAGTGAAGACAGGGTCTCAGGAACACTGTGCAGAGAGATGGTGAATGCAGAGCAAAGCTACAGCTGTCTGCTCCGCAGCATCTCTCCTAACCTCCAGGAGTGAGATGTGGCTAGGGTGTGTGAAATAGCTTTTGGTCAGCTGTCAATGCTGCTTGGGGATAAACCCGGAAAAACAAAGGTCTTTGTTCAACCAAAAAGCAAGTTTGGGTACACCCACTTAACTCTCTGTGTGATTAACATTGCTGGGGATGGAGACAAGTTTGTCCCAATATCCTCAGGTTATTTGTTGCTGGAGGAAGGTGAGATGGGATCAGACTGTTGCCTGTTGTCATCCAGCTGACGTGCTGCTTGCTCTCCTGCAGAACCGAGGGAAAGGAGGAGCTGTCAGCAAGCTCATGGAGAGCATGGCAGCAGAGGAGGATTTTGAACCCAACCAAGACAGCAGCTTCTCAGAGGATGAGAACATCCCACTGAGCATGCTGGTTGAGCGACCGCCCACACCAGGTGAGGGCAGGAGGGGCCAGGGGGCTAATTGTACAGGCAGAGGAGCTGGGCAAGTTTCCCAGGGCTGTTCAGAGGAGGACTGTGCTACTTTCACATGTTCCTCATCCAAAGCCATGAGTCCTTGGGGTGGAGATGCCACTTTTCCAGTCCATTTGGCTTGCCAAAAACAAGCCTTATCAGAGTGGCCCAGTGTGACATCTAGATGAAGCCCAGTCTCTGAGCTGCCCTATTTTCATTTCCTGGTATATTATTACCAAGAGGGAGGACTTTTTATTATGACCAAGAGGGCAAAATTTTCCTCTGCCAGGAGCTAGCCAGAGAGCGCGTGCCTTTTCTGCAAAGGGCTTACTGGCCTTTTCCTAAGGGAGGGTGGTGCTGGGAATATGAGGTTTCCTTCTCTCCTTGCAGTCACTTTTTCATGTAAGGTGCTCTCTAATCCCCATCTTGCTCCAACACCTCACAGCTCCCCGCTCCTGCATAATTGACAAGGATGAGCTGAAAGACGGTCTGCGTGTCCTCATCCCCATGGATGACAAGCTGCTTTATGCCGGGCATGTCAAGACGGTGCATTCACCAGACATGTGAGTTGAGGGGCTACTGTATCCACCCGGGCTCTGCCGGTGAACGGGGATGGAGCTGATGCAGGGACCGATTTGGGGGTTGTGTAGAGCTGGCTGGAGAGAGACTGACAGAGTCTGGCAGGGAGGGAAGGAGAGTTCACTCTGGTTTATCAGCGCTGAGGAAAATCCAATTATCTTTCATTAAATGCTCTCAAATAAACTGGTGGTAGGGCTCAGAAGGGGGATGTCAGCTGATCGGGGTGATGTCTTCTGGGCCTTTGTGTTTCAGATACCGCGTGGTGGTGGAAGGCGAGAGGGGAAACCGTCCCCACATTTACTGCCTGGAGCAGCTCTTGCAGGAAGCGGTATGTGAGGCCAAAGGGTGCCAGTCCTTGGTGCCTGAGCCCTGTTTTGGGGCTAGCTGGAAGCCTCCTCCTCCCGCAGCTGGGGCTGCAGGGATGCCCTGGTCCTGCTTCTGTGGCCAGTCTGGACAGAGCTCCCCTTGATGGGGGTTGCTGCCCCGTGGCTGAGCTCCCCCACTGGCAGTGGGCACTAGGCCTGTGTGCCAGGAGGGATAGTCCTTCACGCTGCCCTGTGAGCAGACAGGAGGCCATTTCCCAGCAGGGAAAAACTGTCCCTTGCCTTCTCCAGAGCTGCTTTGCTACATGCCAGGTGTGGTGGGGTGGTCTGTGCTGGTGCCAAGAACGTCAGTAATTGCCTTCCTCTTGCCCCAAGCAGATCATCGACGTGAAACCACCTTCAGTGCGATTCCTGCCCGAAGGCACGAGGATTGCAGCCTACTGGAGTCAGCAGTACCGCTGCCTCTACCCAGGGACAGTTGTTCGAGGTAAGGCCACCCTGGCTGCTCTGCGCTGGGGACCAGGGATGTCTCAGTCCTATGTGTCCTGAGGGATGTCAGGCTTGCCTGGGGAAGCACTGAGGTCTGCTGTGACTCTCCTGGAGGTCAGAGCCTGGCCCATTCCTCTCCTCCGGGTCATGCCCAACTCAGTCATGATGCTGGTTTAGTAACGTCCTGTTGGTCCAGGAGATGTGCTCTCGTAGGAAGAGGTCTGAGCAATTTAGGAGCTTAAAATATCAGGGAAATTCAACACACTTCAAAAAGTCAGAATTAACTCCAGGCACCAAAGATTTCTGAGACTGTGGAGGTTTCTAAATCACCTGCACACTCATAGCTTTGTCTCTGAGACATCAACTCCCCCATCTGGTCCCATTAAAAAGCCAGTGAAGAGCCCTGGACAATTCTACCATGGCTGGTCTTGCTTTTGGGCTCTTGGTGGCAGTACGTGTGCGTAAGGGAGGAATTACTTACGAGTTATAGACTAGTGATGCTGATGCAAGAAGAGAGGGTGGGAACACAGCTTATTTCTCTTGGAGAGAAGGTGAAAAGCAGCAGCTTGTGATTGCTAAGAGTAGTTACAAAATGCAGGTCAAAAAAACCCCCAAGAGATACTGCAGTGAAAACAGAAATGAATTTCTGCAAGAATAGAGAGAAATAGGGGAAAGAGGTGGGAAGTCAAACTGGAACGGTTGGTATGTTCTGGAGCAGTGCTGCTGACTGGGAAATTTTACACTGGGTGGGCTGGTTTAGTATTATCAGGGACTTTCCGTTGCAGAGCAAGCCTTACGTGCTCTTCCTTGCACAGCCTAGGAAAGGTGGGGATGGGATGGTTTGGAGCTGGTGCAAGATCCCTGTCTTCCCCCACGTCCCCACTTCCCTGACAAGGGGTTTGTACTCTGATGTTTGTCCCTAATCCCATCTTCTGCTCCCCCAACCCACAGGAGCCCTGGATCTGGAGGAAGATGGTGATCTCATCACAGTAGAGTTTGATGATGGGGACACGGGACGTATCCCACTGTCTCACATTCGGCTTCTCCCACCTGACTACAAGATCCAGTGTGAGTCTTGCTGTTCAGTTTTTTGCATGACACTTCCCACTATGAAACGTAGGGAGTTTCAGGCCACCTGCCTCTGAGATTTTGGGACAAGTTCACAGACTTTCAATCACAAAGATTGCACCATCAATTATGGACATGCAGAGCTGGGGTGGGATATAACCCATAGGGAAAAAGGCCCAGTCCCTATTGCAGAATTGGTAGGGATATGTTCACTGTATCGCATCTCTGTTTTATGTGTTACTTGACTGCATTTGACCATCTCTTTGACCTGTTCCAGGTGCTGAGCCTTCCCCGGCCCTTTTGGTGCCCAGCACCAAGCGCCGTAGCCGTAAATCCAGCAAAGACACTGGAGAAGGAAAAGAGGGAGCTACACTGGGGTCAGAGGAGCCCGTGTCAAAGGGCAAGGGGCGAGGGAGAAAGCCAAGCGTCAAGGCAAAGGCTGGTAGGTTGTCACCACTGCCAGACCGGGAGTTGGGAGAGTCCTTACACAGTTCCCCACTGCTCTCCTCAAGTTAGAGCTGTTGCATGGGGCAAGATTTGGAGGGGAATGGATGCACTGCTTGAGTGCAGAGCATCCACGCATCAGCTCGCTCTGCTGTGGCTGCAGTTTGCAGGAGGCTGGCTCAGAAGCTGGCCTGTGCTGCGAGAGCCGCCTCCTGTCAGTCAAGGCTGCAGGGCAGGGTCCCTTTTTCAGCTGAGCATCTCAGCAGCCATCAGTAGGGCCAAAGATGCAGGAAATCTGCAGTTTGGTTCCCCTGCAGTTGAAGCAGCATCGCTGGGCGTTGTCCATCAGCTGCTCGCAGGCGCTGGCATCAGGCCAGGCTGCTTAGTAAGGCTGTTCAGTGAGCAATGAGGACCTGTGCCTCTTTGGGGTTACCTAAGCAGTCAGGAAGAAGCCACCCTTGGCCAGAGACCGGTCAGCACTGGTGTCTGGTTGTGTCTGAGCTAATAGTGCCCATCATGCCTTTGTGTTTCCTCCCCTCTGCAGAAGAGGCTGCATTGCCAGAAGAGAAGGATCAGGTTGAGTCTGCACCTGTTACCTCTTCAGTCCCAGAGAAGCCAGCCTGCTTGGGCAAGCCAAGCATGAAGGGGTCGCGAAAATCACAACCGCTGTCAACTGGAGGCTCTCCTGCCCCCACAGAGGAAAAGCGGTCAAAAGCCAGCAAAATGAAAATCTCCACTAAGCTGCATACCCCCCCCCAACCCACTTACCAGCCTGCTGTGTTCGGCAGCATCCTCGGCACGGAGCCCTACAGTGATCTCCCGGGGTCGCTGGCAACCTTCGGCTCCAGCGATGCTTCAGCGTCGAAAGCCAAGACCAAGAAAGGGCGGCCCACAGAAGAGACGCAGGAGTTTGGCACCGTGGTCAAGGCTCAGAGGAAGCATGACAACGAAATCCTGATCAAGCTGGACCATGAGGGCGTGATGTCTCCAAAGACGAAGAAGATGAAGGAGGCGATGAGGATGCTGGAGGACTCGAACCTGGCCAGTCGCAGAGACGGCAAGAGTCTCTTGGGGCTGGGCTATTCCCCTGCAGTGGGTGCGGAGGGCAAGCAGAAATCTTCCCGAGCCAAAGCAGCTGAGGGAGACCCTTCCCCTGCCAGCTTCGGAGGAAAATTCGATGGCTCAGTGGAGAGCCTCACTGCTTCGAAGGACCAGGAAGAAAAGGCAGCAGCTCCAGCAGCCGTGGAGGAGTCTGAGAGCAACAGCAGCGACAGCAGCTCAGAGTCAGAGGGAGAAGAGGAGGCTGAGAAGAACCGAGGGGAAGCCCAGGACAGCAGCTCGGCCAGCTCGAGAGCATCCACCCCTCTCTCTTCCTCCAACTCCTCCTCCTCTTCCTCTTCTAGCAGCAGCTCCTCTTCATCCTCCTCTTCCTCCTCTTCCTCAGCCTCATCGACCTCTTCTTCATCGAGCTCCAGCTCTTCTTCCTCCTCCACTACAGATGAAGACTCCTCCTGTAGCTCTGATGACGAAGTAGCTGAGGCCCAGCCAAGTTCCTCGGTGCAGCAAACCCTCCCACCCAAGCAAACCAAGCAGGCAGGGAAATCCCGTACGTCCTCCCACCCCCAGAGCCAGAAACAGCCGGCGCAGCAGCCGGTGCAACAGCCGGCACCGCAGCAGAGCGGCAACAAGAGCAGGCCCAAAAAGCGCGAGGGCATCCACCTGCCCACCACCAAGGAGCTGGCCAAGCGCCAGCGACTGCCGTCGGTGGAGAACAGGCCCAAGATTGCTGCTTTCCTCCCCGCACGGCAGCTGTGGAAGTGGTTTGGGAAACCCACACAGGTAAACAGGGCCTCTCCCACCGCTCCATAGTGCTCTGTGCTTGGCGTTTGCCTTGTGGTGCCTCTTACCCATGCCCTTTCCCTTCTCCTGGGGTGGTGAAACTCCGCTGGTATGGTGTGTCCCCAGCCAAGGTCTCCAGTTTGCAAGGAGATTGGGGTTGGCCTTCGCTGTGTCTGGGGGAGCCATCCTGCATGGCGTGTCCCTCTGCCCTGTTTCCTGTGGGAATGCCTGTGGACACTGTGGCTCTGCCGACGGCGAAGAGTGGGATGCGGGACAGGGCAAGCAGTGGTGGGTGGGGGAAACTTGGGCAATCCCTGGCTGCTCACCTGTGTGATCCTCTCTTGGCAGAGACGAGGAATGAAAGGGAAGGCCAGGAAGCTCTTCTACAAGGCCATTGTCCGGGGCAAGGAGATAATCCGCATCGGAGACTGTGCGGTCTTCCTCTCAGCCGGCCGCCCCAACCTGCCCTACATTGGCCGGATCCAGAGCATGTGGGAGTCGTGGGGGAACAACATGGTGGTCCGAGTCAAATGGTTTTATCACCCAGAAGAAACCAACCCTGGGAAGAAACTCAACGAAGGCAAGGTAGGCTGGTCTCCTTTGCCGAGAGGGCTGCAATGCTGCTTGTTCCCTTTTGTTTCCAAGGATGAGGAAAACAGCCGTGGCCCAGTTTGTTACTCGTACCGTAATGGGGGTGGCACCATCATAACATGTTGTAGGGGCTGCCTGTGATGTGTACAAGCCTGGTGTTTACCCCTTGAGCAGGGGAAGGGTGGGTTTTATCATACGAGGAGATAAAGACTTCTGTGTTGGTCCAAAAAGAGTGTCAAGAGCTGTATTGAGTCTTTTTACAGTGTAAAAACGACTGGCCTGGTGCTCAAAAACACCGAATTTTGCACACGTGTGCAGTGCGGTTTACAGTAGGCTCTTAGTATTTATTACCAGTAGCTGTGGATGGGGGTTGAGGTTGTGAAGGCACACGTGGTGGGCAGGAGGTGATAGCATGGAAAAACAACTTACTCACCTGCTTTTCATTTCTGTTTTCTCTTTTCTCTTCCTCTTGGGCACAGCGCTGGGATCAGAAATCGGGCAGGAGTCTGTCCACAGCTTTGCAGGCATCCAACCAGAGGAAGGACTTTATGGAGGTTGGTGAGGTTGGCGGAGGGCTGGGAGGGGATGCTGGGGACGCCGTAACAAATGCTGCTGGAGAAATGCCCCCCGAGCTTCTCTGGCTCTTGCTTTTTGCCTCTGCTGAGTCCGCAGTGCCCAGGACTTTGGATGGGTGTTTCTGGGAGGGTGGGAGTAGCTGCAGGTGTGCTGGGTGTTGGGAGGAACAGAGGGCTGGTATCCAGCACCCATCTTTGCATTTGCATCCTTGAAGTGAGGGTGACAAACTCCCGGCCTCCATATTCCCCTGTCCGTGCGCTCGGCAGCTGCGGCGTTCCCATCGGTGGGAGCTGAGTGAGAGTGAGGGCTCAGGTTTAGTGCGCTGGACGGATTGTGTCCACGCTGCCTGTGGGGCCATGCAGATTCCCACTGTCCCTCCCCTGAGCTGGCAGTGGGGATGAGCGGGGAGTTCTGCTTGAGTGTGAGCACAAGCCCTGGCCAGTCGTGATGGATGTTTTTCCTGCGTATTGAAGATGATGCTGTAAATGCTGTGAGATCTAATGGCTCCTTTTCTTTCTATCTCCCTCCTTCCGTTCCTGTAATGCAGCGAGCCCTCTACCAGTCCTCACACGTGGATGAAAACGATGTCCAGACCATCTCACACAAGTGTCTTGTTGTTGGTCTGGATCAATATGAGCAGATGCTAAAGACGAAGAAATACCAAGACAGTGAGGACCTCTACTACCTTGCAGGGACCTACGAGCCCACTACGGGCATGATCTTCAACACCGACGGGGTCCCTGTCATCTGCTGACCACCCAGGGGACACGTGCCACCCCCTGGGAAGAGACGGGACAAACCTGAGGACGTGCCTGTTCAGACGACATGATTGTTTCTTTCAATGCTCATGACTTCTGTGTCACGCTACAGACAGGAGAGCGCGAGAGACACGAGGAGGAAGGAGAGGGCTGAAGAAGGGGGTTGGGGAAGCAGTTACAGGACTTGAGGAAGATACCGTTGGGGGGGTGGTGGTGGTGCTTGAACCCCAAGGCTCTTCTGGAAGTGGCTTTAAGTAAGGTGACACTTGACCAACTTCTCCCTTCCTCCTTTTGGTCCAGGAAAGCACATGGGTCCCGTGATCATTTCACCAGCGGGACCCCCCAGCAGGAGGGATCCCTTTTGTGTCATTTGCCCCATCAGTAACTCAGAAGCCTCCTGTACGTGGAAGGACACCCGCGAGCCTTCTGCGTACGCTCCTCTCCCTCCATATATTCCCTTTCCTACTTAGTTTCGCATGACCCTTTAGGAAGGACAGGGTGAAAGAGAAAGGAGATGAGTCTCTCTCAGCGCCTCGTCTCGATCCTCTCAGCGCCTTTTTGCGGTTCCCTTTCCCTGGAGGCCCCTGGCCGGCAATGTGGAGCACGAAGGGGCAGAGCCGGCCCCAGCACGGAGATGGCAGAAGAGGTCCTCCGGGCTGGGAGGAGCCGGATGGAAGACGAGCCAACATCCAGTCTGGGATGCTGCCTTCCCACTGCCTCGAACAAACGGTCTGAACCCGCCTTCCCCATCCCTCTACATCCCTCCTGCCCTGGAAAGGCGCTGGGGGGAGCAAGCGCATGGCCAGGGGGTGACACTTGGTGAACAAAGAACTCGTCTTGGAGCGTGCAGTGAAGGGGGGCAGGAAGTGACTGGGAAAAGCTGCTGCTCGATGCTTGGAGCAGAGACCACAGGCCGTTGGATTTTGGCATCCCTCGCCCAGCTTTACGCCCCATGCCTTGCCTGAGCAGAGATGTGGAGCTGCTGGGAAGCCCCCGCCCCTCATTTGAAGGGAATGGGGATAGAGAGTGAAGTCTGGCCATGCCTGCCTGGCGTTTCCACAGCCAGAGCCCCACTGCCACCTTGGGCTCGGGGAAGGGACCATTCAGCTTGCTCCATCCAGCCGGCCAACCTCCCAACGGCTCCCGGAGAGCCGCCACCATCGCCTCCTCCCTCCCTCTGCGGAGCTGACCCACCGTCTTGCTCCAGCTGGGCACACACCGGACCCATGGCATCACCGCCGCCGCACCAGGGTTGCACCCAGCCGGAGGGGACACCGGAGGAGAACCACGCAACGATGCAACATCCTTGCACTTAAAACAAAACAAAAAAAACTCCAAGAGACGCACTGATCTTTGCAACTACCAACTCGCACTACAGATTGCTAGGACGCAGAGTGGGGCCCGGCTCGGCCGGCAGCGACGGCCCAGGCTCCGGTGCGGAGACGCTTAAGACAAGGACAGATTGGAAACTATCTGCCCTGGTACCGGCTGCGTACCAGAGACTGGAGGCCGATGCTCAGGGGAGAGGGACGCCCCTGTGAAGTTACCCCCTTGTCCTTTAAACGAACCACATGGTGCTGAGCTCGTACCATCTCCACCCCGGGCCACCGGCGCCTCGGCGCGGCAGATAGTGACGGTTCTAGCCTGTACAGTTTTAATGTACCAAAAGACTCTTTAGCCCTCCTGTATTATAAGTCTTTAAATGGATTCAACTTTTTAATTATAAATATAAATATAAATATATATATATAAATATAAACTTTTTAAAACTGTGAAAAAAATTATGAAATTATAAAAAAAAAAAGAAAAAAAAAACGACAGAAATGAACACAGTCTGACGTTTAGAATATTATTTTTTATTTCCTGTTGGATTGTGATTGTAAATGATCTGGGAACAGGCACACCCCCGACGCTCAAAGTGTACTGTACTTCTAGAAGCAAATTGTGTGAGCATATTTTAAAGAGCGAGAGAGAGAGCGCGCGAGAGAGATTTTATGCTAATGTTAAATAGAAAGCACTTAAAACCCACTGCCTTCTATGGAACACAAGGATATTTCAGACAATCGAGAGGAAAGGAGAGCCAGGTTTTTGTCTTTTTTTTTTTTGTTTTGTTTATGTTTTGTTTAAAACAATTTTTTTGGCATTCTGTTTGTTGGAGAACTCCGTGTGATCTTTTTTCATAAAAAAAAAAAAAATTAATTGAAAAAAAGCAACCCAACGAAGCATCTTTCTTTGTCTCGCTTGTCCTGACTGCGGGGTTTTTCTCCCCTTGGTGGCAATGGTCTCTTTTTGGCTCAGCCCCTGCCTCATGTTCGGGGAAAGACCCAACCCAGGCGCTGCGTGGCTCTTCGGGGAGCCCCCGTCCGTCCGACAGTCCCCCTGCGGGGTGGCACCGATGGACGGGATGGGACCCCGGAGCGGAGGTCTCTGCTCACTGGGGCCCGTGGGGCAGGAGGCGTGAGTTCTTCCCCTGCAGCTGCGGTCACGGCGACTCCAGTACCCCGAGCCCTGCAGGGACGATGTGTTGAGGATGAAACTCTGGATTTGCTCTTTTTTGGTGTGAGCTGCACTTCAACCAGCCAGGGGCTTGGTGGGGCGAGACCCTCCGGTGCTGGTGGGGCTGGGTCGGGGGTGCCAAGCCTGGCACTTGCTGGCTCCTGCTCCCACCGCCTCCAGTCCTCGGGCTTCGCTTCCTTGGGAGGTGGCACCCGCTGACTCCTGGTGCAACAAGGTGCAGCCGGTCCCAAAAAAGCAGCAGCCTCTGTCTGGTGTTGGCACCTTCTCCAGATGGTTTCTGCTCTGCTCAGCCCCTTCCCTCTCCCACGTGCTGCCCACAAAGGTGTTGCACTTCAGCAGCAGTTTGCAGGCTGGCAGGTGTTCGACGGGACCTGGTGACAAATCCAGCTGCCCCAGGTGACAGAGGGGACCCTGGAGGTGGGGAGCAGCACAAGGGGCACCCCGAAACCCCACAGGACAGGCAGCAGGCATCACCCTGGGTGTGTTTGCCAGCCCAGCCCATCACCAGCAGACAAGTGCCTGCAGTGCCAGGGCCGTGCCGGTGGCATGGCTACCAACCAGGCATCATTGCAAAGGCACTTAATCTGGCATCAGCTTCGTTTATGTCCCTTGCAATAAATCCTGAAGCTCAGCAGTGGCCCACGGGCGGCATCCACAGCGCTGTGGCCTCAAGACCCCTCAGGACATCGGGATCCCCCCCTCTGTCCCGTTGCAGCCCGGGAGAGGGAGGTGATGGGGCAGACCCACAGCGTGGGGTGGGGGGAGGCAAGACCCTGCCTCTCTCACAGTTAGGGGAGGCAAAAAAAAGACACAACCAAAAAAAAAAAAAAGGTTTGGTTTTTTTTTCCAGACAGCAGAAGTGAATTGGGTCTTTTACACAGCAATTGGCGTATTTGGGGAGGGATCGTGATTTCAAGCCATTCTTGGTGAAAACCTGCAGCACCGTTGATGAAAGCCGAGATCCACCTTCCCAGAGCCACTGGGGCCTGAAGGAGCGTTTCCTTCCTCTCTTGCTCCTCTTCTTCCTCACCAGCCCTCCATCACCCTCCTCCCCAGTGCTGGTCCTATTCCCTTTGGAATTTGGCAGTATTTTCTTCCTCCTGGCAATTGCTTGGCTCAAACAGGAGAAGACACCCCACCCCCCCACTGGAGAGCTGCACATTGCTGATGGGGAGCTCCCCAAGAGCAACGGGACTGTCCCCCAGATTGGGGGGGGGGAATGTCACCCCAAGAAGTAGCCCTGGCTGGGCAGCACAGGCTGTTTTGGGATGCCACGGCCCCATGCCAAAGGGACGCCGGTCCCTGTCCAACCTGGGGCAGCTTTCTGGCTCCAGGCTCCCTCCCTGAGGAGGGACATGGGCCAAGCGGGGCGGTGGGGACCATGGTGGGAAGCAGGTCCCATCTTGTCCCCGTCGCCCCGCCCCGGGGCTCAGTACCCTGATGTAAAGGAGCCATTGGAGGTTTCGGTGTAGAAACAGGTACTGTGGGAGGTACTGGTGAGACTGTAGGCAAAATAGGCCACGGCCGAACCCAGTGTTAAACCCGTCATGTAGGACACGGTCATGGTGTTCCCTGCGGGAAGGGACACAAGGTGTCAGGGCGCTCTGGCCACCCCACGTAGAGTCCCTGGGAGGGCTTGGTCCTACCTGCCAGCTCCCGCTGCTCAGGGCTCACTTTCCCGGCGGCCAGGATCATGGGGACGCTGCCGAAGTAGCCGTTGGTGATGCCCATGAGGAGAGAGAAGATGCAGGGCCAGGCAGGGTGGCCGAAGGTGGGCCTCCCATTGGGGTAGACGCACATGATGAAGAGGGGGATGAAGACCACGCGGAGGCAGGAGTAGACAAGGAGGTGGGTCCCTCTCCAGTCATAGGGCAGGGCAGCCAGGATCTGCAGCGAGGGGCAGAGACCATGCTGTGGGGGCCGAGGAGGCTGGGGAGGGCAACATGGTGCCCAAAATGGGGCAGCAAGGAGAAGATGAGATGGTGCTGCAGGAGCCCAACCTCAGCCATGCTGGTGAGCAACTTCACACTAGTTAGATACCCATGGGGTGGAGATGACCCTTGGTGGAGCCAAGCGGCTTTGAAAGAGGACACAAAAAGGAGGCACGGTGGAAGGGACGCATCCGCCCCACCGCGTTGGAGTTGGCCTCTCTCCTACCTTGCCGACGAAGTCGGAGAGGTTGAAGATGGCCATGATGAGGATGGGGAGCCATTCCCCCAGCGTGCAGTTGTGGATCTCTGACTCCAGCCCGGGAAAGAGGCACAGCGTGATGAAGTAGGTCATGGCGATGGAGAGCATGTAGGCCCAGATGAGCCGGGACACGACGTAGCGGTGGAGCAGCATGTCTGGCAGGTACGGGCAGCACGGCTCAGCCAAAACCCCCAGCCCTACCCTTGCAGAGCCTGAAAGTCTTGCCCGCACCCCAACAGTGGCTTCCAAAGACGTGATTGCCCCATGTTTGTGGGTGTGTTGAAAAGGGATGACCCTTCCCCAAAGCCCTAGGCCACCGATCGCTCCTTCTGCCCCACAAAATGCTGCAAAATTGGCTCGCCCCCCTCCCCTGAGCCCACCACCCACCTCTGAAGCTGGGCCAGCTCCTCTTGATTTTGGGCCGGGGGACGTCAAAGCGCATGTAGGTGCCGCTGCCGGCCAGCTCAGCTTCGGGGCCTGGGCTGCCCTGGGGGGAGCTCGGCTGCCCCCGCGGCCGGTTCTCCTGCGTGGGGGGAGAGAGGGGACACCAGTGCTGAGCTCCAGTGGGGAGTGGGACCCCAGGGGGCATCAAGGAAACCCACCCTTGGCTTACAAATTGGACATCCTCGGCAGTGACATCGTGGTGGACGCGGTAGCCCGTCCCATGGTCACCAGCCCCCTGGGGCTCGGGGAGACCCTTGCGGGAGCAGGCAGTGTAGTAGCGGACGAAGTGGGTGCGCTTCACCAGGAGGTGGAGGATGAAGCATGTCAGCTCCATGCCAATGGAGATGAAGAAGAAGATGACGGTGTTCTCCTTCTCGTCTGAGAGCAGCAGCTTGGTGAAGATGCGGCTGAGTGAGATGATGACCCCGGCGGTGCCTGGTGGCATGGAAAAGCTATTGGCACAGGGTCCTGCTGAGCCCCACAGCTGGGGGACCCCCAGCAGCCCCCTACCGTATGGAGGTGATGCCTCCAGGTGTGGAGTAGCTACAAACAGTGATTTTTTTTGGGGGGGGGGAGTGGAGCCAGCTCCTGGCAGACACCCCCACCCCAAGCTTGGCATGGCAAAGCCACTCACCCACAGAGATCCGGTCTTGCAAGTGATTTACAAACCATTAAACACCCTGGTTTGCTGGGGAGCACCCTGGGGTGTCCCTGATCTGCTGGCAACCTGGCCAGGCTGTGCTGGGGACAGCAAGGCCCCGGGTGTGACTCGCCGGGGCCCTGAGAGACAGTAGAGGAGGGTCCCCCCCGAGTGAGCCCACACAGTCGAACGTGGACAGAGATGCAGGTACTTACTCTCGCCTGTCATCACCCCCTGCGTGTAGCGCTTGGGCAGCAGCCCCGTGTAGCCGTAGAAGCTGGATTGCTGCACTTCAGGAGAGATGCGCCGAGGGGAGAAGGAGGGATTATTGCTGCAACCGAAATGCCGGGTAGGGGGAAGAAACCCCAGTGGGGGCCCACGTGCCATGCCACCCGGGAGCTGCACCCTTCCTGAACAGCTGATGCAGCGCCCGAAGCCTTCTTGCCCCAAAAATCGGTGCACATTTTGCCCTCCCTGGGTGTCCCACCATGGCTGTTCCCATCAAGAGTGGCCACCAGGTGCAGGGGCTTGGGAAGTCACCATGGAGGCCCAAATGGCAAAGCCCATGGTGTCGGGGACTGATGCGTGGTTTGGTGCTGGTGCCCCCGTCCAGTCCCGTGGTGCCTGGACAGAGTTGGAGGGGAGGGAGCTGGGACGCGAGGGTCAGCTTATAGGGATCAGAGCAAGAGGTTGTCCCAGGAGACCACGGCTCTGGGGGATGGGGATGTTTTCCCACCCCTAGCTGAAGGGCTGCGCTTGCCCCAGTGCCAGCCGCTGTCCCGCATACCTGTGCAGCCAAAGGCCACCACCCCGACGGCGACCAGGTTGATGGCGTAGGCTTGCCTGCGGGTGAAGAGCTCCAGCCAGACATCACAGATGCTGACGAAGAGCAGGGGCCCCAGGGAGAAGAGGTAGCCTGTGGGTGAGAGATGGAGGCGGGTGGTGGGGGGTCAACGTGGGGTCGGTGCTGCCGGGGACTGTGGGGACCCCCACTCACCCACAGAGATCCGGGTGTGCAAGCTCAGCAGCTCCACCAGCGCGTTGTTGAGGATGACGGCCACCAAGGCCACCAGGATGTAGGTGAGGCTCATGTCGAAGACGATGGAGGTCCCTGTGGAGAGGCAGGTGATGGGGGGGTGGCGGGCGTCTGGCTGCCCTAGAAGCGGGGCAGGTTTGGGGTGGCTGGGAAGTGCTGCAGCTGCTGGAGACCTACCTGGGTATTTATGGTGCAGGTAGTCCACATCGGTGATAAAGCTGTTGTACGGCAGAAGAAATCCCACCCCGGCCAGCAGCATGGCAAAGTAAATCCCATGGTATCGATCTTGGGGCTCGGGATCCTCAGAAACTGCCCCAAAAGGGGAAAGAAAGAGACAAAGACGTGACAGTGCACTGCTGCACCCATGGGACCTGCAGCAGACCCCAGCCATGGGGCAACGAATGGTGCTTCCACATCCTTTATGGCAAATGAGGAGGGCAAGCAGCCCAGCGCCCCACAGCTCTCACGAATAAACGGCCCCAGCCCCGAGAAACTCCTTCCCTAAATAAAAGCATTTCAACGAGAGACCCAGGAGGCAGGAAAACACCCAGGCTTTGGGGGCTGATGAGTTTTAATAGCAGCCAAATAACCTGAGGGCCAGACAGCGTAGTTTAACAGCCAAAGCCAAGGCGCAAGGAGAGGTTGGAGGGGTGTGGACGTGGACAGGGATGCCCTGGATGTGGAGCGGGGCTGGGGTAAATCCCAGGGGCATCCCTGAGCCCTGCATGGGAAAGGGTGAAACTGCGGGCTGGGGGTGAGCCGGGCATGAACCCTCAACTCCTTGCCAACCTGCAGAGCCCACTGCCATAGGATGCTATGCAGCTCACATGGTCCAAACCGCTCAAACAGGTCCAAAAAACGGCATTAGGCAATTTTATGGCATTTCAGGCCATTTGTGGCTATTAAACCCATCCCAGGAAGCTCCTAAATGGGTGGGAAACCAGCAGGAAACCCGGCTCCTGGCTGTGGGTCAGGGCCGTGCCTGCCCTCACCCGGCTCCATGAAGGTGAGGATGCCCTTGGCCTGGCTGCCCCTCTGCAGCTCGTCCTCCTCCAGCTGGTAGCTGTCGAAGCTGAAGCTCATCACCACGTTGCCCTCCGGTGTCCCCGCAGGGCTCAGCTCCTTGAAGCGCTCGGCTCCCACCGAGCCCATCGTGGCCAACCTGGGAGGGAAAGCGGTGACACCCCCGGGGCACAGCTCCTGTGTCCCCCTGGGGATTGTCCCCTGGGTGATGCCAGGGGTCTGCAAGGGATGGACGGCACATGGCTGGCCCTGAGCCTCCATCACCCCACCGTACCGCTGCGGCTCCTATGTTTTTTCCAGATGCTTTCCCCGAGCAGAGTGGGGTCAGGAGTTTGGATTTGGGGTTGTGATTGATTGGTGATCAGGGGGTCTGTGCAAGCCTCCTCCATGGCACAGCACTCGCCCCAGCCTGGCACAACACCTCACCGCGATGCTACCAGTGCCAAATGCCACCATGCTTTCCAAAAACAATTAGAGAAATTAATGGGTGAAAACAACTCACGGGGGGCGGCTGCTGGGGAAGATCCTGGCTGCCTCGGGAAGCCCTGGCTCTCTGCAGGCAGCACACTGGTTTATGTCCTTTTTCAGCATCTCTGCTGCCCGGGGCTGGGGCAGAGCCACCGGCCTGGGCAGACACACTCCTGCAGCCTTTTCAGGGAGAGGATGGGATGCGACCCGGCTTTTAAGGTATGTTTTGAATCTGCTTCTCCGAGGGGCCACAGCACAGCAGGGAGATGCTCAGAGAGCTGTTGGAGAGACCCCAGCAGCACACCCGAGAGGGTCTGCACCACGTGCATTCCAAAATGAGCTCCCAAACCCCCTGGCATCCTCCAGCGACCCTACCAGAGCCACCCAAAACACGGTTCATCCCTCTGGGGCCCCCCCAGCCCGGGCCTTGGGGAGCAGCCCGGGGCAGCCCAGGGGCTGCTCTGTATTACCGGCGCCAGTCGCTAGATGCCAGCCTGCCTCCGCGCCCGCTGCCCGCGGACCACCCAGCCGGCCGGCGGCGGGGGGGGGGGAAATCTTCTCCAAGGCAGGAGGTTGAGGCAAGCAAGGGAAGAAAAAATCAATTATTACAGTGATTTCTCTTGTGTCCCTGCCAGACGTGGCGTTTGCAGGAGCAGAGAGGTTTTCCAGCATCTCCCTGGCTGCCAGGATGGGTCGGATGCTGGGGGACCCCGGGGGGGGTGGCAAATGTGGTGCCCACAGACCCTCCGAGTGCAATCCTAGAGCCTAAAATGCATCTGCTTGCTGCAGGGACTGGTGGCACAGAGCAGCGCTGCCACGGCCCCGAGGCCGTGCGGGGACCTGGACGGGGCCAGGCTGGGGTCCCCACCCTGCACCACGCCAGGGTGGGCCCCAAGACCCCCCATCCCGGAGCACTGTGGGCAGGACAACCCAGCGGGGCATGTTTTGGCTGGGGACACCTCTCCGTCCCATTGCTCACGGAGGAGCTGGCGGTGATTCCCCTCCAGGGAGCACCCTCCTGCACCTGATGCTACCCCAGGCGATAAAACCCAGTGGGAAGCATCTCCCGGGATGCCGGGAAAGCCTGTTGCAGGGTTTTCCATAGCAGAGATCCCAGCTGGAGAACACGCCGGCTGGAAACGCCCCGTACCTACTGTGGCCCAAACTTCTTGATGCCACAGGGCTGGGAGCAGAGCGGGATGCACTGCATGGCCACGGTGCTGGACCAGCCCTCCAGCACCCGTCTGTCTTGTCTGCTCCGAGCATCCCTGTGCCATCCCTGTGTAAATCAGATTTTCCCCTCCCTTTGGATTTACACCCGTCTACACAGGAGGGGACTCGGGCCTTGCCACCCCTCTGGCCGCAGGGTGGGAGGGGAGGGGGTCCTCCATCACGGCCAAGGGTGGGAGGTCTCACCCAGGGACAGGGCACCCGCAGGGCCGGGCAGAGCGGGGGACCCCAGCCCCACTGCACCCTGGTGCCGGGGGACCCCCGGGCAGTGCAGACGACACCCCCCCCCCCCCCCCCCCCCCCCCCCCCCCCGTCAGGGCAGAGGAGCGATTTTTGCTCTGGCAAAAGGGTCCCCCGACCCTTCGCGAGCAGCGAAGTTGCAATAAACGGTGGGATTCAATAACCCCCGTCCTCGGGGTGAAGGAGAAGCTCCTCGCTGGAGGGAAGGGGGAGGAAACCCGTCCCCGGCCGCGCCCGGGGGAGGATGCTCGGGAGCCGGGGAGGGCAGGGGGCTCGGGGGAGGCGTCCCCCCGCACCTCGTCCCCCGCACACAGGCGGTCCCGGCCGTGCCCAACAGGTCGGCGGCGGCTCTTACCTCCCTCCGCCGCGGCGGCTCTGCGGCATCGGCCCTGCGCCCGCCCCGCTCAGCACCGGCGGCCGCCGGCCCCCGGCCCCGCCATGCCGGAGCCTCCTCCGGGGGTGGGGGGGGGGCGCGGAGCGGGGGGAGGCCGGCAGCGAGTGCGGCGGCTGCGAGCGAGGAGCAGAGGCAGAGGCGGCCCCGGCCCTGCCTCCCGCCCTCCCGCATCCTCCCGCCTCCCCTTCACTCCTCCTCCGCTCCCCCGGCCCCCCCCCCCCCCTCCCCCGGGGGCGCGCACCGGGAGCCGGGGCGCCCCGAGCCCCCCCGCCAGCCCCGGGCCGCCGGGCGAGGGCTGGGTCAGCGCCGGGGGCCGCAGGAAAGGTTTTTCGAGCGAACAGAGCACATTCATACCCCCGTCTATAGGTACCGCCTATAGGTACTGCCTATAGGTACCTCCCATAGACGCTTGGGGGTGGGTGGGGTGGGTGGGAGGCCTGGAGCTAATTGCAAAGAGATTAATTAGGAAGGAAGCCCTGGTAATTTCATTTAGGACGTGAGCTTTGCAGGGACAGGGTCCTGCCCACCCTGCAAACGGTTTTGGCATAACAGTGGCCGACGGGGTCAGCGTGAGCTGTCCCATGGATGGATGGAGGGATGTACAGATAGGACGGATGGATGGATAGATGGACAGACAGAAGAATAGAGGGAGGGATGGATGGATGGATGGATGGATAGATGGATGGATGGATGGATGGATGGATGGATGGATGGATGGATGGATTGCAGCCCTGTCTAGCAGAATTTGGGGGAAGCAAGTGTGTGGGGGTCTCTGCTCCCCAGCATGAGCGGGGGTGGAAGCAGAGAAGGAAGGGAACCAACAGCGTGGGGTGGTGGGGATGTCTGTCCAGGGAGAGGACGTGTGTCCCCGAGGAGGGTGCTCTAGGCAGGGACACCACGGGTGTCCCCACCTCTCCCGAGCTGGGTGAGCCAGCCAAGGCTGCAGGTGACATCACAGAATTTGATGCTATTGAGTTTTCTTGCGGGAGCAGCAAGGCACGGGGTGGGGGGGGTGGGGTACAGCAGGTGCCCCCTCCCACCGAGCTGGGTGAGAGCCCTGGGGGACCAGCCCTTGCTGGCTCTCCCCACCCGGCGCGTGGGAGGATGGCGGCAGCGAGAAGGAGGAGAGGTACCACTCCTGCTCAACACGCCATGGCTGCAACACGCCGGGCTGTGAATTACAATCTTCTCGCAGGCAATAAATGCTGCGTTGTATAAATCAGCGCGCAGGGCTGGCGGGATGCGCTGCTGCCGCTCACGCCAGAGGAAATTAGAGACAAAACCGGCCGCGCCTCCTCAGCCACCCTTCTGCCAGGAGCAGGGCTGAGCGAAGGGGCTCCTGCAAATTCGTCTCAGGGAGGAAAACAGGCCAGGTGGAAATTTCCATCTTTTCTCCTTGGCTGAAATAGCCAGAGTTTGGCTCAGAGCAAACCAGACTGCTCTGCGGAGCTCTGCCCAGAGCCAGGGGCTCAGCTTTCCCCGCTCCCTCCTTGGCTGAGCACCTGCAAAGCTCAGTGCACTAGTGCAAGGGGGGATTTTTCAGGCTGCTTGTTTTGGCTGGGTTTGTTCAGCTCTAATTTGATAGTGCCAGGTTTACAACAAGACATTGTAAAATCTCAAAGCGCCTCACTCCTCCTGGGGTATGTCCCCTTGCCCTACACCAGACCCCATCACCCCCTGCCAGGTACCTTGGAAATTTAAGAAAAGGGGGTGACTGTGGTGGGGGTTCCCTGGCTGCGCCTGCTGCTGGTTGGCACCCAGACGGCGCGAGTGCACTACAAAAAGAGCAGGACGAGCTGAAGCATATGTGTGCTCGCCTTTTCACGGCTTGTTGGCGAGGCCCTGCTGCCTCGGCGCTCGCCAGGCAGCATTACTCACTGCCTTCCAAAGGGATTCTCCCCGTGAGCCGCGTCTCCCCATCCCAAAGCCCCAGGTATGGAGCTGGGGGGGGGGGTGTGTCTGTAAAAGCGACCAAGCTCAGGGGAGCACCTCAGCTCCCAAATGCACTTGGTGCTCCCTGAGCCTCGGGGAGATGCTGCGACCAAACACCTCGTGGCAAATAACAAGCCCCTGACTTTTACTATCCTGTCTAAAATCACACGACCTCTTGATCCCCATTTTGGGGGACACGGGGGTTCCCTTTCTGCTATTTCTGCTGTGGGTGCATTGGGGCTGTGCTGGGGTACCCGAAGAAACTGCTACGGCTTGGAGGTCTATGGGGGACCACAGGGAGATGAATCCATCAGGGTGAACTTCTCCGAGTGCTTTCTCTCTGCCTTCCCCATCCCCAAGGACAGTGTTAGACCCAAACGACACCATCCACCCTGCCCCGAGCATGGGCGGGCTGAGCCGCCTCTGCCCGACGGGGGCATGAGGAGGGGTCCCATGAGCTGGGCTCTCCCTGAGTTTTGCTGGGCTCTTCAATTTTTTAAGCTGGCCCTGAATAATTCAGCTTTGGATGTAGCTGGCTTGAGGTTGGTGAGCACGGATGCTCCTTGGGTTTCTGCTTGACCCACTTTGAACAGCCAGGAAAACCTGCCAGGCACGACGCTCTGAGCGCGACAGGGCGAAGCTGGCTCAGAGACCCTGGTTCCCATGGCAGGAGGGACAACCCGCGCACACACAGCCCCATCTCGGGGTCTCCCCCCGCACCCTCACATCCAACAACATGGACCACAGAGCATCCCTCACCCAAACCACAGCTTTTTGGAAGTATTTTTGCCGCCTTCCCTTTTCCTGCCTCTCCCCGCTGTCCCACGGCTCCCAGCACGAGCGGGTGCATCCCGACGGCGTTTGCCAGATTATGAGGAGGGATTTGCTCGACTCCGTGAACCAGCTAACAGCCTGCGGCTGCCTCGCCACGGCTCCTTGCTATTCAGAGCCTCACCTCGCTATCCTGGAGCCTGGTCGAACACTGATTAATCCCGCCGGGTGGAATAAGACACTGCTGATTCATTTGGCTTGGAGACGTCAGATTAGGACGGTCTCCAGAAATCCCCTGTATTGCGGTTTTTTTCTTGCCCTTCCAGCGGAGTCAGGTTTTATTAATCATTGCTGTTGCAGAGGTCAGAGGAAGGAGAGACCTTTCAGACCTTTCTCCCACCGCACTGCCAAACCCCACAGCTTTACACCCTTGGGGACCGCGGGAAGCGGCTGTCCCTGCTGTCCCCATCCCTGTGGGCACAGCCACGAGCCCTCCCTTGGTTAAGGAGCAGCAAAATCCGTCTCCTTAACCAAAGCGTGCTCACCCTGCGAGGGTGCCCTGGGCTTTCCGTGCCCAATGCCGTGTCCCCTCTGCGTCAGCAGGGGCGGGTGACACCATACCTGTGATTGCTGAGCAGGGGGCACCAGGCGAAGGGATGAAACATCTGTGCCCCCCCCCTCCCATACCCCCATGCTCAGTGCTCCCGGGAGCGCTGCGCATCCATCTCTTCCGCTTCACGGGAAGGGGAGGCCATTCCCAAGCCTGCAATCCCCTCTTGGAAAAGCGCCTTTAAATAGCAATGCAGCCTTCGCATCCTTCCCCGGGGTCTGCTCCCAATGCCGGCCGAATGTGCCGTGCCGGCACCGAGAGCATCCTTGGCAGCGCCGGCTTTGCACGGAGGCTGTGGGGATTAAACAGCGATGTTGTCGCTTGGCCGGAGTCACACTTGGGGGATTATTCAGGGCCTGTGAGAAGCGGAGAGTAGCCAGGGAATTTGTTCAGTGCAACTGGAGGGGTTTGTCGCAATCCGATTGCAGGCGAACAGAAATCCCCAGTGCTGGCGGGAGCTCAGCACTGGAGGCTGCGGGGATTAACTGGGTTTTCCCCAAGCTTTGCAACAGGACTGGGGTGGGAGGAGGAGTCGCTTTAAACCCAAAGCACTGGGTTTAAATGCTCCAGGGAGATGCAGGGGCTGAGCTGAGCATCAGCTTTGGGGCACCCAGGCCTTGTCCCAAGGCCAGGGACAAACTTCTTCCATGCGGATGCCCCAATTCTCCTGCAAGGGGTTACTCTGTGCATCCCTCCCATCCCCAAATCAGCTAAACCAGCCCGGCAGAGCTGGAGAAACCCAGAGAGGATACCCACAGCCTTTGCATTTCCCCCCTCCCCACCTTGTTTGTTGGAAGAGATTTGCATCCATCACTAATTAATCCAAGATGAGCTGCTAATTCAGCTCCTTGATTGCAACTTTGCATAATTGCTGCACGCACAGGCAGACGGGCAGGACGGGATAAAAAAGGAGACAATCAGCAGCAGGCGCAGAGGAATCAACGGCCGGGAAGGGCCGGTTCAGCTCGCTCCCACTCACCGGGCTATTTAAAGACCCAGGTTGAGAGAAGGGATTTTTCTCTGGAAGGAGAAAATGGTGGCAGTCAGTCTTGGATGGCTTCTTCCCCCCCGCCCCCCCCATTGCTGGGCTCACAAAGGGCCTCGCCAGCAGCCACAAAGCCTGAGCCCCTGTGGCAATGGGGAAATCGCGAGTTACAGGCAACACAGCCCCTTTGGCTGTTCCCATCGTGCTACCACATGCTGCCCTCCTCCCCGTGCTTCCCTTTTTCCAGTGTCCAAGCGGTTGTCTGTAGGTTTCAGAGTGAACGCTCCATGAAGGTGAGCAGGGCAATCGCATCCCCCAGAGCCAGTGCTCCAGGCTTCTCCCCCACTCACTGGGTACATTAGACCCCCCGTGGCCATGAAGGCTGTTAACACACCCCCCACCCCCCCCACCCCCCCAAAAAACAAGCCCCAGAGGCCAGCAAGCCAGGCCTGCTGGCAAGGCGCTACCTCCTTGGAGAGCAAACCAGCGGTGCAAGGGAGGCCGGGCAGCATCGCCCAGTGCCGTGGCGATGGGCAGAGCCACCAGCTGAGCTGACCTGAGCCCTCTGCAGCACAATTAGTGGGGGGAAAAAAAAAAAAAATCTGCTTTTCCTGCTGGTGATGTGCAAAGCCGTTTCCACAGGGCTCCGAAAGGCAGGCGGGCACCCGAGGGCGATGCAGCCGGTACGACACGGGCAGGCGATGTGCAAGCAAAGTGATGATGAGGTTGGCTCATGGGTTATTTTACCACCCTTCTCTTCCTCCTCCCTTCACATCCCACCCACAGATGTTTCCCCCCACCATTTTAACACCTCCACGCACCCCCCCCAGCACCCCGAAAGCTGAGCGACAGGGCAGCAAACAGCGGCAGACAGGTCAGCCCCGCGCTTTCTATTCACGTTTCGCCCTGCAAAAGAAAAGAGCTACTTTCAGCTCCAGCCTTTTCTCTAGAAAAATGCAGCTCCCAGCCCGGGGGCCCCTTCCCCGGCTCCGCGGCAAGTGCTGAAAGGGGGCTTGGGCGGCCAGGCTGGCCCCACCGCCCCTCTTAATCAGCCACGGCATGCATGAAGCCTAATGCCGTCGCAAAGATTTCAGCGCTATTGACACACATAACGCATTAAACGCCTTATGGGGGATTTGCATAAGCTTGGGGAGGGAGGAAGAGCGCGGAGAGGAGTGTCGACAATGGGAAAGTAAATGCATTAAAGCGCTTAGGGGGGAAAAAAAAATCTGATAAAGGAATAAACCAGTTAAGGGAATATATTACTCATAGCCTGGTTATCCAAATCCCGCCTTATAGGAAATCCTCTTAAAGCAATCACCTGATTGTGTGTTAAATTCCTAATTGAATAATAAAAGAATCATGTATTTTTTCCATAGAGGCACAAAGATGGGAGCCCATGCGGATGTTCGCTCGGAGGGAGCTGGCAGCAGAGGAGATGCGGGTAGAGAGGTCCTGGGGCAGCAGCACCATCCAGAAGGGATGTGATGGGAGATCTGGGGCCAAGGGAGGGTACGGCGTAGGGAGGGATGCCTGGGGAAGGGGAAGGCTGCAGCACCGAGCGCCTTTGAGGGCAGCGGAGGAAAGCTTTGCTGGGAGGGGTTGAGGAGCGATGGTGCCCAGGGGGAGGAGAAGGACCCGGTGGATCTCCAGGGCTCCTCCAGCCCTGGTTGTTGCAACGGTGTGGGGCTTACAAAGGATGAAAAAGCACCAAACGTGACTCCTGCCCCGGAGCTGCAGGGAACGCAGCAACTGCAACCACCCAGAATCTGGGCAAAGGGGACTTCGGGAGGGTTACAGCAGCCCCTGAAGCTGCTGAGGAGCAAAATGGGGTGGCGGGGGGGGGGACGACGACAAGTCCGGGTCTGGGGTAACTCCACTGCTGACACAGTGGAGATGTGTCAGCAGGAGAGGCATGGCCCCCACCGCCCCCTCGCCTCTCCCCCTGCCAGCTCGCCCCCCAGTTTTCCCAGCCAGGGCTGAGGGTGATGCCTACACGGCCTCTCCTGCCTGCTGCTGCCCTTCCCCCTCGCTATAAATAAGATGCAAAAAAAAACCCCCAAACCCAACCAAATAAAAAAAAGCATCACCTGCACTTAAGAGGTGAGGGAGAGCAGCGGGACTGACATGCACCAAACCCCCAGCCTGCGCTGGGGTGGGAGAAAAAGAAACAGAAGAGCTAAAAATAGCCCTGGGAGCTGCTTTCTTCCCGGAGATCATTTTTTTACCCGGCCATTTCATTTCATAAACAGAATTATTTATTTATTTCTCCCCCTCTTTATTCTACTTTTTTTTTTTTTTTTATTCAATGCCACCACTTTACCCATCTCCACGTCTCTGTTAAAAGCAAGTTAAAAAAACCCAACACCCAAAACCAAGGGGGAAAAAAAAAACAACCCAACCAACCCCCTCGATCGCTCCAGCAAAGGCTTGCGTTGCTACAGCTCTTTATAGGTAATTGAATATCCCAGAGTGCATCTGCTAATGCAAACTCCAATATAAATAGGCGGCAGCGGTGAGCTCGGGAGGGCAGAGGCAGCAGCTGAGAAAACAAAGCGAGCAGTGCCCAGCAAACCCCAGCCCTGGCCAAGCTCGGGGCTGCCAGAGGCTTTTTATTAGCTAGAATTGGATGGCCGGGGCCAGGCTGAGGTCCCGCTCCTGGGCGAGCACGGGAGCTGGCAGCAAGCAGGGAGGCAAGGTTTGCAGGGAGACGGTTACTGAGTTTTCCTTGCCGCGGTACCCTTTCTAGAGCTAAGCTTGTGCACGGCAGCAGGGTGCAAAGCCCCCTGATTCCCAGGGGGATTCCCTGTCCCCCTTAGCCCGGCGGGTCCCCCATGGCCGGAGCAGCTCCAGCCATACAGAGGAGCTCGTGGTTTTGCACCGTTTGCATCTCCAGTGGTGCCCGTACCGCCTCAACTCAGCATCTTCCAGCAGCAGCCAGGGAAATCAGGGATGACAGGAGTAGTTAATCTGAGCCTGCAGAGGCCATCTTTCCACGCGTGCGTTGTTTTGTTTTCAAATAGACTTTTAATAACTAATTTCAGATGGTAAAAAGAAATAGCTACATCCTGACATCTTGAAATGCAAATTGCCTTTCATCCTGGGAGACATGAAAGGCTGTTTGCTATCTGAAACGTTAAAAAGGAGCGAGATAACGTCTCCCGGCTCTGCCTCCCTGCTTTCATTTTCAAAATTGTTTTTGGGTGAGGAGAAAAGAGATGCTTTCTGTGATTGCGCTGTGCTTGTTGCCCATACAGAGCAAGTGCGGGGCGCCGAAGGTGTCCCCAGGGGACACCTGAGGCAGAGACCCCTCTACCCCGATGGTGCATAGGGAGGGGTCGCAGCATAGGGTTTGTATTTCCCTATAAGCCAGACCTGCTCCAGACTTTGGACAGCAGCAGAGGTTGTGGGGACCGGTGAAGCCCAGAGCTTTGCCCCCTCTCGCCAGGACTTGATTTTTGGGCCCAATTTCAAAAGCTGCAATACGATTTGCTCAGGAAAACACGGCAGAGTAGTGGTACAGTCAGGCAGAATCCCCCCCCCGGGCTTAAAGACACAGCTAAAACCACCACTGCTCTGCCAGGGCCTGGCCCCACCACGGCCCCGCCATGGCACGGCTGCAGATAAGCTCCTTCTCCAGCCTCCCAGCCGCTTTCCCACGCAGGAGGCTTGCGGCACACTCAGCAGCCAAGAGCCCTCTGCCTCCCCGAGCAGCTTTGGCTCAGTGGTGGGGTGAAGGCAAACACAGACCTTCCCCCCCCCCCCCCCCCCCCCGTCTTGTTCTGCTCTGAGTCACGGAGCGCCAGTGCGGAGAAGGTGCCCCGAGCACGCACTGAAGGTGCTGCAGAGCTCCGCTGCAGAAGCGGGCGGGAGGGAGGGATGCTGCGAGAGGGAACGAGGGAAGGAGCAGGGATGCTCCGGGGGCAGAAGGCTGGGAATGCTCCCAGGGAAGGGAGGAAAGAACACGGATGTTCCAGGGGAAGGAGGCCGGGATGCTGCCGGGGAAGGGAGGAAAGAACACGGATGTTCCAGGGGAAGGAGGCCGGGATGCTGCCGGGGAAGGGAGGGAAGAACATGGATGTTCCAGGGGAAGGAGGCCGGGATGCTCCCAGGGAAGGAAAGAACACGGATGTTCCAGGGGAAGGAGGCCGGGATGCTGCCGGGGAAGGAGCGGGGACGCTCCCCGCACCGCGGCTGCGGGGCCCCGCACCTCCATCTAGCGGCCGCGCGGCGGCAGAGCGGGGACACCCCCCCCCCCCCCGGCCCCCAGCACCGTCGCCTTCACCATCAGAAGGCCCAGGCTGCCGCCGGGCCGTCGCTCCGACTGCCCTCCACAAATAACACATCAGTCCTGATCTGGAGCTGCCGAGGAACCGGCTGCCAGGAGGGGTTTTTGCAAGCACCGCTCGCCTGCCCCAAGGGGGGAGGAGGGGAAGGCAGGGATAAGGGGTGCTCCCCCAGCCCCCTTCAGCAGGGGATGCTAAGCAGGTACATGCCACGCTGGCACCCAAAGGTGACAGTCTGTACCCACCACACGGACAAGGTGGGTCCGTTCCCCTGTGTCACTCAGTGCTCCCCGGCACAGGCCCCAACCTGGACCTGTGCAAACACAAGCCTCCCTTGCCCCCCACAAAATAGCATCCAGAATATCAAAATACTGCTAAAAGCCTCCGGCCTCTTCTATGGACTTACCTGGACCTAGCGATCTCCAAATCCTTTATTATAACCTGTAACTTAATAAAACTCACTGCCAAAAAAACCCCAACCCCAACCAAACATAACAAGGTGCTGGAACAGCAGGCATCGGATTTCCTCAACTCCAGCAGGTTGGGCAGAAAGCCCTCATTAGCTCACATCACCCCGTTAATTAGCTGAAGAAGTCTCTGCCAAGGGCCTGGCCGAGAGCGGTCCAGGGCCAGGGCAGATGCGGTATGCGAGAGGTGCACGCTCAGGGACGGGTGAGCGTTCAGTCTGGAGCAGGTGCTGCAGCGGAACAAGTTGCTCCCAAACAGGGGCAGGATGAGAGCAGGGAGGGTGCTTGCCTCTGCCTGCCGCTCCCCCCCCCCCCCACCCCAGCATCTCCTTTCTTACCCACTTGCTGTAAAAAAATAGTGATGCTGCGTGAAAGGAGGTTTGCCGCAAACCAGCGAGGCTGAGGGCGGTGTGAGCCCGCCGGAGCCATTCTGCCTGGTACCTCCGCTCCTGGCAGCACACCTGGCACAGCCCCAGCCCGTGAAGTTGGGCTGTTTACACCAGAATTGTGCTCTTGCTCCGAGTTATTTCATCTTGGACTCAAGTCCCGCGTAGCAGAGGGTCTCACTGCCTGATCACTTGGCAGACCACCGCGGCACAGCTAAACCCAAAAGCCTACTCACTACCAAGAGAAAGCGTGCCAGGAAGGAACGCAGGCACGAGTCCATGTCTACCCTTAGTAATAGGATAAATAATTGGAGATGAGATTTCTTAGTCCCTTCCCTGGGAATTCAGGCTTAATGGGCCAGACTCAGTAACAGCAGACAGACGCGAGACTGCCAATCTGAAAGCAACCACAGCTGCCTAGTTCAGGGCTGGGTTTGACCAGTTATTTACGATTTTTCCGATGCTTACTGGAGAATATTCTGCTTTGCTCTCCCAAGGCAGAAGCAGAG
The DNA here is from genome assembly GCF_965638725.1 of Aptenodytes patagonicus. Lineage (NCBI taxonomy): Eukaryota > Metazoa > Chordata > Aves > Sphenisciformes > Spheniscidae > Aptenodytes > Aptenodytes patagonicus. The sequence goes on from NC_134961.1 coordinate 8,363,018, forward strand.
GAGCAGTCGGACCTCCCAAAACATCAGTGGGTCTGGATGACGACATCCATCAGGGGCGTGGGAGACAGTTGTTGTTGGCATCACCGCTGCGGCTGGAAGTTGCTGCCACTTAACTGAATCCACCAGCAGCTTCTCTCAGATCCTGAGTTTGCTCCAGGCAGAAGACAGGAAACATCCCCAGCAGCCGAACGAAGAGTTTAGAAACACTCATCTGAGCTAACGTAGCCTATTTTGCCTGAAGCAAACGGAGGCACACAAACGGCACCGACAGGACAGCATCGCCCTCCAGAGCTAGATCAGGAGGAGACATCTGCAGCTTCACAGCTGAGGCCTCGCTATGAAGCGGTCACACAGGAGAACAAGGAGAGTCTCATCATCGCGTGCTCCACCACCGCTAGCAAGAGCGGAAAGGCTTTTTCTCCTCTCGTCCACCCTGATCAAAGTGTTTCTTGTGGCTTTGCAAAAGGAAGGATACGTACAGAAGCAGGAGATGCCTCCTCACCCATCCGCGTGGGCTCGCTCCAGATCTTCCTCCTGGGCTTGAAGGCGAGAAGCAACAAGCTTGCAGTGACAGCACAGTGAGCGGGGCGCGTATTTGAGAGCACTGCTTCAGATGCAACCCATAAAAGAAAGAATAAAAAGAAGTTACCTAAACTCACCTGAGGGGCAGGAGAAAAACGCACGAGTGCAAGTCCCAAGAAGAGCAGCTTTAAGGAGGAACGAGAGGGGAAAATTACATTTGCAAGCAAAATGTGCCAGGACAAACTCAGCTTGTCCTTTCCCAGTCCCTGCAAAACCCAAGCTGACGGTGTCTTTCGAGAGCAGCTACAAAGCACAGCTAGGACCGAGGGCTTATTAACTGCTGGCGTTTTGGTTTGGGCCACAGAGTACAGAACACACGTAGCGTCATCCTGATCTTATCCGGCCCCATCTCCAAGCAGCAAACAAAAGGAAGAAGACACGGAATACTTATCACAACACAGATTTAATTTCTTAGGCAGTTATAAAATTACAAAGAGCAATGGGCTAGCAGTGAGAGCCAGACACTCGGTGAGGTGGAATGTTAAGACAGATTTTTCCACTTATTGACAGAGATACTGAACAGATAAGTGAGCACTGCAGGATGCAGGTTTTTCCCCAGGTAAGGAAGCAAATGCAAGAGCAAATAGATCCAGGTAGACAAAGGGTTGAGTCGACGCCCCATAGAAACCCAGAGCTACAGGTTTGGGAACAACTCACCGCTCCTGAGAAACGAGTCGGGGACATGCAAAGGCAGCGCAGGGGGAAGACAGCGTACAGATCGCTGCAGCTGCATGGCCAAAGCCACAGCACTGAGACATCTGTAACGAGCACAACTGTAGCTATTTGCAAGCCAGAGTAAAAACTTCTTGTCTGTTATTTTCAAGGCAGTGCAAGATGAGATTTGCCAATTTGAAGAGTGTTAAATGAAGGCATGGTATGGTTAGAAAAACAGGAATTTGCTGAATTCCTTTGGTTGTGCAACTGGAATCTGAGAGGATTTATTTACAGTCAGAGCCATGCTTTCTTCATTGCAAGCCTTTCATGGTGCAGCACTGATTCCAGAAAAACAAAGGCCTGCTCTGCACATGTGGAGAAGACACTCTGCCTTGCTCTCAGATGTTAAAAGGTGTCGTGGTTTAACCCCAGCCAGCAACTCAGCCCCACCCAGCCGCTCGCTCACTCCCCCCTGGTGGGATGGGGGAGAGAATCGGATGGGTAAAAGTGAGAAAACTCGTGGGTTGAGATAAAGACAGTTTAATAGGTAAAGCAAAAGCCACGCATGCAAGCAAAGCAAAACAAGGGATCCATTCACTCCTTCCCATCGGCAGGCAGGTGTCCAGCCATCCCCAGGAAAGCAGGGCTCCGTCACGCCTAACGGTGACTTGGGAAGACAAACGCCATCACTCCAAACATACCCCCCCTTCCTTCTTCTTCCCCCAGCTTTATATGCTGAGCATGACGTCACATGGTGTGGAATATCCCTTGGGTCAGTTGGGGTCAGCTGTCCCGGCCGTGTCCCCTCCCAGCTTCTTGTGCACCCCCAGCACTCGCTGGTGGGGTGGGGTGAGGAGCAGAAAAGGCCTCGACTCTGTGTCAGCACTGCTCAGCAGTAACTGAAACACCCCTGTGTTATCAACACTGTTTCCAGCACAAATCCAAACCATAGCCCCATACGAGCTTCTATAAAGAAAATTAACTCTATCCCAGCCAAAACCAGCACAACCGGTTAAACCTCTGCAGTGATTAATCCCCACCAATGCTCTGGACAAAGACTCCCGTCGCTCCGCAAACAGCAGCAGAGCATCCGCACACACAAGCGCTACACTGAACAGCTCAGCGACCTACAAGGAAAGAAATTCTACCGTCTTACTGCATGTTGCTCTGGTGCTAATGCCGCTATTAGAGCCAAGAAAGCACAGTATGGAATGTAACAAAGAGTGCTCTGCTGATCAACTTCTCAGGGCTCTGCGCTAACCTACTCACCAAGCCGGTGGCTCTTCAGTTCATTCCTCCCTTTTTACTATTACGCGTAGGTCAGACGCACGTTTCCTCTGCGGAGACACCTGTCGCTGTATTAAGAGCCTTCTCAGATATTCATTCGCATTCAGGCAGACTTGAAAAGCCACCACCTCTACCCCACCCTCTGGGGAAAACAGGCTCAAGAAACTTGCTCGCGTAGGACCTGAAGCAGCAAGGTACATGCACGTATCTGATCGCAGAGGGAGTACTCGCACAAATGTTTTGCTGAACAGGGCCTCAGAAAAAACAGCTTTTACTAATCTCTTTATGCTTTTTACGTCCTCCTCCTCTGCCAGGCCCAGCCTTTTAACTGCTAGATTTGTATCTATCACTTGTATTTTGGAAACAGTGACATAAGAAGAATCCAGAGCAGATAAAAGCTTTCTGCCTCAGAACTAGGAATACAAAGTAGGGTAAACAGACAGATGTCGAGACAGCAGCGGAGTATGTACACTCATTACCTATTTGCACATCAAGAGAAACAGCTCCGTCCCTACGGTACTCACTGGGAACAGATCCCACTGCAATCTTAAGACCTGAGTTTAGGATTCCAAGTTTCAAAGTATTCCCCCTTCCCCAGCTTTGGTTGTTTCAGTTGCCTATCTCTGCCCCCAACCCCCTACAGAGTTAAAAAGCTATGAAGAAGTGCAGCCTGTACCTAGAGACAGATGCACTGTCACAGAACAAACACTGTCCTTCCAAGGAAGGTCAGTCTAAAACGAGAGGGGCTGTATAGGTGTTCCTGTATCGTATGACTAGAAGCCCATGGCCACAGCACAGGGCTAGAGCCTCCTTGGTTTACCCTGGGGAATCCAGGGCTGTTAGACCATCAGAATAGAAGTGTTTAGACACCACCTGATCCACAGAGCGTAACAGTGCAATCATATGCTCCATACTCAGGTGAGGATGCAGCTGCAAACAGCATTTCTGGTATGTTTAAGAAAAAAACAAACCACCAAACATCTTTGTGTCATTGGGATGAAACCCCAACCCAAAAGGCTTTTAACTTTGGTAGCATACCACAACAGGGCGGTTACTGAGGGCCTAAGGCCATCAGAGGGAAATGATATTAGTCATATTTTATCTGAGAAAAAGTTTATATCCCCATGCAATTGAACTTAAGACAAACTATTGTCACCACTCTTAAATACACTGTCAGTGGGGACCAGAAACCACCTGCTCCACGCTGGTCACTAACCCCACAATATTAATACTTTTGCTCTCTAAAAAGATTTTCCCAGTTACAACAACAACAACGAGACAGATACTTTAACTGGCTTCCAGCTTCTGCTTAAGAGTGAACCAAGCAGGGCACAGCGATTCAACAGTCAGTCTGCGGCTCAGGAGTAGGAGCATACTACAGCATATGGAAGACACAAATACAGTGAATATAGGATCTCTAACTCACCTGTGGAAGGTAAGGTACAAAAGTTAAAGGGGTAAAATTAGTACAATAAATGTCAATTTTTAGCAGTAAGAGTTAGTAATTACCTTAAGGGGTATATCTTACTATGTAACATGGCCTTTGTTACACTCAAGAGTTGTAAAACTTGTGTGCTTAGCAGCCCTGTGTTGCTTATGCATGTTTACTGCTAACTCTACTTGGGGAGTCTACACCAAGCCTCCAAGTACATTATCAGGAATGTTACCAGCTTTAGTCTGGAGCAAGCAGACATCTGACAGCTCCTGGGCGGTTCAGTTTGCCAGCAAAGCTCACTGAGCTTATATTTACTTCAAGACTTGTATTTTACTCTGCAGTTACGAGCTCCACAGCAAAGCTGATAGCACTCGCAGTAAAAAAAGTAATTCCAGACCATAGAATTTAGTTGTCAGCCAGAGCTTAAAGTCAAGAGACTAAGTGAGATTTCAGCATGGCTCAGCGGTTTGATTTGAATGTGCCGGGTTCTGGAGAGGACACCACTCCAGCCAACTACTCAGGACAGTCAAAGGTTTTCAGTGAATAAACAAGCCTGATCCCTTCTCTTCCACGTGTGCACGTGGAAGAACATCTTCCACATACACGGACTAACAGCAGCCTCACTGATACAGGCAGCTCTCTTGGCAGGGGCTACCACCATCTTCTGCACTTTTAGAGGAAGGGGAAGCCCACCTGCCCACACAGGGCTTTGGGGAAAAAGACCACTGCCTGCTATTGCTTGAGAGAAGACTTGTTAACAGCACCAAATCCTAAGAGCACATCACTGTCTAGCTGTGGTAGGGAGTTCACACGTAGCTGGAGTACTCAGCTTCTGTCCTTCTCTCAGGATCTGCAATTTCCTTGTCTGTTTTTATTTTTATTCCTTTGCAAGCAGTCAGTAAAGGAAGCAACCCACATTGCTACACAAAAGGCAAAGCAGGCTCATTTTGGCAAAGGAAAGTAATACTCACCAAGTACTTTGCTAATCACTTGCTCACTAACTGTTATCCAAGACTTAAGAGAAGGCACGTTACAACCCTAAAAATAGCCTGCAGCGCTGCTCAGCCTTGGAAAGCCCTAGCCAGGGTCAGGGCAGTTAAGGATTTATTCCAAAACTGCCAAAGAGACAACCAGTCCTTGGAGTGTATCACAAGAGGTACTCTGATGAAAGGGGAAATAAAAAAAATTAAAAAAAAGCAAAGCACTGTTATGCAGCAGAAGAGAACCCAGAAGAAAATTAATCTTTCAAAATCATTTATATTTACATCAGTATCTAGGAAAAAAAGTCATGAACCTTCACTATTAGAGCAGTACACTCAGCCCCAGACAGAAGAGAAGCAAGAATTGAGAGCTATGCCTTCTAGCTGAAAGTCTTAAGGCTGTTTAAAGAGTGGGGCTGCCATACTCTACAGGGACTTCCATCCAGCCTGACAGAATCCTTGCTTTGGATAATTTAAAAAAGTATAAAAAAAGGTTATTGCTACTCTGCCAAGGAAATAAGACAATCTACAGGAGAGAAAGAAAGTGCATTCCAAGTCTTCCCTAAAAAAAACCCCACAAGCTCATCAGCCACTAGGGGCTATAGACACCCAAGTACTAAAAGGTGTACAAACAAGAGACTCTAGCAATTCCTCCTTCCTTCTAGCTTTCTTCCTGCAGCAATTCCTTTTCTTCCCTATAAAGGCACTTTCTATATGCTATATCCTTATGCAGGGAAACACTTCCAGTTTTCCATCCCAACAAACAGAACAGTCCCACAAATACACAACATTCAGAAGGAATTTTAATTAACAAAATGGTCCAGGAAAGGGGAGGGAGAACCCAAAAAAACCAGGCCATTGCATTTGAAAGGTTGCATGTCAGTCACTAGGTATGCCTGCAAGCCCATGCACAGGAAACCATTTGGACCTTTGTCAGTGCAGAACTAGTTTCAGCTTCCAGAACCACTTCTCTACTCCTTCCTTATATAAGCTAAATATTATATACATATATAAAAAAAATACAAACTTGGGTTTGTTATAAAGTGGCTTCTCTCTCTCTCCCCCTCCTATGCTTGCTTGGCACATGAACGCATGCAAAGCTAGTAGGCTCTGAGGGCTGCACAAACAGCAGGTTTTGGCAACAAAAAAAACCCCACAGCTAAAATAGATAAGCAAGATTAAAAGCCACTGAATTGAAAACCATATATTTTTCCAATTGTATAGAATTAGAACTACAGCTACGACTTAAAACTGTAAGAGTCTGTCATCCTCTCTCCCAACTCATGTCAAAGTTCATAGCAGCATAACACGAGATTCCTCAAGAAACATCAAGCCAGTGTTCTCTGCTTCAGGAGTGAGTTCACAGGTCAAAGTTTAGTCTGTCCGAAGGATCATGGGAGGATGCTCACTGTCTTCATCCAATCTAAGTGAGTTGGTTTCATCTTCCAGGCAAACTCCACCCACGGCACCCAGGTCATCCGTATAGGCTGGAGAGAAAGGAACAAGTAATTGGGGGGTCAGCAGCACAAACTAAGGCTTGGATCCAAAGCGGATGATTAGAGCTGAAGTACCAGACATTACTTGCAACAGTTTCACTGCCACCTTATTTTTGCTTTTATCATGACCGTGTTTCTCCAAGCCAAGAGCAGTTTATGATCAAAATTAAACTACTCTGCATGTGCTCAATGCGTACTTGTGCTTTGGGCAGGCTGATGTTTTTCTTAATCTCCACCTGTGCATTACAGCTGCAACTGCAGACTATCCTTCCTCTGCAGTTGAAGCACTGACCTGAGTGCCATACAAAGATGGTAGAAGCTCCACTCGGAGAGCTGCAGCATTAACCAAATTCTCATCCTCTCAATTTAACAGAGCAGCAAATCAGGCTAAAAGCTCACTGTTCCCATAAAGGAATGATAGGAGCACTTATCAACCTTGTTAAAAAAAGAGGGGGGGGGGGGGGCTATAATTCAGATGCTTTGCATGAGGTCTGGGTGCAGAACTCCTGTATGAAATAATTGTGTTAGGGCATCTCAAGAACTATTTGGCAAGTGCTGCAACTACCACTACAGTAATCAACCACAATTTGAGACAAAGTTCTACTCAAAGTAGCAAAGATGAGCGATCCGTCTATAGGAGGCTACTGTACACCACAAGTGCTCTTTTCCTACTGCTCACCAATGCTCCACATCACACCCGCAGTTATGAAAAGCTCAGCGTTGAAGCAGACGTGCTCACGCAGCCATCTAGAATGAAGCAATACGCAGAGGTGCTCTCTGCCCCATTTCCAGCCTTCTCCTTACCATGCCTTGTGGGTGAGGAAGGCACATATGTACCTTTAGTCACAGCAGCACTGTATGTCTGCGCTACCAACGGCCGGTCATGGGATGCAGACTCCAGAATTTCGTTGGCTGGCTCCATACTGCCATCGAGCCTACCAAGCAGAGAGAGGTTAGCTGGAGAGGTGATCTACCTGGGCATAATACAGCTTTAGTTGACAGCTACAGAAGAGAATCTCATTAGATGTGCAAGAATAATACATATACACATGCAACAGGAGGAACTTGGTCCCTCCATTCCAGAGTACTGTCAAGAAGGCATCTGAGAACACTTCATATTTAACACTGAAGACACATCAGCGATGTGCTTGCCTGACATGGCATCAGAATCTAAATCCTAGCAGCTGATGCTACGAAAAAAAGACTCAAAACAAGAGCACATGATTAAGAGACATAACCATTCCAATCAGCAATGTTACAGATTGTCTCTTGAGCTCTGTCCACAACAGAAGCAGTTGCTTCATACATATACTAGAAAACCAGAAAACCCTCTAGTGAAGGTATTAGAGCATTTCAGAGATTAAGAACTTGATAAAAACTTCCCTCTGAGATTTCACTCCATCTACAAGTGAAACCAGAGGTCATACCTTAAAACGTTCAGATAAAGGTATGATTTTTGACCAGTATTATAGATTGACCAAAGTTGCAAACCTGAATTATCATCGTGAGTTATTGGCTTTAATTCTATGATTGATCACATAAGTAATCCAACTATATTACCCTAGCTTTTCCTGCCAAACCTTATTAAAAAACGCCTTGTCATATTTTCCTTAAGTGTTCTACAATACTGCTACAGAACATTAGTTGGCTGATCTATATGCAAGGAAGTTTAATAAGGACACCGGCAGAGAGAATACAGAAAATTTCGTAGGCCAGATTCCCCTCTGTGAAGTCAGAGTAACATCTCTTTCATCTCTGTAACTGCTTCATTTATTGATGAAGAGGATGGTGTCAGACGTTTCAAGTTCTTGTTTAAGTAACTCAACTCAAACTGCCAAGTAAGAGGAAACAGAATCATACAGCTAACAGCGATTGATCCTTCACTGCAATCAGACAGTGTTAAGTTTCTGCTGGTAAAGCGGTGCTTAGTGTAGAAGATACTAGGAAGGAAGGCGCAGGGGGATTCTGAAGTTACTCATTCGTGTCAGAGGTATGGAAAAAGATTAGTTTAAAGAAATGAGCTGTTCTAAGTTAAACCTTTGCAGAACAGAACTAAGTTTAAGAATAAACTGGATTTTGTGAAAAAATAAGATATAACAGTCCTCAGCTAATGTGGACTTACTTGTGCTGCTTCATTAGTGTGCACTCTCCTCCTTCTTGAGGGTCTAGGTTGTACATGTAGAGATATCCATCAGCAGCTCCCACCAATAAACGAGGGATCTTCTGGATTCTAGAAAGGTTTAGGGGAGAGCAACAGATTAATAAGAACTTCAGTTTCGTATCAGCACACTCTCCTCCCCTCCCATGATTTTAAGCCATTATTTTCCACACTCTTGATTCTAGACAGGAAACATTGTTAACAGTTAGACGGAGCACCTAGGAAAGAACTGTGCGTAAAAAAAAAGACACAACCACATTTTGGGGCTAATGGGATGCCATAGGAATCAAGCAACTTATATATAACGCAGTAAAACAGATTCAGAAGTTACCATCCTGTTATCAAGCTTTGTGCAACTCCAGAGACATATTCTAACAGGAAATATTTACTTATTTCAGAAATGTTACAAGGCTTAATTATTGCTTAAAGGGTGCTTTGAGATCAGAGAAGTGAGAGTACAGACATGAAGTCAATTTAGCATAAAAACTGTAAAACCCCCACAACTAAGTTTACTACCGCCCAGCTTATTGCTTTGGTAGCCGTGCCAAACAGGACCTGCCTTTGGCGAAGACAGAATAAAGATTAGATTTAGTCCTCAAAATGAACTTTAACAAATGCTATGCTGTTTTAGAGACAAGAATAATATGAACTTGCTTTCAAAGACTTCTTTAATGGTTAGTCTAGATTGCCTAATTTTGCAATTCACTAACATAACATACAGTAACACTCCCCCAGCACTAATGGAAGCAAATGCCATAAGCCCATGGGTCCATTCTCAACATTCTTCTTTCAAAATTAAAAGACATCTTTAAACAACACTTAAAACCAGTCTGTTCTCATCCAAATATTATGCCTTTCCCTCCTCCCCTCACAGGGCTGTGAGGTGTTAGCTCTAACACATTGCTCTTAAACTGGAAGAGGCTTTGAAGTGATTACAGGTGATCCATTGCTCCGCGTACTACCCGCTCCGCTGGAGATGAGGTTATGTTCTACAGTGTCAGCCTCTCCATAGCCCAACATGGCAACCCAGAGAGGTGGTGAATGCAGGCTCAATTTTTTTTACTCACGTGGCAAGTGCACAGATGTTTTTGTGCCCACAGAACGGCAGGCGGACTGTAGCAAAGGCTCTACCCTGGTTGAACATTTCTGTTACTTGAGAGGGCAGATAGCTTGTTGAGGCCATCAGCACTTTTCCAAAGTAACCTGTCCAGGTTGTAGGCTCTTCCTGAGGTCTACAAGTCAGAAGAAAAAAAGTGACCAACTTTGCCTTCACATTAGAGAGAAAGGTGTGTAAACACTTTGAAACATCTTTTTATTTTTAAAGATATTAAGCAGCTATTTGTTTCTCTTCAGAAATAACTAACACCCTTGAGAACTCTAATGCACTCCGTTTATGCTACAGGGCACAATGTGTCCTACAATACCCTCAGCCTATTATTTGAGCATGTTTGATTGTAAACTGATACTTCTGCTTATAAAACTGCATTTCATAAGGTTCATTATACAAGCGCAAGATCTACTGGAAAGTGCTACATTTCAAGATTTTATTCACCTGTTTATCACTAAGCAAATCATTGTTTCCAACAACTTCCACAGAAATGTAAGACTGTCCTCTCAAATCATAAATAGGAACGTTTTACAGCTTAGTGCCTTTTAAAGCCCTATAGGCAGATAGAAGGCATTGCTGAGATAGTTCTTCCCATATGGATGTCAGAAGAGGTGAAACACAAATGTAACTGAAAAGGTTAAAATGGCTCCACATTCCTCTGCCAAGGATGGCCAATTTCTCTTCGGCAGAAATAGCTTTTCTATTCACTGCGAGAACAGTATGCGGCTCAGCTACAGTTGCCGATTCATACGTGACTTCTTATGCCCTTTACTTTACAGAAACGTTCAAAAGAAGTCTGTCCACGCTTTGGAGAACTCATCCTGTTGAGAATAATCAATTTGAAAGCCTTTTCCTTGAAAAAAATCTAAGGCACCTCTGAAACCTACTTTTCTTTCACAGTCTCAAGTTTGAAGATATGCACCGTCTCTGTGTTACTGGATGCAGACAGAAACATGCCATCCATGCTGAAAGCCAACGAACAGATGCTCACGCACCTAGGGGAAAAAAGAGAAAGGAAAAACAATGAAGCATTATTTTTGACATTCTAGTACCGTACCAATTGGTGTAAGAAGAAAGCTAGTGTTAACTAACTCATGGGAATTGACTTAAATGAAAATATTACTTCTCCATTTTGGTAGGTAGGAGTCTTTCTGCACATTCACCATAGGAGCTCCATAACGTTCACATGAGCTGTACTGTGAGAGCTGGGAGGAACGGTGGCTGCACGGTAGACTCACCTGCTGCTCTTCTCCTGTCAGTGATTGCAGGTGACTCGCAAAGTATTTGGCTTAATTAATAATTAAGCAGATTTCTCAGTCACCACTGCTTCGCAAATAAGAAAAAAAGAACATTTCCATAATAAGCATTCTGCATTCTCTGACACCTGCCTAAAGCACTTCAAGAACAAGATCCCCATTAATGATGTTCAACTCTGATGTATACCAGATATGGGGGTCAATTAGTAACAATCTGAACTCAGTCTCACCTCTGTATAAAGTACAGTAGAACTAGAGTTACTCCTACCACAAATCATAGTACCATTTCACAATGGTTATCAATGATCAAAGCACTAGAAGGATTTAGAAGAGAGTGAGAATATTAGATGTACTGCCTCCAATTGCCACAAGAATACAATATATCTTACAAAAGGTGACCCACTTAAAACAAGTTCCCTCACCAATAAATTTTTAAAAGGCAAGAGGGAGTACGATTCTGACAGGATTGATTTGTAGAATAGTCAAGTCCAAAGGAATGAAATTGGAAGACATTCAAGCTGAAACTGTTACAAGCGTACAGGCAGGGATGAATGAAGATGAAAACAGGCAAAAATCAGGATGCCAGCTCAATTGCAGAACATACTGGAGATCTACCATAAGGAATGAGCTTCAGATAATTAGCCCAGTTGAACTTTACCTCTTCACTCCCCTTCGGAATTCAAAGAGTTTCTGTCCCTCTGGAATGGAAAACACTCTTATTACTGTCCCCTGTAAAGGAAAAAAAAAAATTTTTCATTTCAAGTTCGTTCATTGTGTATTAGCTCTAGTGAGCAGAGTACAACTACAAGCAGCAAACCACTTTGCTGTTAACTTATTGCCGTTGATGCACACCACATACTAGCATGAAGTATTTATGGAGCTTGTTCGTAGGATGTGTTTGAAGAGTAGAGAAACAACAAGAGGTGGGAGCTACTAATGTAGAGAACAAGCTATGCATCAAGAACAGCCCTTCTTATCATATTTGATCATGAAAATGACCACACTAGACAAGTACCACAAGTACAGTCACCTGGATGTCTTTGTGCCTTTATCAGATGCCATCAGTCACACCTTTATATTCTAAGCTTATTACTCAAAGAGCAGAGGCTTCAGACTTTCCAATGTGTACCATTTAGATGGACAATTTGTCATTGTGTGCCAAAGACTGGCAAGACACTTCTCTCTATTCTGACTTTAACTGTCTTGTTTTCATTAGGAAGACAGGCTCAAAACAAGACAACTAATTTCTAATAAGTATCCTGCACTAAAGGGAGAAACACTTAGAGGATTGCCCTGATTACAGCCAGATTAAAATGTGTTTATTTAAATAACCTTATTACCCAACATTTCACAGCATGGAAATTGTGTCCAATATCATTAACGGTTCTTAACTTAGATTTGCCATTATAACTGTAAGCCTTCTTTTTTTGGCACTTGCGCATGGAATTGTGCACATTTAAACTTACTTAAAATGCTTAGAAACAAATTTCATTTTTATCACTCTCGGCAAGTCAATAAAAAGCCACCTTACCTTTTCTGATGCAGTGGCAAGTTTAGTACCACTTGCATCAAATGCCAAAGCAGCCAAGGGACTATCATGAGCTGGGATCATATTAGCAGCTCTCTGCAGGAGTGAATCAATAAAATATAACCTTAGTACAGTACAGGTTAAAAGCTACACGTTTGCAGCTTAAGACTGCATATTTAAGAGCATTTGAGGCAAATATGGGTCTTACTTTACGGACAACAGCTTCAATATTTGTTTCAGTAACTGCTAAGTAGAAGTACATAAAATTATCACATTAGCACATGCATAGAGACTACAAGCAGTAGAAGGATACTTAAAAGACAATTCAAACAGAAATTACTTTGCTCCACTGATTTGCCCAACTCTACTCATCAAATCTAATATTAGCGTCTGTATCTTCTTTGCTGACGTTCTGTGAAGCCTAGCTGTTAGAGATACTGCAAACTGACACAGAAGAACCTGAGTGTCTAGTAATTCCTCTCTGAGCAAGTTAAAGTCATTTCCAAAGACTGCATCTTTAGAAGTGGAAACAGCATTCACAAAGATCCTTACCAGATTGATGGTGTCAAAGACTTGTACTTCTCCAATGGTTGCACTTCCTGGATAGGCCAGGTAGCAGTTATCATTGTTTATTGATAAAGCACACAACCCTAGAAGGGATGCAGAAACAGAATTAGAAAGAGGCAAATTCCAAGACTTATGCAGCAAAACTCTGTAATATTCAAACACAGAATCAGAAAGATAACTCAAGTTATCCTTGCAAGGTATGAACAGAAACAGAACAAGGATGAGTAATCTCAGAGTCAACCTGCAACATATTCAACTATTTAGCATAAGTTAAATATAAAGTAGAAAAGGAACAATACCAATAGAGCTACAACAACCGATTAAGCAGTAGAATTTCCCATGTCTGCCATGACTCCTAAAGCATTAACCTGAGAAAGCCTTTAGCTATACCAAGTGCTGGCAAAATGCAGTTTGTATCTCTACTACTTCTTTCTAACATTTCAACACACCCACTCTAGGAGACTAAAATACTGGGAAGATGCAGTTTAAGGCAGAGTCTGCTATTTGTTCTCAAAAACCTCACCTGGATTAAATGGGTAGGCTTTAAGACAACACTCATGTATTTAACTGTTACTTTTATTTGCAAGTAGAATTAACATTTCCATGTAGGAAATGTCATACATTGACACAGAATACACTTTTCAGAGTTATGCTAGCTTCTAACAACATACTTACCTGCAGGATTGGGAGGTGTCTCCCTGATTGTATGTAATACCTTCATGTCTCGTATGTTGTGTATATAAAGAGACTCTTCCAGACATACTATCAGCCTCTAGACATGGGAAAGAGGACAAAATGCTGATATCAAACTGGAGTTTATATTAATCTATCAATCCTAAAAAGAATTATATCCAAAAATGCAGTAGGTACTTTCCAATAGAGAAGAGGTGGTACCCACCTGATGGGAAGAAATAAGTCTGACAGAAGATACACAAGATACACAAGCTATACCTCTTGACAAGGCTTCAACAGTGCAATACTACACTCGGTCACTTGAACTGACCAGTGCACTTGACTTCTCTCAACCATGCTAGTGCAAGTGACTTACACTACTAGTTTAAGTCAGCAAGCCAGAAGCCTTCATTTAAAGCTATTTAATTCTTACTCTGTACCTGCCCTTATGTATTCCGCACCCCCTCTCCCCCAAAGAGGCCAATTCACATGTGGAAATAATTTTCTGCTTTGGCGAAACAGAAAAAAAACCATACAAGACTTTTTTTAACCATTTATAGAGACTATTACTCATAATCATTTGTGAGGGGCTTTTTTTTTTTTTTAAACTTTAAGTCCTTCAACATCTCATTTACACTTTCGTAGACTACATCTGGATGACTAACAAGATGTTACTCATCTAATCCTACCTCACTATGCCAGAAATCAAATTAGCCACTGTTCCCCTTATGATTTTAAACAGGAATCCATCTTCCCACACCTGACTTTTTTGGGGGCAGGGACGGACACTAAGAAGATTTTCTCCTTCAGATACCATTCTCTCTACTTTGAATGAACTGGTTGAAGACAGAAGTCTGTATTGGCAGAAGAGCCTACTAATGATTTAGTAATACAGCAAACTATGTTTCCAGGTACTTAACTCAAAAAAAAAAACCACCACTGAACTGGTGAAATTTTTAATTTTTTTTTTTAAAGAATTCAGCAAACTGTATTTAAAAACATAAGAAGTGAATAGATAACAAAGTTTAGGCCTGAACAGAAACTGTCAGTTTCACATATTTTCACATTTAGGATCACAGGATGATTCACACTGGGAGGGACCTCAGGAGTTCTCTAGTCCAACCTCCTACTCAAAGCATGCCCAGCTTACTCAAGGCATTTTCCTAAGTAAATACATAGAGAAACAAAAATACTTAACCAAATACAAGTACTGAGATGCCATACAGAAGCTACAGTTGGAAAAGTACGAGTTAATTTCAAACAGCAATTCTGTCACCAAAGGAAGACACATCAATCAGCAGAGGAAGTGCCAGAATAAGATCCACAACCCCTTCCCGTGTTTTCACCTAGTCAAAATTATTACTCACCTGTCTATTGAGTTTGACAGCCAAGATGGTGTTGGAGTAACTGTAGTTGCAAATCTCTGTCCCCTTCTTAAAGTGACAAACTTTCAGCTTGCGTGGAGCTTTAAGGCTAACTATGGCCACCAGACTACTGGAGAACAGCCTCTCCACAATGCACACATCTTCTGTGTCAGCTGAGGAATCACAATAAACGAGGGAAAAATACAGAGGGAGATTTCAGGGAAGAAGAATGATGCACATCAACAGGAAATACTGTCTAAGAAAGTACAGTCTACCACCACAAACATTCTGCCACGACAGCTCAGAGTCAAGGTGGGATGCAGGACAGGTTTTTAAAGCAGAAGATCTACCCAGTAAATGCTGATTTACAGAAATCTCCCTCCCCCCCCCCCCCCCCCCCAAGGTGTCATGCAAGTTTACACTTCAGAACAGAGCATCTACTCCCCCCTGCCCAAGATCCAACAGAAAAAAAATCCCAAAGATACAAAAAATAGCAAATTGTCAAATTCCAGAATCTTACAGTCTTCTCTTATCTCTGCAGAAATCGAGGAAAGCAAAGTTGTTTTGAGGTTTTTTTGGGTGTTTTTTGTTTTGTCTTTAAAGCTATACTATGCATGGAAGGGTTTTTGATGATGTGAGTTTCTGCACACCTCTCCATGAAGAAAGGAAGGTTATTGTACTCAAAGAAGCTGGTAAACTCATTTGTTATAAGACTGCTTCAGCCACTGATTAGATTTTGTGGTTGGGTTTTTTTTTTTTGGTTTATTGTTTTGTTCCCTCCCCCCCCCCCATCTTTTACCTGACAGTCCCTAAAAACATTCTGTACAGGAATCACCAAAGCCCAGCATGTATGCACAATCATAAAACAGCGTTACTTTTGTCGCGTGTTCTACTATGGAAGCACTGGAGGCAAAGGAGGAACACAAGTCACCATTCAAAATGTGGGGAAGATAGCAGGAGGGAGGAGAGTCCAGGATCTCTGGCAAAGAAGCACTTACAGAGCATTTGATTATAGTACAGTATTGGACCAAGCTGGTAGGAGTCCAAGTCCCACCACCAGTTAGCCTGGCATGTCTGCTTCCCCCTCCTAGCACCTGAAGCTCCCCTCCAAAAGCCCCAGAGACATAGCGGACATAGTTTTCACACCAGGAGAAAGCTGGAGAGAGTTCTACCACCCTCTGCAGCTCTCTCACAGCTACCGGCTACATCTGCCCTTCCATTACAGAACTGAATCAAGACAAGCAACTTGAGCCTTTGGCCCTGATCCATCGAAACAACCAAACTTTTCAGAAGTCAATATCTGGATTAGCTCAATGCTTAACACATTCCAAACTGTAAAACCGCCAGTAAAAAAAAAAAACAAACTTATTTCTGAAGGCTTCTGTTTTGGTCAAGAGACACATTAAATAATTGGCAGTGTTCTCATCACCAATGACAGAAATTCCCTGAAAAAAGTTCTGTCCAACATTCTCAGCATATGACAATGTCATCACTGTGTGACGTCTGCTTTGAAAGTGCTTTTTCTGGGCAGTTATTTCAAGAAAAAGAACAGAAAATATTTAATGCTCTACATTCTTTTGAGAGAAATAGCCTCCTTATGGAAAAGGAGCAGGTTTATACTAAGCATTTTCAGTATTCTATGCAACATAATTGACTTTTATCTAAATCTCCTATTTAATACGGTGCTTTTCCAGAGAAGACAAAACAGCTCACAGAGGCTTTGAAAATTCGATTTCCTCACTTCTACAACAGGGATAATGCATTTTAGCAATGACTTTGTTTTCAAGGAATTGTTCTCCATTTTCCTGATGCCACACACAACACATGAAAAAGAAATACAAAAATCCATTTCAATAAGTTTATGCACAGATTTTTTTCAAATTTTTATTTTATGCGCATTTTTCAAAATTTCAAATTTTATGCACATATTTATTTCAAATGCAGAAGTCCACGTTCCTTGAACCACACTAGTAACATAAAAGATTCTCAAATATTTTACAGTACAGGTTATCAGCTTTCCATCTAAGCCTGGAGTCCTTCACAATAATGGCATCCGTTTGCAAGAGTTGGAAGAACAGCACACAGAGACCCAAAAAACACAGTCTGACTGCTCCCTGCTCCTGGGCGAGCACAGCTTTTTTCCCCCCGTTCAGGGGAAACTGTGTTAAAACACAGCTTCTGGGATTTGTTACTTTCCCAGGCAGGCAGGAGAACTGGTATTTCAGAGGAGGAAAACCAGCAGAGATTCAGATGGAGAAAGTGCTGTCCTATGCTGCACCGATGGGAAGCGTAGGCAGCAGGGAAGAGCACTATCAAGAACTAAGCAGTCACAGACAGAAGAAAAAACTTTCAACAAGGAAAATGCTTAAAAGGTACGGAGAATCCTTCAGTCTCACCATAAAAAGACTTACTATAATACAGACAGCTACCTTTACGGAAAGGCTTTGTGATGGGCTTTTAATTAAATTCACTTGAAAAATACAGGATGCACCTCTGTTCCTTTGTCTTCCCCTTACAGGAAGAAATGATAAAATCTCTTCACAGCTGCCAAGTCCTGTATACTTCCTAACAAGCAACCACTCAAGTAGAGTACCAGGCTATACTGCACATCCTACATCCAGCTGACCTGAATTAATCATATGTTTAGAAGCACTAGTTAAGTCCTACAGCAATGCTGTTAATCAGTTTTTTTTTTTCTATTTGTATTTTCTCCTTTACACTACACAAGTGAGCATTACCAGAAACTCAGATTCAAAATACAGTAAGAACAAAAACAACTGCAAAATGATTTAAGTATCAGCAGTGAGGGGAGAACAAGCAAATACATAACAAGATTACAGTTTCATAAACACAAGCATGTAGCATCACAGACAAGAGCTGGTTAGAACCAGCTAGATTATGATCAGCCCTGCTTTTATTCCATTTTTAATCCAAGAACATGAAGCATGTTATAAGCATTCATTAAGCCTTAAAGCACCCTCCAATCTAATACTTATTTTTACAGGTAGATCAACTGAGCAGGGAGTTCAGCGATTTGTACAGAGTCACAGTACAAGTCAGTGATGGGAGCAGACAAAGAAACCTCCCATTCTTTTCAGTCGTTCTCTCAAACACAAGGCAGCTGGGACATATTCTGTAGTTTACTTTAGACACCCACACAAGAACTGGCAGATCAATCTTACAGGAGGGAGGGTTCCTTAAAAGTGCTCACTCAAAACAACACAAAGTCTTTAGACCCACTTAAACTAAACTGGGAGGCAGGAGGCACGTGTCCAGGAGGCCTCAAGATACTTTTTCTTGCAGAAAGGAGGTAGCCAATACATAGGAAGCCCTCCACCCCCCGTATCAAGTTTTAAACAGGCACGGTTTGCAAGCCCAAGACAAAGTTATTTAACTGCGTACAAAAAAATAAAGATCTCAAATATTTAGGTCTGCTGCAGACATTGCATGCCCTATGAGCAGAGGTCAAAACAGGCTGGCTTACACAGGTCAAACCATCAAATTTTCTGCTAAATATTACCTCACATTCTGTGCTCTGTATTTATGGACTTAACACTCATGGAAGAAAACTTACAATATCAAAGAGGTTAAGCCAATACAGGCATCCCAGAACAGTTTGAAGACAAGACTGGAATCAGCAGGTCTAAATTCTAATCCCAGCTGCTTTATCAGTTTACTGCAAGATTTTGAGCAAGGCACTTTATGCAATCTGTACTTTTTCTTTCAAGGACTACCTAGAAACAGTCCTGCAAAGTTCAGTTCAGTCTCTCTCAGTATGTTTATTCAGTGTCTCATGTAACAGGAGTCATCTTCACTTAGTCTCCTGGGGTGATATCAGGCCAGATACTGTAAGTGCCTGACATACTACAGAGGTCAGGTACCTAAACTCAACGGCATAAAATGGAATTCAAGCCACTGCTTAACCAGTACAACCAGACCATGACTCAAACTGGCAGATGTAGCTGCAACACAATTTAACCTGACCATAAGTGCCTAATTTGAACCTCACAATTACTTCTCTCCATTGACTGTATACAGAATCAGGCTGTCACCACAGATAATAGGTGATCTGAATCACACGCCATTTTCAAACTTAAGATGCCACAGCGTCAGGTCACTTAGGAAATGGAGTCTGAAGACAACTCTGTTGTGTAGCATGGTACACTGGGATCTTACTATAAATGCTGACATTATAGTTATTGGTACCATCTGTTCACATGGGTTTTACAAGAAAGCAAGGATACTCATGCATAGCATTCACAGTTTACTTATTAGCACCTCAAAAAAGGGAAGTCTATGAACTGTTGGCAAACCAGGGAATACCAATTCTCCCCCAAGCCTCCCTCCATTTCATCTCATATCCTACTCAACTACGATCAGTACTGAGAAGTTATGGGAATTTGGATTATGCACCCTTTTGGATGAGTAAACCTGCAGCTATCGTGTTAAAAATAATCCTAATATTTGCTGTTAGAAAAATAAAGAGAGAGATAATCAAGGCTTTGTTTTCTTATTTGCTAAAGGTACATTAGTGGTTGCCTGCCCCAATAGCCAGTATAAAGACCCAAAAGACACTCTCTCACACCAGTAAATTTTTTTTTTAATGCCCAGCTGCTATATAACCTGGCTATTGGACATAAAATTAGAAAAGCAGAGTTCTCATAGCTATTACCAAATTCCACAACATACCAGCTAAATTTAAAGTACAGAACACTGATCTATAGTTTTACCCTGCCAGCAATCAATTGTTTTGTATTTGTGTGATATTTCATCATACAGGTAAGGTTCCTCTTATGTCAATTTCAAACAACATGTGAAAAAGTGAAACATGTCTTATTCTTCCCAAATTAAACCAACTGAGGGGATAAAAAAAAAAGAAGATACTCACTGCATTCATAGATCTGCTCTAATTTGTCCACAGAAGAAAGAGAGAAGAATTTGTAGCCTGATTTACTGCCAACTGCAAGGGATCTGAAAGAGAAACAAGCCAGTCAGGAACATAAACTAAATCAGCTGTGATTACCCTTGGACAGATTCTTACCCCTATTCTAAAACTCCAGTTGGGTTAGCTCAGTCAGAAAAGCGATAAAAAGCTCGATCAAAAAAGCCACGATAGACACAGATAGCTTCTTCAACTCCGAAAAGGCCAAACAGCTTCCGAAGTACCCCAGGTGTGGAATCCTGCTTCACTTTATGAAATGAGAGTTCAGAGCTTAATGTAAGCCTACTGCCCAATTCATACTGGTGATTTCTCCACACAAACTAAAAGCTTTAGTGTGGAGGAAAGATGATGACTTGAATAATGTAATGCAAACCAATTACATCATTGCCTCATCATTAGAGGTGACCTCCAAGACCTTTTAAACTGGGCTGTCTGGGGATTTTTTGCTCTTTGTACTGTAACCTTCCCCAACCACCTAGAAAGAGCTTTCATATTAAAAAAAAAAAAAAAAGGAATTAAAGACTGCCAAGTCTAATTTTCTCTGGTTTTATTTGATGACATTCTAGCACCTCCAAAGAACATTTAGATCTCAGTCTTACAAATACTCATGCCGAATGTTTGATCACAGGCGCCCTCTTAAAAATGCTAGTCACTGATATTAAACAGATTTTAACAATAGTAAAACATTAAAAAAACTGACTACAAACCCTTCTTTCCTCCATTACTCAATTTTCACACTTAGCTCACAGACCATTTAATTGCTTTTCCAGTCAGAGTCAAAGACAGGTCTTAAATTTTAAGCTAGAAAAACCTTTAGGCTTGTCTTGCAGGTCTTTACACATCAAGGCAGCAGACAATGGCACATTCTTATTTTCCCCTCCCCATGTGGAGGATGATTTTATGCAACAGAAAATTAACAGTCAATACAGTTGTGCAGAAGTGTATTAGCATGTTTATAGTTCATATATTTCTTACTGCCAGGACACATGGAGAAAAACTAATTAAATGCCAATAAAATATATTTCAACATGCCAAACTGTGGCAAGTCATTCAATATAAGGCTCAAACCCAACCCTGCCAGTCAGCCTGCCAAAACACCCTTCTGAACTCAGCAAGATGATTCTCTATAATTCAGATGCACTAACGATTAGTTCTGCATTTAGAATACAATACAGATTCCTAGATTTCTTGCTCTTTCTGTATTTTCCTCTCATGGCTCCAAAGTGAGCCCTTTTTAAACTTCAAGGTACCCAGAAGATTAAAATCGTTCCTCAAATGGCTTACCCTCTGAAATTAAGATCCCAAGCTATAAAATCAACTTCTGTATGATGGTATGACCTTCTCTTCTAGGAAAAAAAATACAACTGGCAGAGTCTGGTTAAGAAATTATATTTGAGAAGGTTTAAACCTTCAAATTAAAATATGCACCATCCAGGCAAGAGAAGTAAGCCTCCCCAGATTCAATAACCAAGATATTAAAAAAAGCATATTAGGCTTAGAAACAGAGAAACAACTATAAAACAAAATTTTGTTGCTGCTCCTCTAAGTCACCTTAGAAATACTGAATTTAATTTTACTTCAGACAAAATCAGTATGTTCAGCAGACTATATCTGATTAGTCACCAAAGACTCTTCAGTGTTTTTCCTCAACTACTTTTGTGCAACTCAATGAAAATCCAAATTCTGTGAAAAAATATGAAACTGCATTTTGGGAAAAAAAGTAATGAGTTAGCTTTTCTTAGATCATCTGCTGCTTCCCTCAAAAGAAACTTTAACAAAGAATGACATTAAAACTGTCACTTCACAAAGGTAAACAAGCACTCAAGTGAGTTAAAAATAAATGGTCACAAGACTCCTTGCAATATAAACGATCTACAAAAGACACAGGATAATTTCCTCACAGAGAATTCCACATAGCAGCTATTTGCGAGTGTATTACTAGGCAGAATGGATTCCTGTATTGTACTTACAGCTTTAAATACACAATATTGCTGCATCACCATTTTACTGACAGTATCACTGAAACCAGTAAGCAAGACCATTTTTCTTGTCCTACCGACTACCTATACCTCATTTAAATAAGCTTTAGACAATAGCGAAAGCGAGTTGTATACATGACAAAAATCATTAGACTGAGTAGAAGCCAAAATGAAGAAGCACAGAACGGACCTTTCCATCCATGGCAACTGCTTTTTGTTATTTCGTTCAAGATCGAGGTGATGAAGTCACAAATCATTTATTTACACAGAACAGCTTGAGTTAGTATAATTAAACCTATTTCAGTATACAAGCGTAACAGCAAAACAACCCATTTTTCTTCTACAACAGCATTCTTTGTTTTGGAGGGTTTGGGTTTGTTCAGGGTTTTTTTTTAAGGTACTCTCAAATTACGTCTTATGAAACTATTGGAAAAAGGCTTTTTATATGTAATAAGAGAACTCATTAGGCTGAGTTATACCAGCATAATCATAATGATTTCAATCCCCCATCTTCCCCCGCACCGATATTACACTTAAGCCCTTAAGACACCTGATACCCATTCTAAATGACCAAATCCCACAAAACAAGTATCTAGCCAAAATTACCTCACCTCCGAAAAAATGTGCAACCATATGGGGAAGAAATATGATCAATAAGCCATTCAGCTATTGCTCAAACAGACAGTGGCCAACAAGAAGCTACTGTAGTTTATCAGAAGCTCCTTTTACAACGTGGTTGTTATGCTTTATTATCACCAATTTTCAGAAGCTGATGAGAGACTGAAATTGAAAATAAAATCAATACCCCCCAAAATTGCCTTTTTTCTTCTAACATTATGCTACACACAGGTGTTTTTTTAGCTCTATTATGTGTAGCCTCTATTACACACCTTAGATTGTAGACTTTCAGCTACTTCATCATCAAGGTTGTCTACTCAGAACAAAATTACCAATATAGCCGTGATTTATGAAACTGTGTTTACCCACTTTTTTCAAAGATAATACTGTACTCTGATTCAAGACTACATAAATCTTGAGAATATTTTCAAGAACAGCTGTCATAAATAATTAAAACTAACCTCATCAAGCTAACAGTGTTATGAGATATTTCACACACTCGTTTCAAGATGCTGACATTCGCTGTAAGTGCACTCACCTAGAGTGGAAAATCAGCTGGTTCAATCTCTCTGGCTCTTTAGAAACAAGTTTTTTCAGATGGGTTAGAATCATACAGGTTTTCTTTTGCTTCTTTAATATACGTACAGAAGGAAGAAAACCAGTTTTTCCCTTTCCGTTTCATAGAGGACCTTAACTATTAATCAGAAATATTCTACATTAATCAGAAAGATCCTACCAAGGGCAGCTCTCTCAGATTAAAACCACTTGCAGCTGCAGTATAAACACGACTCCAGAAGTCATTACTATTTTAAATAACTGGTTAATTAAACCTACTTTCATTATGATACAGTCTCATTACACTGATGCTCCACCTCATTTCAAAACCAATGTAAATTTCCAAAGACAAAACGTTTTGTGAACAAAGGCTTACAATGGAGAGGGGGAAAATAATAACAATAAAAGAAAAATCAATAAAGTGACATAAGAAAATAATTACTAAGAAAACCTACTTTGCTTTATTTCCCCCTCCCAAATGTCTGCTGAAACCAAAGTCATAACATCTTACAGACGTGTCTTAAAAGAAAGGTCAAGAATATCGTTATTTTGGACAAGAGCTAAATACAGAAACTCATATGTTCAACAGATTTATCAGCAACACTCTGACAACCCACAGGAGATTTTCCCCTTGTTGTTATATTAAAAGAAAACCAATACAAACTTAAATCTGCTACAGCAAAAGGAGACCCCACTTGCTCATCACTTAACATGCAGCAATAGGCTGGGGCAACAGAAAGTTCATAATCCAAGTAAACATGGTTACTCTCAGGCCAAATTCCCATCCAAATTGTCACACACTGAGGAACAGTTCCTCTGGTCCAGATTCATCCGGCAGGCCCACCTCAGCTGCTATCTCCACTGCAACAGCAGCAAGTAACACGACATACGATTGCTTCTCTCGGTTACCTTCCCTGAGCAAAAGAGCTATGTAATGGCTCTTTCCTTCCTTTTTTTGGTTTAGCTTTAAAGCCTCCTTGGAATAAAGGGTTCTCCTGTCTTCAGGAGACACATTCACCGTATCTTCAAGGATCACGGGTGAATGACACCTGAACCTAGGAGAAACAAAGGTGGAGGAGCAAATGCTCAGCACCCAACCCGTGTTCCTCTCACCACAAGCAGTTTACTACAGAGATCCAAACGTCACACGGTGAGGGAATTATAATACAACTTCTGCAACATGAAGCATGCTATACAACTTTAGAACTATAAGCATTTGCTCAGAATATAGAAGCAAACTGATTTATTTGGGAAAAAAAGGGCAGAATTAAATCAGAAAGAATAGATATATGGACAGATACCTGTCACATGTAACTCCATACATAAATGAAAGCTGAGACTAAAGCAGACCTTGCAAATAAGGCATACACCAGTGTTTTCATTAGAAATCCAGATGCAAGGCTTTGTTTTGTCCTTTCATCAGGAGTCTGTTTTCAAAACTACAGCAATTATTTTGTTTCCAAGTGCTGTCACTCGATTACTTATTTTTAAAAATGTGACTAAGACTCCTCTGCAGTCTGTTGACTCGCATTATTTCACAAGTAGGTTCTTTGGGTGGTTTTTTTGTTGTTTGGTGTTTTTTTTTTTTTTTTTTTAAATTGAATCTGAAGACTGTAGCGGTTAATTTTTAAGTTCTTCCAAAGGCATTTCTCTGGGAATATTTGTGTAACAATTTGAAGACTGAAAGTTTTACCTATTTTATAGACACATGTAAACTTTGAGATCTTGAAGTTATGCAACAAGTTACATACTTCTATTATATTACACATTTCCCTTATGGGTTTTAAAGCCTGTATGAGTTTGTGAGGCGAGTTTAATTCTTCATAAGCGTATCCGTGCTTAGTTTTAGTAGTTCTCCCAGAAGTAATACAAACAGCACTCAGGTTTAAGTGGTACTTCTTACCAAATATATATTGTTAAAGATTTCTAATTACTAAAACATACCTTTCACCGAGGTCACCTACAAGCTTCTACTGCACGGTTTTGCTAGGATACCTGAATTCTGATCAGTTACTTCAATTTTATCTGCAAGCTGGAGCTTCTGCCTCCCAATCAGAGAATGCCAGTCATGCCGAGTTGTGCAATGATTGATTCACTAGGGAAAAGGGCTAGGTCCAAAACAAGCACACTAATATCTTCTGAAAATGACCTTCTCCATGTTTTTACTTAATGAAAACTATTATATCAAAGAGAACCCACAAACCAACCACTTCTGCTGCATTATAGGTGGAGTGTTTTCAGGCAGAGTTCCAGTCCCAGCCAATAATTCAAAAAACTCTCATGTAAATAAAGCTTAGGGCAATACAGAATAGAGAGGCAAGACAACACTTGCAATAACGTAGATACTATTCCAAGAGACACTGTCACTACATACAGCATCCACAAATAAACATTAAAGACAAAGTTAAGTCTGGGGAAAAAAAACAACTAAAAGCAAGATAGAGGATATCTGCTTCAGTCATCAGGGACTGCGATAACTGGGAAAAGCAACAGCAACTTTTATATTGACAACATTCTAACTACCAGCAATCCAATTTCCCAAGACTAAAAGCCACCACGAAGCTCATCTCCTTTTTACAGAACACAATTATTAACTACCAACCCTTCATAAAGCCTAGGAAAAGTTAGCTTGATACCTATTTTTACCAGCAACAAGTACCATCTTTTCCTAACACAAGGCAATTGGCTCTGCTGCCTAGGTAAGCAAGACACATTTAAACATGAGTGGAACTGGCACCTTGTAAGTCGAAGGTAAAAGCTTTAAATGTAACAACAACAATGCACCCATGTCATTTATTTTCCAGTTTTGTCTGTCAGCGATTTTTCTAATTACTGAAGCACACCTTAAGACATAATGCGTGCTCTACTGACTGGGAAGACGTAAACAAAGCTTGTCTTTCATATACTGGCTGAAAGAACACGCATTTGTTTACCTTGCCTGTCTGAAAAACAACTCCAGTTACTTGTAATGTAACTTGAAAATAAGCAAGCCTTCTGAGGCCCAGCATGGGAAAGCGTAATTCATTCCTGGTAAGTTCTTTTCAGCTCTTCTCAACCGGTAAGCAGTGACGATCTAGATATCTAGAAGAGTATACTAATAAACCCAGAGAGTTGACTTCTTGTTTCTCTATTCAAACAAGAAACTAAGAAAGATCACAGCTGGAAAAAAAGGGGAGGGGGGGGAAATCAAATAAACTTTAGTACAAGGAACTTACACAACCACTAAATTCTACTCAATTTAAGAACTAGAATGCAACTTGGTTATTTGGGTCACTTACCACATCAGACAAATGTTTTAGTAAGAAGCTGCTCGCAAAGACATCTGCAAGACTTACTGTTTTATACTTACTACTTTTCTTGGAGAGATTTCTTTTGAGACACTATTAGAAAGAAGGGATACTTATTCCACATCATCCAACCATCTCATTTGTCTCAAAGTAAGTGGCCTTTTGTATTATTCTCATAATTTTGAGACAAAAAAATACCAACAGGAGCCTTTTTCTATTTATGTTGTTTCTATAACGGATATCTGAAAATGCAAAAATATGCCAAAATGCAAAAACATGCCAAGATGACAAGAAAGACTTTGTATCCCAAGACTCTGAATAGCAAAGATATATGGGCCAGGTCCGGATCACATAAAAAGATAAATTAAATCATCACCAAAATTCTCTTGTCAGCTAAAGTCTATGTAAAAATACGTATTTTTTATATAATCTACCCGCACAACGGGCATTAGAATGCTGAAGACCAAAAGGATCAGCTACAGCACAGAAATTGAAGAACACTTTTGGCTATTTATGAAAATGAAATGGGAAAAGTAGTGAAGTAGCATACACAGTTGAGGATTAGGCAAGAAAGAAATCGTTAGCCACTTGTCCCTTTTCCCCCCCCATAAACTCAAAGTTAAAAAGGAACCACACTTTACTTTTCCTCGAAGAAAGATTTCAAGGTGTACAAGCCAAAGACCACCTAGATATAAGCTTATACTACATTTGCTTTCTTTTTACTTCTGTCTTGGGTTTGTTCTCACATCAAGCCTGCAGCTCTCTTGTTCAGAATAATTTTTTTTGGTCACAACTCAGTGATCTTTTAAATATATACAGCTCTCCACAAAGCTAAGGTGCAACTGAAAATAGGCACTGCTTTAAGGAAGGAGAAAATAGTAAAGCTTTTAGATCACCAAGTTGGACAGCACAGTTTAAGTTAAAAACCTATATAATGACCTTTATAAACTGCAAAAGAAAGAGGTGACAGATTTCCTAGTTATTATGACTTGTTTTATCTAGTAATAGGTAAAAAATGGATGGTATCTTGAGCAAAACACGGGCATGTTTTCTATGCACAATGACAGAGCGAGCTCTATATGGTACTCGATGAAAAAACGTGAAAAGTAGTTGTAAAAGTCTTTGGCTCGAATCAACATACAGATAATGATTTACTCACAAATACATAGAAGACTATTGCTCCCCCCCATCATTTATCGTAAATTATTTAGTGTTAAAGTCTCTTGTCTCAAGTCTATCCAGCTCCACTTGTTCATCTCTTCACCCCCAACAAAACCTACAAAAGCAAACGGTATTTGCTTCTGTGATGTGACCTTTCTCCTCAATCTTGGCAATCACCATAAATAATCTTCTCGCCTTCACAATTCCCATATGCTGCAGTACACGCTGAAGACAGTCAAGGATCTCCCTTGTGAGGCCAAGATATCAGTGCTTGTAAAATGAACAAATAAGTTGTTAAAAGAAAAAACCACCACCGCACACGTGGATTACGCTCTGTGATGCCAACCTGAGATCACTTCCTCTTACTCACTTCCTAAAACAAAACTTGTCCTTTCTCAAGTACAAGTTCTTTCAGTTACTGCCCCCCAGTTTCATCTCTTAGGCATTTAAGACAGTCAAATCCTTCTTTAAAGGATCTTTAGTGCTCCAATTCCAACTATTAGGGATTTCTTTAAATTGAAAAATATTGCTTTTTAATATCCCATATAAAAACTAATATGCATTAATTAATGTAAATATGCTGCAACGGTTAAATAACTTGCAAGATGGGCAGCATGAACCATCTGACCCTTTCTAGAATTGAAACATGAATAAGTGCAGTTTCAAGGACTACATGAGAAAGGCCTCCTTTTGAAAATCAAAACCAAAAGAAGCATGGGCTTATAAAAATACCTTTAAGCCTAAGGCACACTGCTTCAACACAGACAGCAGGGGAAAATAAAAAGGCTGTATGAAAAGATAGCTATAACGAGCGTTCAGATGAAGGCTCTGCACCACCTTCAAGACTTGGGTCTTCACGTTATCTCAGTCCCTCCTAAAGGCTGGGCATCATCAAGAAGCAGAAACAGCCCTCTCTCCTTTTCCCAAAGGAACAGCGAGCAACGCCTCGCAAGTACAAGAAGGAAAAGCTCCCTAGGGCAACAACCTGGGGGAGGGAGAAGGCAACATGCCGCAACCACAGCTCAAGCAGCCCATTAGCCCTCTGCTACGAGAGCGGCCTCGCACCCTGCAGCTCCACGCACGAGCCAGAGGGGAAAGGGGGGTTGCTCCCACCCCTCCTCGCTGCAGGGACGAGGGAGACCCTGCCACGGGAAGGGGTGGCACCGGAGCGGAGGGGGGGGAGGGACCCCGCCACGCCCCCCCCCCAACGGCCAGGCCTCCTCAGCGTCCCCCGGCCGCAGCTCTCTCAGGCGCCCCCTCCCCGCGCCCGGGCCCCCCCCCGGTCAGGCCGGGCTCCCCCGGTCAGGCCGGGCGCCGCCCCCTTACGTGTTGTCCTGGTTGAAGTTGGCGAAGAGCAGATGGCCGCTGCCGGCGTCGCCGCTCTGACTGGCCAAGTTCATGGCGGGACGGCCCTCGCCACCCCCGTCCGGCGGGGGGGGGGGGGAACAGCCTCCAGCAGGCAGCAGCACCTCAGCCCCGGCGGCCCCGGCCCCCGCCGCGTACCCACGGCCTCCTCATCCCCGCCGGCCCCTTGTTTACGCTGCGGGCGGCGGAGCGGACCCCGCGCCTGCGCCGCCCCACCCCCACCCCGTCGGCCCCCGCCTCCCGCCCTCCTCCCGGCCACCGTAGCGCCGCCGCGCACGCGCCCGCCCTGCGGGGCGGGAGGAGTCGCGCATGCGCTCGGGGAGTGGCGCCGAACTTGGTTGGGAAAAGGGAGGGGCCGGCAGCGCCGTTCTAAAGCTAAGCAGGGCCCGCAGGGGTCGGCGGCTGGATGGGAGGCCCAAAGGCCAGGCGGCGGTCCCCAACTCGGACGCGTCCCCGCTGTCCCCAGCCCGGGCCGCGACGGCCACGTTACTGCCGCGGCCCCTGCAGACCCTACAGGGTCACGGTCCCCGCCCGCCGGCGCCTCTGCAGTTCTGCTTCGTACCACGGGAGGTCCCCAAGGCTCAGGGGATGGGACAGCGGGGGACACCAGGGCTCTGCTCCTGGGCACAGGCGGCAGCTCGCACCTGAGTGCGGTGGCCTTGTCATGGCCAGGGGTGCACCGGCCTTCGGGGGTCCCCAGCTCGCAGCACGGGCAGGAGACAGCTTCAGAGCAAGGGGAGTCACGGGCTGCCAGATCCAGGGAGCAGCTTGTCAGGAGATAATACAAAGTGCAGGCAAAAAAAGGCAACCGAACGAGGAATATGTGGAAACGGGATCGAAACCAAGGGCTTGGTCCTGAAAATAATTAATCTCGGGGAAATGAGCCGCACTGGGGAGCGCAGGGTGTTGGGGTTCGTGCCTCTGGGACCAGCTTATCCGGGAGGGTTCATGAGTGATGCACGTGCAGCGGCGGGGAGTGATGGAGCCATCTCATCTCCTTCACCAGCCTGGTGGCCCCCTGATGTATAAGGGACCCTCTGGGCTCCCCAATGTTTAACCACCCTCCAGCTGCTGGCGAGGAGACTCTTCCAAACGGCTTAAACCCAAGCAGCCCTGCCCCAGCACTCTGCTGCCCTGCGCCCACCCTGCCACGGCCCACGGCCACCCCCCAGCCGGTCCTGCCCCCCGCGCTCGCCTCTGCCTCCGTTACAGCTGCTGCCAACCCATCCATGTGTCCCGTAACTCCTTCTACCCATCCAAAGTTTCTTCTCTCGTGGGGAGGTTTTTCCTGCTAAGAGATGGCAGATTTTAATCTCAAACTGTCTCTTTTCTTAACTGCTGGCTCCAGCAGCTTAACGTGCAGGAAAAACTCCCTCCCTGGGGAAATGTGACTACAGCGTGTGCTGCCAGGAGAGCCCAACACCACCATCGTAGCACCCACAGGCGTGGATGTTCACACCGGTCACAGCCAGGATCCTGCTGGGACCCGTCATCGGGAGCGGAGGACAACACACAGAGGTGTCTCTAGCTATGGGACTCCTCCAGGGTTTGGGACTTCGCATATTTTGCAGAGGAAGCAGCCCTGGGCTTCATGACCCATTCCTCCGCTAAAGGAAAACTCTACAAGACCTGCCCATTTTGGTGACATTACAAAAATGTCACTGCATTCAGGGTACCCCTGAATCTTGGAAACTCTTCTTAACATCATTACAATTACTCAGATCTTTGCAAGAAGGTGGGGAGAGCACCAGGGGTGGAGGAGGAAAGAAAAGCAAGGACGCGAGGGGAGCTGCCGCGTGGGGAGGGGATGTGTCCCGGATGGGTACAGGTGGTGTGAGCACAGACATCTCCGCATCCCACCATCGAGCAGCTCCCGGCTGCCTGCGATTCTCCGGCCGCAGGGTTTGGAGGCAGCGCTGGGGCTGCAGCCATTCCCCAGCATGATGCGCGAGGCTTTGGTTGCCATAACAACTGGATTCAGGCTTCAAAAATAGTAACTTATTTTTCATTCAATTTGCCTTTTGCCCTCTGAGACAGATCTATTTCGGGACTGATGGTTCACTTCAGGTGTCCTTTGCCAGCACCCCCGGGTGCAGGCTGGGGGCTTCAGGGATAGGGGTTATTTTGTTAAAGGCAGTTTATCGCCGTTTTCTCTCCCTCCCCTATTCAGGCCCAGAAAAAGGTAAAGCAGGGCACAGGCACCATGAAATAGCCTTTGCCAAAGCCTCGTCATCTAGAGGGCTGGGGAAGGAACTTGAAAAAAAATCTTCCCCGCTAAGTGGCAGAGCGTGGGAGAGGTTTTTGGAGATGATCTCACCCTGCATCTCAGCTTGGACCTGCTGCTCTCAGCCAGGGCTTGGCTGTCCCAGATACGCTGGGAAGGTCCTACCAAAGATGGGGCTTATTTTGTTCCCCCCGCACCTCCTGGATCCCACTGTCACCAGCCTGGTCCCCGACAGCATCTTCCATCCATGATGGGAAACGTGAAGGGAGGCTGACCCTGATGCCAGGAGCTGGCATCGGGCAACCGAGGTGCTTCTTGTGTGTGTTGAGGACACCCCGCAATGCACCATGAACCTGGAGCATCACCCCTTTTGCATCCCCTGGGGGGATGAGCTGCTTTTGGAAGGGGTTGCAGAGGGTGGCAGGATTAATTCATGCCTTGAATTAAGGGACCCCTTAATTTTTGTCCGTTTTGGCTTTTGGAAGATGTGTGCGTGTGTGTGATTTCCCGTGGAAATGGCCATATGAGCATAATGCTTTCTGTTGAGATGTCCTCAGCTGTTCCGCCTTCCTCCCATCAATGTTATTACAGCATCAGCAAGGAGAGGTTGCACTGGGGAGACCAGGGCTCTCCTCCTCCAGTTGCTGCTGGCCTTACATCACCTTTCTTGTCCCTTAGCTGCTGGCCTGAAGGTGCCTGCAGTCTCTGGCACAGGGTGGGCAGGGATGATGGCCATCTGCCTGCAGACAAGCCCCCATTACCCTTTAGAGCTCCTCTCTGAGCTGCCCAACCTCAGATGTACGTTGGGATCTCACCTCCTGTGAGAGCCGCCCTGGGTGATGTAGAGGATGGAGGGGTGAAGGCTTAAGATGGAGACGGGGTGAGGATCCTGGGGTCTCCAGTCCTTGCCTTGCTGTCGCGCTGCTTCCTCCCCCTTCTCCCGAGCAGGGAGGGATGGTGGGATGCTGGTGGGAGTCGAGTCCCCACCCACGGGCACCCCGCAGTGATGGGGCTGGGGCAGAGCCGCCCACCCCTGCCGGGGCCCCTGGAAAATAATGGGGAAAAAAAATCATTAAAATCAAATAAATAAAAGCAAAGCCAAACAAAGCAAGTCCCTGGGGACGCCGGGGCGGGCTGGCCCTGCCCTGAGGCAGGCAGCATGCAGGCAGGGACATCTCGGTGCCCCTCCTGGAGGACCCGGCCGCGGGTAGCGTGGCTGGGGGAGCGGGCTGGCTGCCTGCACTCGCCGCTCCCTCCTCCCCCCCCCGATGCTTTAATCACATTTTCAATTCAAATCTGCTGCTATTTGATCCTCCGGGGGTGACGGCGGGGGGGGGGGGGGAATATTTTTAGCTGTGCTTAAAGCTGCCGGGGCGGCTAAGGGAGATCGCGCAGGTTGCTGTGACCGGGCGGAGTTGGACGGAATCCCCCCCCTCCCTTTTTTCTTCCTCCTCCTCCTCCTCCCCTTTGCACATCTGAGGGCGGCAGCGGGGCTGGCTCCCCGCTCCCGGAGGTGGCCTTTGTTTTTTCCCCGTGTCGTTCTCCCGAGCAGCCCGGGGGGGCGAGAGGGGGCCGGGGCCGGGCTGGGCTGGACCGGCCGCCCTTTCTCCTCCCCGCCCCGCCGGAGCCCGCGGAGTCGGTGCCGTTCCCCCGGGCGGCACTTTCCCTCCCGCCCCGGGGCTGAGCAGCCGCCGCCCCCCGGGACCCCCATGGCACCGCCGCGATGTTCGTGTCCCGGGTCCTGGATTTCCAGAAGACGCGCTATGCCAGGTAAAGCCGTCGGCGCGGCGGTCCCCGACCCCCGGGTGCTTGCGGAGCCCCAGGACAGCCCCAGCCCCTGCCCGGGTTCAGCTCCGGCGGGGATGGAGCCCGAAAGGACCTTCAAAAGCTGCTGAGTGCCCCAAAGCCCAGGGCACGTGCGGGCTGGTCTTCTGGGAGAAGGCTACCTGCTTTTCTGCATCCCTAAGGGATTCTGAGCATCCTTGGGAGCCCTCGCTGCCTTTCGCTGGGTCTAACTTCACCGTTGTCCTCCCACTGCTGGGGGACCGACCCCACCGCTGGCTGCAAACCCTCCATGGAGGGACCAATGTTGGCCAGGGTCCCTCTGCGCCCAGGTGAAGCCCCCTCGGGGTGGCTCCCCCAGCCAGGACCCAGGGGCTCTGCAGGGCTCGCAATGGGATGCAACGGTGTGGATCCTTTACCCCTCCGCTGTGAAATACCCAGGGAGGTTTTCCAGCAGCAGCAGGGACTTGCTTTAGCAACTCAGGTGCGTTAGGAAACCTCATGGCATTACTTGCGTAGGGGGAAACCTGAGGACCACCAGGCATGGGTCAGAGGGCACTTGGTCACGCACGCTGCTGCGGGATCAGATGTAGCCTTTAGCAGGGAGCTGGTGGGTGACACGGGGACAGCGGCCACCCACAGCCCTCCAGCACGCCGGGTGGCCGAGGATGAGTCAGATCACAGAGCGCTGGGCGATGCATGGCCAGACGGGGCTCAGGGGGGTGTTGGGGGTGCTCAGTTTTGCACCGAGGACAGGCTTTGTCCCCAGCTCTCTGTGACTGTGGTGGGGATGTTTTCATGGCTGCGGAGGGTCCCACAGGCTGGCACAGTTCCTGGGGGCATTCAGCTCTGCTGCTGCCGCCACTGTCAGACTCCCAGTGGTCCTATTAGAGTCAGATACCAGAGAAAAACTTGTCTGGAAAGGAGTGGTGATGGTGTTTCTTGCCTGCTTCAGGCAGAAGCGTCCCTGAGGGATGTTTGCCTGGGTTGGGTAAGGGCAGGAGACCTCCCTCCCACCCCCCCAAGCCACCAGCATCTCTCCTTCCAGGCGTCCCATGGGGAAAATCCACGCTTGCACCTCCAAAAGCTGTCTGAAACATGTGGGCACCTGCTCAAAGACCGTTTTGTTGCTGTAGCTGCCTCCTGATAACCTTTACTTGGGGGAGATGCAGGAGGTACCTAGCAGGTACCTAGCAGGTTTGCACGATGCATCTGGTCCAAAACTCCTTGTGAAAACAGAGAATTCAAAACTGTTTTACTCAGCTGGCATACAGAAGACAGAGCCAGGGGGAGATGAGGCCGAGCAAAGCTCTGTCACCCCAGAGGAGGAGAAAAACTGTACCTTTGCCCTACGGCAGTGGTGCAGAGGCTCTTTGGGAGCCGGGCAGCAGAGCAGGGGCTGCCCCCCACCTCAGGCCCCCCCCAGCAGAACCCATCTGCCAGCCTGTTGCTTGATTTATCCAAAATTAGCACGTTCAAACTTTGCGATGGTCCTTTCTAGGGACAACTTGTTAAATGGGGATGAGGTGTTACAGAGTGCCTTGCAGGGATATAGCCCGTGTGCAGGGCAGGGGTTGCAGGGCATGGGAAGGGTCGGGTCCGCAGGGGCATCCTCCACTTCTCGCTGGGTGCCAGGGCTGGACAGGGAGCAGGAGGAGATGGGCGCTCCCTTGGCTTTCACCCCAAGACATGCCAAGGCGATCACCAGCACAAGATGCTAATCCAGAGCTTCCTACATCACTGCAGAGATCCTCTTAGCCTAGTGCTTAAAAATGACAGTTGGCTAATCCCCATCCCCCCCACACTCCACACACACCAGCTCTCCTCTCTGCAGAAATGCTCTGCCATGGCATTTCCCAAAAGAGACCCTAAAAGCTGCTCCTTTTGTGCCGGGGTGCTCTATCAGCTTCCCTGGGCTGCAAGTAACAGGGACCGAGCTCTGCAATGGGGACTGGCATGAGCAGGAGCCACGGTGGCACATGCCCTCCAAGTCATCAGAAGCATCTTGTGACATCTTTTCGGAGGATGAGAAACTCTTGCTTGTGGCCTTCCTTGAAAAAAAAAAATTAGGAAGTTTTCCTTGTAGTGGAAAAACCTGGAACAGCTTCATTTTTAATGTTGTTTTATCTAATTTTGAGTGAGGACCAAGAAAGGAGGAACTTGACCATCAATACACTCGCCAAAAGGAATAAATAAAAAACAGCGTGCTGATGAAAGACCTGTTGTGTGAAAGCTGTAGCAAAGGCACCAGGCTTTGAACAAAGAGATGAAAGGCAGCAATCAATATGGGAGCATTTTGTGAACTGCCAGGAGAAATCTTGGGGCTGGAGGGGCACTGGGGTGTCCCTGAATCCCTCCCAGCTGGGCTTTGGAGATGGAGCATCACAGTTGGGGTGGAGGGGAAGAAAGCAAGCGGAGGGAGCTGTTGCTGTGGTGGGAATAGGGATGCTGTTTGAGCAGGTTGTAGTTATAAATGAGGCTGGTGGTTTCTGCTCTGCTGCGGAGTCCAGGAGGCTCTTCCATCTCTGCCACCATGGGGAAAGGGAGTTAAAGCATGCCGTTGCTGCAAGGCTTTCCCTGTCGCTCACAGCCTGCACCATGGCAAATGATATCCACCTCCTGCCTGACAGGCCAAATTCAGCCATGACACCGGCAGCAGCATGCAGTTACAGGGTGCAAGCAGATGCGATTCCTCTTGCTTTATCCAACCACTAGACAGTTATTCCCCCCTTCTTCCTCCACCCTTTCCTCTCCTCCTCCCAGCTCACCAAAATGGTGCTGGTTTCCCCCCAGAGCAACAGATCAGTGGCAAGTCGCATCTTGATTGAGTCTCATCGACCAGGTTACACCGAGCCAGTAACCGATCCCTCCCCTCCACCTCACCGCCAACTTTGACCCTGCTTTGGCCCACTTTTTACTCAGACATGGTCTGGTGCCTCCTGCCCATGTAGCTGCCGCGGGGCTGTGGCTCAGCCCCAATCTCCCTGCAGGGACACAAAACGCTTCCCGAACTTTGGCCATCCAGAGCCATAATTGAAAGGAAACATGATTAAGCAGGGAGCTGCTGTATCTGGCTGGCTTCAGCAGCTCCGGAGCAGCCAGTGGAGAGGGGTTTGCTGGGAGCTGCAGGCTGCACAGGGCACTGAATCATCCTAATTAACTGATAGCAGTTCACAATTTGATTTGTTCATGTAAAAAGCTCTAAATCTTATTGCGTTTGCTTGTCTTGCCCTGTGCAGAGTAACAAAGAGGAGCAGCCAGGAAAATCCACATTAATTTCTCAGCCCAGAAGCAGCAGGAGGTTAGGGAGAGCAGCGGCCTCTGTAGGTGCGTGGTCCAGGCTTGTCCTCACCTGCCTGGTGTCCGCAATGTAGACACTGCCACCTCCTCACTGGCATAAGGGGTTGGAGAGCTGAACTCTACACTTGCTCAAAAGCAAATCCTCTGAGTTTGGGGAAAGACAGCTGGGAAGACCTTCCTTGTTGCTCCCTGCACCTGTAATTACTGAGCAAGGAGACATTCACCAACCCCTCCTCCAGCATCTCCAGGCAAGAGAGGGAGAGGAGAACCAGCAGGAAGAGGAGCAAGAGAAAACATTGGGGTGCTCAGACCCCAAACACCAGAAAAGCAATGCCAGGCTGACAGCCTGAGCAGAGCTACTGCATTGGGAAGATCTGGTCCCTGTTTGCTTTGCAGTGAAAGCACAAGCAGCCCTTGCCTGCTGCCACACACGCCAAGACGCTTTCCAAGAGCTCTGCTTCCCCCACAGCCCACGTGGGATGAAGCAGTGGGAAGGGAAAAGCTTTCAGCATTGATATCACAGCTCGGAGCTGCTCGAGAGGTAGCGGCTCCTCACCGTGCAAGCACCAGCCCCATCCCACCATCCCCAGCAAGACCTGCCAGGCAGCCCCCAGCTGAGCAGGTCCCCTTGCTGCAAAAGGCACTGCTCCAAGAGATGGGGAGGCCCCCAGAATACCTAGGGAAAACCAGGATCACCTGATATCACTGACCAATTCCATATCAGTTGCTCTGTGGGGCCAGGTTGACTCAGATACCCTCTTAAGACAGTACTGGTAGGATTCATCTCATATAGGTTTAGATGCCCAGGGTACAGTTATCATTGGAGCCAGGTATTTGAAAGGCAACAAGTACTTGGAGCACCATTTGCTATGGGGTATTCCCTCAAACTGCCCCTTTCCCTCCTTTGGGAGGGTTGGGGGACCTGGCAGGATGGGCTCAGGTGGGGATCACTGCATTGGAGGTGTGCAGCAGCGGGCAAGCCAAGCCCTGTGCCTTGTGCTTTTGGGGGAAGGACGGTCTCTTGGCTGCCTGGGAAATGGATGCACGATGGTCTTTTCCTTCCTTCAGCCAGTGTTGGATATCAGCCTGATGTGATTCTTTGGCACAGCTCGCTATGGCCAGCTTCATGAGGTGGCTGCCAACACGATGCATGGGAAATTCAAGCCACTGCCCAGCGCAGCAGGTCAGTGAATGTGAGAAACGGGGCTCTGCCAGGACTACTCCCAGGCTTGCCTTCCCCTCCTCCTTCCTTCCCACACCCCCAGCTCCACAGCGAGACAAAGCAATGCAAACCAACTACAGCTCCTATGGAAAGGAAGGGAAAAGGGCACGACTGTTATTTCAGTTCATTGCTCTTGGGGGGTGCTTGGCTGCAGCTGCAGAAGGTTGAGTACCCAGAGAGATGCTGCAAGGGGATGGATGCTCAGAGCAGGGGCTGAGCAAGGCAGAGGAGACATGACCAAACACACAGAGCTCAGGTCTCCCTTTGGGGTCCTCCAGGTGTGATTGAACCTCAACATTTTCATGCAGTGAAAATCCAGAGTCCAATGGGCTCGATGTGATCCACTGTAACTTCTCATGATAACACAATACCACGAGCATCATACTCCTGATGTTTGCTTCAGATGACAATTAGTTGAGCT
This sequence comes from Aptenodytes patagonicus, assembly GCF_965638725.1. Classification (NCBI taxonomy): domain Eukaryota; kingdom Metazoa; phylum Chordata; class Aves; order Sphenisciformes; family Spheniscidae; genus Aptenodytes; species Aptenodytes patagonicus. Next base: position 8,400,961 of record NC_134961.1, read on the forward strand.
GAGCAGTGCTGACCTTCAGGAGAGTTTGGATCCAAGTCTGTGCTCCTGTTCAAGTTTATAGTCCAGGCTTGCTGCTGCTGAGGAAAGGATTTTATGCAGGGAGAGATCAGCAGGTCAGGGGCAAGGAGTTACCTCCTCTGCTGTGCTCAGCAGGACTGGCTGGTACTGTAGCACTAGACACAGCCCTGCTCTCTGTTGCAAATAATACTAATGGAAATCCTAGTATCTGCTTGCCTGGCTGGTGAAATGCATGATTCTCCTTCTGTGCCTTCGTTGTCCAGAGGCATTTGCTGAATAATTTACAGATATCATTTGTACTTGAGTAGCATCCAGGAATCCTAAATGAGAGCCTGGCCCTGTCTCTCAGGGGATGCTATGGGGAGACTTTATGGACCTGAGAAACCGTGACCTGCCCATGTAATTTCACAGTCACAGTGGCAGCCAGGGTTAGAGGCTGGGAAGGCTCCAGCCCCCAAACTGTCCAAATCCTCTGCCAACAGGCAGAGGGGCTGGTGGTCACGCTCACTCCCTGCCCACCTCAGGCTGTTGCAGAGTTTAAGCAGGCAGAGCCAGCTCAGGATTTGTCCCACTAACTTCTGTGCTCAAGGCAGTGCAGGCAAGGCAGCAAGGAACATGCACGATGACTTCCCAGACAAGCAAAGAGGGAATAACAGAAAATTTTCAGTCCTGGAAACAGTCCTCCTAACATTCACGAAACACCTGGGACATCAGAGTCATTTTGTGACTAATCAGCTGTTGTTGGAGGTCTCACAAGTACCAAATGAAACAAGAAGTCCCAGCTCAGAACGTAATTTGTGAAACACTCACCAATCCCATCTGTTGTGAATAAACAAACAGCTCTGCTGTAGTTGCAGGGTCATGAATTGCCTTGGAAGAGTTAGAGATGCCATCTACATAAACAGCAGAAAGCCTGCTGGAGAGAAAAATAAATATCCTTGCACAGAGGATGGGAATATGGACAGTTATGACCATGCTGGGAATTACCTGCTGAGTTTCCACCCACCAACCAAGCCCTGCTAGATATATATGGGCTCTCACGGGTGCAGAAATGGTCTATGCCTGTGTCCAGCCTGGCTTGGAGCCTCCCATGCTTGTCTCTGCTAGAGTGAGGAGCAAGGAACAGGAATCGGGTATACCCTTGGTGTGGTCCCTGGTGTGTTCAGGGAAATAGCAGCATATTCCCTCCTGCCAGCCTCGGCCCCTCATGTACCCACTGCCGTGGTAGCAGGATGTGCCGGGGATGGGGTGTCTTCTCTGTCCGTTCATGGGGGACATCTGTGCCTGTGGTTCAGAGCCAGGTACAGCACAGACATGGCTGAGCACATGGTCCCTGTCTGGGAGCATCTCTAAGTCAGCAAGCAGACTTGTTCAGCATTTCTCATGGCATGCAGGCTATATACAGCCAGCCAGCCCAGGGTGTTACCACATGTCAAAGTGCTGGGAATGAGCAAAATGGGCATGAGGGTAATCAGAGGTGATGAATGACGATTCAATCTGTAGCCTGTTTTGACTTGCTTTGCGGAAGCAAGGCTTGCACCAGGAGCATCTTGGCAGGTTACTCCAGAAATCTGGTGATCTGCTAATTTACCCATAAAAAAAGGTTGAGAAATACTGATTTAGATGAAAAGCCTTTCATTTTCTGCTCCCTACCCAAGCTGCCAGCTCTTTGCACGATGCCAGGAACCAATACAAAAGAAAACGCTGCACTGTCTTGCTCCATCAGCCCTCCTGTCCCTTCTCATGTGGGATGGGCTGGAATCAAAGGAGTAGCCCGCGGAGCAGGCTTGCCCCAGCTGCCCCTTTCCCCCTCTGGCCCAGGGAGACAACCCACAAGCTTACAGTACACACAGCTCAGCTTTCCAAACCAAGAGCACCATATGTTCGCATAGGAGCATGCAAGCACCAAGGAGCAGGCATGGAAATAGAGGTTTCAGCTCTTAACGGGGTGCCACGCAGCCATGCGCATGCCTGCGTGGGTGGCTCTGCAGATGGCAATGCTGGGCAGCATCAGCCTGAGCCTTCTGCTTCCCAGTGACAAAGGCTCCTGTGTCAATGGGTAGGAAGGAAAAGCAGGATTTCTCAAGTGCTCCTGGGCTGGATAAAGCAGCTTTGCGGTACTGCAGAGTTTGGAGGCTCTGCACCAGGAGCTGCAACCACAGGGGGAGAGAGGAAGGCTGCTGAGCCTTTCCCATGTCACTGAGTTGCAGAATTGATGTCCTGGACTTGAGGGGGGACCCTGAGCACATCCCTGTGGTTCTGCTCTGTCTCCTGCATCCTGGGATCATGCCCCATAAGTGAGCAGCGCTCAGGGCCCTGCACCACACCATCACACACAGCTCCCCAGGACTGAGCTAATTACAAGCCACAGAGGAGCTCAGGGGGATGAAGCCTCTTAGCAGGGACTGCAGCTGGAGCATTACCAGATTACAGGTCAGAAGCAGAGCATGTGCCAAGCCACAGCTTACAGGGATGCTGCTGCAGCAGCTCACATGAGTGCAAGCCCGAGGACCAAGCCCTGGCATCTGCACTGGGTGTGCAGCCTCTGAGCTCATTAGGGCAAATCCAGACCATGCATGGAAAAGGGGTCTGGGGCCGGTCTGCCCTGCAGGGACATATCTGCTCTATCGCTGTCACTTCAGGCATCACAACACTTGCTCTACCAAGGGACAACCCAAAGGGCCCCAGCAGGACTTACCGCCACTGCTGATCAGCATCCAGCAAAGGCTTTCTCCATCCTTCCTCTCTGACAAGATGCCACCATCAGAATACAATCCTTCAACAGCTCCTCTGTTACTTAAAAAACAGTTGTTACACCCAGTCACAAAGAGAAGGAGAAATCCCCTCGATTTGCAGTCAAACCTCCGGGAACCACCCAGCTCCCTGGGCAGGAGGGTGAATACACAGCAAACCAACATCCCACCTCCAAAGACATTAGACCAGATCCTGAGCAAGCCCAGCCCTTTTATAAGGCATTCTCACGTGAAACCTGTAGCAATTAGCTGGTCTGGGGAGATTCACATCACCTGGGAGCAACCTTGGACATGCCGGCTGCTCCTTCGTCCCCCAGCCCACAGTGCAACCCACGGCTCTGACATTTAGTGCTTCGCGGGTTGTGAAGGGGATGTGGTGGCTTTTCGAGTGTCACGGCCATGGCCATGGCCTCAGCAATGTGTAGGGGGAGCCCAGCTACTCAACGCATAGATACGCAGCCACGTGTCGTGTATATAGCCTGATTTATAGCAGGGTTGGGGGTGTCGGGTGTTGGACCGGCTTCTTGCAAGAGCAGGGGTGAGCTGTTCAATGGGAGTAGAGGCAACCCCCAGCTCACACCTCCCCATCCGTATCCTAGTGGTGATTTTACACCCTTCTCACATTATCCTTCCACCAGGTCACCTAGAGGATGTCAAAATCATTATCCTCACTTGGAGAGGGGGAAAGGGGGGTGAGAGGGAGATGAAGTGACGTGGCAGAGGCTGGCCAGAGAGTCAGTGTCGAAGGCAGGACTAAACACCATCTCTCCCAAATCGCAGCCTGGCCTGGGTCTCTGTTAGGGCTGTTCCCCCCCTGGTGTGTGTAGGGGACAGCTTTCCTGCAAAGTGTCCCATGGCTCTGCCCGTGTGAGTGTGTGGTGCCCATGGAGTGGCTGATCCAGGTTGTCTTGGTGCCTCCAGAAGAGCTCAAATGCTCACACGTGAACCATCCCGAGGAATAATTTAATTTAATCCCCTTGTTACCTTCTTCTCCCCCACCCCGGCAAAGCAAGAGCCAGGCAGATCTGCATGATTTTTGAAGTCAGAACTTTGTTCTTGGATAAAAGTCTTTAAAAAAATCAAAAAAATCCCACCCCAAAGCCACAAAAAAACAGAGTGGGAGAAAGAGAAGGAGAAAGGAACAAGCCTGGGAAGCCGGCTCTGCACTTTGCCCCGGCTGCCTGGGACAAGGGGCTCTTTGTTTCCCTGGCCGGAGCCTGCTGCACTGGCCCTTTTCAGTCTCCCTCCCTGGGAAAGGGGCCAGGGGGAAGCAGGCACAAGCAGGGCACAAGCAGGGCAGGCAAAAACCCTGGGGCAGCAATGACTAACCCCTGCTCGGACCCCCACCAGGCTCCCCATCTTCATATGGCCAGTCTGTATAGCGTCTGCCAGAAAAGGTACTGGGAGAAAAAGGTGCCCAGGAGCCCCTCGGGTCTCTGCTTCCCATGCACCATCCCTGAAAATTAACACGCTCGCGTTCCTTGCCATGCAGGAGGTTTTAAACTTTTCTGTGTCTCTTGGACTTTGCACTCCTAAAGCACCTGCTAAAATGCATTGAAGCACCCAGCCGGTGTGTAATCACCTGCCCGCGGCTTCCTGGGCTGGCTGTGTCGAGTGAGCCACATCACTGTGGCTTTGCTGGGTCCCCGGGCGGGTGGCAGCGTAGGCTGGAGGCTGTTGGGGACAAGCTGCTGTCGTCTCCTCCCACCCCAGGGTCACTGCCAGCGTGTCCCCAAGCGTACGGGTGCAATGACACGGAGCTGGTGATGATCGTGGATTCAGCCAGCTGGACAGAAGACTTGCTGTAGGGATCAGATCTAAGTTTGGGGTGGCATTTCCCTTTTTCTCCTTATTTTCTTGCATTGAAAAAACCCGGAGCTCTGCCTGGCTGCCAGCAATTCCCCTTCTCCTGACCCCAGTCGCACAGAGCCAGGGCTGGGAAACACGCAGCAGCCACCCTGGGGCTCGGCTTTCATCAGCTCTAACGAGAGTCGTGGGTGCCCTCCCTGAGTGTGTTTGTCTGTCTGTCCGGGCTGGAGCTCAGGTTTGAGGCTGGTTTTGCACACCGGCACGGCAACTTTCTGCAGGCTGGGAGTGATGCATGGCTCCCCGCACCCTGCCCCGCACCCATGCCCAGCGTGCACAGGGATGACATGAGCTGGATGGATGCTGGGCATCCCGGGATGGTCTGGGAGGTAGATAAAATCCCAGGAGAGAAGAGAAGGCGAGGAGATGGCCTCCGCACCCCTGGGGAGCAAGGTGCTCCAGGGCAGTCAGGGACTCAATCCTGCCCTGCCAGGACATGTGCAAACACTGGCTGCTCCCACGCTTGTTTGCACAGCTCTGCTCCTGAGCACAGAGGACCACAAAAATGTGCTCAACTAGCCCCAAAATGCAATGCTGGCTGCTCTGGGAGGGCCCCGCTGTACCCAGGCTGGCCCGGCACTTTGCAGCCAGGTCCCGCATCCACGATGCTCCGTTTCCCATCCTTCACAGGATTATGCTTATTAGAAAGCAGGGCAGGAAAACAAAAGCAATCTCTCCCCAGGTCAAAAAAAAGTTCCTCCTCAAGGCTATTTCTCCCTCCGGGAAAAGCAGGCGTTTGCAGTGTGCCGCACCAGCACGGCTTTGGACTTCAGGGACACACACGCTATTCGACCTCATCCCGTGGGGTTGGCCGGGGTGGCCCTTCCCGGCCTCTCCATCCCTGTACCAGAGCTAGGGAGGATATTTGCACCCCAGGGATCCCTTCTCAAAGGGTCCAGGCACCCCTCGGCCCTGGGGCAGGGGCTGTGGGAACTGGGCCTGCCACTGCTCCCCATTACTGCTCTGAACAGCAACCGCCAGAATGGAGGGGAGACTGCGCGGGGCTTTGTTAAAACAAATAAATTCAAGGAAAAGGCCTCGTACATGTTTCCTCAGCAACCATGACGTCACGCGGGATGTCTGGGCTTCCCCCTCCTCCTCTTATTATTAAAAGGGAAAAGAAAGGGAAGCAGAAAACGAAGGGGAGCTGGGGACAGTCTCCTGGCAACGCTGGGGACAGTAATGTCCTCCCGCCAGGGGGATATGGCCCAAGCACAGGGAGCCTGGTCAGCCCTCGTGGATGGAGCGGCAGGATGGGGAGGGCATCCCTGGTATCCCCTGGAATGGAGGCGACAACACGCCAGGCACAGCCACGTCCCCAAGGATGCCTGGCTGCTTCCCAGCCACGGCAGCCTTGCTAAGCCCTGATTTACCCAGCGTGGGTCCTCGATTTGCAGAGTGGTGGGAGCTTAATCCTCTCTGTTTCCCCCTCTTAATTCAAGACATTTTTTGGTGACAGTGACCACACTTCTTCCCGCAGCGCTGGGGTCTGGCAGCAGGCAGGGAAGGGGCTGGGGACACGGTCCCCGCGTGGGCTGTCACGCCTTGCATGCCCAAGCCTGCTGTGGTCATACTCCCCCCACACTCAAACCCTTGTTATTTGAGCTATTTAATCCATCCTGGCTCACTTTTAATAGATAGCAGTGAGCAACTCAGGCGGTGGGTCTGAGCTGCCTGGTAGGAGGAGTCCGCGTGGGCATGAGTGGCTTGGGATGGGGAGAGGGGACTTTTACTGCCTTTCCCAGTGCCCCAGACCGCGGGGTCACCCTGTGCCCGGCGGCAAGGTCCTGCCAGCCCCCTCACCCCCTCGCCGCGCGCAGCTCAGCTGTGAAATGTGCCGCAGATGGTTACGAAGCCGAGAGCGAACGGGGTCAGAAAGCAATTAGCCCAGGTCCTACAGGGCAGCCCCGCTGGCGCCCGCTCATCTCGGCCATCCTGACCTGAGCCACAGCAGAAAAGGTCTTTAAACCCCTGATTACCAGGAGCAGCCAGGGAAGGATCACTCTCTATTTGCCCGTTTCTTATTCCCTTTCTCTAAGCCTCCACTGCTGGCCCCTGCCAGAAGAGGATGCTGAGCAAGGCAGCGCTTTGCTCCGACCTCCTATCACGGATGCACATTTAATTTGCCTCTTAATACAGTGCTATGTACCTAGCAATGGACTAGCCAAGCCCAACATCATTTTTTATCGTTGTGTGTTGATGCGATAGGGGAAATCGATACGTTCCTCCAAACGCCAAGAGCAAGCTGATACCTCAGACTAAGAGAAACAGAAATAAAGATACAGTTTTCCAAGGGAGTGTGGCGGGGTTTCCCCCTGCAGCAATCTGTGCTGGGACATGTGGCCCCCGGCAGGTAGGAGGTAGGTGCAGGTGTCACCCAGAAACCGAAGGCATCGCGGGGATACCCTCGTTGGAGCCAGGCACACTGCTGTGACATGAGGGTGTCACCGCCGGATGGGTCATGGACCCGCAGCCACGTGCCCTCTTCTCCGCTGCCAGGGCTGTGCTGGTCCATTTTCTCTGGGGTAGATGGGCTGTAACCAGATTGTGTTGTTACATGGTGTCTCAGTTTTTCCACCTGTGAAATGAAGATGGTGAGAGGTGCCAGTGTCACAGGAGCTGGCAGCTGGACACGCCACTGACCGTCACCTGTGCCCCATCCCAGGACAGGTCGGGAGATGCTCCGACCTTATCAATCCATCCTTGCAGCAGCTTCCCCTGCATACTTCCCACTGCTGCCCTGTTTGCCCTCTCCTGCCTGCAGCAGCAGGCAGAGCTGTCTTCTACCTTCTGCTCTCCAAGCAACGGCAGCTACCGGGAAATGCTTCAGCCTGAGCCGTAGCTGAGCAAGACCTGGGGTCCTGGCATTTGGGGCCAGCCAGATGGACAAGCCATGCCCGGTGCCGGGGTCACTTCTGCAGGGCAGCTGGAGCAAAGCCGAGCCGAGGTGGGGCTCCAGGCTGGGGGGCTGGTGGGTGTCCCTGTGCAGACCCCTCCCAAAGGGCTTTCCCCTAAACCCCATCCCCTGAGCGTGTTTCTCTCCCTGCTTCTCGCTGCAGGTTCATGAATCACCGCGTTCCGTCCAACTGCAGGTACCAGCCGACAGAGTACGAGCACGCGGCGAACTGTGCCACCCACGCAGTGAGTCCCTGTCCTTGTCCCAGGGCGAGGGAGGACGGTGCCCGGCTCTCTGTGGATCCCCTGAGGAACCTCAAAGGACACCAGTCCTTATGATTGGACTCGATGATCTTAAAGGTCTTTTCCAACCTAAATGATTCTATGATTAAAAATGGTGTGTTGAGCCCTGGAGCAGCTCCTGAGGGTCTCGGGGCTGTGATGATGCAGATGTGCCCCAGGTGCTCCCGGGGAGCGAGGATGCTCTCCCTCCTTCTGCCCTGGGAAGCTGGTGTGCATCTTCCTTGCTCTCACCCACCATGGCCCTGTCACCCCAGGGAAGCCGGCTGTGTGCTTAGTGGAGCAGGAGTATTTTGCAAAGCTCCCTGAAAATGGAGTGTTTTTCACAGCAGGAAAGGTGACAGGCGCCCCATGGGGCTGCCTACACGCGGGAGCAAGCACTCCCCACATCAGGGATTCCCTCGGGAGCTGGCAGCTCCTGCTCCGAGCCCTGGGAGATGACTCAGAGGGATCCGTACTCCTTGTGCCTTCCTCCTTCCCCCCTGCCTCCACCTGGAGAAGCTACTTCGGAGCTGCACCACACAGGGAGAGACCCTGCCTGGCCAGTGTGGGCAGCCAGCCTGCCCCTTATGGGTGGTAGCTTCAACCAGAAGCAAAAAAACCACCTAAAAGGAAAAGCAGAGACTGTATTGTAGCTGCTCAATGGAAAAGCAGAGAGTAAACAACAGGTTTGCTTCTCCCTTCCAGTTCTGGATCCTGCCCAGCATCCTCGGCAGCTCCATCCTCTACATCCTCTCCGACGACCAGTGGGAAACCATCTCAGCCTGGATCTATGGCTTTGGTTTGTCCAGCCTCTTCATCGTCTCCACCATTTTCCACACCATCTCCTGGAAGAAGAGGCATCTCAGGTACCAGCCCTGATCGCCTGGGGCTGCGGAAGGGGGAGAGGGTCTGGAGGCCCCTGGTGCCACAGGCTGTGACCCATCTGTCTGTCCGTCCTGCAGGACCGTGGAGCACTGCTTGCACATGTTTGACAGGATGGTGATCTACTTCTTCATCGCGGCGTCGTACGCTCCCTGGTGAGTTGCCAGTGGGTGGGGGCCATCGCTTGGCCCCACTGGAGGGGAGAAAATCAGCCTGGCTCCAACAAATAGGGTTTCCCTCTCTGGCTTTGGCTCTGCTCGAGGCTGTACCCTACCCCTTTCCACAAAACCTTCCTATCCTATAGATTTCAACCCCTTTAAGTTGAAGTTACAAGTTGGGAAGACCATTTGGTGGGACAGCCATGAGGGTGAGGGGCAGCATTACCCTGGCACCTCGCTGCCCGCAGCCCGGACCGGGGTGCTGCCCTAGACCCGCCTCACCGCAGACCTGGGTCTTGCAGGCTGAACCTGCGGGAGTTGGGTCCCTGGGCCTCCCACATGCGCTGGATCATCTGGATCATGGCATCTATCGGGACCGTCTACGTTTTCTTCTTCCATGAGCGGTGAGTGCCTTTACCCGGCCCTGCACTGGTGAATACCGCAGAGCCCAGCTCAGCTCTGCCAGCCCCTCTTAATGCCCTGAGGTGGTCGAGCTGCAGGGGAGAGCAAGATGGATGGAGACAGACAGACAGAAAGATAGGTACAATGTCCTTGGGCAGCCTCCTGGCCAACTGGCAGTGGAGGGCTTCCTTGGACCACGTCCTTCCCCATCTGCATCCTGGTTTTAGGAGCTTTGCTGGCAGGGACCTGGGAGCAGGGATTTGGGAGCAGGGATCTGCTGCTGTGAGTTGCTTCTTCCACATGGTGGCATCAAATAAAAAGCAAAAGGCCCCAGATGTCTCTGCAAAGCCCCAAGCACCTGGCCCTGAGCTGGCGGCTCCCAAGCCAGGGTGGGGGTCCATCAACCCCGGAACATGGTGCCAGCCCTGCCACAGTGGTGTGGCTGAAGCACGAGGACGTGGGACCTGCCGTGGTGGCACTCCCACCCCTTTTCCTATAGCACGGCAGCAGACATTACAGGCGTAAAATTCAACGCTCCCTCTGCACCTGCCTCCAAGCAGCTTCTCTGTCGGTCGCAGGTACAAGCTGGTGGAGCTGGTGTGCTACGTTATCATGGGCTTCTTCCCTGCCTTGGTCATTCTCTCCATGGTAAGCCACCGCCGGGAAGCACACGGGCTCAGCGCGAGGGACAAGTCCAGTGGGTTGGCGCGATCCAGGCTGCATGATGGATAAAGCCATCCCCGAATACGACGTGGCCCAGCTCGGTTTTGCAAATGATTTGGGTACCCAGCAGATACCACGTGCATCTCCAGCAGACCTGCTGCCCGGGCTCCATTGCGTTGAAAGCCTCCCAGAAAAGCCAGGCTGCTGAGTACCCGCTGCCTTGCTGGAGGGGAGGGTGTAGCAGAAGGCAGAGCGAGGGGTCCTGCCTGCACCCCGTGGCTGGGGCCACACTTCTGGTCTTGATGGAGCAGTGGGGAAAGGGCAGGCACGCCGTGGCCGTCACTGAGCCCTGCCTCCCTGCTTGCTCCCAGCCCAACAGGGATGGCCTCCCGGAGCTGGTGGCCGGTGGACTCTCCTACTGCCTGGGCATGGTCTTCTTCAAAAGCGACGGCCGCATCCCCTTCGCCCATGCCATCTGGCACCTCTTCGTGGCCATCGGAGCTGGCATCCACTACTATGCCATTTGGAGGTACCTCTACCAGCCTGGCGCGCTGGAGGCTAAAACATCCCGGTAGATGCCTTAAAGTCTTCATTTGCACCAGCTGGCACATGGGGGCATGGAGGGGAGCAGGGAGGCAGCCTGCGCCGTGGGCTCGCCCTGAACCACCCGCTCACCCCGTGGGCAGCAGCCGCCGGTGCCCTTTCCACAGGGACAGGAGAGCCTGGAGGTTGATTTTAAACAGATTTTTCTTTTTTAACCTTGGGAACTGTTTATTTTTTTAGGCAAAGGTTTTGTAACACGGTGACCAACCGACGGGCTGCGGGCGTTAGGGGAGCGACCGCTCATCTGCCTGGCACTGAGCATCCCACGGGAGCGGGGACCTTGGCCCTGCATGCCCCTGGCTGGTGGCACCCGGGGTTTGGCTACTGGAGCCCTTAGCGTGGGCCACCCAGGGGACTGCAGGAGTTGGGATGGGGGAGAGACCCGGCCCCTTTTCCCCGGGATGCGGCTGCCCCAGCCAGGGAGGGGGGCACGTCAGCACTCCCACACCACCCGGGCTCAGCTCCTAAACGGTTCTAAGTCATGTCAGCATTAACTGCCCCCTCCCAAGTTCTTGATGGGAAGGTCCAGAGTCAACAAAGCCTTACATGGAATTGAAACTTGAATCTCTTCCAGGGCTCCCCAGAGTCCCCAAGCACTGGAAAACTCTTTCTCTAAGCCAGTATTAAGTGCACAACTTGGTATGTCCCTCCTAGACAGGCCCTCGGAGCCCCCCCAGACATTTTCTCCCTGGGGCGCTTTGTTTTCCCCTCCTGTCCCAGTGCCGGTGGCAGCCCCAAAGCACGGCCCCGCTCCCAGGCTCTGCCGTGTGTGTGCCTTTGGCGGGGAGCAGAGGGGGGGATCTGGCTCCCGGCATCCACCTGGATGGGGTCAGCCCATCCGCATCAGGGGATTTTCTTTCTCCTCGAGAGAGGGAAGTGAACGTCCTTGGATTGGGATCACAGGGCTGCCTGCCTTCTCTGCTCCCGTTTTGATGATGAGCCTCCTGCTCAGTATCAGATTTAAAGCCACTTTTGGGAGGAATTCCAACATTCCTGGGAATGCCACAGGAAAGGGATGCATCAGCATGATGCTCGGAGGTGAGCTGTGATGGGGAGGTCCTAGTGGTGCTTGGTTTTTAAACCCCACGGCTACACAATGCTCTCCAAGGCAGGATAATGGGACATGGAGCACCCATCCAGCCATTAGGAGCAGCCCTGCTGCTGATGGAATGGGAAAACCACACCTGGTCCTGCTCCCCAAACATGCCGGCAGAGCTGCTGGAGCTGGGAGGGTCTGGTGTGTGCCGGGCTTTGGTACGTGTCAGGCTTTGGTGCGTGCCGGGGTCTGTGCCGGGAGCTGGCTGGCAGAACAGCACTGCTCTCAGCCCTGCCTGTACCTTCCCCAGGAGCCCCCAAAGGCATCGATTTTCCATCATCTCTCTTTGGCCTCTTGATTAATCGCAACTGCAGCAGTCTCAGTGCGATGTGGCAAGCAAAGGAGATTTACGGCCACCGTCCCCCATCTCCTGTTTCTCTGGCAGCGTGCTGAGGACCAGAGCTCCTGGCTCTGTCCCACCTCTCAGAGAGCTTAGGGTCCCCCCAGCCTGTGGCACCCCGGGACGGGCTCTCCAGGGCCGTGCCAATTTGCAGTAAATTACCAAAGAGAAAGCGTCCAGATACTCTTCCCCTCGTGACGTGGTGGCTGTGGTCACCAGGTTGGCAAAAAAATCCACTGGATTTTCACTTCCATAGGCAGAAGGTTCCTATAAGGAGCCCTGGGTGCTGTGCCCAGCACCCCAGCCCAGCATGGGGCTGCAGGGGGGTCTCTGCCTGGGGCACTCCAAAGCAGCCTTTGGGCTGGGACACCTCTTGGGGTGACGGGTGGTCTTAGGGACAGGGGGTGAATGACCCGGTGTGAGCCCAGTCTGCTGCTGCCTGTCCCAGGCCCCCAGGACGCAGCCCTTGCTCCGTCACCTACCACAGATGGAGGGGTGGACAAGGATGAACTGTGAGTAACCAGCAGTTGGTGGAGCATGTCTGGGGTTGGAATAGTGGGATATGGGGTCCCAGAGCAGGAGCTGCCATTTTTTCTGTCTGGCAAGTCATTACCTTTCTGCGTGCCTCAGTTTCCCCATCTGTAAAATGGGGGTGAAGACACTGACCTACCTCACAAGGCTCATGTGAGGACCCTGTGAAGCACTCGGAGGATGACCAGTGCTTTACAAACGCGCTTCAATTTTCACCGAGTCTGGGGGACCGGATTCCCAGAGCCACCGCAGGGCATGGTGACAACTGCAGTTCAGTGTGCCCGGATCTCCTCCCCCTCCGTCACTAAATCCCACGGGGGAACCACCCTGGGGACAGACCATGCACATAGGAGTCCCAGCCACCGGGCAAACGTTCCCTGGCAGGGGCTGAGGATACCCAGGGATCACTATCGCGTTTTGTCCGTGGGCTTTGTCCCACGGGATTTATCTCAGAACCTGTTTCACCATTGGGGGCTTTCGGCCCTAAATCCATCCCGGGGGCTCCTGAGGCACAGGGATGTGCCAGAAGGACCTTTCGAGGCCACTTCATCTCAGCCTCCTGCTGAAAACCCAGGGCAGGGCAGACGCCTGGGTGGGAATGGGTGGCCAGGCTCCGCTGGGGACATCGCCACCCTGCCTTGAGCCCGGATTTGCCGAGTGGGCTTCTCTGTAATCGAGAATTCCCCCCTCTTCTCTTGCTTCCTACGTCCTTCCCTTGCAAAGCAGGATGGGAGGCACAGGGGAGGTTATTGGATTGTCCTCCTATTTTATACTAATTTTAAATGACTCATAACATTCAGGATGTCTGTGGAGGAGGGTTCGAGGGATCTTTTTAGCATCTCGAGTTTTTCACTGTCCATTCTTGTTCAATCAGTATTTTATATTTAACACAGTATTGGGTCAAATTAAAAACAAATGTAAGGAAGATAACGCTAGCAAATATTGTTTCCTGTGGAGTAGGATTGAAATAAAAACTCAAGATACCTCATTAATGCCTGCTTGTTAAATCAAAATGAGTTTCCCTGCAGTATCTGGAAATAAACCCATTTTCTGACTTGCCTCGCATGGCATCGCTTTCCGGTGAGGAGAGGAGCCACTCAACCAGCTGCAGCGAGGCCCCACTCATGGCAACGGAGCGCTGAGCACCAACTCACCTCGGTGCATGGATGGCATTGCCATCTGCTGGCTCGGCTTGCCAGGGTGGGCAGCGCTGCTTTGCCCTTCACACCGGCTGCATGGGGAAATTCGGGAGGTTGGGGACGGGTTGAGCTCCAAGCTGCAGAGTTTCCTTAAAAAAAAGAATAAATTGGTGAGTTTGCTGACGGCGGCCCTGTGCTCGGCGGCGCCGGCTGAAGGGCTTGCCAGCATCTCACCAAAGTGGTTTCACGAGCAACCACTCTGCACGCCCGCTCTGGCCCTGTCATTTCCCCTCCTGCGGTGGCCGAGTCTGCGGTTGACATGTGTCGAGCCCCAGGGCTGCCACCGCAGGGGAGGAAGGATGCCAGATCTGGGGAGGAGGAAAATCTGTGGCAGACCGGGCAGAGGGTAAGCACTGCTCGCTGCGGACCCCAGGGGGAACCCCCCCTGCCATCACACACCGGCTCCCACCAGCCTCTCCCACGGGCACTGGCTCCTCTTGGAGAGGGAGAATTTGCCCCCATCCAGGGAGCCTGCTGGCCGGCGCTGCCTGCCCCGGGTTCTGCACATCCACTGGCTGCCCTCTCGCTCGCACCTCTCCATCGTAATTACGCCAGGGCCGGCTCTCCCACAGGCTGCAACGCTCGGCAGCTTTCCCGGAGAGCTGGGGAGGGTTTCCTGCTTCCAGGGGCAGCCGAACTCCCCCCAAATCCTGACCCACAACTTCTACCTTGCCCATTATTTCTTTGCTGCTGGCAATCGGGCTGGACTGGGAGGCCTCCTGGCTTCGCTTTGCTTTTACACTGCCACCCAGACACCCTCTGGGAACGCCACTTCCCACCCAAAGTGTAAGCCCTGCACCATCGGGCAGAGAAACGCACATTTAACCAACAGGAGAATTTTTCACCAAGGGAGGCAGAGCATCAGCGACCACCTCATCTCGAACAACTCCCTGGTGCAGTCGTGATCCATCCCTTCCCGATTTCAACCACCAGCCTGTGCGGTGCGCAGCCACGCCAGTCTCCAGGCCGACTTCGGAGCTTGTGTGATAAAACCTGTTTGGCCAAAGCCGGCAGCTGCCCGCGCAGCCCTGCTTCTCTCGCTCCCGGGGATTTTTCATCGGGCACCGTGCCTAGGCACCGGCGGGGAGAGCCGGGCATCGTCACGCCGCGGCGTGGCCGTTTATAACGCGCGGCCGGCCAGGTGCAGCCCTTCCACCCGCGCCAGCTCCACCCGCGGGACGTTCCCGCGGTGCTCGGCGCTGCGCGGCGCGGCGGGCAGTGGCGGCGGGCGGCCGCGGGGGGGCGCCGCAGTGCCGCTCCGCTCCGCTCCGCCGCGCTCCGCCCCGGCGGCGGGACGCGCCGCGCAGCCCCGGCGGCTCCGGGCGCTGCAGCCGCCGGGGGCCGCGCCGAGGCCGCCCCGCCGAGCCCCGCACGGTGAGTATCGGGGGCGGGGGGCGCGCACCGCGGGGGATGGCGCGGACGGACCCTGCCCGCGGTACCCCCCTTTTTTTTGGGGGTGGTGGGGGGGCAGATCCCCCCCGTAGCATCCCCGGGACCCCCCCGCCACCCCCTCCGCGCTGACCCCCCGCACCCGGGAGCCTCTCCCCAGGATGGGTCCAGCAGGTGCCCCCCCCCGCCTGCTCGGACGGGAACGTTTGTTCCTCGTCCCCTTGGAAAGTGGAGGCGGGAGGAAAGCGGCGGCGGGGGTTGAGGCTTGTCCGGTTGCCGTTGGAGACCCAACCGGCCCGGCTGCCTGCCGGACAGCGCCGGGCAGCAGTCAGGCAGGGAGGGCTGTGCTGGGGAGACGCAGCACCTTGGGATCCTTGTCCCGTTGCCAGACACCTGGAGATCCTTGTCCCCCTTGCACGCCCCTTGGGATCCTTATCCCATTGCACACTCCTTGGGATCCCACTGCTATTCTACACGCGCTATTTCACCTGCATTCAGCTGTTTGTGACTGTCGTGGCATCCCAGGCCTTGGCGGGGAGATGCCAGGATGGTCTGTGTCCCCGTGAGGCTGGAGCAGTTTCATGCTGAGTTGTAACTTTAGCAGAGAAAACTCAGGGGAGTTTGCTACTTGCTTGGGAAGTGCTTATTTTCAGAGCTCTCCAGGATCAGTTAATTATCGCTGGAAAAAAATTATTGCTAAGATCTTATAATTAGGCAGCCTACAGAGACTCTGCTGCTCGGAAGGCAGCAGAAAGCAAACGCTCTTTGTGAAATGTTTCTTGTGTGTGTGTGTGAATAGAGCTGCCCAGGCAGAGGGCTGGCATTTGTACTTGCGCATTACCGGAGAGCTGATGCACGTTGGCGGCTCAAAAGACCCTGCAAAATAATGAAAAAAAAAAGGCAAGAAAAGAAAACCTGCTAAAAGGACTCCTGTTGTCCTTGCAGAATCGGGTCCCAAATCATTGTAATCTGTTTGTGGAGCTATAGCTGCCTTTAGGACAAACTGTTAGTTCATCTTTGCAGGACCGGGACTGCCTTTATATTGTTTGAACGGAGTCTGGGCTGTGGGGTCCAGGGCGCTACCGCAGAGTGCCTGCTGCTAATAATAACGTGGTAAGGAGTTTACCCGTTCTGATCCGGCTAAAGACAGCACCGAGGCTGGCATCGACATTATCAGCCTCCAATCTGTCCCTAGATTAGACGGGTAAAACTCACACAAGAAAAGGCCGGGCTCTGAAGCGGAGACTTGATCCAGAATGGAGGGGAGTGGGGGCTCTGAGCCAGAACAGAGGGGTTTGGGCTCTGCCCCAGCAGGACCCGGCAGCCTTGGCTGTAGGGACGGGATCTGCAGAAGGGCAGGATTTGGAGCCGAGGAGTGCACGTCAAAGCCGCCGTGTCCAGGGTGTTCTCATTTCCTTTGCTCTCCGAGTTATAATTTGTTCCACATTGCAGTGCCGGGGCGGCCTCTCTCTCCACTCGCAGCATCCAGGCTGCGGTCGTTGCCATTAGACTGAGGCTGTGACTCGAGTGGTTTCCGTCCAAAAAAAAAAAATACAATTTAAAAAAAAGAAATTTTTCAAATAGAGTTCTGGGGAAATAGCTTTTCTGGTTGCCATTCTGGGATGGTTAGAGCTGAAATCTCACCGCCCATCCGCACAGAGCTGCATCTGCGCTGGGACGAGCCCCGGGGAAATTCCAGAAGATGAAAAAGCATTTTAATAGTGTTGCTGCTCTTTCCAAAAGGGAGTAAGATGACCTGGTAGCTACAGGTTGATTGGCTTGATAGCATCCCCCTGGGGAGAAGAGGGAGAAACCTGGCTCAGGCTTTAATTGATTAAAGACTTCAGCACCAGGAATAAATTCCTGCCATCCAACGTGGCTATATGGAAAATAACTCCTGGCAAGTAGAAATGATTTCAGTCTCCGATGCAAGAGGTGACTCTCTGGCTGTAATACACTTTTGCGAAGCATTTGAGTTATGCAAGGTGACATTCTTGTAAAAATCTGCACTTTCCAGTATTAAAAAAGTCAGTCCAGTCCAGTATTTAGAGCTGACATTACACAGTGTCAAGAAAGCCAGTATTAAATAAACCTGATCCATTTCAAAGGCAGTTATCAGAGGAGATTATCACTGCTGGGCACTGCTGGCTGGTAGCGTGCCCTCGGTGTTTCAATGCTTTTATCACTAATCTGGAAGGAGATAGAAATGATTTCTGGAAAAACCTGGGGCTGAACCAGAGCAGCACAGTGTTAATAGTTTGTACAAATCCGGGCGGTAAACTGGGCAAGCAAAAGGCATCCTAGCTGGAGCAGAATGGAAAATGGAAATCTTCTTGCACCCAAAAATAATAACCGGAGTTGTACGTGTTTTCCTGTCCCTAATCTGGATAATAAATTGGCCACGCACCGCTTTGGGCAGGAGATGCTCGCAGATGCTGGGAGAGGCAGTGCGGGGGCTCACCGGCTCCCTCCTCCAGCGGGAGCTGCCTGGGGGTGGCTGTGTGTCCGTCCCAATTTCCGTGCTGGAGACTTGAAAATTTTCAGGGTAATGGGAAATTTTGCTCTAGAAAAAATAGCAGTTATTTGCATTTTCGGTCAGGGTGCTACCAGAAACGAATTTGGGCTTATGAGAGCCAAACCCAGTCTCTCCATCTTGGTGGAGGAGATGTGGGAACTGAGGGGAAGGGACCAAGGGGCTGCAGAAAATGTCTTACAGCGAGAGACAAGACCGCCATGAGGTTAAGCCTACTCATAAATCAAATCAAAGGGGAATGGGGGGGACCCTTGATTAAAGCATCTAAATACTCTCGCAGAGGAGAAAATACATGGTAGCCAAAAGCTCATTGAGCAGAGAAAAGCAAGGCAAGAATCAATGTCTGGCAGCTGAAGCCAGACACACTGGAAATAAGGCATAAATATTTAACCAGTGGGAGCGATTAATCATCGGAAGAAACGGTGGGCAGCAGAGGTGGGTTCAGCATCTCTTTGCCTTTCGCATCACGACCCTTTGCCTTGCGGAAAGTTTCTCCTATTGCCCCCCCCCCCCCCATCACTCCAGCGCTGGACCAGCAAGAAGGGCTGGATCAAACCTGCACCGAGGCCCTGATTAGGTGATTTAATTAGATGGCGGTTTTGTCTTTAATCACGGTGGAGCCACGGAAAAGAGTATTTGTTGTGCCCTGCCGGCTCTTTCTGAGAAACATCCGTGAAATCACCGCAAGCACTTTGCAGGTGCTTCTTTTTTCTTTCTTTTTCGGTTACCGCTGATCATGTTGCCGCAGATCTGTGCCGAGTGGGCGAGGGGACAGTGCTTGGTGGCTGTCCTCGATATCCAGCAAAATAGACTGAAATTCAGGAAAAACAAATCTCGGTGAGCATCCCAGCATGCTGGGGCCGCTGAGGGAAGGAGCTGGTCCAGGACTCGTTATCCACCCATGGGCGAGAGGGTCCCCAGCCTGGCATCCCCAGGGACATGTGTGCTTGGGAGAAGGAGATAAAGGTCACGAGGTTGTTGCTGGTCCCATCGCCTCCCCTTCGCCTTTCCTTTCCGACAGCGTTTCTTTTCCTATAGCTGTTCTCTCCCTGCCTCTTTGCGATGGGGTAGATGCTGTTGGTGGGCATCACCACGGCTGGGTTTGCTTCGTCTCCCCCCCCCAAGGCTGCCGTGTTCCTGCTGTGATGGAGCCTGAGCTTGGGGCTGGTCTGGTCTTCGCCATCTACGGGCTGTGGCTGGATGAACATGTGCAAACATGCCTGTCACCGGCCACGTGTCTCCCACGGGTCCCCAGGGTCAGCAGCCCTCAACTGCAGCGAGCGATTGGGCTGTTTAGTTTGGGGCAGGGGGGAATATAGTGAGATGCTGAGCTGTAAGGCTTATATGCAACTCAGTGGCCTGCATGCAAACGCGATGCATGTTGACAGTGGAGTCGCAGCACCTCTGAGCCCTCCAAAGCCACCTCACTGTGAGCAGCCGATATCTGTGAGCAGCCCAGGACCACTCCTCCTCTTCCTCTTGCAGAGGCGCGACGGATATCTGCCTGGGACGATGCGTGACGGGGTGGAAGGCCCGTTTTGAGGAAGAGGATGAATGGAAGGAGAAAAGGCACATGAGAAGGATGGCAAGGTAAGGGGAGGCTTTGCCTGGGTGCTGGGTGGGGGCAGCGGGAAGGAACTGCTCACCCATGGTGGGAGCAAGAACCTCGGAGCCCGCAGGAAAGTCCCCGGCAGTTGCAGAGCTGGTTGTGGTGATGGAAGGACATGTGGTGGCCATGTGAATACCAGAAGCATTTGTCATACCTCTGCAGAATAAATACAGACAGTGCTGCCTGGGGAAAATAACAGGTTTTGGTGTGGCCAGGCACAGAATGCGAGGAGGTGGAGGATACCTGATAGAGATCCCGCCGGGAGGCAATCACAGGCTTTTGGCTAATTCCTGTATAGTCGTTAGCAGAGAAGATGTCACTGAGCGCTGAAGAAAGGGACTCTTTGGCAAGTCTGGCTCATGCCTCCATAGCTGCAGGCGTGTCCTCCAATGGCACAGGTAGGGAACCAGGCTGCCTGCAGCGACGAGGGGGCTTGCCCGGGCTGGGGAGATCCCGGAGCACGTGTCCTACCGATCTGTGGGAAGATGTGCCCAGTTAACGCCCTTGCCGGCTTGTCCCCAGGTAGCTGGGTCCAGCTGGAGCATCCCCGCCCTCACAGCAGGACCAGACGGCATCGCACGTACTGCCGTTTTCTCTTTAGCCTCCTCGGAGATGCCCGTGACTGGCGTGCCTGAGCATACAGATGCGGGAAGAGCCCATCTCGTTATCATCTTATCGCATCCAGTCGAGTCCTCGAGGGGATTAAGACCGTGCATTATGCTGTCTTTGGGATAAGGCTGCAATTTCTCAGGTGGCCTGGGCTGGTGCCTGGTGAAATCGCATCGGTGTTGCTGCAGATGTTGAATAACAGGGTGACCAGGCTAGAAGCTTCTCTCAGTCCAGGCTTTGTATTTTTTCCCTGTGAAATACCTTTGCCCCTGCACTCTGTAGAAGCTGCATTTGATGGAAAGAGCAGGAAAATAGCTGAGCTATAAATAACATATTCAAAACCAGGCAGGGACCTGTGAGAAGTGAGGATGGTGTCTCTGTCTGTGATGTGGGCTTGGAGGAACGATTTTACCGGCAGCAGATGTTAAAAGGTTTCCCTTTGTGCTGGAGGTGGTTCAGGGTGGAGGAAATTAAATCCCTGAACTGAAAACAGTGATTTGATGACAAAATTTTGTCTCTTGCATCCTTGATGGCAAGGTCTCATAGGGACACTGGGGTAGTTTTTCTTCTGCCCGATGTTAATGAGGGCTGGCAGGGCCCTGCTAACAGCCTGGGGAAGCTGTTCTTGAACCCGGCTGTCCGTCAGTGCCCAGACCTGCTCCCCGCGTCGGGTCTGCCCCAGCGCTCCCGGGAGATGTCACACAGCAGACACGAAGGGATGTCCCCAGCAGGAGTGGCAGCCCCAGGCTCAGCTGGAGGAGGAGCAGCAGCACGGGGGGAGCTGTAGCTTTAACCCCATCCCTGCCTCAGTTTCCCCAGTTGCAAGGTGGGAGCAGCAACAGCCTTCCCCAAACCCGGTGAGTTGCAGTGAAGCTGTTGGGGCCAGTGCTCGGCTGGCAAGGTACGAAACACAAGATGCTAAGCTCTGCTTTCCAGGCTGATCACTAAGCTCAGCTTCAGTAAGGCAGGCAGCAGCGATGTGCCAGCGTGGCTGCCGGCTCCCCTCCCTGCCCCGCAGCACCTGGACGGCCACTGTGTCCTCACTTTCCGAGCCAGTGGGTTGGGAAGAAGGGACAAACCCCAGCATTTTCACAGTCCTGGTAGGACTGGGGGGAAAAGGGGTGACTTGGGGTGCAGCAGGATCACACAGCTCCCAGGCACGTCCTGCAGCCTTAGCGCTTGCTGGTGCCTCAGTTTCCCCATCTGCAGCATTCAGTGGGCCTCTGGTCCTGGGATGGGGAGATGTACACCCTGCAGAAATCCTCCATGCACAGCTGGGAGGTTGTTTCTGGGTTAGAAGGTGACCTCTTCCATTAGCAGCAGGGACGCTTTTTCTTCCTGAATTAGATAGTGGTTTGGAGGTATTCCAGGGCCGACATCATTCTGCCTGATAGCGCTGGGTTTGCTCCGGCAGCGAGATCCTGCCCGAGCGAGATGGGGCTGCAGATGCGGAAATCTGCCGGCACCCCGCATCTCCCCGGCCGTGCACAGCTGGATCATGCCGACTGCTGCATCAAAGCACTCCCATAGCTGCGGATGGGACATTGCGGGGGTCCCCTGTGTAGGCACCGAGTCCCTGCCCATGCCTGTTCCCTGCACGCAGGCTGAACATTATAAATCTGGAGGTGAAGGAAATCCCCATCCTGTCCGAATCAGAAATGCTCAAATTCTCTTTCCGGACCTTCCCCGCCAGCGGTTTGTGGTGCAACCGGTGGCGTTATCAGTGCCGTGCAAGCACCGGGTGTTTGTGCATCCAGGATGCGATTTCAAAGCTGGCCCCAGATGTTGGCAGTGACATTGGGCAGGACTGCTATCTGCCTAAAGCCAGAAGAGCATCGTGGTTTCCAGCCCGTTCCTGGGGACCGAGGTGCACCGGGAGCTGTCGCACGGCCGTGGCCACCTCTCCTCCAGTCGCTGCCCGTCCGGGGCTGCCTCGAGCCCTGGCTAACGTGACAAGGGCAGTGTTGTCAGCGATGCCACCACGTGCTTTAACATCCTCCGCAAACTAGCAACAGCCAAGAGATTTGCCAGAGTCGGGACATTTTTGGAAAGGCTAATTAAAGCCCATTTTCACCCTGTGCCTCTTGGTGAGCAAAAGCATTTAGCGGTGACCTCAGAGTGATTGAATTTGTACTTGAGCTTTCTGTTTCACCTCTAAAAAATGGGATTGCTCCATAAACTCGTTAGTGAAAGTAACTCCCGATGCCTTGGCTCCTGACCAGGATGGGCCCCGCCAAGTCCGGCTGGGCTCTGCTCTCCTCCCGCTGCATTTTGCTTGGACAAGGGGGACCTCTGAATACACACGATGGAGAAATTCGGGATCACTCCAGGCTATGTTTTCAGGGACAAATCCACCCTGGGGTAACTGTGCTGATGCCAAGGAGCCCAGCTGAGCTTGGCTGCTGGTGTTTTGGGTTGCACAAGGGCAACGGCCCTCCCTCACTGCTGTCCCTTTCCACCTTGGAGGTGACAGTGGCTCCTCTGTGGCCACCAGCCGGTTCCTGCTTGCTCTTCTCTGCTGCACATCTGGCCTCCAAACCACTGATCTTTCCCTTTTTCCTCTTCCCTGCCCAGCTGCACCCCATGACAACCTCACGCACGATGTTTTATGGGTCCTCCTCCACCATGGCTCCACCATCCAAGAACCGGCTGAAGCGCCAGAGCTGGATTTTCTCCCAGGTCTTGTACCGGACGCTGAGCTACAAGGACCGGAGCTCAGCCTCTGCTTCCCTGGCAGCCAGTGAAGATGACCCAGCTGAGCTCTCCACCCAGCTCTCAGCCCCCGGCGTCCTGAAGATCTTTGGGGGCAACATCTGCGCGGGCACCAACTACAAGAGCGTGCTGGCGACGGGCAGCTCGGGTGCGCGGGAGCTGGTGAAGGAAGCCCTGGAGCGCTACGGGCTGAGCCAGCTCAGTGCCGGGCAGTATGCCCTGTGCGATGTCATCGGGAGGTTCGAGGGCCCTGAGAAACGGTGGCAGATGGAGGGGCTGAGGATCCTGGGTGACCACGAGAAGCCGCTGCTCATCCAGGACCTCTGGAAGCCCAGGGAGGGCTTCTCGCGGCGGCTGGAGCTGCGCAAGAGGGCGGAGCTGGAGGAGCTGGCAGCCAGGGACGTGGACACCACCACCGCAGGTCAGAGCCAGGCGCGAGGCAGGGAGAGGGTCCGGGGGGCTGCGGTCCCCCCCGAGCTGCACCCCACACCAGTAGCTTTTGCCTGTGTTTTGGGCACGGGGTGGTGGTGCAAGTGCTGGGGGGGAGGAGAGCTGTGTTTTAGCTGCAAAGCTCTTGGGTAGAGTTGGTACTCAGTGCTCTCTGCATAAATTTGGTATCTGTCACCTCAAATATTTACCCCAGCCAGTCTAGGGGTCCATAGCAAATCCCCATGTGCAGCTGGGCAGCAGCAGGCAAGACCATCGGCGTTGCCCGCTCTTCCAGCATCACGTGAACCAGCATCACGGCATCCCACGCCTCGGTGCAGCTTTCTGCCTGGCAGAGCACTGTCCCACTCCCTTGCACCCCCTGCCCCATCTCCCCGCGGGCATCCCCCAGGCCAAGGCACCCCGGGCAAATCTGTAGGAGCAATTAAACAAAATGAAAAGCTAATGAAAAGAGAGCAATGTAGGGCAGGAGAGTCCACCCTGGAGGTGCCTGATCTAGTCCAGGGCTGGCAGGAGGAGATAAGTGCATCATTAGGAACCAGCAGGTTAGTAAGTGACCCCAGCCCAGAGTAATGAAGTTTCCCTCCTTCCACCCTCAGCTAAAAGCCCTGCGAGGATGAGGGCAGAAAGGTTTAAAATCAGGTTTTTAATTGCATGATGCCCTTGATGGGTCTGACGTGCTGATGGAGGGGTCTGGATCAGGCTCAGGTGGTGTCAGCCAGGGGGGTTTTGCTGGGATGGGCACCGAGTGGTTCCTCACGCCTGTGGAAAAAAGTTGTGATTGTCAAAAATAACCTAACGATGATGCAGGATTACCCCAGGCACTCGGCAAAGGAGAGCCAAGGTTCCCCCACCCGCAGTGGAATAAATGGCCCAACCTGTCCCACGCCAGCGGGTCAGGGCTCCTTTCCCATCTGCTTTAATGAGGGCTGGAAGGAGCCCAGGCACACGGCGCAAAGGAAACCAGCCGTGGGCGTTTCGGGGGAGAGCAGATGCTGCGGGGGTCCCACCAGCTGCAATTTGCAATTGTGATTTTGCCTGGGTGCCCCAAAATCTGAGCGTAGAGTTTGCAGCTTTGGGGCTTGCTTGTGTTCTGGGCAGGTCCCCATCAGCGTAGGGAGGCGGGGATGGGCTCACCTCCTGCCTTGAAATGGGAAGGCTGGAGGAGCAGTGGAAAACAGCCCCCAGCCCTCGTATTAACGCTGTGCAGGGTGGTCCATTGGCACCCGATGGTGAGACAGGGCTCCCTCCATCCCTTGCCGTGTCCAGTCCTTGTGTCTGCTCAGGGAGGGGACACTACAGAATCGGTCCCAGCTCGCTGCACATGTGATGCAAATGGAGAGAAAGGAGCTCGAGCCAGGGAGGGAGTTGCAAAGGTAGATGATCTGCTCTTCTCTTCGGCTTTTTCTCCAGCTGGGATCAGAGAGCTGTTAAGCACTTTGGGAGAGCGGTGACTAAAAACAGCTGCTTTTGAACAGAGGAAAGGACAAGAGCAAGTGCAACGGTTATAGCGCACGGTGAGGAGGGCCACGTGGCAGCTTTCTGCCTGAGCCCAAGGTCACATCAACTCTTGGCCTCAAATACTCCCCTTCAGATGCAGGAAGCAGCGTTCCCACCCACGACCTGGATTCTGGGTGGGCTGGCAGCCGTGGGGAGGGTAAGACTCCCATGCTGGCCAGGGGAGAGGCGGGCTCCAGGCTGCCCGGCGTGGGAGCAGGCAGCGCCGTGCTGGCCTGGGCTCAGCACCCTCTGGTGATTTCCGATGGAGGAGCAGTTCCTGACCGGATCGCGTGCCCTAGATCTGGAAATAAGCCCGTTATGATTTTGATGTAGATATCACTTCATTTGTTTCAGCACTCCTGGGTGGGGTGGTGGAAAGTCTCATTTTTTAACCTTCGGGCATTTTCCATAGCTGACCAACTTCTTCCGAGACAGAAAACCTACACCCACGTTTGTTTAGGCTGTCTGCTCTGTGGACTACACAGCCCTTATTTGTCTTACCCGTTAAAATCTCACTCCTGCAGCCCTTTCTTTCGGTGGCACCAGGGGCTCTGTCACCAGCCTCACCCTGTGCTGGTGGCACTGCCCAGAGGGATGCTGCGGGGCTGGGACCACACTTTCCTACCCCATCCACAAGCTGCCGGGGATGGATGGGAGTGACGCAGCATATCTGGGGGAGGCATCTGCTTCCCCCTCATCCAGCACCCCAAAAAGGCACAAAACTCCTGGTGCGATGGGGACTGACTGTGAGTGCCCTCCACCGGGGTCACCCTTGTCACCAGCCTCGAGCTGGCAGAGGTCCCCTTGCCGAGCATCAGCTGCCTGCCCAGGGTGGTGGGGCATTGATGTGGAAAATGCAGCATCTGTGCAAAAATAAAGGGACTTTGGGCTTGTAGCTCCCTGGGAAAAAAAAGCACAAGGATGCTGCAAAGCAGGATCCCCAGGGAAATACCTGCAGGGCCCTTCCCCACGCAGAGCATCACTGGGGCGGCAGGGCTGGGACCACTGGTGTCGCGCAAGCTGGTGCATCACTGCCCACCCTGCTGCTGAGCTGGTGGCTGGGGGAAAGGCTCCACACCCATCCATGACCTGTTAGCAAATAGCTTAAGAGTTTTATCTGCTCAGTTACCCATTATCCTAATTAGTTTATTAGCTGCTTCTCACTGGAGAGGAAAGCACTCACTCCTCATGCCACTAATTAGCAGCACATGTAGAGCATCGCTGCAGTAAACGAGGCTGACGCCCTCTCTCACCGCTACCCCTGGCCCTGCTGCTTTTGGGGAGCGACGAGGCAGCGGTTAGGGAGCATCCGGGGAAAACACCGGCAAACTGGAGCGTGCTGGGAGGGAGATGCAGCACTTGGCATCTTTATGGCATTCATCTTCTAGACCAGCCCCATTTTGCACCATGTCCAAAGCTTGCTGGGACTTTCCTGGGAGCCTGGAGGCTGAATCACGTGCACATCTCGAGAAACTTAGGAGTTAAGGCTATTATATTAAAAGTTGCTCTGCCAGGTACCTCTGAGGATCTGGCTTTGATATACCTTAGCACGACTGCATCCAGGGAGAACTCCCTGCAGGGTCTGCCTAGCAATTACATTAGGAAGGACTAGCCCGGCGTTAGCCCCTCCTGGGTAAATTCAAAGCATTTCTTCTTTCCTGGGGCCTGTGGAGTTATTTATTGCTTGATTTATTTCTCAGCCAGGAAAAGGGAACCTCTTTCCTAGGCTGAAAAGGAGGCAGATCCCAGCCAAGATCCCAGGCACCACAACTGGCAGGATTCCCCCCGGGATGCAGAATGGGTTTAGAGGCAGCAGCTCGGCAGGGGCTGGCCAGGGGGGTGCGCGGTGCCCCTGCCCGGGGTGCCCAGCTCTCCCTAAGGGACAGGGTGCGATCCTGCCCCGTTCCCATCTGCATCACCATGTGGCTTCAGCAGCTGCCAGCTCTGCCTCGGCCACGCTGTGTTGGGGATGCTCACGCAGCGTTTCGGGTGGGATAACCTGCACACGCTCAGGAGGAGAAAACAGTACCAGAGGACTGAAAAAAAAAAAATCCGTTTTATGGAGGGACTTTGTTATGCTCAGGAAAAGAGCTGTGTTTATCTTTCCAGTGCAGCTCTGGGGTTAGCGGGGAGCCTGTGACGGGGGCTCTATCGGCACTAAAAAAGCAGCTTTTTCCTACACAAAATAAATACAGAAGCTTCCTTTCCCCTAGATAAGGGACTGGTGATGGCGTGTCTCTCCGGGTGGTGGGACCCCAGTCCCGGCAGCCCCCGCTCCCTCCCGGTGCAATATGCTCCAGCAATAGCTGCTCCCCAGATCCGGCCCCTCTCCCCTCTGCACCCACATGCCAGGCTGGGACCTGCATCACCCCAGACGTCCTTCATCCCTTTGGCCCGTTTCCATGCTGTGGGTTGGGGA
The DNA here is from genome assembly GCF_965638725.1 of Aptenodytes patagonicus. Classification (NCBI taxonomy): domain Eukaryota; kingdom Metazoa; phylum Chordata; class Aves; order Sphenisciformes; family Spheniscidae; genus Aptenodytes; species Aptenodytes patagonicus. The sequence continues at coordinate 8,427,867 of NC_134961.1, forward strand.
TGGGGCTCCTGGGGGGAGCCAAGGCCTCCTGCAGACATATCTGGGGTGGCCTTTGGCATCGCCAGCAGCATGACTTGGGCTGTGCTCCCGCCCGGGCAGGCTTGTTGCACCTCCTGGATTTCACATCTGCGGGGCGCAGGCGTCCCATGCTGTGCCGCTGGCTGTGATGGGGACGTGAGCAGGGCCGATTGCCTTTTTAAGAAGGATGCGGGGCACTGGACTGCTCAGGGCGGCTTGGCCATGCCTTGCCCTAATCCCAAGGCATGTAAACAGCAGGGGTTATTTTCTCCCTCTCCCACCCCCCTCCCCATTCCCATCTCTTTCATTTTCCCAGCAAAGGAGCACTCATTTAAAACAAACAAACATTCCTCACCAAATAAGGCAGATGACATTTTTTTTGGGTCTGAGCTTGTGAGTGTCCCTTTAAGCAGCCCTGGGCACCAGCTCTCCACTCCGCTGTCCCCAAATCCTGCTGGCTGTCCCCACATCCTGCTGGCCGAAGCCTGCTTGCTAGTCGGCCGAGCCGTGAGCGGGGCTCTGGCTCTGTGCTGCACCGATGCTGCTGCAGTGCTGCTCCCACAAGCAAATCCTTTAGGGTTTTTTTTTTTTTTCCCCCTCTCTTTGTACTCCCTGAATGCCAGCGACCTGCTCCCAGGAGGCTGCCCACCCCAGGTACGAGCATCGCCGATCGGACCCACAACTTCTTATTTCTCCTGCAGAGCTCGAGCCACGCTTGCAGCACGGAGGGGCCTGCGGGGACCCTCCCAGGGCTGGGGACACCACATGGGGGGCTGCTTTTGCAGCTCGGCCAGGCCTATTCATTCGCTCCAGCTCCCCATTTGTCTTGCGGACAGCTCTGCCCGAATTGATGCTTGGGAGAAGTTAATTACAGCTTGCTCCTGCGGCAGGCAGGCGGGCGGGCAGGCAAGGCGGGCAGGCAGGCAGGCTCCACTGCAGCTCGCAGCTCCCATGCCTGGCTGATGCTCAGGGGGACCGGGGGGGCTCCCCGCAGCTCCCGCTTGCTGCTGGCCACCGAGTGCGGAAGGCCCGAAAGCAGCATCCAGGCTCTTTTTTTTGCAGCGACTGAGCTAAATTTCTTTTTAGCACAGATTTCCTCGCCCCCCCCTCCCCCCCCAGTCCTGGCAGCGTGGCCGGGGGTGTGTGTGGATGCTGCGGACGCTCAGCCCAGCCCAGCTGCCCCCCGGTCAGTGGGGTTTGGGGGCTGGGGAGGACTGGGGCACCCCCTTTTCGATGATGGCGTTGGGGCACAAAACTCCCCGCTTTGGTGTCCTGGCGTCACCCTTCGGGGAGGGCAGGGGACCAGGAGACATCAGCCCAGGGAGGGTGCGTGGTCCCGGGGCGGGGGCTTTCAGCTGCTCCATCCCCGCTCCCGCGCTGCAGCATCCCTCCAGACGGGGGGTGCTGCGGCCGCGGGGGTCCCAGGAGGTGGCGGGGGCTGAACGCCGCTCTCCCCCCCCCCCCCCCCCCCCCCCCCCATGCAGGCATCAACGCCCAAGCGCGGAAGCTGCAGCGGCACCGGGCGCGGGGGGGCCCGGCGGCCGCCGGCGGGGGCTGAGCGGCGCGACCCCCCCCCGGCCCTGCGGCGCAGCCTCAGCGAGACCAGCCTGGGCAACCCGGCCTCGGCGTGCCGGGGCCGGGGCCGGGGCCGGGGCCGGGGCCGGGGAGCGGCTCCAGCGGCACTGCTCCACCCTGCCCGGGAGCCCGGCGGCGGCGCGGAGCGGCGGCAGCATGCGGTACTCCCTCTACCGTCCCCGCACCTCCTGCTCCTGCAGGGCTACAGCCAGCAGCATGTAAGCACCGCGCCGCCTTCCCGCTCACCCCCCCTGCACCTCCCCGGCACCCCCCCGCTTTCCTCCCACCCCCCCAAGCCCGGGGAAGGGGGCTGCTTGCATGGCCGGAGCTGCTGGGGCGGGGGGGGGGGGGGGGGGGGGGGGGGGGGTGGCGCGGAAGAGCATCCTTTAGAAAACGAGCGGTGCCAGCTTGGGACTTTGCAGCCTTGTCCCCAAGCGCGGGGGGCGCGGAGCTGGGACGCGCGACCTCCAGTCAAAGCCCCAGAGGGGCACGGGGAAAACCCCCGGAGCAGCGTCTCTGCCCTGGCACAAGGGGAGCCCCGGTGTTGCGGGTGATGGCTGAGCTGCCCCGTCCCCTGTCTGGCTGCTTCGTTAGCGGCAAATGTAATGAGAGGCAGGAAGGAGACAGCGCGTCCGGGAGCCCCTGCTCCCCAGCGCTGGACACGCTTGGAGAACTGGAAAGAACTGGGATGGCTCCTGTAGTTAATGGCTACTTCGTCCCCGCTGGGTATCTGGCTGTTCCAAGCTTTCCGGCAGGGAGACACTGGCACTGCAGCCCTCACCTGTCTGCAGCCATCCCGTTAGTACAGCTGGGGAAACTGAGGCAGGGGGTGGTTACATGAGCCGCCTCAGGGCGTGCGGGCAGGCTGGGGGAGAAGGCAGGGGCAGGGAGCGGCTGCTCGGCCCGGGGTCCCACCATCCTTCCCCGGGCAGGGGGATGCAGGCATCGCTGCAGTCTGGGGGGAGAAGGTAGGAAGGAAAAGCAGCTGCGAGAAAGGGGGGGTGAGAGGTGGAGGGAGGGCTCCTTCTGCCCAAAGCAGCCCCATTTACTTCATGCCCAAAGTTATTGTGCCCATTTATTAGCGTGCCCAAAGCAGGGATCGCTGCTGTCCTGCTCGGCAGCGAGGAAAATAGAGAGAAACGTGGCTCTGCTGTGCAAAGGTGCAGCAGGCGGGTGGGCGGTGGGGGGGTGGCGGGCGGCTGCAGCACCCACCGCACTGCAGGGAGAAGGGTCCCTTCTCCCCCACTCCCTGGTTCATACCACATCTCCCCGCTTGGCAGGACAGCTTGGTTTACCTGCTAAACCGCGAGCAGCACACGGTGGGCCAGAGGACGCAGGCAAGCAAGCCCAGCATCAGCCTGTCGGCCCCCGACATCCTGCCCCTGCACTGCACCATCAGGAAGCTCCGACCTTCCCGGCATCGGTGGGAGGAGAAGCTGGTGCTGGAGCCCATCGCCGGCGCCGGCATCTGCATCAACTTCACCGAGGTGGCCCGGACAGTTGTGCTGCAGCACGGGGACCTCCTCTCCCTTGGTCTCTACTACCTGCTCCTCTACAAGGACCCCATGAAGGCGCAGCCGCTGCCGGCGCAGACCCTGCTGAGGCTACGAGCTCTGCACCCTGCCGTCCCCGAGGGTCCCCTCGTCTGCGGGGCGTGTGGCAGCCTGCTGAAGGAGAGGGACCCTGCCACCAAAAAGCGGGGCCTATCACCCATCGGCGGCCCCAGGGCGCCCCGCAGAAAGCTGCTGCTGGAGTTCGAGCCGGTGGCCGAGGACATGCTTCTGCGACGCATCATGACCCTGATCGAGCCGGGGGGGGACGACCACAAGCTGACACCCGCCTTCCTGCTCTGCCTCTGCATCCAGCACTCGGCCACCAGCTTCGAGCCGGGCGACTTCGGGCAGCTGCTGCTCAAAGTGGCCAAAATGATCCAGAGGACAGTGTGGGTCAGTCGGTGGTGGGACAGGGGTGTTGGTGGGGTGGGGATGTTGCTGGACCCCCCTGGGGTCTTCCCCCAGCCCAGTGCCTGGCAGCAGCGAGTGCTGGTTGGGGTGATGCTCATGCTGCCCCATCCAGCTGGTTTTCATTTTGCTTTCCCCTTCTCTCCCTGCCCAGGAGCGGACGCGGGAGCTGGCTGAGAAGCAGTCCCAGCAGTAAGTGCAGCCCGCCACCCCTCCTCATTTTGCCCTGAAACGGGGAGAATTCAAACCAGTTCTTCTTCCACAAGCAAGGGGACCCCATGGCTGGTTATAACCACCCTCCTAGCACCAATGCACGCTGTGTTTTCCTGCTCAATCCCACGCATTCGCCTCTCTGGTCCTTTTACCACGGTGCCTGCAAGGACCCTGCTTGGGAATGTGTGGGGCTGGAAATACAGGAGTGCTCGGGGGAGAATAGGACCTGCAGCAGCTCTGGAATCTTCTCCAATCCAAGACCAGGCCAAGGCTTTGCACATGTGGCTTCAGCATCCCCGAGGGACATAGCAGGGATGGCCCCGGTGTGGGGTCTCACCCCGTTCATGCTGAAGACCCCCCTGCGGAGCGAGGACGGGGCTGGCTTTGGATGTGTGCATCCAGGGATGGTGGCACATGGTGTCCTGGGGTGGGGAGCACCTCTCTGGGGCCGTCACAGTTGTGCAGGTGGCTGGCTCCCGGTGGGGTGCGAGGCCAGCTTCCCAGCCATTTCCAAAATCCAGGCTCCAAAGCAGCATCTGGAGAAACTGTTGGTGCTCGCTGTTGAGCTCTCCTTCAGGACAAGCTCAGAGGATGCTTCCCAGGCCTTTCCTATAACAGGAAAAAGCCATTCAGCAGTTGAGAAACTTCCCAGATGCTTTTTATTTATTTTGTTTTATTTTTGAACAGCCCAGCGCAGGCAGGCTGGGTTTAACCGTCCAGAGCTGGCAGGAATAGCACATACTTCTCGGGGAGAGCTGCTTTTCAGCCACAAGTATTTACTGCAGTTCAGCTGTATTAGGGGGAGTCCCCCCCCTTGAAAAGTGGCACCTCACAAAGGCTAGGTGGCCTTTGGCCAGCCCAGTCCCCGCAGGGTCCCCTTCACTGTCCCGCAGAGCAAGAACCACCAGATTTTTCCTTGCAAAGGGTCTTCCTAAGGGGGTGCTGGGCTTGGGAGTAGGGGGGGTGCAAATGCTCTCCTGGCATTGCCCCAGGCTGGCTGTTTTCTCCCCAAAAGCTTGAGTGGGGATGCTGAGGAGCAGCAGCTGTAACGCCCGCTGTGTCTCCCCAGCCAGGACCCTGCCACCCTGTCCCGCTTCACCATCACGGACCTTCTCCCGGACTTGCAGCACATCCTCTTCTGGATGGCCAACGCCATCGAGGTCCTCTACTTCGTTCAGCAGAAATCGCCCACCTACATCCAGAGCATGGAGGAGGAGCTGGATGTCAGAGGTAGGCCTGGACGCAGCACCCTGCTTGCTTCTCCGGCCAAAGCAACTTTGCTCTGCTAATCCCCAGTCTCAAGCAGTGGTCAGTGCCCCCGAGATACTCCTTTAACCCCCTGTAATCCTCATCAGCAGGGACGTCTCCACGGTGCAGGCTGGGATAGTCTGTGCGGGAGGAGCAGCTTCGTGTCGTGCTGTGGTGCTGCTCGGCTTCGGGGCCAGGTTGTGTTTTGTTCGCAGCCGAGCCTCCCCTTTCCACCACGGCAGCTTGTGGTTAATGCCCCGGGGGTGGCTTTCTGTCCCCCGGCTGCTGCGAGGGCACCTGGATTTGCAGGCAGCCCTGCAGAATTGCTCACTGGTGAGCCCTTGTTAATGCCAGCAAAAAATTAAGGATAAAAAGGGAAAAGGGATTAAATCAGCCTCAGAAACCTTCTGGTCTATGCAGCAAGTTAAAATGTTCGTAGGGCAGACAGGCTGTTGGAAGGAGGGGTGCAGCCCTGGGCTGCCTGCGGGGCAGAGGCCACCATGCTGCAGCGCCGGGCTGTGCTGCCAGCGGCGTTGTGAGCTGTGGGAGATGGCAGGTGGGTGCTCGGGCACGAGGAGCCTCTTTGCCCCTGTTAAGGGATGCCATGGTGGTGGTGCCAGCCCGTGAGCACTAATAACCCTCACCCCGGGCATCTGGGGAGCGGTGAATTCGGCCTGCCTTGCTGCTGCAGGCTTGCTCCCCCATCCTCCTCTCCGCCCCGTAGGCTCCAAGGAATCTCTGTTCTCCTCGACCATCACAGCCAGCGAGGAGGCGATGACGGTGCTGGAGGAGGTGATCATGTACACATTCCAGCAGTGCGTCTACTACATCTCCAAGGTACGTGCTCCCTGGGGAGGATGGCAGTGTCCCATGGGGCCAGCAAGAGCATCCCCAGCAGCTCTTGGGCTGCGCAGGAGGTTTTTTTAAACTTTTACTCTTTGGCAGTTGCATCACGCCAAGGTGTTTTCCTTTGGGCTGAAGAGCCCCGATTTTTGGTCACAGCCCAGGAAAAGTATTGAGTTACTGCGGCGTGTTTCTCTGCCTGCAGTGCAGCGGCTCAGGGGAGGCATTTGGGGAGAGCTGCTTGGCTCCGGCCAGCGCGGCATAATGGTGCGATTCAGGGCGCAATGGAAAGGGGCCCCTGGACCGTCGCCGTTGGACCGCGAGAGCCGGGCGGCATCGGGAGCGGGGAACAGAGCGGGCAGTGTGAGGCAGGAGAAAGGCTGTTGTGTGCAGGATGGCCCTGCCTGCCTGCTGGCGTCGGCACGCGGGGACGCAGGGGTTGCTCCTGTGCCACTCTGCCGGAGCAGCACCCTCCGCCCCAGCACCCTCGCCTCCTCCTTAGCCTCGGCAGAGATGGGTACTAGGTGCTGCTCTCCCATTTAAGCAATAGGGAAAGCTCATCCCCATCGGTCCCGGTTTTTCTTTCACCCTCGTGCCCAGCTGATCGGCCACTGCCCTGGTTCAGATCAGTTTTCAGATCCCTTTAGCTGAGCTGTCCCACGCCGTCACCTCCAGCTGCTAAAAGCGTGAGACACATTCTTCTTGTTTTTTTTTTAAACACTTGCGCAACACCGGAGCGCACGGAGGCAGGGGGGTAAGCAAGATCAGCCCCTTGCTGGAGCAGCGCCAGCGGGGTTTGCTCGGCTTGCGGAGGTGAGGGGGTCGGAAAGGTTTGGCTCATGCAAAAAAAAAAGAAACCGAATCAGTCCTGCTGTGAACTTGCTGCTCTCCCTGCAGTGTCTGTATGTGTCGCTCCCTGCCCTGCTGGAGTGTAACCCCTTCCAGAACGAGTGCCGGGAGAGCTGGCGGGTGTCCCCGCCGCTGCCCGAGGAGCTCCGCAGGGTCGTGCTCATCTACCAGGCGGCGCTGGACCTGCTCCGCCAGTACGAAGTGCACCCGGAGATCACCTCCCAGATGTTCGCCTACCTATTCTTCTTCTCCAACACCCTGCTCTTCAACCAGCTCCTGGATAAGGGTCAGTCCTCCTCGAACACCCAGCCCGGACTAGGTAACCTGTAGGGGACCGGCCCTTTGGGAGACCCTCCAGTCCATCCCAGTGCCACCTCGGGGGGGGTACAGGAGGGAGGGGGCTTCAGGCAGCTTGAGGGGGTTGGAGATGGGCAGGTCTCAGCACTGTTATGGGGAGGCCAAGCACAGACCCAACTGCTGTCTCCAGGGTCCCCATTCCCAGGAGGGGTTTAACCCCACAAGTGCCCCATCCTCACTCCCTGCAAGAGAGGGTTTTTGAGGCTCCTTTTGAGCCTGAGCAGAGGAGGCTGAGAGCAGTTTGGAGGGGCAGCTCATTAACAAACTACTGCAGCCTGCTTTGTAACCGAGGTGCTCGTTAGCCCTCATTAACACAACAGCCCCATTGCCTGCTGTTAGTGCCAGGTGAGGTCCAGCCACCACCAGGAGTTACAGCTATAGGATGCTGGGGACCTTAACCTGGATTTATTTTGCTGCCCTGGGGCAGCTCTACCCCTGGGGCAGGGGCTGGGCTCCAGCCAAAGGATGGGGGTACCGGGGGGCTGTTCCCTGACACGTGCTGATGGATGCTCTGCCTCCGCAGGCTCCTCTCTCGGCAGCTTCCACTGGTCGCAGGGGGTGAAGCTGCAGGCCAGCGTGCGGCTGCTCCTGGAGTGGCTGCGTGGTGCTGGCTTCGAGCAGCTCGCCCAGCAGTTCTTCGCCAAACTCACCAGCGTGGCCAACCTGCTGGCCATGCCTGGCTCCCAGCTGGTCCAGGTGAGGGGCGCCCGGCTGGGGGCTTGCAGCGTCGGGATGGGCATGGGCAGGAGAGACCCTGCTTAGGGTTTGGGGGTCCCTGCAGTGATATGTCCCTTATTCTGCAACCTGTCACCAGCTGCCCCTTCCCAGGGTGATGGGTCCGTGGGTGGGCAGTACCGAGGAGGGGATGCTCAGGCTCACTCCATCTTGCCCAGCCTTTCCCTCCCATCCCCCTCGCGAGCCCCTGCTCCTCTCAGAAAGCAGCTCCTCACCTCTGCCGTTCGCCCCGTGCTTTGTCTCCTCACTCAGATGACCTGGCCGTCCCTGCGAGCCGAGTTCCCGGCGCTGAGCCCCGCACAGCTCCACCGGGTGCTGAGCCAGTGCCAGGTGGTGATGGGTGTGGGCTGCATTGCAGCGTGGCAGCCCGTCGAGGAGGAGAGCCCGGCCACCTTCCAGCCCGGTGAGCCCCTGGCTTTGCGCTCAACGCTGCTCCGGTCATCGTGCTCTGGTCACCTGCAGGCTCCCTCCAAGGTTTTTATGTATAAACCAAACGGGCAATTCCCTTCCCCTCCCTGGGGCTCCTGTAGTAACTGCAGCGATCAGGAATAACCATGGCCCCACGATTCAGATATTGCAAAGGATGCAAAGCACACTCAGAAAGGCTTGGGGCTCTTTCTGCATTCCTAAGTGAGGGATGCTGTTGCCTCGCAGCTCACCGTGTTCCTGGTCCCGGCTGGGAGACCACATGTGGCCGAAAGCCGGGAGGCAGGCAAAGGATGCAGCCCGGGCCAGTGCTAGCCTCCCTCCCTCCGCCTTTCAGATGAGATGCTGGAGTCCTTCGACAACCACCCGCCCATCATCCTGCCCAGCGGGGGCTTCAAAGTGGACCTGGAGGTGGAGACATTGGACGACAACATCTACCGGCACCTCCTTTACATCCGCCACTTCCTCTGGAGCCTGCAGAGCAAGAGCCCCCACACCAGTGAGGGGCCAGGCTCAGCACCCCCACAGGTAGCCTGTACCCCACAGAGGGGCTGTTCCTCTCCTGGGTGGGCAGGAGGGTCTTGGGTCCCTCTGGAGACCCCTCTGAGCCCAGTACCAAGGGCTTGCTGCCCTCGCCTGCGGCCCGGAGCTGCAGCGATGCCCTCATGTAGAGTTGCTGGAAGGATTAGTGCTGCTAATCCCCCAGCCTGGGGGGGGTGCGGGAAGGTGAGCTGGAAGGACAGGCTCATCCCAGCAATCTCATTAGTAGGGAGGAGGGAGGAAGGGGAGGTATCTGCAGGTAGCACTCCCCTTCTCCCTGTGTGTTCCCCAGTCCTCCCTGCCCTGTGCCTTGCCTGTCCCCATGTAGCCAGGCAGGCTTGCACAAAAGCACTAATTAGCTAATGCCTATAAAGCACAGGGGGGGCGAGACGTGCTGCGGTTGCTAAGCTCAACTGCCATTCCTCTCCAGCTCCCTGGGGAGGACGTCCCTCCAGCAGGTCCCCTTCTCCTCTCCTGCCCTGTCCCTATCAACTGCAGCACCCACAGGCACCGCTACCTCCTCCCATCACCCTGGGGCCACATCACCCGGCTCTGGGGCCACAGGAGGAGTCGTGCTCCCCCAGCGTCCCCCTCCAATGAGATCCCCCAGCAGGGACATGACCAGGAGTCCGCCTCCTGGCTGGCTGTGAGCATCCCCAGCACGGCCCTGGCCACAAAACTGGGGTGTGGGAGCTGTGCTGGGAAGCCAGGACAAGCCCTGGCGGTGTCCGAATTGCCAAGGCTTTGGCTGGAGCCGGCAGCTGTCCTGCCTGCAAAGCAGACAGCGTGGTGGGGTGCAGGTAGGGTGTGAAAAGCACACGCAGGGGATCCCACAGAGCATTTTTCTCCTTCTTAAGAAAGAGGCATGCATGACGCCAGATGTCCTGGAGGTGAGCGAGAGCCTGGCTGCTGCCCTGGGGGGCACCATCACCCAGGAGGACTACTGCTCCCCGGGGGGCTGCGCTGAGCCAGAGGGGAGCCCCCAGCTCTGCCTGGCCACCAACGGCTGCCCCTGCGAGCGCCCTGCCGGCGAGCCGCAGCTCCAGGAGAAGCTGAAGCAGCTGCAGCTGGGCAGGGGTCCGGCCCCCAAAGCTGGCACGGCGCCCTCAGACCCCTCCTGCCTGCTGACACCACCCACCACCCCCCTGAATTTCGACTCTGGGAGCCTGGAGTCCCCGCAGGGCACCGGCAAGGGGCTGCAGGACCCCCGGAGGAACGGGATGAACGGCACCAAAGGCAGCTCTCCTGAAGGTATCAAAAGCTGGCGCTGCCCTGCTTTGGGGGTGCAGGATTGGGGCACGAAGGTGTTTGCTGCCATTCTCCTGTGCAGCCCTCCCCGTACACACGGTTCCTGCGGGGACTTGTCAGTGCTTGGACAAGGCAGGTGAGAGCAAATGAAGCATCTCATCCAGCTCCTGCCCTGGCAGAAAACCAGCCAGGGGCTACCCGAAGTCAGCTTTGATGGGGTTTTGGGGGGCAGCTTTCTGTGGGAGGTTGTGAGGCTGGGTTTGGGCGATGCCAGAGTGGCATCTGGTCTCTCTGTTGCCAGGATGCTCGCCGACCCCCTATGACTACCCCACGCCAGAGTCTTCCAGCCGCAGCTCTGCCACCGATGACTTCTGCTACGTCTTTGTGGTGGAGCTGGAGAGAGGACCCATCGGGCTGGGGATGGGGCTGATCGACGGCTTGGTGAGTTCTCACCGATCGCAGGACAGGGCTGATGCTCCTCCAAATAGCTGCAGTGGGACATGTGGGACATGTTTTATACCCCAAGAAGAGCCAGCAAAGAAGCTAATGGCTTCCCACGGGAGCTAGGCTGCATCTCCTGGGGAAAATGAGGCGGAGTGATCTCTCGGGAGGAGCAGATCTCTGCTCCTGTGTCTCTCTGCCTTGCACACAAAGTTTATCACAGCTGTCCTGCAGCTGGAGAGAGCAAACAGGCTTGGCGCTCTTGTGGAAGGAAAATGACTCAGCCGAGGTCTCTCCTCCACACTTCAGCGGGTGGCAAGGGAAGCGGAGGGGAGCAGGGAGGCTCACGGGGTGTCAGAACAGCTCTGCCAGCGATGGCACTCATTGCATAAGGCGGCATTGCAATCTGGCTTAGTATGGTGGATCATCTTACTAAGTGGCCTTTCACAGCCGTGCATTAGTCAGTAGGAAACAGGGCATCACTGCGCCCCGGGGACAGCCGTGAGCAAAGAGCTCCCATCCCAAGACAGCTGCAGGTTAACGATGCTTTACTCTTAATTAAACTGAACAAGAAAAGATTGCCCCTACCTCTCCTTTCTGTGTATAAACTGATACAAAACTGAAGGCTGACGTTTCCTTCCTGACACTGTCCCCAGCACCCATCCATCACATTCCCCAGCACCTCCAGGGTCCCGCCTGGCATCAGGCACCCGCCTGGCTGTGCGCTGTCACCCTGCCTGAGGAGCTCAGCCCTTTGGGACCACAAACCTTTTGTGTCCCCTCCGCCCTGGCTGGTTGCTCACCACCTTTCCCTGCCAACAGCACACTCCTCTCTGCTCCCCGGGGATCTACATCCGCACCCTGATCGAGGACAGCCCCGCGGCCGATGATGGCAGGCTCTCCATTGGGGACCGCATCCTGGCTGTCAATGGCACCAGTCTCATTGGGGCAGACTACCAAAGGTGAGTCACCCCTTGCTGCAGGGCCCGGTCCGGTATCGGCACTGTGGGGGTTAATGCTCAAGTCTAGGTTTTCAGCTGTTTTGCAGCAAAGAGCTGCGCAGGGTCTCCGAGCGCCTGGTGCTACGGTCCCGGCCAACAACGCAGAGGATGCTGCGGTATGGGCAAGCCGCAGAGAGAAGGCAACTTGTGCAGGACACTGGAAAGGGGGGAAGGCAGCTAGGTGGAAGGGTTTGGAAGAGGGATCAGGGAGCAAAAGCTGGAGAGCACATTTGGGAAATAAATGAGAGCCCCAGAGGTGGGTCTCAGCAATGCAGAGCTCCTCCAGCCCATCCCACCCCAGGCTTCCTTGCAAAGTGGGATGGAGCAGCTTGCACCCTGCCTGGCTGTCCGAGGCAGAGCCCAGGTGCCCACAGGGCAGAGCAGCTCAGGGCTCGTTTGCCCTCGTCCTGGCAGCACTCGCATGGAGGCCAGGCTCCCTGTAAAGCTACAGGCAGAAGAGAAACAGACCCTGCTTGTAACACTGAGCAGGCACAAAGCAGAGAGTGGGGGGGTGTTCTAGCAAATAGGGGGGTGTTTTGCAAATGTCCATGAACTGGCAGGCTCCTGGGGGGCTGCCAGCCTGCGGGGAACAAGAATTCACCTCTCTCCCTGTTGCTGCTCTCTGCAGTGCGGTAGACCTCATCCGCTCCGGAGGGAAGAAGCTGCGGTTTCTGGTTGCCAAGTCAGACATGGAAATAGCCAAAAAAATCGGTTCCAGCTCCTCTTCCTCCTAGTTATTGTGGTACGAAGGTCCTTCTGCAGCAGCTTGCAAGTGCAGCTCTGGCTAAGGCTGCCCTCAGGGAGCCTGGAGTGCAAGAAGGAAGACCAGGACTCCATAGCCCTTGATTTGCTTTTCGACACCTTGCCCCTGCACTGCAGCAGATGAAAGGACATGCAAGGGTGGTGCATGCTTCTCCCACTGCACTGGCTGGGAGCATCGTTCCTGATCAATTGCCCAGCCTCATCTTACACCCTGTGTCGTCCTTCTCAGGAGCTTTCCTGTTCCTTCGTCCCCTCTGGCAGGGGACAGGAAGGGGATGCTCCCCCCACGGGGACTGTAGGCAGGCTTCTCTGTTCCTCTAGGCTGACAGCTCTGCGTGATCTCTCACGCTGGCAGGCAGAAGGCTTGAAACACCTTTGGGATTTAAAGATTAGCATGTGGGGCAGGTCTGGGCTTCGCTGTAGCAGTGGCCATCTGAGGTGCTGGCACATCAGGCTGGAAAAGGGTGCCCAGCTCTGGGGGTGGTAAAGGCAGCACAAGCAGGAGCAGGATTCCAAGCAGGGTGCATTGCTAAGAGTTAAGTAAGTTCCCTGGTGCCATACCCTAAGTCAGGTGCCTTTCTGCTGCTGGGCTACAATCACACTGCCCCCAGCCCTGCTTCGGGATTGGAAGCAGCTGCAGCAAAGGGCTGACACCACCAGCAGTTCCCTGTGAATCCTGGGGGGAGCCCCTTGAAGAAAAGGACTCTCTCGCCCTTGCTCATGCAGCAGATTTATTGCCTGGCTCTGGCACCATGATCCTGGCAGAAGGCCCCCAGCCTGACCCAGCAGCACGGGGCACTCACAGCAGAGAATTTCCCCACGCGGGAGCTGTTGCCCTTTCCAAGGGGCTACGGCCAGGTTAGTGCTTCTGTGCCTGCCCCTGGTCCCTGCGAGCTGGGAACGGTGGGTTTGTGCTACCAGGAACCTGGGCGAGCCTGGCAGTGTGCGGTCCCAGACCCCAGGTGTGGCTGACACTAGCCCAGGCAGACAAACGACATCTTGGCACCGTGTCCTAGTCCTCTCCCTCCAGCTTTGCCAGGCCATTGTAAGGCCACCCTGTTTCCTGCCCAGCTCAGAGCATCTCAGAAGTGCGTGCTGCTGACGTGCCGACGCGTGATGATGGGCAGCAAAGGCTCCCTTTGGAAGGTCAGTCTTGAACGTCCCAGAAACAGCTCTGCTATCTGCTGCCAACAACGGTGTCAGCAGAGCAGAGCTGGCAGCTCCACCGTGCGGCTGGCCGGTCCCCTGCACACCCGGCCTCCTGCCTGCTAAGTCCTCTCTGTGCTTTTAGCAACATTAACGGGATAAACCCGACCTGATTTCCACATATAGACAGATACCGAGACCTAGTTTAGCCGAACCCTATTAAAACAGCCTGCCGCAAAGCCCTACATCACACCCTGCACTTAAACCAGCATGGTCTAGGCTCTGGCAGCAAATCGGATATTCACATGGCATCTCACAACAAGAGTTTCTCCAACCATTGTGATGCTAAAAAAGGGATGCTTAACAGGGTTGGCCTTAATTAAACCTCAGATACTTCACTGCTGTAGTTTTGGTTTCTGTGCTTAATCTTGCACTTTGCAGGAGAGAGATGTCAGAATAATCCACGCAGGGGAAACACTCCACTACTGGATTTCAGCGCAGCCTGGTTTGCCTTTTCTAGGGCAAGACAGACCTTCACTGAGACACTAGTGCCTTTGCTTCTCTGCTAGGCCATGCTCATGCCAACTGGCCTGGGGTGCCGCCCCAGCAGGGGCTGGGAGCAATGCATCCCTCCTGCCACTGACTCAGCTGTACCAGGCAAGTGAGCAAAGGCTCAGGGCCCCACAGGGCTCCTGGTGATTCACTTGACTTTGAATCAAGTAGGTATGTCGGCCCGTCATCCTCCACCGAGCTCAGCAGGTTTGTAGGGCAGGAAATGGGCTGCCTAGAGCCCCTGGGCAAACTGCATGCACTCCTTACTCCCCTCTGCCCGGGAGCCAGTGCTTGGGGGAGGCTTGGTTTGCACTAGACAGTACTGGGCTGCACCCTGGCAAGTTCCAGCGGTATCAACACAGCCCTCTGCTCCCCACTGAGCCTGACTCTCCAGGCACCCCTGGAGGTGGGAAACAGCCCCAGAGCTGTATGTTGCTCACAGTGCAGTCACGTATTGAAATGGACTGTAAATAAACGCAGCTATTTACTAGTGTGCATGAGGGCTTGCTTCTCCTGGGAGGAGCAGTGGGACGTATTTACTTCCCCCATTTGTTAATACTGTACAGCTCGAATGTGTATAAACTTCTCATACAGATACAGAACACAGCATGGCGCCTGTTTGACACGGGGCTGATGTATGTTAAGAAATGCTCTTGGTGTCAACAATAAACTGGATCAATAAATCTCTCTAAGCTCCCGTCTGGTAGCTGTCTCTTGGATCTCCACGTGTTCACTCTGATGGTAAGACAGAAGAGCAGTGAGGGCTTGCAGCAGACTTAATGGAGTCACTTCTGCTTTCTCCACCTTGCACAGGCCTTTGCTTGGCTGATCTGCTGCAAGCCAAGGCAATAAGAGAAGCATGTGCATAGCCAGGGTGTAGCGAGGGCAAAGGAGGGGGAGGAAACATTCAGAGGAGGGGAGGGAAGAAGTACTTCTCCAAAGGGGCATGGTATGCTGGCAGGTTATTAACACATGCACTCACCCTGCTGCCACATTCACACAAATCCACTGGGATTTTCAATCCATACTGGCCAGGGAGAGATAAGACAAGCTTAAGGAGACAGAAAAGCAACAGGCGCTAGGAGACAGAAATACAAACAGCCTCAGACCAGAAGAGCAGCCTCAGCTCTACTTATTCCCGTTTTCTGTTTCATTCACAATCATTTGTTCCTCATTTCCAGTTCAGAGCAGGGCCTCAGGCTTGAGCGTCAGCAGTGTCCGACAGAGACACTGTCTCTGTACAGCAGAGTTACGACAGAGGCTGGAGCCACCCAGAAACCTCATGCCCTCACCCTGGCATGCAGCCAGGAGCCGGCTCTAGGAGATGGGTGACTATCCTCAGGGCAAAAGGGAGGGAGTCATTCACCTCTCTCTGAAACCGTGTACTGGCCACATCTACGGGCGGCGTGAACACAAACTGAGCCACGCTTGGCATTTTCAGTAGGTTCATGAGCTCAGTTGCCCGGATAAGGATCTCCTCAAGGTCCTCCTCACAGTAAACAGAGGTGACAGCAGGGCTCTGCACGAATGTCCTCATCTTGGACAGGAACATGGACACTCTGCAGGAGAGAAGGACACAGACATCAGCTGGCGGGACCTCTGCACTCAGCAAGGTCACTACTTAAGCCCGTGTACTCCACAAGACTCTGTTATAGGTGAACACCAGACACTACCCACCCCCTCCTCCTGATGCACAGAGCGTTAGTCAGCAGATGAATCCCACTTCCCCAAACTGTGCTCCTCCACAGCTTGCTTCCTCTGTCCTGTTTCAGTTTCAGGTTCCATCAGTTGCCAAGCTTGATTATTTAACACTAGCACACATCTGTGTTTGGACCCATGAGATCTGCATGTTTCAGCCCTTTGCCCTTCCCCGCCATCCCTCCTCACCTGGGGATCAAGTCCTGGCTGCGAGCTGCCAACTTGGTCAAGGTGGCCATAAGGACACTGATGGCGCGGGGTGCGTAGCTGGAGGTGCTAGCCAGTGGTCGGAGCTGGGTGATTTCAAATAGCATGGCCTCTAGAGTCTCAAAGAACCGGTTGATCTGCTCTACAGTGCAGCGCTTGTCATAGGACACAGACATGTACTCTCCAATAGCCCAGACCTGAAGCGAAGGCAGATGTGCTCAGGGCAAGCAGAAGGAAAAGGGATCGAATAATTTTTAGGGAATGGCAAATCAGATTAGCTAATGCTAGGACAGAGGAGAGGAGGAAAGGAAAGGTGACCAACAGATTGCACTGCAGTTGGAGCAACCTGTGGCAGAAGCAAGCAGACCCTGCTTACCACGTGAGTGAAGATGGCCTCCTTGTTCTGGATGTTGCTGACTGTTCCTGAGAACTCCAGAATCTCCTTGGACAGTTCCACGATGAGCGCAGGGTGCAGCTTGCAGAGCATCACCAGCTGCGAGCTCAGCACCCTGGGGGAGACAGATGGGCAGAGCTCAGACCACGGGCAAGGAGGTCATCACCAAACCGAGGAGGTGCTGGCAGCACCCAGCCACTGGCACGGTGTCTGTACACTCAGGATGCCTCCAGCAAGGCTGAAGGTGCAGTTCCCGTTTTGCACCCTCCAAAGATGTGACGCAGCAGGGACTGGGCCACAAGTGAAAAGGCTCCCGGGCTGCCCTGGGGTGCCAGGCTGCAGCCAGTGGAAGGGCTGGGAGCTTGGCTGGGCCTCTTGTCCCATCTCACCTGTACACGTCATCTTTAAATGCTGGGATCTCATAGAGCTGGTCACTCCTCTGCAGCAGCAGCACCACCAGCTGGTTTATCAGTGGCCCATCTGCAAACTGAAAAACAGCCCTTGTTTCAGCAATACCAGTGACTTCCAGCAGCCAAAAACCAAACTAACCAGCCAGATAAGACAGCTGGCACAGAAACAGCCTGATCCAGCAGGAGGGGAGCAGTGCACAAAGCAGGTATCAGGCACTCATTCTGCTCTCACCCACCTCCTTTACAGCTGGCTGAGAGAACAGTGTGAAGCCTGACACTGCACCATGGAGCTTTTCTGCTTCTCCAGATGAAGTAGCCAGCTCAGTCCTGGTTCATGCCAGTATTAGACCATCCCACCCTCCCCTCATGCACCCTTCTGTTGAAGCTGCAATGTCTTAACAATTTTGCTTCTATGACTGCTCTTCACATAACAAGAGATCCCCGTGGCACGACTGGGAGCCAAACTCCCCCAAAAGGGCCTACCTCTGCCACCACCCTGAAAAAGAGCTCCAGTAAGACAGGGACAGTCTCTGCACACTGCACGACCCTTGGGCTGCTGGCCAGGGATCCCAGCAGCTGCCGAAGTGGAATCAGCCTGTGGGCAAGAGAAGAGTTACTGTTGAAGGCTTGCTCCCAGCTACTCTCCTGGATGCTCTTCCCTATCACCCCACAAGGCCTTTGAGCGCTTGGCAAAGCTAACACAGGGAAGATCAAATCCACCTCACCCCAGCTGAAAGTGGCTACGCCTTTCCCAGCAATCCCAGTGCTGCCTCCCAGAGCTGGGTGGCCAAACCAAACCCTTGTGGTAGTCTCCTACAGCAGCCTTCTACCTCTCAGGGGCATCCTCGGGAGCAGACTTGGTGCGGAGAAGATACTGGAACATGCTCTTGTAGAGGGGATGGCGAAAGGCTTCCAGACAGGTGGCTGGTTTCACAGCTGGGTCGCTGGCAGCCCTCTCGGAGGTAGGAAGAGCAGTTGACCTAGCAGGAGGCACACACAGAACGTGCTGCATTATGAGAATGGGCCAGGGCACAGCTGGAATCCTGAACAATGGAATAACTCCCTTTCCACTGCAACAGGGACAGCAAGTTTGTCTAATCAAGGCCCTCTGGAAGCCAGAGAACCAGGATGACAGAAGATTATGAACTCAGACCCCCTGGGCTCAGGCAATAGTTCCAGAAGTGCTTCCGTATCACTCCTGGGAAAGGGGAAAATGGTGCTCTGTATCCCTCAGTCATTGAAGCCCACCAATATCCTGCCTCTAGGGTGACTCCCTTTTCTAAGCATTCCAGAAAGAGCTGCTAATGTCAGGGAAGAACAAGGAAGAGCAGAGGTACAGCAGTGAGAGCCAGTCCCAGTCCTATCCCATCTTCCTGGAGACTCACAGTTCCTAATGACCTCAGGAAGAAACCTCTGTATGCCTCCAGGAGAACAAAGCCAGAAAAGAGGGGTCAGAGCAGGCAGAGAAGACCAGATAGCCCACACCTCCATGTTGAGGTGGTGGCTCATGGCACGCACTTCAGCATGTGGCAACCATTTGGAGCTGGATACGGAGAGGGGAATGACAACAGCTCCCTGAGCCCCAAGACAGTCCAGTACTGAAGTGTAAGAACCGGTCACCTTCTCTTCCCATGCACAGCACATCACTAGGAAAACTGGGCTGACATCTGTGCAGCTTTGTGTTAACTTGACTGTAGCAGATGCCTCTCGTTCTGTGACAGCAGCAGCCAGAGGGCAGCTGTGAGGCTCAGAGAAGAATGTACTAGGCTATGGTCAATGTCAAGACCCTGATTAGCAAGCGAGAGGAAGGGAAGGTAGCATTACCTCAGCTGGATGTCCAGAGCTGCTGTCAAACAGGGCAGGTCAAGCAGCAAATGGAAGATCTCAATGGCTGTGCCTGCATCCAGCAGAAATGGGAGAAGGTCCACAAACTCAGAGATAAGGGGTGGGCTGTTCCACGCCAGGAACTGCAAGGAACAAGCACAAACTGCTAACCCTGCTATTCCACCACACTCCCAGATGATTCTCACACTGTGATCAAAAGGGACGGGGAAGGGAAAGTCACTTCTGAAAAGCACAGCCAGAGAAGTCTGAGGGTTTGGTCAAAACCTGGGAGGCTGCTGGAAGCTCAACCCAGGCATCTGGCAGCTGGTTCAGTGGCTGGCAAGCTGCAACTTATTAAGGTTTTCCAGAAACAAAGTGCTGTGTCCTAACTGTGTTCACTGCACTTCCCAACTCACTGGCAGTAATACTAATGCAGACTCTCCTCTACTGGCAGTACTAATCACACCCAGAACCCTCTTCCCTCTTCAAACTCACACTTGCTTTTGTAACAGTCCTTCTTGCCCGTGCTCTCCCTAGCACTGCCATGGAGGCACATGGAGGGCTCTGGGGTGCAAACAGAAAGTTCTGGGGCACAGAAAGGAACATGGAGCAGGCTCTCTCCTGTGCTGCTCCAGCAAGTTGTACCTTGAAGAGATTTGGGAAGCTCTGCCTGAATATGCTGGAGGTCTCAGTGAAGAGCTGGCTGTTGTCTTTGCAGAACTGGACAAATTCGAAGGCCAGTGATGGGTTGTGGAAGAGCTGAGCCGGGATATCAGTGAATAAGTGTTTGTAGATTGCATCAGAGTCCACAGCTGCCATTTTGCCTGGGAGGACACAGCACAGTGCTGAGCACAGCCCACCCAGCAGCCCTGCCAACAAGGGCTCCAGGGGCTAAGCTACATCTGGGTTATGTTTTTCTAAAGAGCACAGGACACCCTGGCTCCTGAGTCTCCTGGAGTGGGATCATTCATCTCAGAGTCCAGCCAAGGCTGAGTTACCAACTCTGGCAGCCAGCAAACTGCCAGGACAAAAGGCTGTGCTGAGTATGCAAGACTAGATCGTGAAGGAGGGGGTGAATGCTCATGACTTACTGTGGTTCAGGAAGAACTGGGCAATGGGCAGTAGTGCCCTGGCATAAGTGGCATCCCCACAGATTCTGCCGTGCAGGATTTTCAGGAAGGAGACTGCACGGTACATGTAGGAGGAATCCTGTTTGCAGATGATGTCCATGATGGTCACCGCCTCAATGAGACACTGCAGGAGAGCAGAGAGTCAGATCAGAGTCGGGGAAGAAGCCACAACTCCCAAGAGCTTCAGCCCCACCTCTGTGTACTTACAGCTTTCTGCAGGTCTCCATCATCTTTCTTCAGGGGTCCTGCCAGACAACGGAGTCCAAGTTAAACTTTGAGTCCACACGGGAACATTAGGCTGTCAGTTTGAACACTAACCCAGATTTCAGGACAGGTGGGAACACATACTGATCCCAATTCCAGGCTAATGAGAACCAAGTTCCACAGCCCCCCCTGCAAATCAAGGGTAGGAGGCAGAACATGGCCATTCCCTCCAAATCCCTCCGAACACCCCAGCTCAGGGCTGGTCAATGACTCGCACCAGCAGCTGCAACCGCTCCCATGCCTAGAGTCTGACTGCGGACTCTAGGGAGGGAGATCCCAGCCCAAAGAGGCAGTGAACCAGAAACATTTTCAAGAACACTACCAAGAGAACTCCAAGGAGGGTTCATGGCAAGACTCACGCCGGTTGCTCTGCTCAATAAGCCGCTGGCAGTACTCGAAGGCTTTCTCCCGCAGACGCTCCTTTGGGGGAAGCAGGCGACTAGATGTGGATGTAGTGGAGACCACGGACATAACAGACCTGTCCATTCCTGATTTGTCATCTACAGAATAAAGGTTACCACGTATCAGCTCATGTCATGGGCTGATGACAGAGAGCCCAGAACAGAGAACCCACAGAGCTGCCCAGCAACAGCAAGGGGAGCTGTCTGTCCCCAGGTGTGCTGCGAAGAAAAGGAGGCTGTGGAAGAAGGGATTGCTACAAGAACACTAAGTAGATGCTGTCTCCCACCACCCAGGCCTTTTTTCTCAGTGACCCATGGGATTTGCCGGAAACCAGGGGACTCAGTGAACGAATAATTCCTCGTGGAAGGGTCAGTAAGGATCAGTCAGGAGGTTTCGTGATATTCCTTCCCAAAGTTTCCCTGCTCCTAGTCCAAGAGATCTGAACTCTTGCCCATATTCCTGCCACTTGCTGGGTTGCTGGTGTAGCCACCTAATCATCTCAGAGCACACACCCCTCTTGTGGATGCAACCCACACTGGCCTGCAGCCCTTCGGTTCGTACCTGAATTAGGGGTCTTCAACCCCTTGCCCCCATAGGACAGCAGCCAATTTCGCAGCATGGAGAAGGCTTGTACGTTGAGCCACTGGTCCTGTGTGTAGTACTGACCCACTGAGAGCACTGTGAAGAAGTCTGTGGCAATGGCACCATCCACCTCTGTGACAGGACCAGGCTGCGAGAAAAGATGCAGCAGGTCAGAAGGGAGAGGCTAAGTGATAAGGCAGGGAAAACTCCACTGAGCCCACGGAAACAAGTAGCCCTCGTTTATATGTACTATGGGGCCTGTGGGGGGGGCAGTTATCCAGAGAGAGAAAAGGCAGCTGGGTTGGATCTTTTCCCCCAGCTGGAACACTCCAAACTTTCCCCCTCTCTCTGACACAGGACTCATTTGCAATCAGCTCTTACTCCGAGGTACGTGGCCACTAAAAGACTCTCCCCTCAAAACTACTTCAAGGATCAAAGCTCTGGCTCTACAGCAGAACTCCTAAATCTTGGAGCTATAAATCCCCCTACTTTGCTTTCCTATGTGTCTTGACCACTTACCCCACAAAAAGTGACAGAAAACAGCAGCACTTCTAGGTTACCATTTCCCAAAAGAAGCTGATTCTGGGAACCCAAAACAGCAGGTAACTGACTAACAAATGCCCCTGTGAGATGACCACGGCAACTCAGCACTTACTTGTCTGGTTCTGGGATTGGAGAAGAAGCCTCCAGAGGGTTGAGCGACTCCTTGCTGAATACTCGCATACCTCAGCCAGTCGGCCATCTTTCTACTGACTACATTGGTCTGCTCTGTACAAGGAAAGTCACAGGGTCATTGCTAGATTGGGCAGAGAAGCAGCCTCTGCAAACATACCCCTGCTGCCCCTCAACTGCTGTGCTTTTCCTCCAGCCTAGATCACTGTCTCTCTGATCCAGCAATCAGTAGAGAAATTGGTGCCCCAAGGTGAATGCCCAATACTCCTCCTCGTACTACTTCAGAGCCCAGGATCGCTCACGCTCATTTCAGAGCTCTGTGTCCTTTTCTCACTCCTACCCACTGGGTCAGTCTCGTTGTTTTGCCTGTTTCCTCAGACAAAAAGTTAGGGAGTGAGTGCTGGAACCAAGGACTTCTGGTACCAGATCAGTCAAGAGGTACTTGTTCCTTTGCCTCCATCCACAGCTGCTATTAGGAGGAAGGCGCAAAACTACTGTCAAATCTACTCCGGCAGCGGCTGGCTTCAGCTCTGCAGACAAAGGCATAAATCCCTCACAGAGAACATGCAGAAGCTAAGGCAGGTAATCCTGCCTGCTCAGCCAGCCCATACACCCCAGCCCCGCATCCTCCCCAAAGCCTCTCCCGCATACTGCACGACATGCAAACCTCACAGGAAACTCCCAGAAACAGACTCTTTCTCACAACACAACTCCTACCATTTTAAGCCTGGAATGCTCTCCTACAGTTTACTCACCAGGGCATATCGCTCACCACTACCCATACAGTCCTGCCTCTCTTATGAAGAGTATCCCTAGTTGTTTTTGCTGTCCTCTTGAACAGATACGCAGGCATGTCTCTGTTTCTATCTCTCACTTTGCTTGACGCCCTTCAGGATAGCTACAATTTCACACTTCTACTGCATCTGGAGACCTCAGCTAGGGTACGTGTTACTGTGATACAAATCCATACAGAACAGAGACTCTGGCCCCCAGAAGGGGCCAAAGCAGCTGAAGGCCCAGTCCCATTTTTGAGTGGTGGACTATATCTCACCAAATAAGTTAACTTCCCTTGTTGCAGAGATGTCACTTTTAACAGCAGTTTCCAAGTCCTGCTCCTAGTCAAAGCATTCAGAGAGCCTTCTGATCACTATACAGATCACAGCCAGATGGTAATCTCAGGCCTTCCTATATATTTACCTTCAGTTAGAGATTCTGGTGAAAGACTGATGACATTTGACAGGACAGGAAGAAGGTACTGAGCACTCTGACCCTCAGGCAGTCTTCTTTCGAGGACTTTTACAATACGCTGCCCGACAGCAGACACTTCAGCCTTCTTATTTCCCTTAAAAATAAAGCAGAGGTAAAGCTAGGCAGACCATCTTCTACTAGTGCTAGAGACCAATACCATACAAACTCTTCCATCAGGCATCACTACCAATGTCAAACATAAAAAGAACTCACAGCACAGGCTATTTTACCACATTTTACAGAGATCATCTGCAATGTGAATTCACAGATCCCAGGAGGGGAGAGTACTTTGATGGAGCAACAGGTTTGTGGACAACCATCACCTGAAGTGGGAATTAACAACGGCAACGGATGTCTTCAAATTAAATGCTATGATCCATCAATTCTAGAGCAGAGAGTACTGGCACTAACTACTCCCCATGTGGCCAGTTTGCTAGCTCAATTGTTAAATTAGAAATTTATGAACAGAAAATGGACTGTTGTAACATATTCTAGGACTCTCTGGTTAGTCCATATCCTTACAACGTGGAAAATAAAGCAGCTTCCTCTTTTGGAGGCTGTTATAGCTGTGGCTCTGAGATGCTGTCAAACCCTTCTGTCCAAGACAACTTTGGTAAAGATGACAGATGGACCCAGACTTTTGACAGGTTTTCCTTCTCCACGAATGCCAACAAAAAGTAAACCTGGTCTGCTGCCCAGGGTCTTGGACAGCTGGCTGCTGAAGGCAGCGAACAAACACCAATCTCTGACACTCCCATCTAATAGTCAGATTTGTACCAGATCACTAGAAGCAATTAGGAGATTGCCGGCGAGCTTCCAGTGAGGAATTTCATGTGGGAACCTCATCCATGACTGGGGCTGCTTTCTGTGCTTCTCTCATGAATAGATGTGGATAAATCAACCAAAGCAACATGCAGACAGGGAAGTTTAAGGTTCGGGGATGGGGATCTGTGCAGCAAAGGAAAATGGAAGACAACCCCGCTCCTTCTGCAGATACACTGCTGCAGCTCACTGTAAACGATGGGGCTGCTTATGTGTGTTGCTGACATCTCTTGTTGCTCAGAGGAAAACCTGAATGAACTCAAATCAATGGCAGGTTTCCAGCTCCTAATGCAACACCAGAGGCTGTGTATTCTGGAAAGCCAAAAGCTTTACAAAAAGAACATCAGCTTTGCAGAGCCAAGGGGGGCAGGGGAGCGAAGAGAAGGAGGATGACTTCCACCCAAAGTCGTGACAAATGAAAATACACAGAAGATGTTTATAAAGGCTCTGCTTTTTGTGTGTCTACTTTCATGAGTGAGACCGCTGCCCATTGCACTCATGTTAGAGAAGTGATACTGAAATAGCTAAAATAGAACAAGTTTTAGTAACGCCAAAAACTGATGAAAGTCTCTTCATGGTTTTAGTTGTAATCTAACAAAAATTAACACACAGGGTATGTTTTTGGATTGTAGAACTGCAAGACAGTCTTAAGGCTGGATATGGGAGAGAGGTTCTTTGTAAGGCAGCACATAAGTAATACGTCACTGTTTTCTGTTTCTATGTTTTCATTTCCTCTAGCTAAGTAAGACTCAGAGGAGCAATCAGAAATGTAGGAGGCATTTCTAAGCACACAGTGAAACCTGGAATGAGAAGTTTCAGAAGGGTTCAGAAAAATATTTTATCGTTAATAGGCACAATAATAGTAAAAGAAGAAGTAAAAGAAGGAAAAAAAAGTTTCCAGGTTATTCCCCAGATGGCAGTCAATGCAGGCAGCACTCAAAACAGGAAGGTCTTCATGTTTTCTTCTCCATGGAGAATCTAGATCTTTGAAATGCCATCCACATTTATAGCCCTACATGTTTTATAGGTTCTATGTATATTTTTTTACATCTGAACGTGAAAGCCAGTACCATAAAATGAAAAAGTAGTAGTAATAAATTTACACTCAAATTTTTTGCTCTACAGGTTCAAGCAGCCCTGACTTGAAGTCTATTATAGCAGCTAGCACTGAAATGTTCCCTTTTGGTTCCAGTTAGTTACAAGCCTGCTTGAGGTCCTCAGTCTCTATACATCACAATTTTAAGACGTCTTTGTTATCAAATACTAAACGTAAAAAAGTTGCCATTTTTTCCTACGCAAAGCAGAATAATTAGGTTACTTAAACAAACATGGAAATGCTTCTGCTTTTTCCTAGATACTTTCAATTGATTTTCACTCTCCTTGAGCTCAGCAAACAGGGAACAATCAGAAAGCAAATCCGTATTGACAAGGGAAGATTTCTGACTTGACAGGTCGTTTACCTGAGCCAAAAGGACAGAGGATACCAGGCTCAAGAGCTTTGTATCTTGAATCTCATCACAGGAGAGGATCAGGTCGTTGCAAGGCGACATCTCTCTCAGGATGGCAGCACATAACACCTGAATCTGCTCAGGGCACTTGGATGAGCACAGCACTGTCTGCAACAGTTCCACAAACTTGCCATCCAGCCTGCAAGAGTCACAGTAAAGCATTGCTGCAAGGCAAGAAAAGATTCAGAGATTTCTCTCCTGCATATTCTTGGTCTTGGGATGATCTCCCTTGATAGTGACCCTGACTAATGCCATCTTATCATCTGTGCTTCTGAATTTTGTCCCTTAGCGCAACTTGAAAGAGCGCTCAGTGACACAAACGCTTGTTACCCTCACCGCAAAAGGAGGTAGGCACCTTCTGCTTAGCAATGGGGAAAAAAAGGCAAAGAGGGGCTTTACATTTATATCGAGGTCAGTGATTTTCAAAACAGGGTGTTTTTTTAAAGCACTAAGCCCCCCCCCCCCCCCGTTTTTTTTTTTTTTGTCAAGAAAGTAACGCTTTGCTTCTTGCGAACATCAGAGAGACACACAAGGCCACTCACTTGCGGGGGTACTTGGTGGCGGCGACGGTGAGGTGCAGCCTCTGGAGGCAGTCCACGGCCTCGGGGCCCAGCTCCGGGCCCTGCAGGAGGGCGGCGACGCGGGAGACGAATCTCTGCAGCTCCTCCTCCTGGATCTCCCTGGCGGGGGGCAGCGGGCGTCGGGACCCCGGCCGCGGCCCCTCGGCTCGGGGCCAATTCCTGGCCCTCCTCGGAAGCCCAGGGCTGGAGGGGTGCCCCCCCCCCCCCCCGAACCCCGGCGAAGGCAGCGCCGAGGCCCGGCTCTCCCCTCAGCCCTGGCCCGACCCCCGTCAGCCCCAGGCCCGGTACCTCCGACAGGACCCCGGCCCGCCCCGAGGGAGCCCTGCCGCCTTCCCCCGGTACCTCAGCACCCCTCCCGGTACCTCGCCTGCTTGAGAAAGCTCTCGGCCGCCGCCGTGAACATGCCGGATACTCCGCCGCTCCCTCCGCCTCGGTGCGCGGCCAAAGCGGCCCCCCCAAAGGCGGGCGGTCCGGTCGGGCCGGCTCCGGGGGGACGCGGCTGCTGCTGCACGAAGGTTCCGCCGGCCGGGGAAGTTCCGGTGGGACTGGGGCACGGCTGGCCCCAGCCCTGGGGAAACCGGGCCGGATCCTGCCCGCTGAGAGGAGGGGAGAAGGAGTAATGGCAAAGTCCTCCCTAGTGGCTCTTCATTGATGATTTCGAGACGCTGCTGCTATTATTCTCCACCTCGGGATTCTGAGGTGAAGCTTGGCTCTGAGGCCATCCAGCATGACATGAAGGAGAGCAGCTCTCAGGACTCAAACCTACGGGAAACATCACCGCACGGCAGAGACATGGCAGAGTTTGGGTTTTTAAAAGCGTGACGATAAAAGATGCCGTATTAGCCTTTCCTGCAACCCATTCAAAAAACGATGCTTTCCAAAAAGGGCGAGAGGTGTTAAAAAACTGCTCAGCAGGCGGTCTTCAGAGCTTCCAAAAGGTTAAAAAGGCATTAACATGAAACATATCTCCTCCTGACTGCTAATAAGCCTGAAGCTCTCACTGCCGTGCTGTGCATCACCCTGCAGGGAGAAGGTGTCACGGGAGGAAGCTTGGCGCTTTGCCCTTTGGTACTTCTCTGCCCTAGGCCCCCCTGGCATTAAAGTTCACGAACAGCGTGCCTTGGCGATTAGCCAGCAGAGCATCAGCTCCCTTTCGCCCTCCGAAGACGCAGCAGCATCCATCATCCCAGCCATTAACAGTCAGAGCTATTGCCGGCAGCAGGCTGAGGCGCAGAGCCGGGGGGCAAGCATGGGCAGTCAGATTTTTCCCCGCACATCATCTCCTCTGGCTGTGGCAGAAAACATGCCAGAGATGACACGACAATTTTAAAAGGTGCCCCCCCAAAATGGCTGTGGGCTGGATACCTCTGCTACACTGTGTACATTTTTTTTTTTAAACATTAGTCAGTCAGATACAGCTACTTCATGTCAACCGAGGTCTTAAAAATATATTCCTATTCAATTTTGGAGCTCAGAACGACTTTGTTCAGTCAAAATAAAACCTGAACTTAAATTGTAGCTCTGTTAGAATCATAGAATCATTAAGGTTGGAAAAGACCTCTAAGATCATCGAGTCCAACCGTCAACCCAACACCACCATGCCCACTAAACCACATCCCTAAGCGCCTCATCTACTCGTCTTTTAAATACCTCCAGGGATGGGGACTCAGGGAGTTAGAAGGACAAAGGGAGGAAAAACCTAACTATAAGGTAGGTGGATAAAGAACTGTTTTCTGACCTCATATGCTTAAATGAAACTATTATAAATTACAGGGAAATACATGGAAATAGTTTGTCTTTCAAAGTAACAATGTTTCACTTCATGACAAAATGAAAGCTAGAGCTGGAGGAAGAGTTCATAACCCCCAGGGGAAGCATTACTGATCTCAAACACACACGTACGTATGTTCACTCTGCTGTGAGTTAACAGCTTCCCAAATAACTGACAAGCGATCAAAAGTAGGATATCTGTGAACTCTAAAACAGTGCAAGGTGTCCAGACACATACTACCCTCCTACAGCATTTAATGGAAATAAAAGGAAAAAATACTAAAACACTCTGTCCCCTCACGCTGTGAGAAGGGATAGACTGTACAACACAAACTGCTGCAGGAATCTTAACCCCCATACGATACTACACTGGGAGGATGCAAGTCTGACACTCAAAAGCAGCAAGCAATTTCAGGGCATTTTCTCTTTCATATATAATTTTATTTCTGGTTATAGAAACAAATGCTAAGAGGAGAAGCAACATTCCCCAACCACATACATCAAATTAAGGTAACAGAACAGTTAAAATAAATGAAAAAAAATAGTAGAAATTTAAAACTTTGTTATAGCTTTAAAATATTAACGTTCTTGATACATTAGAAATCACATTCAGATCTCAAATTACTTAAAAAAATGTATGGCTCCATATTAAAAAAAAACAAACCCACTGTATCCCATTTGATGTGGAAATGCAGATCCTGCTCCTCGGACACTCGTATTTGCTGTCCCCTCTGGTGAGCAGCAGCCTCCTCAGCACGACCCGGACACTCTCCCACCGCTCGCGGGAGCCATGGTCTGCCTGTGCAGTTAAGCATCTCACAGGAGCAGTGCTGCAACATGGCCAGATAAAGATGATGAACTTCACATCCATTGCCCCAGACGGAGCTTTCCCCCTTGGGATACACACCTGCTTTTTAAAAAGCACTGATAATGAAAACAAGTCACAAAAAATACTTTTGATATCAGCTGTAAAAAAAAAAACCCACAAACCCCGCAACATCTGGCTGGAGGTGTCTTGTACAGGCAACACCAGGAACTGAAATGCAAGCATGGCTTTAGTTCCCCCATCCATCCCCATCTTTAAATTAAGTGCCAAATCTAGGTGAAAGGGGTAAGGCTCCCCCGGATCTCTCTAGCAAAACTTCTGTCAAGCCATTGAGGTACTTCAGGTCCTCGTCTCACTGCAGCCTTCCCCTAAGGACTCAGTGGGAATGCGTATCTGCAGAACAGGGGGAGATTCATTCAGATTCTTCTGATTTTTTTTTTTTAAAAGCAGATATTCAGCATTGGATCTGAATTTCCAGCTTTACCATCCATTGCTCACATACATCTTTTGTTTTACCCCTAAACAGCTTTCAACAGTCCTTTGTGTAACAGTCCTTTGGATAGCTACAGACTCTTAAATGCTCTTTTTGGCCACGCGGAGGTTGGCTGGCAGGCTGGACAAGGCCAGTCTCACGTCACAAACGGCATGTCCAGAACCCAAGACAGTATATGGTCTTGTAAGATTTTTGTATTTTAAAGCCACTCCATTTTCTGTATTAGTAAAAAGATCTTAAACAATACTCTGGTTCTCTCTACTTCAAGCCTATTTGGGGGAGGAAAAAACAGAGAGATAAAGTGAGTTTAGGTTTACAGTAATTCATTTGCTACAGAGCCAACTTGCCTGCTTAGCAGCCTGTCCACGTCCAAAGAGCGGCATATAAATCAGCAGATGCTTCAACATTAGGATGTTCTGCACCAGACTTTTAGCAGCAAGACAGTGAAACAGAAGGAAATCTCACTTTTTCTACTCCATTTAAATCTCATTTTTCTTCAGCTAACAGACATTTCTCCTCAACGTTGCCCTTAGCTTTAAGGAAGGCTGTTTTGGACTGCTTTAGTGAAACTGAGGTGGGGTAGAAGCAGGACTGAAAGGTCTAGATCATGGCAAAGGTGCCAGGGTCTGGGATACTGGTGCATTGCTTAACTCGGTGGCAGACAAAGCAGTAACCAAATACTAAGGGAAGTCTGGTTTTCACAAGGTCTGTTTTCTGCTGAGGAGGAAAGCTGTTTCCTTTCATTGCTCCTATTCTGGTTACTCTTCTTGCCACCAATCCTATCCTCCCTTAAGTATCAAAGCCCGACCACCGGACAGAAACTGCGGTGAAGCATTCACTCAGGTCCTTACCGAGAAAGGAATTTCTACTTCTGGAAGAGCAATTAGGATTAGGAAGCCAAGTATCACCTGCTTTTAAGATTATTTAAGATTAATTCTCAAGAGGCCCAAGTGAGTCAAAACACACACTTCTGTGAATTTAGTGATCCTTGTGGAGCTAAACCACAACTGAAATTTGGCCAGTTAGGTAAAATTTACTCCCTGTGAATGGGGACATCAGAAAAACACTTATGCATCTGTTTTTAAGGGGATATACACACCTTACACCCCATGAAGAGACAGAAGCATCATAAAAAGGAGAATAATCTCACCACAGAGGAAAAGAAACTATTTCATAGTGCCCTGGTGTCAGCTTAGCCACCTGACAGACGGGAATTCCTCAGCCTTACAGCATCCTCACGGACCCTCCATTAATTTCCTCTGTTAGAAACGAGGTCCCATTACTTACAGAGCAGAACCTGTAAAGAACTCCCTGATACCACATCTGGAGCTAATTTGATGCGAGAAAGGATTCCAGCTTTCATTAGTGCCATTTGGGGGATTTTCTTGCCAGAAAAGCAGCACAGACTGGGGTTGCTGAAAGCATGACAAAGCCAGAAGCAGGGCTCCTACACAAGGAAGATGCAAGTACCAAGTCGTCTCTTCTGCTCTGCGAGAGGAATGAAAGCAATCATTGAAGTAAAGCTGCTTCTACCGGCTGCCCACATTTGTTACAAAAATAGGTACATCGTTCTTTTAGAATCAGTGCCTGGTGCGGGAATTTACCAACATACTATATAAAAGTCTGTGTGAAGTACCATTTAAGAGAAAGAAATACTCATGGACCATTTATATATCTATATTTACACATACACACTCACACACAAGTTAATAAATATAATTTTTATGTTTACACAGATCTAATTTAATATTCTCTGAAAAAAATATTTAAAGGGTTTCTTCCTTAGCTGCCACCCATGAATTGTCAATGGTTTCTTCTACCTTGAGAGTAAAGGGGTAGACTTGGCACAACTACCCTCAAGCTCTGAAACTTAAAGTGACACATAAGGAGAGGACCAGCCATACATTCTGAAGGGTTTTAATTCAGTGTTGGTAAATTGAAAAGGTATCAAAAGAATTTTCCGAACATATAAATACAAAGGTTAGAAGTTGATTAAAAATTTGGGATTTAAATATAGTGCTCCAAGAAAACCAAGTATTTTTCAAAATGTCTTGCTCAGGCCAAAGTAAAATGCTCACTGCTGTATTACTGCCCTGTGAAAGACAACCTAACAGAGAAAGCCCACCAACACAGCTACGTATTTTCCACTGCTGATTATTATGTATGCATATATCCACACCCGTGTGCACAAACACGTGTGCTGTCCTGCAAATAACCCACTTAGCAGACAGAGAAATGCTGATCTAACTAATCACAGCCAAATAGCCGCCAGGCAGCCGCAGAGACAGAGGCACTCTAGCACAAAGTCACAGCTATGTTTTGATCAGGTCCAGATCAAAATGCAAGAAAGCATCACTTCCCACTCCCATCAGTTCCAGCAATCCAGATGACCTTGTAGTGTAACTGTTTTCTGCAGCACAGCTGGCTCCATTGTAAGCTACACTTTATGACAGTAGTGTATGCTATAGTAGTAGCAGCTTTGGCGTAATTTTTCACCCAGAAGGAAACAAAGAGTTACATGACTGAACAATCTGTTGTGTAACTGCAACCTAACACACAGATTCTCACCAGATGCAGACCTTCAAGCAATGGCATTAAATTAGGAGTTGGATTAAAGGACTCTGGAGTTGACAGAAACAACTACAAATAGAAGGGAAAAACTGTGATGGGGAGCAGAAACAGGAGCTGCCCGAGAGACCGGCTGGCAAGAGAAGACAGATCATTTGCTGCAGGATGGCATTTGCAAACTCAAAAGCTCAGTGTGCAGCAAGGGCAAAATTACGAAGCTAGTCATGTTCCTTCAGAGGTTTATTCTTAATGCCCTAGTCCAACTTATTAGCAGCAGGACTAAAAAACCTGAAAGATTTTGCATAAGGGTAGAAGCTCAAGGCAAGTTCCACATTGGATTGAAACTATCATTTGGTAAGGTAAAACACAGGTATTTTTAAAAGCGATCAGGATCCTTCCGCACTGCCTCTTGTTCAAAAAGCTCCAAGACCCAAGCTGGCACTGTTCCTTGGAAGAGAGGGACGAGATGGTTGCATACATATGAATGCAATCCAGAGTATTTCCAGTTCACTCTGCAACCCTTGTTTCTTACACTTACGCTTGTCTTGCGGCCAGAGACCAAACAGGTACTGGGCTGTACTTGCAGAAGTGTAGCTAGCAGGCCAAGGAAAGCAATTCTTCTTCCACTCCATCCAGCATTTGTCAGATTGTATCTGGATTATGTTGTGTTCAATTTTGGGCTCCCCAGCACAAGACAGACAGGGACCTTCTGCAGCAATTCCACCTGATGCCCTGAGGGCTTGAGCACGTGATGTACAAGAAGAGACCAAGACAACCAGGTTGGTTCAGCCTTAAGAAAAGGAAACAAATGGGGAAAGTCTTACTGGTGTCTTCAACTACCTATTTGGAAGATGCAGAGAGGGCAGAGCTAGGCTCTTCTCAGAGGTGCGATGTGATACGACAAGAGGCAGCGAACACATAAAGCTGCTCTTCTTAGATAGCTGAGAAAGTTTTTACCTCATGGGTGGTCAGAGTGGAACAGGGACAAAAGTCATGGAACATCTATCTCTGGAGACGTTCAAACCTCAGCTGGACAAGGCACAGCAACATGATCTAGCCAGACCTGCTCTCAGCAGGGACCTCCAAAGGTTTCTTCCAACCCAAGTTATTCTGTATTTCTACACAGCTACAACTGGCCAATGGCAGAGACAACAAATAGAGATTTGATCTTCCCTAATACCGCAGTTTTATGTGATCTATGTTTATCACAGTGATAAACTATAATTTATAAGTCATAGTTTAAACCTCAGAAACAAAGAGGGAACAACCAACCAATTGGAATTTAATCCTTAGGTGCAATAAGCTTGAAGAAACAGCTTTTGCTTCTCTATGGAAAGGTACAGAACTATTGCTAGATTAAATCCTTGTCATCCAAGATCCCCACACCTAGGTACGGCATGGAAACCATTTCTCCTTTCACCCTACATTTTGACATTCATTTACATGCTAGCACACATCAGAGTGATACCAAATATCTCACTGGGAAACCCCCTTGCTAAGAGAGATGAAAAGCTCTAACATCAATTTAACATCCCCAGCGGTCAGTGAAAAGTGTTCCACACCACATTGTATGAAACCCCAGATCAGATGCTCTTGCTTGCTTAGATAAAGGTCCCTAGCCTTCTGTGCTTCAAGTTTTATTTTACTGCTGGCGCTTCCCTACTGAAAGAGGGGAAAAAATGTGGAAGTTAACTCTGAATGACAGTTCTAAGTCAGTACACAAGACAGATGCCTAAAACATGCAAACCCAAGTTTACTCCCTCCAAAACCTGAAGCCAGACCATGACATTGATTGCAGAAGCACTATAAAGGCTTCAGCTGTTATTTATCTATTTCTTTCCTCTTACAAAGCTTTAACATGTCTCTGAAAACACACTCCTGAACAAGCTGTGCCCAACAGCGACATGTCTAAAACACAGCATGACAATTAAATACAGGGTGACCAAATTGACCTTTCTCAACCTGCTCTGGAGCCCCACGTATTCCCACAGGTATTTTCGTCCTTGAGTCCTTGGGCAGAGCTTAATGCAAGGCGCTGCTCCCATCGGTGGATAAAAATGACTGGATATGCTACAGGGGACAGCATTAATGGTATGGGGGAGGGAGGAATATGGGAAGAAAAAGGAGTTGAAAAGAATAGATGAGCTAATCATGAACTTCAATTCTGTGCTCAGCACTGTGTTGGGTTATCACTAAATCAGATTAAATTGATCTCACTGTAAAAAGCTTCCTGTATCACAAGAGCCAAAGTTAAGACAAAACAATAACTAAGGAATTCCAGTGGAATAAAACCAAGAACAACTGCATTCAGCTTTTGCAAACTGAGGCAACAAAAGTTGCTATAAATTGACTGCAATCAAAGTAAAATTAGTCCTTGTCATTGCCCAAGATGAAAAAAAAAAAATCAATAGGGAATGGTGAAAAGTGAATTCACACATTAAGAACTCAGTTTTAAAGTTTTCCCAGGTCTAAGTTATAGCAGGTTAAATATTCAACATGCCTTGACCTTTGTTATACAGACAGCAGAAGATGCAGCGAAGCGTCCCACGCCTCTCGCCCTCAAACCTCCCTCAGTTAATATAACTAATTGAGGACATGAGATGTTACTTTTTAAGACAATAAAAACAAGTTAGGCGATCGATTTAAAAATAATCCAAGTACTGCATATAACGATTAAGGTAGTATTTTCTTTCTAGTTGAAGGCTTAATTCTACCATCACATGAATTTTCATTCCTCTGCTGTGCTCAAAACTGAAAGCCTGGGGAGTCAGGACTGATATGTAGAAAGAGTGGTGCTGTCTTCCAGACTGAGCAGTGTCTTGAAAGAATTAATCTGGAGGCCTGAAACCAGATGTCCCCATCTCATGTGTTCCAGATGAGGACCACATTTTTTCACAGCTCTCAACAGGATTTAGTGAGAACTCTTATTTTACCTAGTATCAGGCAATGTATAGGCAAACCTACAAAAAAGAATTTTCAAGTGGCATGGCTGCTTCCTACAGTAGCAGCGGGATGCAGCAGACTGATAAAGCAAAAATCCCCTGATAGGATGAACTGACAAGTTCCAGGCACCTCAAGCAGAATGGGTGAACAGATCAAAGATATTTGCTTATCCTCAACTCACATTTTAACCAGCAGGCGTTGTGAGCCACAAAAGGAAGAGTGAGAAAGTGTTATTCTGTTCTAAATACCGAGGAGGCAGATCTATACACACAACCTGAGGATGGACTTTCAAGAGGTATCTATAAAGAAGCAGCTGGTGTATGAAAACACCGTGATTCAGCTGATGTATTTCTATGGTGCTTTAGTTTACAGAAGTTTAGGGCCTAATTATTTAGATTTTCCAAGAGAAAAGCAGCAGTAAAGAAAAATCCACAAAACTTTGGCAGCTTCACATCCTGAACAGTATTCTGTTGGTTGCTCATCTTGCGCTGACTCACCCAACGTACTGGAAGCCCAGACTTCTCTGCTTCAGGAAAGCTCCCTAGCCCCAGGGCTGTTTCAGAGGCACGCCTGTATCTCAACCAGCAATCACCAGCAGTAATGATTAATCACAGATAAACTATGCTGTACTCACTTGTGTGTTCTTCCTTGAAGTCCATTTTATTGAATTCTGGCTTTGAAAAGGCTACAGAAAACAGAGCTAATCCGTGTGCTTTTCCGCTATGCCGCACTTAGCCTTCCTAGCAGGAAAAATGACAGCTGGAGGTTGGCCTGGTTCAATTACTTTGTGGTCTGTAACAATCCTCCTTCACAAAATCATTTCAAAGTACTAAAATCCAATCTAATAACTTGTCACTAAAGGCACACACCTAAATTATGAAAGCCTAGCTGTAGATAAACGAACTGTCCTGAATATCTTGTGTGCCTCTAACTGCAGAAAGTAACTGCAATTCACAAAACCAAGAAATTCTTTCCTTCTTTCAGAAATATTTCTCACAAAACAATTGGCTTGAGAATAAAACATGGCTGGGTTTTATTCAAGCAGTGGGACTTGGCTATTGAATAGGATTTGGCAAAGAAAAAGGAAACCTAGAAGGGAACAAGTGATGCCAGCTGTTACCTTGCGGATTTCCTCCCCCTCCCCAAATTCCAGCAGACATTGAACGGTTGTGCCTTACTCCCTAATCCCCATGGACATACTTGACAGTATCATTTACTGCACATTGAGGAAATCTTTTTGCAACATGTTTATGCAGTGGGCTTGCCCCTCTGCTCTGCGATAGCATTGTCAGACTGTACAACACAGCAATCTGAAAATAAATCAGTACAGATAGGGGGATAACCTACCAAAGGCATATCCCATCCCTCTTAAATCTCTTTTGCCATTACCAAAGCCATAACATCTTCTAAATTAAGAGATCTCTGCTGTGCTGCCAGAAGACACATTAGCCAAGGGGATTGCAAACAGGTGTAAAACCAAAGGGGTTAGCTATGCAGAGGTTGATTTCTTTGCCAGTCACACAGCGTCACACACCCGCACTGTTCCACGTGGCTGAAGTGACTCAAATCTGCTTTACTCATAAGACATACTTGTCCTACATGAAGAGCCTGGAATACAGTTTGAGTAAAAGCCTCCTCCTACTGGCCAACCCAAATGGTCCTCAAGGGAAGAGAGATGGGAGAAGGAGCCGGGCAATGAAAGGAAACCTCCAAATTCCTTTTGGAAAATCTGTTTAAGACCTCCAGTGACCTTTGCCACACGGAAAATAAAAGGCCTCTTTTGCCTTGGTCTCTACACACTTACAGAATTTGTATTAAACACTGTATGAACTCTGCTGCCTCTCACCCCAGCTCTCAACTTCCCTCTCAGAAGAATAACACAAGAGCTTTGCTGTTAGCCATGGCAGAGGGTCAGTGACAGACTCCTACCCAGCCCTGGCCTCCTGACCATCATCCATCTAATTGAGGACCACACTAACAACAGGAGGTGAAGGTGGACTGCTTTAGTGCAGAAGACCAACCAATATTTTCTCAAGTTCACAGAAACAGTGGCAATGTCTTCACCTACAGTGCTATTTTGAACAAAACCTGGTGCTCCAGCACAGGATGCGATTAATCAAATGCACACAGAACCTTCGGGAGACACCCTTCCCCACGTGATACTCAGTCATCAAGATACTTTGGCTGTTGTCCAGAGCAAGTGATGAATAATTGTAAGAAATCACTGAAGGTACAAAACCCTTTGTTTTTAATATCTTTACAGGAACCAAATTAATACAGTTCCTCTGTCATCTTATTCTCCCTCAGAGGGAATGGAGAGAAATTGCATCTGGAAATCCAGGTGGTTGAGCCCTGTAACTCTTCTTCCTGAATCCCCACATAAATAAACATTTGTTCATATTCAGAATTTTTCTGTTTTTTAAAACAAAATCATTTGCTTTTTTCTTTAAGCTTGGTACCATGTTTCTTTAATGCTGTTGTTGTGAGATACTGCACCCATCTTTCAGCATTTGATTGCCTTAGGTGGCCTTTTTAAAATGGTCCTATGGTTCAAAGCTCTGAGAAGCACAGTATTAAGGCATAGAAAATGAGGAGTTTTCTTTCCAGGGAGCAGATTGTATTTGTGTTACATTCCTTTAGATGCTGAACTGCAAATCCCATCCCCTTGGAGCCAAAAGGGGAAAAGACAGTTAAAAATATCCCAGCAGTCATACAATCAGTTGTCTGTATTTTTTGAATCTTTTTTTAAAAAAAAAAAAAGGAAAAAATATCCCATAGGTAAAGACAGAACAGAGTTCCAGGTATGGGTTCTTGGGAGGGGTTTTCCGTTCTTTTTGGCACCTTGTGATTCTAACAGCTGTTGACCTCCCATTTAAAAATCTGACTTTAAAAAGAGCTCTTTATCCGCTATGTTTTGAGCTGTTACAGTTGTGGTTTGTTTTCTCTGAAAGCTGCTTTAGGGGCTGCTGCCATCCCACGCCCACCCCGCATCACTCCAGCTCCTCCCACCGGTTCTTCATTCACTGGTTGCCTGTCCTTGTGGCATTGTAGATGTGATGACTCCAGTCTGGGCTGGGACTGCTCCACTGGACTCTTCTATCCGGGGTCTTTTGACTTCAGGTTCACTGGAAGAGGCTGCTGCTGTCTCTTCGGTCCCTGTCTCACATACCCGGCTGACTACAACAGGAGTGGACGAGCTGGCCTGGGCTGCAAGAAGCTGCAATGGATTTGTAAGAGCTGGGAAGTAGGACAAGAGAGAGAAAGAGAATTAACGTGATGAAGTAGCACAAGCGTTTGCTACTCCAGAAAGCAAGAAAATAAAACACCACAGTCAAAAGCGATAGCTGGCACATAATCAAGTGTTATTTTCAAGTCCGTTTTGAAAGGCTTGCTAGCCTTGTCTCTCCCTCTCCCCCCACAATCTCAGCTTTGTGCAAGTTTACCAAACTGGTAATAACCCCTTTCATAGGAGAACTTCCTTCTTCCTATCTGTTGTCAAATAAGGCATTGCCAGATAAGTATTCATCTCCAGAAGGGGAGGACCAAGCCCCTGTTAAAATTACAGCACATCTCTTTGAGAGGTAATTCTCTGGCCACCTACAATCAGAACTTCTTGCAAGCTACAACATTTGTGTGCTGTGCCTTCAATTTAGAGGGCTCTCTAGCCCTGCTTGCACAATAAGAACAGCCAGTCTGTTGGGAAACTAGATTAGAATCCAAATATTGAGTGTACTGACATCTCACTTGTAAAAGGGGCAGGAAAGAGCTTACCCCAGGCAACCAAATGCATTCCCATCAGAACTGGGATCTGAACGTAGGAATTTCTGGCTCCCAATCTTGTATTCCAGTACTGACAAAAGATCTCAACCTCCCATTAGTAGAAGTGGTGAGAAAAAAAGACGATTTAAGTAGCAACCCTTTGTAAATATGTCTACAATTCCTAGTTCCAGACAGAGAATGTGCTTACACACTGGCTTTGGCACACAACACTGCTTGGAAAACGAAACACATGCAGTTTTTGGCCTCTGCATCAATCGGAGAGGCAGCCAAAGGGGACTCAGGAGACAGCACATCTTCCGCCCTCCAGACTGATTTGCAAAGGATGGAATGACAGAACATTAGTAGTGTGTTCACTGCTAAGTGCATAAAAAAAGGAGCCCTAGGATAAATAAACAAAGCAAACGGAAAAAAGGCCCTCAAAGCCCAGCAACTTCTACCAAGGCATGGGAAGGAGGCTGTAGAGTATCAAGAGGATGAAGGAAAAAAAAATAGCGTAAGGATGAGGGCAGTCACCAATTACAGTTCAGTGACTTAGAGAACCTAAACCATGCAGCTGAAGAGAAGTTCACTTCGTACAGGCAAGAGTCAAGAGACTCAGGCTCCGTTTTGTCAACCAGAAAATTCACTGTCACTTACAAAAAAACCCCTCAGATGCAACTGGAATATTTTCCAATTCAACGAGAGCGCTAGAAAAATTTTAGTGAGATTAGAATATCTTAACATAAAAATGTTAGATAAAAACTGTCTGATTCTACGTTACACAAACACTACTGCTGGGTAATAGCAACTCCACCTATCTGATCTATTTAATATCTTAGTTGCATAAAAACCTTATTGCTATCATTTTTTCATTGCTCCAATAAGATTCCTGCAATTCAAGTGCACATCAGGTGATACTGCGAATAGACACGGCAGAAAATTCTGTAGAAACATTCCTAGTTCACTTCATGAAAGCCATCAAAATCCCACCAGTGCCCTTCATTTCAAACTCTCTGTAAGGACGAGCCTGGGACAGCAGAGGTGCTTAGCACGTCATTGAAAAGGGGAGTAAGAAACCTGGATATTACCATCCCCAGTCATCATCCTTAACTGGACAAAACCTGAGGTGCTGAGCAAGCAGTAAGAGGAGGCTGTCAAGACATAGCTAGTATGGGATTTTAAAAATCAGGCTTGACAAATGACTAGAGCACATCCTGTATATAAGAAATCCTACATTCATTCACCTGATGAAATTGATCTTATTTCTCTCAGGCTCTAAGACCTTAAGATGGGAAAGTATGTTATTTTCTTAATACTCTATGGAGTCGTATTTCACAAGATCTAAAGAGCACCATAGAAATTTTATTATTTGGCATGCTGAAAGCAAAGGCTGTTTGTCAGAGGAAAACGAAATGAAAACAGGCTCTACACAAGAATCACTAACACTTTCAACAAGTAACCCTCAAAAGGTAGAGAGTATAAGTAGTAATAAATGCCTAGCCAAGGACAAAGGAAAGACACTGGACTTTTCAGAACCAATGGTAGATAGCAAAACTTTTCCACCAGGGAAAGGGAGCAAACAGAGGTGGACAGAAGGATATCTACCACTGACATTTACAGCCACAGAAGTTGAAGAATTGATAACCTTTGGAACTGGACACATGGAATAACTTGCATAGCTAAGAGAAAACCCTTACAGCTTTACAACCTAACTGCTAAGTTCAGAGAGCAATCAAAAAACAGAAAGCAATGGAAACAGGGCCTACCATAAGCACTGCCGGTGATGCTGTTGGTGGGGACGGCATGTTTCCCGTTCTGAGTGACTGCCCGCACAGGGAGCTGATGCTGTCCAATGGTCACTGGAGCTGCCTGCTGAAGGATCGTGACTGTCTGTCCTGGAACACCCTGTGCCATTTGACTGGCAACTGTCTGAATAACACGGCTGGCTGTAGGTATCGTGGCAAATGCAATTGTTGGCTTTTCATCCATGCCTGCTTAAGAGTAGAACAGACAACAATCATTTACCACCCTGGCTTAGGAGCAGGCTTTATTCTCATTACCATTTTAGCAGTGATACATACCCCAGGCTTACAAATGTGAAAATACCTCAGCACCGCAAAGTCACTTGCCTTTGATGTGTCCTACAAGGTTTACAGAGTGGGAGCAGAAAGCATTGCTTCTCAGGCTGAGGCAGCTTAGTCACAAAAGTAACATATTTGGGCTCCAAGGAGCCAAGAGTATTCCTAGAGGCCTAATACTGTGAGAAGTGCCCAGAACTCCTGCCCAGGCAGGATCAGGCTCTACACACACACACTTTCTGCAGGTTGATTCATACAGTGTAGTCAGCTCTGAGAAGGTAATGGTTCACTCACCCTGCTCATTAGGGGAAGAACACTGTAATCAGGGACATAAGAATAGGGAAGATTAGTCCCTCTGAAATGCTTATTTTGAAGCACATCAGAAGGTCAGGGATGAATATTTGGAAACAATAAAATGTTCTCTATTGCACATATACTCTATCAATATTAAGAACATTTTTCTTACAGCATAAGCCACCCAGCCCAAAAAAAAAAGATTATAAATTTGACCCTTTGTCCTAAAAAGGCATCATCTCCCTTATTGGCACATTATAGCTGTGATATGGACAGCAGTCGCTGCAAGTCTCATAGCTTGCTTTGTAATTACAGGCTAATTGGCCTGATTTTCAATACCACACAGCAGGAGAAGGCATTAAGATCTTAAACAATGCCTTGAGCCAAAAGTCTACAACAGCTTGCTGTCAGGCCTGCACACAGGTTGGTTTACAAGGGGGTCTTCCCACAATTGCAAGCTTTTGCCAGCTATGGAAGTACAGGAAGAAACCAGGAGGGATAAAAAAAAAGGAGTAAAGGAGGGCTGAGTTCCTGGATAGAGATAACTGTTTGAGAGCACTCAACCACTTATCTCACTTCCCAGGACAAGTAAGGGGTCAATTCAGTAGGTATGTAACAGATACAGGACAGCCTCCTGCTGGGCATGCAGGAGAGGAGAGCCGTTCCAGGGGCTTTGTGGGTCTCAAAGCAGAGAAGGCAGGCAGGAAGCACAAACTCATTAGTCCTGTAGGAAGAGAAGACTTCTCCCATTTTAACATCAGAAGACAACAAGAGTGGAGTTAGGTGGGACATAAGCATTGAACTGAGACCTGCAGGCAGGCTGATGGAAAGCAGGGAGAGAAAAGGCAAGGAAAGCTGGAGGAACCAGGAAAGCAAGGAAAATGGAGCAACCAGGAAAAACAAAGGGAAGGTAGAGACTAGAAAAGGATATGAGTAGGAATAAGAGAGGGACAAGTAGGGAAAGCACGAGTGACAGCAAGAACTAGTGAATGAAAGAACGGAGCAGGTGACAGAGGCAGCTGCAACTGTTAGCTCTTCAAGAACATGTATGGGATCCAGACAGAAATTTCTAGAGAATGTGCATGAAACTCAAGCAGGATAACCAGTGCTGAACTAAAAATGCCAGTGGTCCTGCTATTGCTGTAGGGGAAGGTCTTTGTCATTTTTTTCTTTCCCTTAGAAAAGAACCATTGCCCCACTGCTCACATAAAAGCAATCAGAGTAACTAGTCTTAGCTGCTGGTACAACACACATGTATCTTCTAGCACTAAGCCCTTCTGAAATGGCCAGCAGACA
Organism: Aptenodytes patagonicus; assembly: GCF_965638725.1. Lineage (NCBI taxonomy): Eukaryota > Metazoa > Chordata > Aves > Sphenisciformes > Spheniscidae > Aptenodytes > Aptenodytes patagonicus. The sequence continues at coordinate 8,469,551 of NC_134961.1, forward strand.
AGGTGTTGTCTGGATCACAGCAAGAGAACATTTAACTCCCTAAATCCCCCAAGGCTGGAATTTCCAGCTTAGGAAAAAGAGGCCTTTGTTGTAACTGGTTTTTGAAGATTGCTTTAATGAGGCACTGCCTGCACTTCCAGAAGCACATGCTTTCCTCTAGGAATCCAGGCCTGAGGAAGAGAAGGGCTCTATCATTTATTTACAAGGCCATCCTGAAGCAGAGAGTTTCAGCCTTTCCCAGGCCATCTCTTTTGGCTAGAAAAAGCATACATTTCCATAGCACATCCAGCTGACCAATACACAGGCATAATATTGATATTGGGAATAATCTAAATATTTAAAGCACTGCATGTTTCTTCAGCCTCCAAAGTCTGTTACATTTGTTCCCCACAGGAGACAAGGGAGCACAGTTGTCTGCTAACTGGTAGACACATTAAATTGATGAGCTCTTACTTGGTTTAAGTTTTACCTGGAGAAAGATCTTTTATTAAGGGCTAAGCACGCAGTGAACGAAACAGTATTTGACCACCTGCCCCCCCAAGGCTGCTCAAGACTTATTAGCAGAGTAGCAGGGGAAGTGAAAAGCTACCTCGGTGGTCACCAGCTAAGTCCAGCACTGCTCCTGCAGCTTCATGAGCTCCTCCTGCTGTGCCCTGATTTGTGAGGATGTATCCATTTGCAGAATTTGCAGAGGAGGTCACAACTCGGACCATTGTAACAGTGGGAGCTTGTTGAACTACGTGAATTGCATGACATGAAGGCTGTTGAGAAGTCACTATTGATGCTGGCATGTACGCGACTGGTTTTGCCACCAGAGTAGATGGTCGGGGAGGAACAGCCATAATCACTGGCTGTGCACTGACTGGAGATCCTAAACAGAAAAGAGAAGCATACGTTAATAGGAGAGGCAAAAAGGCCTCCACTCATTTCACCTACGTGCTTCTAATCAGCAATACTCAGTCCTTCAGCATTGGCAGGAGTGGGGGTAGGGAACAAAAAATAAGGCTTCAAAAATACCACTTTCAATCTTCTCTTTCCTAACTTACAAAAAATCTTACTTGCTACCTGCGCACATTTCTGTGAACAAAAACCACAATAAGCACAAAAAAATGAAGCTTTACTTAATGAGTTTTGCCTCCCAACTTCACCAGGAACACCCTATACATCAAGGCCAGTTACAGCACAGCTGACAAGCAGATACTTACCAGGGCTTAACAAGTTACCAAGGCCCTGGCCACAGCACCACAGAGCTCTGCGTAGACAGGCTGATCTTATCCAGAAGGCTGGTAAATTAGTGTGAGCAAGCTACGCACTACCTGCTGTCAGTTCTTTAGAGCCACCTAGCTCAAGGTTAGCTCATGTGTTTCTACACATTCCTTTAACTCCTGCCCCCTCATCCAAAGACTAGTAAGAAAGAATGGTCTGAAGTTGCATATGCACCATCAGTCTCTAACAACGAAGTGGAAAGAGATCTGGATCCTCCTGTAACACACTGGCAGAGACATTCCTGCAGCGTCCTCAGCATGGCACTTGATGCAATGGAACAGTCACCCTCTGTGAAACAAGAGCTACTCACCAGGTGCACTCTGTGAATATCGATACTCTGGAACTGAGGCTAACTTTGACCCAAAGTCGTGATCATGTGGAATGGGTGAGCCCTCCCGTGACAGGCACTCTGGAGTCTGTAGGCCACTAGAGTGAGGGGACAGCAGGCCAGGGTGAGTAGGGGAGGCAGGAGCACTCCTGAAACACCAGAACGTAGTGTTGGCAAGTATAGATGCATTTCGACCACAAGACAGCAGCAGAGACCAAAGGACAGCCTTTCTTCCACACTACCCACTATAGTCTTGCTGGGAAGAGTTGAAAGGTACACAGTAACTTCACAAACACTCTAGCACCAAATATTGTCATATTATTCCTCACTGAAGGAAACCAGACCCTTCAGAGTATGCTTAACATTTCATTTGAAGACCCACTGCTGACAGAGAAGCTGGAAGTGCCTCATGTTCAGATCAGTTTTATAATTTCAGGCCATTCTCAAAGGATCTTTGTCAGTGTTTGAGTGATGGGGAGAGGAAGAAAGAGGCAATGTAGGTGCAAGCGTCTGGCCCTGCATATGCTTACAGAGCAGTTGCTCCCTCTTTTCCCCATTGCCTCCCTCCCCAACCACTTGGTTCCCACCTCTGGTCCCATGTGGCCACCAAACACATAAGGAATTAAACATTTCTTTAACGACAAACAAGGTAGAGAAGCTGATCAGCTGAAAACCCCTCCTCCTGTTTCCTCCTATTTTAACAGACAGAAAAACTAGGTGTGGGAAGAATGTTACATGAAACTGCTCCAGCTAGTGATGAATTTTAAGTCTTATCCTCACAGCTACAGGGCTCAGAGAGAGCTCTCATTGCACACTGCTCCTCTTTTGCAGTTACACCGCTGACTGGAGCGGCTACACAGAACACCCCCCCATTGCTTCACTGCTGACAACCATGATCAACCTGATCTTCCCTATCAGAGAATGGTTTAAATACCACAAAAGTTATTCCCACTATGATCTAATCCACACCTAAACACAGCTTTCCTGAAATGAGACTGGCATCTGAAAACACTTACTCCAGTGATAACTGCTTTGAATTTCTTTGAAATGATGCCAAAACAGGTATGTTATTTGATGTATTTTTGTAGTTTGGTTCTGGATTTTGTTTTTTTTTGGTAAACTCTTAAGAAGTTGGAACAATTTTCAGATTATGCCTCAGGACTATCTAACTATATTACCTCTCAAACTATAAACAGAAGTAAAGTTTGCTCACTGTACCTCAGGAGAAGTTTTTGTTTGTTTTCTTTGTAATGAGTTTGGCACAGACATTAGAGGAAGTTGAAGTTACCTGGAGGAGAGAGGCCCAAAAGGTGTTCGGAAGCAGGACACTCCTCTTTGCCTTCGTTTTCTAAATGCTTGCTCTACTAGTTTGGCTTCAGAGGCAGGGTCAATTCGCCAAAAGGAGCCCTTTCCAGGCTCCTCCTGGGAGCGTGGGACTTTAATAAAGTAACGGTTCAAGGAGAGGTTGTGCCGAATGGAATTCTGCAGGAAGCAGAGGAATGAGATGATTATTTTGCCATAAGGAAGTATGTAACAAAGACAAATGGATTTCACCACACAGCTTGGAAAAATAAAATCCGCACTGCCAGAATCAGTATTGAAGATAGAAACAAGTCACTCAACTCACACAGCTCCAAAGTCACAGGAGAACTGCAAGAAAAAGCCTGGGGAAACATGTCAGACAGTTTCTACCAACCATGCTGAAAGATGGGTTTGCTTGGTACTATACCATCACTTAAATACATCTGGAGCCAGGCAGTGCAGTAACTTTTCTGTGGAAAGCAATGAAAGTAGAGCTTTTGCTGAGGCAGGGGGAAATCACTGTAAACCACATCAGAACTCTCTCAAAAGACAGGCTTTATTCTAGGCAAGCGGAAAAAATTGCCTGAGCCTGTGCTAACTGCTTACCTGCCAAACAATTACTGGGGTGCCCAAACATGCCCTAAAGGACACTGCATCTCACAGTAATCATAATGCAAACCAGCCAACATGCCCTCACAGACAGCTGTCTCCAAGAAGAATCCATTATTTATGTGGCACTAGCCTAGCACTGTATGGCTCTCCAGATGTTCTATGCTTCTAGGTTGACAAGACTATTTATCCTTCTCATTGCAAAAGCCCACCTCTGACTGGGTGTAGCACTGTCATTTGGGCCAGGGGAAAGGCTCAGTAAGCTCAGGTGTGCACAAGCTCATTCCTCTTCCACTTTCAAAACAAAACAAGAGCTTCTGTAGCAGCTCTAGAGGAGCTCTTCACAAGTGAAGCCTTACAATGCCACTGGTAGGGGAGGGGAAAAGGCAACTTCACCCTCCACCGAAATGCTGCATCCTGCTTCAAAGAGCCGCAACTGGTTCGCAAGGCACAACTCTGCCGAGCAGGTTAAGGCAGGAAGTGAATTCCACAATTAATTACAACTGCAGGGAAAAGCCAGGGAGGCAGAAGTGTATTTATTCCAACTGTACTCAAAGTGCACCAAGCAGTACTGCTCCTGCCAGTTGAACACAATGAAATCAGCAGCTGCAAGAGTCTTTCCAGCTGCATTAGTGTATTATATTCAAATGACAACACCCATTTCGGAGGTGCGATGCCAAGAAAAAGTCTGAAAGCAGGTGGAGCTGAGGTTTCTGGAACATTGAAAGCAGCCCTCAAGTGAACACTTAAGCTTGATTTAGCATGTGTTAACTACATCCAAACTCTCCTGTGAAGCTGGTCAGATTTCCTTTAATACCACAAGGAAGGCACAGACTCAAAGTTCCCCAAGTTCCCATTCCGAGATTCAAAACTTGCAAACTGACTTAGGCAATGCAGTTGATACACTGGGAAAAACAAAACATCTGTGATGATTTAAGGTATTATGATTAAGAACTGGGACTTCAGTTTTAGGCTGGACATCTGCTGCTTGGACAGAACATGCCAAAGACAACGTAAAGGATTAAGCAAGATTCAGGCAAGTATCTGGGTAGAGCAGTGACTGATAGCGAAGATGTGGAAGAATAAAAAACAAACAAAAAAATGAAAGACACATGACTACAGCATTAAAAGGGTTTCAGAAACCAGAGAGCCCAATACTAACACACTATATTGCCCTAGAAAGTATTTAAAAAAAAAACCTAATCACCCACAAACAAACCAGTTAGCTTATGTTAAACAAATTCACTCTGGGAATAGTCAAAGGAGCTCTATTCCCAGTGCCCCAAATCTTTAATAAATGCATTTCAAAGCAGATAAGCCCTGTCAAAGTAGTTTAAGAGCTTGTCAGTGTCAAGAACTCACCTGCCAGCCTTTGTCAGCAGTCCTGTAATATGGATAATGCTTGGTAATGTGGGCATAGATCCCACTTAGTGTTAATTGCCTGTCCTGTGCTGAAGATATAGCCTGCACAATTAGCTGAGCATAAGAATAGGGTGGCTTGGACTCATCCTAAGGAAAAAACCAAACAGAAATTTAGTCACTAACAAAGAATTCCTACACTAGAGTGTACCAACAACCCAAACTAAAAAAGCACATTGGGCTGTAGTTTTCACAGATGCTAAGAGAGCATCAGGGGCAACTAAAAGCAGCATCACCCTCTTCCCTTTCACTCCTGTTTTATACTGCCAACTCCCAATTTAGGCCAAGCATTTGTGTGCAAACAGGACTATAGGACTGAGCCAGATTAAAGTATCTCCTTCCCTCTCCCCACAAACACACACAAAAAAGCTAACTTTAATCTGATTCCATTCCCCACTGAATTTACCACACATGCTTACACCAGCACAAGGAACAGGATCGGGACAAGCAATTAGAAGCAAAGAGTTAGAGGGTGTAGGGTATAGTCACTGCTTTCCATGTTCATGAAACTAAAGCCTTCAAATCTGCCCAGCTACAACTGAACTTTGTTAGAAAGCATACTTGCATGAAACCTATCAGCTCTCCTCCCAGCAACAAGTCCAATATGAAACTTGATCCTGCCCCTTCCCTTCTCCAGCAGGATTTGTTTCATTCTAGGAACTTTAGTTTGTTTGCCAGATCTCATATTCCCAGCTTTTCAAATTACTCCATCAAGAACAGCCCTTCTTGACTCAAGGGAGAATTCAATCTACAAAAAAGCCATCTAGTATTGTGCTCCTCCACCCAATCCCAAATCAGGTGGTTTTGGATCTAGACCTTTAACTTTGATCTGAAGATCAGCTCACCAAAATTAAATTTTATCATTATAACTAAGTTATTTTTTAATCTAAATTCCCACTTGCTACTCTTCTTATTTAATGCTTGCTTGACAGGCCTTTGTGTTTGTTTTCAAGTCAGACTACAAATTTCTCATGGCAAAGATCTAGTTTCTTGCTCTGCTTCCCCCTTTCTCCAACTGTGTTTTGCAAAATACCATTAATTAAAAGGAGAAAACAAGACTGAATTTTAATGCACCTCTTCTTTATGGGTTCTTGATTTATCAAACAAGCAAAAAATTCTTCTTGCTTATCCATTTCAGTGAATGACTTGAATACATTTTGGGCAGCTAAGCAAGCAGATTCATCATCTACCACTAGTAAGACGCTGGTTTGAAGGCATGGTCTCAAAACCCTGGAAGATACTGTATACAGCGCCCTTATGGCCAGGGTATTCTTGGACCCCTTTTAACTTTATCCAACACTGGCAATAAACTGCCAGGTCTTTATAAGTCTCCCAGTGAGCACTGTTGGGTAAGTAATGTTTCTCTGAACCTTTGGGCTGTCCCCGCCAGATGCATCTGCCTGCTGTTCTGATGCTGCTTTTGCGGCATACTCTGCTGCCAGCTGCAGATCTGAGGTAATGTTGTGAACAAAACGATATCCTGAGGATCCAGCACCACGTGGACTGGCCGGGCAAGAGTTGGGAACACTGGAGAGGCAAAAAGGAAATAGTTATTCGTTACTTCATTTATTAAAACAACACATAGTTCTCACTCTCTAAGGTAGTAAAAGCTCCCAGGTCACCGCAAAGCAGATATGCACTGGACTTATTTTTGCCCCCGTGGCTTATCCAAAGTCCAGACAGATTGAGAAAAAAGTGTCAGAAAATTGGAATTTCTACAAAATCTTGACACCCCCCCCCCATCTTCTGCAATCACAAGACAGCAGAGTCTCAAAGTATTAAACTCCTCTGCATTTAAAGAAGCACTTAAAACAATGCAGGACTTAAAACAACATACACTGTATCAGGGATGAATACTTAAATAAATAAATAGCTTGCTATTATAACTCATGAATGAACAGCACACCACTCCTTATTATACAAGTAATATTTAATCCAGCCTTCTAACAAATACGGGCTATGTTCTTGTATAGTATCATAGTTAAAGCACCCAGTGCAGGCATCTGCCATGAACATCCCTGTCTAACACAACACCCGAACTTCATACCTCGATCAGTGCCACACAGCTAGAGACAGGTATTTCCTTGATTCACCAGCACACAAATGCAGCTAACAAGGGAGCTGCAACAATTACTGGTATACAACACAGAAGGCAGCTCACTCATCAGCTTTGGCTAGCATAAGGAAAAGACACGTTTAGAGTTTCAGGACCACCACAAGATGGCATTACAGGAACAACTACTGAGCAGGAAAGCCATGCTAAAGCTGATAAAAAGCTACAAACAAATAAAAGGTGGCTATAATTTGCAGCACCACTCAGGCACACAGAAGTGAGTGCTACAAGATGAGAACTAATCAGAAAGGCTTGTCTAGGGATCACATATCCTTGATTGGTGGGGTTGGAAGGAGAAGAGGAGAGGGATGAGTCTGGGAACCTGAAGTTCCCTTTTTCTGTGTCTTTCCTCTGTTCTGTCATGTCCGGCATCGAGGGATGCAACGCCAGAGCAGCTTGATGCATAGCCAAATCCCAGGATTACCAGTGTCTTCTATGTAAGGAGAGAGAAACAGTGAACAAGAAAGCAAAACAATACACAGAAGACTTACATAGTGAAACAAGCAGTTCAAATTGTAAGAAAAGATGCAAAGTGAAGCCCACAGCTGGGAACCAGAATTCAGTAAAACTGGCATAAACAATCCCCTTCCTAGTCAAATGCCCAACAGCAGTGCCAACCCTGACACAAATAAATGCAGTAACTGACACTCATCACAGCACTGTGCTAAGCGCTGCATGAAAAAACACAGAACATGGTCCCTTCCTCAAAAAGGTGACTGTCTAAATAGCTTCCCCCACACGCAAGTACACATGCGGATGGAGAGGAAACAGTGAGACAACCCTTGTTTGCTCAATGGGCAATACCTTTGGCGCATAAGCAATCTGACAGTGTAAGGAATGACTGTTTCCTACCGCAGTCCAGCCTGTAAACTGAGAAGTGCTGCTTCTCCTTGTGGCGTCTTTGCAAATGGCTGCAGTGCTGAGCTCAGCACAACCGAGACTGGTTTCTTTTAAAAGTGAATTACAGGATCAGGGGGCCAGGGGAGAGGGAAAACGCAACAAATATTCAGCCACAACAAACCCTTACAATAGGAAACCCAAGCTTACTCATCTCCCACACACTAGCCATGCAAAGTGTTGCACAGCACCTGGTAACCCTTTCAGTGCTCACCGATAGTCCTTGGCATTAATGGGTGATGCTGTTCAAAAGTGCAGCAGGAGGTGAAGCTTTCAGGAAGTGCAAGGTATACAACGTTGATGAGGCCATATGTATAAATCTCCCTTTGCCAGAGATAAAGGCATTTCTTACCTAGTCTTTCAAAAAGCAGAGACCCATTTGTGCCGGAAAATGAATCAAAGTTTGCTATTCCATGCTTTGAGCCCACTTTGGAAGTGGATAATGCTAAACCACAGAAGACACTCTTGATGTCTTAGTATTCATATGGGCAGCTGGTGTGAATTTAATTATTCCGCTGTCATTTTTCAACAGCTTCTCCACATACACACTTCTTATAATGTGTAGATAATTACAAATGAAAGTCATTTTCATACATGAAACAATGACAAACTAAAAACACAGCAATTCTTTGTGTTTGGCACCTGAGCAATTATTGTAACACACGGACTAGGAATGGAATAGGATGAAACAGAGTTTTCTGATTTTGTTCTTTGTCTGCAGAAATACATGAACAGCAAACCACAGAGACAGCAACCAAAACTCACGTCAGGGATATGGAAAATAAAAAGTTCAAGTAAATCCATGCTCTGCACAGAGCTATATTTCTTTGGGTTTTTTTTAATAAATAAAACTAGTATGACTTCAAAGATTATCCCATGCAGTTCAGACAAGAATTGATTTGATTCAAGATCAGCAGAGAAAGTAGCCCAGATTTTGCTGTTCAAATTTTAGCTTCTGAGGCTGATAATGAGCTTTAAGTATGATCTCTTGCCTTTTTTTTTTTTAAAAAAAAGGGAGAAACCCTTACCCTCCAGGGCTGTGATTCTCTTGAGTGCTGACAAAGCCTCTCCAACCTAAAGTGTTGTTAACTTTTAGAAAAGCCAGTCTTTCCCAGTAGACAGTCACTGAAGAACCTGATAGTCCCCTAAAAAAGCAGCTGTCCCGCGGGACAGCCACAGCAGTAGCCAAAGATCTGGAAGAGGTATTACTCTTTTACCAGAATGGAGCACCTCTGCCCAGGTAGACCTGCCTCCTTTCAGCCTGGATCAATGATCAAATCAAGAGACAGGGGTACAGAACAGACATGAACTTTTACCTGCTCCATGCAAAGAGAGTGTAACACATGCTGCTAAGCGTTCAAGCTCTCAGTCAATCCAAGAGCTCTTCAGAGGGAAGGGAGAAAGAGCTGACTACCGGAAAAAACAAGGAGGCACAATCTATTCCCGCCCCTCTCCCCCCCCCCCAACATGGGACAGAAGGAGTGAAGAAGCAGTTTTACTAAAAATACCCCTCTGAGGGTTAAGTTAAAATTAAACATTAGTGCAGTCAAAAGAAAACAAGCAAACACAATGCAGTGACATCAGTTTCCTGGAGTTCCTGGAATTCTCCTCACCACCCAGAGCCCGGGCTGGCCGGGGATGCTTGCATGCACTCACACCCCCTTTATAAATATTATGGAACAAAAAGACTTTTCCCTACAAACACTTGTTTGTGCTATATAACAAAAATCAAGTGTGGGGACAATGATTACGATTTTTTGGATATTAATATCGCACCAGTACTTGGCAATAGCTTAATCCATTTTGATACTATAACCTTTTACTGAGAAAAGCACAGCTAGGTTTGCAATTTCACCCAGCTCTCAGACATCCTAACTTACTGCTATGATCCATGCTCACCGTCCATGCAGGCAATCTTAGCTTACAAGCAATCCAAGCTAATTTGGGTTAAGCTTGTCTGTTATGGAAGAGGGCATTTTGGAGAGGAAGCAAGTGTTTTATACCACTGAAAGACACACAGAGCACGTAAGTAAGCCAGCTGCAGTTACCCACAGTCTTAATCCCATGGCACCATGGTTAATGCCCCGAGTCCCAGAGATCTTTGATATTCACTGAGGATTCAGCATCTCAACTTGAAACACTGACTGCAGGCAGCCATTAAGCCGCAGTTCCCCAAATATCACGCTAAGACTCAGCTTTAGAGTCAGCCTACAACCACGTGCTGAATCACATCGGTCCTTTGCAGCATGTTTTCCATTTAATACTTAACCCTTCTTCAGCTGGAAGGCCAGAAAGATGAGGGTTGAACACAGTGTCTGCAATACAATCGCCCATGTAACAGGCAGAATGCCTTTTAAACACAGGGCTTAACTTCTGGCTATTGAGAATGTAACAGGTCTGGTAGCATCACGACTCACTTTCAACTCCTGCCAACAAGAATCTAGCCTCTTAAGTTCACAGCACTTTCTAGCAACAATTAAGTCTTCAAATGCCAGCTATTGGAGAATATGTACAACTTACTGGAGTGTCCAAAATCGGTTTGCTTTAGTTAAAGAATCAGAGTGCAAAAATAGCATGTACCACTGTGTGCATGGTGTGTCCACACCCAGGATGCTGTATGTTTCTTGTCTCTTCTCATTAAAAAAGAAAAAAAAAAGATGGATACAGCAGATCCAGAGAAGGCACTGAAGGGGATAACTAGGATGATCAGAGATACGGAATGGATTCCATACAGGAAACAAATAGTTTAAGACAGAAGCTGAGGTGCAAGGTCACAGAGCCTATAAAAACAAAGCCAAGAGGAGGTGTTCAGCTCCTGGCCTCTTCCAATAGAAGAGATGGTGAACACAAAATGAAACTAAGCAGCATGTCCAAAACAAGAGAAAGTGCTTCTATGTTTGTAGTTACACTGTGGAACAAAATGCTGTAAGACAGGGATGATGTTAAGAGTTTATGTGAATGCCAAAGGCCATTATACAAGTTCTTGGGGAAAGGAGGAAGACAGGGAATCCATCAGGGGCTTTATTAGACAGAGGATCAGGAAACCCCTGCTCCGAGGCAGTCCCTGATCCATGAAAATGGTGGAGGGAGACTGCACGTAAGTTAGCATTACTGTATATTTTCTGTGTTCTTGTATTACCCCAAAGGTACCCATCTGAGGCAGAATACTGGGCTGTAGGGATCTGTTGCCTGAGCACACGTAGAGATTCTTACGTAAAAATCTCCACACTCTCTCAATACTAGCCACATTTTACAGACTGGGGCAGGGGGGGAATGAAGCAACAAGTGGTGAAATGATGTATTTATGGTCATATTACAAGTCTATAAACAAGCTGGAAACAGAAACACTCCCAAACTCCAGTGCCAATTTCCCCAGAAGGAGAAGCAGCACATGAATGCAGGAAAGTTGCCCTATCCATTAATTTCATTCTCTTCTGCAAGAAAGATACCTGTAGGGATCAAGTTACAGAGGCTTAATTTGAGCCAGGTATATGGATAAAGCACCTATCCTCTCTATGACAGAGAGGAAAGATTACCTGGGATCCCACATAAAATTGTTCACCTGACTTGGAATCTGCATTGCTAAAGCAAAACTCCATCTCTTCAACTTTGTGGTTTAGGATATGGTATGCACATGAGCCTCTGAAAAATGCCTAAATGCACATTTCTGAAGCAGGTACAGGAGACACAGCAGTGATAAGAGTTACAACCTTGGCAACACTGCCAATATACAGATTCCTGTCTGAATAGGCAATTTTTTTTAAGCCCCTATTGAGTACAAAGGGAGACTCCCCGTTTCTTAAAATCTTCCTCAGTCTCCTCCTCAAATGCAAATTGGAGGTGTGTTGCCCTGCACACAAGGACTATGGTTAGAGAAATGCCAAACCTCAGACTACCCCTATATTCCATTTCATGAGCCTGCAAAAAGGGGCACCAAAAGATACAGGGACCCTTTTTACGTGCAATAAGCAAGAATCAGGTCAAAGTACAGCACTTCGGCTTGCGAAATGAGTATTTCCACGATACAGCAATCAGCAATAATGGGTGAGAATCCTCTGCCGCTCTCTCCTTCCCCAGCCTAGCCCCAAAATCATAACTCAGAGAAAGGCAAGTCCTTGCACGTTGCGTGTTTCAGACAGGTTTCAGAGACAATCACAAGTGGTGAGAATGCCAAACTGAGCTGGATTTTGATGTGAAAGGAGAAATCCGAGAGCTACCCTGCCTGCTTAACACTGAAGAAAAAGCTGTCGAACAAGCCACAGTGAAAGTTAGCTATCTGCAAAAGTTGAAATCCTTATTACTTGTCTGTGCTCCAGTGGTTCCCCTCTTTGAAAGGAAGTCAGCTTGCTCTGACCGTGGATTCGGTGAACGTTTTATACTGATCAGGGGAAGAGGAAGTGCTCATGTAGCTGGTGACATCTGCAACCTTTCCTCCAGCACATGGCCTGGCACATCTCCTCTAGCACATGGTCCATTATCTGAAATAAACATGCGCAGGAATACCCAAGCCCAGTATAGATTGTTGCTTTTCTTATGTGATATATATGCATCACACCAGTTGGCTTCTGGTTTGGAGACAAGGGTGATTAAAAATAATCACCAGTCTGTCCAATTATGGGAGTTACCGGAGCTGTATATTCTGCCCGAATGCAGGAAGTAATGGATAACCGAGACAATGCAAAAGAGCCTGCAAAAAAACCTGCCTTGGAGCTCTTCACCGGCTTTTCAGTTAAATGGCTAATAGTGCTATAGGAAGGAAAGCCTGAATGAAATGGAGCAGGCAATTTATGCATCCTGTTCCAGTGAATGAATGCATCCACTGAAGTCAGGGTTCATTCAGCTTCCCACTACATACCTTTAGAGGAAATGTGCAAGTTCAAATTAAATCCCAAGTGTTCTGAAACAGTGTTGTACAGCTGTCCTAGAGCCTATTAAAAAGCACTCCCTTTTTCCAAGCCAAGTCTGAATCAAAGCATAGCCAGCATTTGCACATCTACTGTAACATGGCTCGCACACACACTCTTCTGTCATGCTTTATGGAATGAAAGCTCATATATAATTTATCTACTACACACTCTTGGAAAGTAGTAATTACACTATACATGCATAAAAATAAGACAATAAATTTAAATGACCTGTTAAAGGCCACAAAACAAGTTGGTGGCTAAGCCAAGATAACTGCAGTTCCTGGAGTGCAGGCCTCTGAGTAATCCACTATGAGAGCACGCAATGTATTAGTGAACTAATTTTGCCTAATGAAAATAAGTAAAAAAGAAGTAAGGTTTAAAGAATATAGCTTATGACACCATGGCAATTCAGCTCACATCTTCCAGTTTACTAATCAAGCTTATAAAACAAAAAGATGCAGGAGGGTACTAGCTGATCTTTCATTATTCATACCATTAATTTCATTGTAAACTAGGTATCGACCCTAATAGACCCCCTATCAGCAACAGCCGAACATGGGCAGGCACATTAAGTACTAACAATTAAAACACAAATTTGGGTCCACACACAAATATGTACCAGTTTAGTTATTAGCACAGAACCTCACCAGACACTTTTCAAGCAGTGGTTCTCACAGGGCTCCTCCTCCTACATGTCAAAGAATTTATTTTTTTTTTAACTGATAAAGACTGTGTATGTGAGCTAACTATCCATGCCCTTTCAGTGAAAAAGCAAACAAGTACAAGACAGTGTTCAAGCCCACAGTCATTCTGGTGCAGAGATAAACCAGAAGTAGCAGCTGTAAAATATGAATAACAATGCTGACCTCCACAGTACAGCGTTTAGTATTTCTTTATTGTAGCTTTTTTTATATATATATATTAAAAAAGAGAACATAATTGCTGTTTAGAATAGGGAAGCACGTACAGAAAAATAATTTCATTTTCATAAATACTAAAAAACCCAACCCTCAGGGGCAGTGCTGGAGAGAGATGCTATTTGGAAAACTGAGTTAAATTACTACTACAGGGTCATTAACACCAAGTGGAAGATAATAAAAGGAAAACTACACACTGTAAATCTAAACTGCAACTCAGCATGACTTTGAGACCAGGAATAGGCTCCTACATCACACCTTGTCTCTGTGGATCTGTTTATAATCCAAGCACAAACCACTCGGGACTAGATTGCAACACATACATGGACATATATCCACATTCATGTAGATACCATGGACTTATAGCAAAACCAGGCTGTAACAAAACTCAAAGCAGGAAGAAATAAGCCATGCCTGTAAGCCTCGTGTAAGCCTCACAGCATGCTGCCAACCAACATTTTCCCTTAAAGCTGTACAACAGCATTCAAAACACATCTACAAATGGCCCCTCCTGGAGATAAAACACCTAGCTAAGAAAACAGTGGACACATTTCTCCCTAGGAGTAAGCAGGAATCTTGCTTTGCAAAGCTGCTGAGGGTGGCAGGTTTGGCTTTGTTTAAAGCTCGTTCCCTCTCTAGGCAGTGCACTTTGCAGAGGAAAAATAAATAGGCTGGAAAAAACCCAGAAGCTTGCAGGGGGAAACCTGCAGGGAAGCAAGCTGCAATGTAAACAGGGAGGCAGAGCAGGGCCGGGGGTCAGGAGGGCACGGCTGAATCTGGCTGTGGGAGCACAGGTACAGCCCCTGCCCCGCACCGGGGCGGAGGCGGGAAAAGGGGGCCAGGAGCCACTTTCCAAAAAGGAAATTTCACCCTGCCCAGGATTTCCAAACTGCAATAATTTTCCATGGGCCAATCAGGGAGGAGCGAGGCAAACGCACCAAATTAGGAAAGTAAATACTAGAAGGGGAGAGGGAGGAGGAGGAGAGCCCAGCTCATGCAACCACCTCCCAAAGCCAGCGATGGGAGAGGGGTGTGGGTCCCACGCTAAGCCCCCGCCAGCCCTCCCAGACCTGCCTTTGGGAAGGGGGAAGAGGACACTGGGCCAGCCTCACCCACCACTGTGAAGGCACAAAGATAGCAGAGAACTGCCCTGAAAGCCAGAATGCATAGCTACATGCTCCCCAAAGAGCATTCCCTTTCTCGGGCAAAACCACCCAAATAACTTCCCAAAGCCTGGCCCACAGGGTATGAGAGCTGCAAGAGCCTGCTGGGGGAGAAGGGAAGGTTGAAGGGGCTGAGCAGGGATGTTTACAAACGTGTCAGCCCCTCCTCTGTAAGAGGAACTCGGAAACGAAAGGGGTTTGGCAAGTGAAACCTCAGATGTCTTTTGAGGTTTTCTGAAGACTTGGCTGGATTAGCTTCTGCTCAAGACAAACGGATGCAATCATTAATCATCCTTACTAAACACTCCGTTAGGGGCTGAGCACAATTCAACACTACTATTTCCACTTTCTCCTTATGCAAAAGAAACATTCTCAGGGAGTCAAATATCAGTTGCAGGCATATGCCAGAGTCAAAAGATACAGCCTCTGTTAGTAACACAAACCACACTGTGCTGCTTTGCGCAAGATGACTGAATGGAAACTAACTACCATATGTTGGCAAAGAAACCATCCCCCTCCCCTCCCAGCAACAAGCTTCCTCTAAAAAGAGAAGGTTAAATATAAACTAAAAGCAGTGCCTGAACAGAGGACTAAAACCACAGCTACCTCCAGCCCCCTCTTTCTAGAATATCTGCACTGCACATCTGTGCAGCTCTGCAAGACTGGGGGAAAAACCCAAACAAGCAAGCGCCCCCAGATCTATGCAAAACCAAAGTGGCTTCATTGTGACACTGAAGTCGTTCTCAGCCATGTAAATTTGAATACTACTCACTGAATTAGTGCTGTCAGAAGGTGTTTGTGTATTATACCTTTTTACAAATGTACAGACAAGAAAACAAACCAAAGGCTATTACTATTACCAGATACACTCTCACTGTTCTGAGGCCTGCACTTTTTAAAACTCTAATACACCATCCTGTACCATGAGTATAGTTTACTTTATAAAATTTATTATGCTTCAAGTAACAGCTTTAATGTTAAAAGAGATTACTGCAACTCCATAACTTCAACTCGGCCGAGAAAGAAGAAAATAAAGTATTCTAGACAGTAACTTGATGTTCAGGTTATTTCTATTGCACATTCATGAATCAGATAATTTACAAAACAGGATACTCGCACAGATGTACATTCAGATTGCTACGGCCCCTAAGTACATGGTCAGCATCCTACCGCCATTTCCTTCTATTCCCAGGAAACCACATGCCAATGGCCACCCTTGTCCCTAACTTCAGATAATGCCGGCACCACCCAGCAACAACAGAATATTATTGAGATAAAAATAAAACAGGCAGTCCTAACATAGAAAATATTTGCCTGCTTTCTTTTCTCCATGCATATAGGTAGCTCTTGATAGATATTTCTAATTCCGCTGCCAAAGATAGACAGTAACTCTATAGTGTGAAACTGAGACTCAAGTTTTTCGCCCCCAACCCTTTGAGCTCTTAAAGAAAACCCTTGTGCCCTACTTCTAGCCATCATTACAGTTTTTAACAGTCTTCCATAATTTTGAACAGCAGATATTTAACAAGTTTGTGGTTTTTTTAATGGGGTACTTCATATACCAAGTATACCAGACAAACAGGCTGACAGACTGGTGTCGGAGAACACCTTTTCCAGACAGCACACTTTGAATAGTTAACATCTTACCTGATAGTGCCTGTGGGGGACGGGAGGGGACTGACCACGCTCCGGAGATCCGGCTCCGGGATGTGGATCTTCAGAGGCGATATTTGAGGGTAAAGTGGCCGAAGGGGAGGTGATGAGGCTTCCTCTTTTGCTTCCTCTTTATGGTATAAAGATGTGAACTGGATCTTTATAACTGTGCTAGGGAATCGCAAAGTACATCTGTAAGGGAAAGAAAGGGAAAAGTCAGTTTCACACATGATACTAAACATATTTAAGTGTTTTGTATGCAATTGGTGAATCATTAATTCATTCACAGCATAAAAGTCCACCATTCTCTATAGCATCTTTCTGCCCAGAGTCCTGGGCAGAATTACTGAACATTCACAAATATCTGTGTATGTATCATAGTGTATCATGTATCATCTAGTGATTAGATGCAAGCTGAAGGTTTGGGCAAGCTAAGTGATTTCCCCAAGGCCTTGTATTCAATCAATGACTAAGCAAGATGCAGAACTACAATGACATACTCTTGAGTTCCTGCTATATCAAGGACTAGGATTTATCTTTTACTAGCTCCTTGCCCGTTAACTTGGGAAGATACAAGTTACTATGAAGTATCAAACCATAAGCAACATGGAGCAAGAGAGCCATAAAGTCCAGACAGAGCAACAAACAGCCTCCAGGTAAGACCAGTCAGCACTATTTAAAGACTGGCCTCTACATATTGTATAACTAATACCCATTTATATCTCTGCACATGATGCTAAAGGATCACCTAGCAGGTTTCAGATTGAATACATTCATTCTAGAAGTGCCTCCCTTTAGGCAGCACGGGTTATAGCTAAGAGGGTCAGATCAGGGCCCCTGCAAGCCTATAGGGCCTCATTTCTTCTCTAAATAACACTCCTTTCCAATTGTTATTTAGGGGAAAAAAATAATCGCACATCTACAAGTGTAGCCTTCAGGAGATGCTGGGAAATTCAAAAGGAAATAAGCACTGACATTTTCCATATTTGAACAGAAAGCTTTCTAATTTATAGTGTCTACAATAGGCACAGGGCTGTAAGAGCGAGTGTTCTGCAATTCTTCTTATTGTCCTTTAATTAGACAATAATGTGCAATCAATACAAGCTTTCCAGGGATCATTTCACTGATAGTAAGGTTAAAGCAGCAGGAAATAAAAACCAGGTTTCACCGTGGGAAAGGCCAGAGCACAGTAATTGTGCTGGCTTCCAGCATCTTGCCTATAGAAGGAAGTGAAGGGACTTGGGCAGTGTTGTTCCAGCACTGGAAGTGCTGGTGTAGGCTGTACGTAATTCTTTTAACCAGTGCATTATTGAATCCTGCCAGGTAACAGAACAAGGTGGTAGGCAAGTAAATCCATATTTGTGACCACCTTATCTTAATGCTACTATCAATAGAAATGCAGAGTAACATCCGATCACAGCTCTGAAAACATACTCTCTTGCTCCTGGTTCTTCCACACAAGCTAGTTCTGCTGTAGGGTAATGTTCACAACCTTGCCATGAAGAGTGCAAAATTATCATTCAGGCATAGGAAGCTCATTCCCCATCTCTCACCTCATGTCTCAAAGGAGCTGACTCAGCATTCAGCAGCTTGGACTCACAATGGTTCTGCTATGTATAGCAGGAGTTTGCATTGCGTTTAATTCACTTCAGAGGTCCTGTTACCTGCACTCATTAATGCATTAAGTAAGACCATCATTGCTGGCAATGCAGCCTAATCTTGTTTATCTAACCCTTCTAAACATGGTTCCCTGCAGGCTCAATACAAACACACAATTCAAAACAGCAGTGTCCATGCTCTGCAATGTCTGCCAGCAGCAGGCACACAGCTTGCTGAGATGAACCTGAAACACAACTGTTGAACCACTACACTGGATTTTAAGCTTTCATACTGCTACATGGATTTGCTTATAGAAAAAAGCAGAGAATACATAAATTTGCAATGAGCATCACATGGACTAAGGCTCAATACCAGTATGAGCAAAGCTTCACCATTTCTCAAGCCCTTACCAGGGAAAAGCTGAGCTTTCTTTCAGAGTGATGGAATTCTCTGCTGTAACACCAGGTGCTCAGCATTTTTCAACATCTGAGTCAAGGACAAATCAGTCCTTGTTTAACATTGTTCAGTGCAATCCCAACCTGCTGCTGATCTCCACAGAGCCCTAAGGCGGTTTGGCAGCACTGTTGAGGCCAGATACTGCAGCCTCACAGCAGTAAGGAGCCCTATTCCACTGCCGCTTAAGTCTTCCTTTTCAGAAGTACCCAGTAATGCAAGATCCACATCTCCTACATGTTACTGGTTCCAGGTGATGGTGCAACTATCTCCTCAACAATACTATACTTACTGATGCTGTAATAACGTTAGATAAGAAGTTAATACCTGCACCCAAAACACTGTGAGGCAGTCCCATCAGTCTGCGAGTACGGGCAATCTTAACAAAAGCTAACTGTTACTCTTCCAAAATCATGAGTCAACCTGAAATAATGAAGTCTAAACTAACCCAGTAAACATGTGCTAAAAAGGCTTGTCTAACACTGCTTTTCCTTGAGAGCCTCCCCAAAGCTATCCGATCCAGCCACGTGACTTACCCGCAATCTCAGACTGGAACAAGGGAAGAGACTCAGAGAGGCTGGGCTGACTACACAGGCAAACAATTTGTTGGCTGCTGTCATTTCATTTTTAGAAAGACAGGCTTCCCAATCCGCTGAAGCAGAATCCAGGACGTACAACTAGCTTTCACACATCATGCTAGCTAGCACATACGTGGCCATTTTGTAAGGAACTGGTCCCAGAAAAATCAGAGTGGATATTACAGCTTTAGAAGGGTTCTGCAGCCTGGTCTGTGTTGGCTTCCAGTACTGACACTGCCTGCAAAGCCAGGGTGGGGGTAATTTATCCGAATAGTCTATATGCTTTTAACTGCTCTAAAAACCTGGGACCCAAGAAGCGGAAGTGCAATGCAAAATACAGTGTAAATTCCTGACGAACTCCTCCCCTCCCTCAGGGGTGAGAAGGTGCCTGGCATTAACCTTATTGTTCCAGTCTATCACAACCACCGCAGTAATGCAAACAGTGACAACAGCACAGCCCAAGACACTGCTTCAAATCAGCATACACACACTAATACTGGGGAACTGTGTCAATGAGAAATCAGAAAAGCATGATTTCTGAATCATCTTGTCACAGGAAACTCACTTTTCATTACACTGAACCTGAATGCAGTTTTAATGAGCTTTTCTAATTGTTCCCTTAATTAACCTCTTTCTGACCAAAAGAAGATAAATTCAAATTATATCAGGTAGTCCTATTTAGGAGTGAGGCACATTAGTGCAGGATTTAAGCCTATGAGAATTATACTTGTACAGAAGATAAGCAAGATGGACAGCCCAAGCTGAACTGAGCATGCATTCCTTAAGATTACTGTATATATTTCAAGTTATTTAAATTGAGTGACACTATTTGATCCATATTGCATGATTCCTATCAAAGATGCATAGCAATTACTACTACTGCTTAACATTTCTGTCATGAGAAAACAGATCAGACTCAACATAAAAAGCATAATGAAGTTAACTGGTATTTCCAAGGGTGCCCAACAGGCAACTCTTAAGCACCACTGAAATTTCCAGCTGATTACAGAGGGGTAAATTAATGGTCTGCAAAGTCTCTTGGTCTTGGTACAGGCAGGAAGCAACCTGCTTCAGTTCCAGAACTGTTGAGTTCTTACTCAATAGCCTGCTACAGACAGGTACATCCTCCAATCCCTGGCCATATAAACCATATATATTGTACTCATACACAGTAACATTACATACATCTCAATTCCTTGAGGGAAAGGATTCCTATTTCTCTAGGATGCCTTGCAAGGCAGTGAGACTAGAAAGCTTTTTTTAGTTTGTGTTGAAACTGAACACAAACATACACACCCCAGCCTCCATAAACTGCATAGAAACAATTCTTGCCTTATGAGATTACAAGCAGGAGAAAGTAAAAGCAAATGGATTGCTGGCTCCCTGCTGCATGCTTTAGTTCAGACTCCATAGCACTCGCTGAATGCATGCTATATTTACATTGGAGACCAAGGGGAGGAGAAGGAGTGCACATGCCACACATGGTTACAGTGATATAAAAGATGTTGCTAGAATTTTGTTTGTTTGTTTTAAATAAGACAGATTTTCCAAAAGTTTCCTGGATGAGCTTCTCACACTGACAACACAGCACCCATGCTATTAGGCATCCTTCATGTGGTGAACCAGTGACAGTGACCACAAGCATTTCATCTACGTAAGGTCTGAAAATAAAGTGCTAGGAAACATTAGACTTTACATAAACAGTCACCCCCAAAGCAGACTTCAGGAAAAATGGTTAGGTAAAAACCCCAACAAGACAACTCCACGCCCTACATGACTATAAAAAGCAGACATATTCTCCCCCTCCTCAAAGCACCTTTTACTCACAGATGCAAAGGAAATGGAGATGCATTTGCCAAAACATAGTACCAGGTTCAACAGAAGCTATCACAGTCACCGATTTCTTTGTTAGAGCACCCTGAGTGCTGTTCAACACCAAATGACTTCTGCTGAGATTTGCTGCATAAGAGCAAGAAAAGGCTATTTAAAGAGATTTTAAAAGGAGACAGGAAATAGTGCTAGATTTGTTTTTATATTTACACCATGGAAAAGCACAGTGACAAAATAGAGAACACAAATCATGGAAAAGCCAAGGTGAAACATATATAAAAATATATATACACAAAAATGTATATATAAAACCTGGAATGATATTTATATGTGTTATGTAATATATATATATAAACATAACATAAAATATGTTATGTCATATATAAACATCATTCCAGTTCATTATGCAAAAGGAATAACCAGAAGAGTTGGAAGACTGTTACACATGAGTTGTCATCAACAAGTCAGTACCATCTTTGTCTACTTTATCTTTCCATAATTTATGAAATCCTGTTATTCCTGAATGTTGCAGGTATAAATGCACCAGTAGCATCTGTTTTACAAACAGTGCCGAGATGCAGGTTGAGCAAGGAACATTTTATGAAATGCTTCGTTAAAAATAACACTTTTCACAATTTGAATCAGAACAGTAACACAGTCCTGGAGTTTCATTCAGAAAACTTAGTTAAGCACGATTGTCTCCTTGTGCTGCAACTGCCACTTTTTTTTTTAAACTTGCAGATACTGTTACCACACAACTGACTCGGTATCTAAATCTTTCCCTCTGCCACATGATGGGAGGGGACAGTAGCTCAACTCTTAAGGATGAGACAGTTATCTCTACAATCAGTAAATTCCTTGGGTTCAGCAAACATGGACAGCCAGAGCTCTAATTACAGCAGCACATGTGATAAAACAGAACTGTGTTATTACTAGCTAAAGTTTGACCAAGGATGCCCACAAAAATCCTTGCAAAAGAGAAAAAAATCCCAAACAAGTCCCACACAACAGCTGTTACTGACCCCTGTAACTTCTCTGAAACCAATTTCTTTTTTGTGTCAATTACATATAATTCACCCAGAAGAATACGGTATTATTCCCATGCACAAAGTTCCAAAAACGTGTTGGGTTTCTCAGCTCAAGTGAGAATTTGCCATCAGTCACCTTTGTCAAGCTATTACCATTACCAGTTATTTCAAGGTACTTGACATGATTTTACCAAGGCAAGGCAGATACTTCTCACCCTTTCAATGTGTGGGGTATATACCAAAATTTCAGGCCGCGATCAATGTGCAGGTACTGCACATAGCAGCCGTTACAGAGCAGTATCCCAATTACCTCCTATAACTAATTTTCTTCATCTTCTGTAATCAGCTAAGGGAAGAACCACATGCCTGCTTCTATGAAAATCAAGTTCCTATTAAGTCATAAATCCACTCCCTACTCCCATAATACTTTGAAGCAGTCTGAAAGGAGGTGCCTTGGACAACATAAAAGACTCACTGGGAAAGTTTAGACACCAGCGCACCCAATATCAAACTAAATTTGGTTAGAAAAAGATAAAGAGTTTGCTTCACTTAACTAAAACATGTACCTAAGCCCTGAAGGTCTGCCCATGGAGAGATAAGCAAACCGAGACAAGAACAACTACCTCAGATTCACATTTCTTCAGAAACAAGGCTCTGATAATTGCTGTGACCACTGCAAAACAGCTGAGCTGGGAACATTTATTGACCAAGATTTGTTGCTTTGTGATGCTGCACTCTGCCCAGGGAGAGCAATGCTCTTCGAACTTCAGCTTTTCTACAGCAAGCCTCACTGCATTACCCAGCACAAAACAAAACACTTCAACTGCAAAATATTTAGAAGGGATTCCCCCCATTTCAGTAACTAAAATAACCACATCAATTTTCTCCATCTTCACAAAAATAAACTAGACCCTTACTCTCCGATGGGAGTAATCATCAGAAGTATCGTGCTCAAAAATTGTAATTTTGCTGGAACTACAGATGTCTGAAGCAGCAACGTGGGCAAAAACATGCATTACAAAACCACTTTTCAATCACAAGTGAATTAAAATGAATATTAGTTTGAATGAATGTCAAAACCGTACAAGCAGCTCTGAAAGCTGTCTGAGCTGTCACAGGAGATTAGGTACTATTTACCCCTCCTTTACAATAAAATAATAAAATCATCCAACATTTCCTGCCCCACTCCCTACCCTAGAATTTTTTTCCCTAAGTAACACTTTGTAAGCAATACCAATAAGAAACCAGTTATATCATCCACTTGGCTAGTGCTATCTGCATTCCAAATGAAAAAGTTAATTGCACTGAGACTACAGAAAGTTCTGGAGGAACGAAGACAAATACATTTTATTCTCTTAAGTCTAAATACACACTACAAAACAAGCATGTACCTATCACCATGGCAATTTAAAAGTCATTGTAATTCTTTTCTTTACACATCTCTTCAGGCTAGGGGACATCGGCAGCATAACTGCCAGGTTTTTAAGAGTGCTTGGTTAAATTTTGGAGGTTACCCACAGTCTTAATGAGTTTTCAGCATTTGCTATTCCCCTTTCAATTACTCTACTGATCTGACCAGATTTAACACAGAAATCCTATTGAAGGCCCACCCATAAAGTCCTTTATCAAACACACATCAGAGAAATATCTGTAATGTGATGGTCGGTAAAATCATTTGTTCCGTTCAAGAAGAGATAAGCAAAGTGTCTGCAAGTAAATGGTGAAGCCCAGAAGCCGCATTTGTTCTTCCTGGAATGAATCAACTCAATATGAAGACAAGTAAGACAAGCACATTGCCAGACAGCAGAAGGACAAGGAAATAAACTGCAGAGCTCCCTGCAAAAACGCCTCTGGTATTATTCACTATTGTCCCATTAGAGGAAAAGCTATAGAAGCCACCGTTGGTGTTTTTAACGTAACTGAAGGAAAAATATATTTAGAAAGTACTGAGATTATCTGCAAATAAAGGAGTACAGCAATTTCTGTCACTGCTGAAGAGACAGAGCAAGCCATTGAAATGTTTGGTCACAATTATTCTGTAAGTCACAGCATGAGTTTAGATCAGGAGGACTGGTTTCTAGCCTCACAGTTACCCTGAGCTCACAAATCACTTGCCTTGCATGCTTTTAAGACAATTTAATATATACTGTCATGCTTAACATTACAGATATACAAAGAAGAGCATATATCAGCTGGGACTGAACTAAAATTGTCTGTGTGCATATGTGAGTGAGCACAGGTTTGAAATAATTAGTTGAATTCAAGAGAGTGGTCTTATTTCTACTTCATGAATTTTAATTTTCTTCTGTTGGGAACTTTTTCCAGAAAAAGTACCAGCAACTATCTCCATTGCCCTGTTATGCCAGATGCACAAGTAGCTCAATTTCAGTGTACTAGAGTCCCTGGCATTAACCGCTTCTTAGGTATCGTTCCTGTACTAGCGCTAACGTAAACCTGGTTTTAGTAAAGGCAAACTCACACTGGAATTCCTCATACCCAATCCAGTGGAATTAGTATAATTATCCTATAATTCCAGATCACTGGAAGGATTTTCTGTCCTTCCCCTGAAATGCATCTGAGTTAGCTGGAAATCCTCTTCTTTCTGCGGTCACCCTGGACTTGCTGGGGTGAGTAACTAGACCACTGGGTAAAGTTCTGCAGCTCATGTGGATGGCCCACTGGTTTCTTCTGCCTTAAAAATAATCTTCTCCCCAAAGAGATATCAATTATGCCATTCAATCTCATGCAGATTTATTTTAACACAATCTAAATCTGTTTCTCTGCTGTAAGAGGCATTTCCTTTACCCCCACCGCTATTCCTTCCCCTCAGCCATTTCCTCTCAATGTCACCCTCGTGCCAATAGTACCATCCAAACAACTGCACAGCAAGTCAAACCAGGTAGCTGAAATAATAATTAATTTCTTTTTTTGTTGGAGTAAGCTGTCAGGCAGATCAGTTCCCTGATCTTGCCTTCCATGGCAACACAAGCACCAACACAGAGGAGGTGGAGGGGACAAGTATCAAGGGGAGGAAGGAAAGGAGGCAGTACCAGCAGAAATGTTGCAGGTTTATAACATTACAAAAAAACAGAGCATGTAACCACAGACTCAGATTTAAGCATCACATGATCCAAACACTGCTTTCTCCTTTCAGAAGCAAAATGCAATTCATTCATTTTGAGAAAAGCTCTGGTCTTTATCAGGTAAATCACATCAGCCACCATGCTGATGCTCTAAGGCTGGAAATTTTCAAAAGTTCCTGAAACAGAACAGTCACGATTTTTTTTTTTGATTCAACTTAATTATTTCAAACCCGAAGTCACTCAGCTGTATGCAAGAGGACCAAAGACAGAAAATGTTTTCTGCATTCCAACAAGTGCTTCCTGCAGCCCCGTACCCATGGCAATTCTCCCATAGCAACCGGCAGGTCACGTCTGCAGGAGCAGGAGTGGGTTTGTGGTCGTCTCAGATGGGATACACAGCCTCTGCATGCTGCAAAATAAGTGCTTTTCAGTACCTTTGTGCTTCCAGAGTTTATTCACCGATTGTCGTTGAGAAAAGCAAGCGCAGTAAGATGGCTGAACAAGGACAATGTTTCAGAAAAAAATAAAATTGCCACTTCTCTTTGTCACAGACAAGACCTTTTCCTTATGCTCCTTGCTACTGTTTAGCTGGAACCGTACACACGGTAAAGGATTTCTTCCCTTAATGAAAAGGCACCACAGGTTACACTGGGATTTGCCTAACACTGCGTATTACCATGTTTAAAATGAGGTTTCCAACACAGCCAGACAAGATTTCAGATGGGCAAAGAGCGTGTGCAGGCAAGTGTATCTATTTAAAACAAATACTACCAGCAGCATCAGGCAAAACCACAACTTATGAATAGCTATGTCTCTTAAAAGCACCAAGTAAATTAGCTGTAATGAATGTTTCTATTGAGCTCAGTTGCACAGTGCTTCCCTTTATGCCATTTCATCAAGGTTCAAACACACTGAGAAACACTTCCACACACAGGCAGATTTTCAAATAAGTATTTTAGCAAACTCCTTTGAAGACAGCAATGTTCACAGGAATGTTTGGGCAAACTCTGGGATTCCTCCCCCTGCCAGCACCACGCACACACAGACAAACACAAAAGTTGTTTTTGTTTCTTCGGTCCCTCCAGTCTCTGCAGACATCCCACCTCGCCGTGCTGATGAACAGCAAGGTCTCGGCCACTGCCCACCCCAGGAAAAGGCAGCAAGTGAAACTGCGCCAAGCAGGTGGCCGAGGGGGAAGAGTGTAAACACCCCTAGGCTAATCAGGAGGAAAAGAGACACCAGAAACCCAACCCAAAGAACATCAAAATGCTGGCTTAGTTCACATATATCTTCTTTAAAAGTGCACAGGAGAAGACAAGCACTTTTTTTTTTTTTGAGGCTCCAACAACTAGATTTTGAAAGCAAAACCTTCGGGAGAGTGTGCACTATGATACCATGCTGTAAAACTTCAATCATTTTATTCTACACATCTTCCCTACAATTTCTTATCTAGCAAGCCTTTTA
Organism: Aptenodytes patagonicus; assembly: GCF_965638725.1. Classification (NCBI taxonomy): domain Eukaryota; kingdom Metazoa; phylum Chordata; class Aves; order Sphenisciformes; family Spheniscidae; genus Aptenodytes; species Aptenodytes patagonicus. The sequence goes on from NC_134961.1 coordinate 8,496,160, forward strand.
ATTGCTGTCCCAGAGCAAACTGATAAATCGAGCAACACCACCGACGCAAACAGTGGCAGTTAATTTTTCATTCAAGTGAGAACATTCAAGGCTGTTCCATGCTGGAGAATTAGTAGTGAAGAATCAAGAGCTGTATTTTTATTTTTACATCCCTTACATCTCTTTAATAGTGTTCTGATTTTACTCTTCGAAAATTATTTGAGACATCAAGCACAGATTCACTTCTAGATTCTCCCCTTTGAGGAGTAAAGCACAGTGCAGGAAAGGGAAAACCAACACATAAGATATTGCAGTTGCCATTTTTTCAGTAATGAAATACCACAACAAGGTCAGGGAGTAAATTCACAAAGTATCAAAATAGCATCTCACAGAAGAGCAGGAAAGAACATCACCGAAACTGCTGAGAAGGGTGTTGCAATCAGTTAATGGAGAGCCAGCAAGAATGGTAGGAGGTTTTCTCTGGAGTCACCACCCTGCCTGGGAAGTTCACATTATGGATGGGTCTTTTCCAGATTCTACTAACCCCAGCTTTGCAGGGTGGGTCTTACAGTAATCCTGCTCAGTCCAATGCCAAAAAACGTACCAGACACTGCTCCAATCTCCTACAGAAAGCTATCAGAATGCAAAAAAGCCAGGAATGTGCAGTTTCAAAAATGACCTTTCTGAAACTTTTCCAGCAGAAACCACTGTAAGCCAGCTAGCAGTGCCTCTTCATTCACTTTAATGCCTGCAAAAAAGCTGAAGGATATTCTTGAAATACCATCATTATCACTACTTATTTACAAGCTCAGTGGAACACTGGTCAATCCACACCTGACTAGAGATGAATTCACTTATCTATTTAAAACATAGAAAACCCCAACTACAAACACTTACATTAAAATTAATCCAGAAAAATCCTGACAGTTATTTCCAAATATGTAAGATGATTTCAGAAACCAAGCCTTGGTATAATCAAAAGAATATCATTAACTGTCTTTTGTAACAAATACCATTAAGGCAGATTTTTGGTACCTGGGTCAGGGACTCTGTTAAAGCCCACCACAAAGACCACCTTGTTAAATATGTATGCTAAGACAACATGGTAGTTACTTGGTGCCCATCCAACCAGGCACAGAGAGACAAAGAGGTGGTGCTGTAACTGTACCTCACTTAGTTTCACATTTCAAAACATTGGAGTCAGCTTCAAAATATGCCATTCACTCCAAACCAGGAGTGCCGGGCACAGGGTTCGCTATCAGAAGACAAATTCGTCTTCCCCTCCCGAGCACTCCTATTCTTTTAAAAACAAGCAAGCTACAGTTCAGCAGCACATCGGGCAGATTACATGGAGTACAGCCAGTCTGAAGCATCGCAAGATCTAACTCGAGTCTGCCAATGTGCTAAACATCTGAGCCTAGAAGGTCTTACCTACACCCACAAAAATCAGATGCGATTTTACATCAATATAAATTAATCTGCAGCATCAGTCACATCTATCTTTTAATCAATATTGGTTGGGGTTTTTCTTTGTCTGATTTTTTTTTTTTAACTAAAGTCTCCAGAGGGCGAATTCTGGCCCCACTTCTACCACACCATGACAGAAGCTACTCTGTTCCCCTGTGCAGTCCTTACTATAAACAACTTCATGTCTCTGAGCAAACTGTTAAGATACAGTGAACTTTTTGCTGTGTGTCACATGGTAAGCCACATCTTAACCCAACATCAGTCTGCCAGTCAATTAAAGTCTACCTCATTTATCAAGCCTCTCAGTGTAACAATGATGGAGAAAAACTTTGCAGTTGCATTCCCAGGGATGGCAACAGCTAGCTGTGGAGAACATTTAGTAAGCTGTCCTTAAAGTCTAAAATTAACCATAAAGCTGCTGTTTATTTTGAAGCTTGGGAATAGGGAGTTGTTTTAAGTGTCAGAACAAGTGGCCTGACATCAAAAACTTGATATGAA